>NC_137771.1:222816022-223458522 GCF_963455305.1 Plecotus auritus | reverse complement strand
TTATATCCTTCCAGTTTCTAAGGCCTTGGAGAAAATGCTCTGAGCAGGAACGGACCCACACGTGGGGTCAGAGCAGACCGTGAAACAGTTCACAGGACAGTGCAGCCCCCAGCTGAGGGAGGCAAATAATAAAGACAATACATGACATGTCATATGAGGTTAAGATCATGGGAAGTCAGAAGTGAAGAGGCAGTTAAGAACTTTCTAGAATGTTGCCTTTTACTCTAATGAAAGAGAAAGCTGCCAGAGGGTTGTGAGCAGAAAGTATGATCTGACATACATTTTTAAAAAAATTCCTTCCATCCTTCCATCCTACTGAACATAGTACTGGGCAGTAAAGGGCGGTAGAGAGAACGTATTCTCAACATGTGAATTTTGGGGAGACACAATTCAATCCTTAACAGGTAGCATTTTCCTTCATTAATTTCTCCTTGCGACTTTAGATCTGCCATAGTGAAAGGACAATTTTCGTTTTCTTGCACCTATTCAAAGTACTGCGTATTTCTGGAAATGTTTGCAAGGACAGAAGGTATAATAGTCCATGCATAAGTCAGTCTGTCCTAGCCTGTCTGTCTGTCTCTCTCTTCCTCCCTGCCTCCCACCTCCCTTCCCTTTTGGTTAACACATATTGACCAACTCACGTTGAGTAGAAATTGTCTTTTTAATCCCCAGGACTTTAGACTCTTCTTGAAAAGAGGGTCATCAAAGATGGGATTAGACACCATGAGGCCGTACTGGATCATAGTGGGCCCTACTCCCCGTGAAGGTGAAGGCAAAAATGGGGTGACGCTTCCATAAGCCAAGAAACCACAAGATGGCCCGCAACCAGCAGAAGGATGGGACGGAAGCTCCCGCACAGCCTCAGCAGGAATCACCATGCCCACACCTTGGTCTCTGACTTCCACTCTCCAGACATGGACTCATACATCTTTGTGGTGTAAGCCCCTCCGCTGGCGGTACACTGTCACAGCAGCCCTGGCACACTTCCCACGCACCTGCTGCACGCTGAAAAGCATTTCCCTGTCTTCCTTATGGCTTCACAGCTCCTTGCTGGGGGCCCAGGGGCATTCACCTTCGGACCGTGGAGTGCTCAATACACACTAAGTAGTAGGCGAGCGACTGAGCCAGTGAGAAGGGGATGGACGAAGGGACAGATGTAGGGTCTGGCTAACACTGAGGCTGGATACAGAAAAGTCTACTTGACAGGCAAATCATGCAGGGTAAGCCCTCGCCCTCGGCCGTGGTCACTCACCAAATGAGGCCCATCAAGAGGGATGGGGAGCAATGGGGCACCCAATGGAGCAGGATCGCTCCCCCTCCACCCAGTGGCATCCTGTGGGACCAAGAGCTGTTGGCTACACCAACGTGGGCAGCTTCCTCAAGCACATGACTTACGAGAACAACCCTAACTGTAAAGTGGCCATGTTTTAAGAAAATGGAAATGATTCCATCTTTTAAGAAAAAGAACTCTGGCCCTAGCCAGTTTGGCTCAGCAGATAGAGCACTGGACTGCAGACTGAAAGGTCTCGGGTTTGATTCCGGTCAAGTGCACACACGTGCGTTGTGGGCTTAACCCCCAGTAGCTTTTACGTTGAGCTTACTTTCTGTGTGTGCTGTCTAGCAATGAGTTATTTTTCTGCTTTGTTTTTTCTCTAGGTGAGCTCTCTGGACCACCTACTGTTACAAGCATCAGGGATGTTGTTTTCAAATCAGATCTGAAGGCCCCTCAGACAGACTTGCTCCATGAGAGGGGAGCAGGGCGCACGTGGGAGGAACGGGAGAGCACTGTGCATGTGAATTAGCCACTATGTCCAGATCTATTTCTCCAGGTCCCCTTTCTTACACGCACAGTAGTAGAGGAAGGAGATGGCATTAAGGTAACTCATTCATATACGAAGAGAAAGACTTGCACGTCATGGTATAAAAAATTCAGAAGCACTTTTCCTAGGTTAGGATTGGGATGGGGAAGACACTCATCTGAGATTGACCACCTGTTAGAAATACTGAGTTTCAAATTAGGTTTTATTTGATAGAGGACTTTATTGCTGAAAAGCAAGTTTGAAAGCCTATGACCATTTGCAAAGAAAACAGAGTCACAGCAAGATGGACTGTGGCTGAAATCGCTCGTAATTAGTGACAGAGCAAGAACTCCTTTTCTTTGCTGTGTGTGTCTGATTTTCAGGGGTTAAGCAAGGATGTTGAGATAGGTCAATAAGAAAATTCAATTCCTGAGTTTTTGAAAAAGGGAAATATGGTCTAGTTTTTTAAGCATAGTTTTTATATGTGGATATAATCCAGAGCATTCCGGTGGGTCTCGTTTCACCTAAAGGCTTTATCAATAAAAGTAATTTTCACCAATAATTATTTACAAATATTTTTATGTCCCTCAGTTGTCTTAGGTGCTATGGAAGAAATACGATTTTTTAAAAGATAACTGTCCTTATGTGCCTAGTACATATTATTTTAATATAAACAACTTTTCACAAATATTTTTATATTGAGTTGCATTATGTATTTAGGGGTGCTTTATTTTCAAGCCTGATCATCCTCACTATCCTTAGAATTCATGAATTCTTCAAATACTTGCTAATCAGCTGTCAGACTTAGGGGCTTTCCCTACTCACTTCCTCTTCACACACACACCACCACCAAACAGAGAAAACAAAACACTCTAGTCATTATTTCATTCATTCATTTCAATCTTAACACAGGAGAGGCCTTCCCATATGTAAATATATTAATGAGTGCCATCATTACAAGCCCTCATTATTTTTATTTTTGTTTATCTGTGTTGTCTAAGATCCATTTTGATTCTCGAGAAGGTAAAGGACAGATCAAACACCAATTCATCTAAGAAGATTCCACTGATTTTTCCAATCTCTCTTCCTAGGTCCAGAGGGCTCAGAGACTCTGCCTTCACCCAAGGCATGCCCTTCTTTCTGTCAGTTTTAATAACCAAAGTCTTTCCTTCCGTCACCCGCCATGGACTGTGAGTTTCTGGGGGTACCAGAACTGTGTTTCACTTTCTTTGTGTGTTCCACCCTCACTCAGTATGGCCTTAATTCTTCCAAAGTGTAGGAAGCTTGGTAAAGGAGACAACCAATAAAATTCTCTAGCATACAAAAAGGCTTAAAAATTGCTAATCAGAAAAAAGATTGATAATAAACATACTTTCACAGAAAGAAGTCACATCTACTTTTCCATCTACCACCCATTGTATCTCCTTTGCTTTATGTCAAAATGTCCTACTAGGGTCGTCCGGCCTTTTTGGCCACCTGTTCCCACTTGGATCCACTGCAGCCTGATTTTAGCCACATTACTCCATCAACAGGCAATCCTGAGCCAACTACCTAACCACAGAGAGAACATAGTCTATGAAAAGAAATCATAAATATATTAAAAGACAAAATGTTGAAAATAAAACTAGGAGAAAATGCAGTGACATAGCAATATAATCTTGATATAGGAGAGGCCTTTCCATATATAAATATATTAATGAATGCCATCATTACAAGCCCTCATTATTTTTATTTTTGCTTGTCTATGTTGTCTACATACTACATAAATGTATAAATTTTCAATAAGAAAAAAGCAATTCACATTAAGACACACAAACTAAGAAGTTTCAGCAATAGAGCCTATTTTTATTTTTTTAAAAAGTATATTTTTATTGATTTCAGAAAGAAAGGAAAAGGGAGAGAGCTAGAAACATCAATGATGAGAGAGAATTGTTGATTGGCTGCCTCCTGCACGCCTCCGACTGGGGATGTGCCCTGACCGGAAATGGAACTGTGACCTCCTGGTTTATAGGTCAATGTTCAACCACTGAGCCACACTGGCCAGGCATGTGGAGCCTATTTCAGTATTCACTCTATACCACGCTTTGGTAACAGATTACATTTAATCTTTTCTTTGAAACTGGACAAATGGAGAAGGAGAATTTATAAACAACATAAGGCACGTGCTGATAAGCAGCAGATAAAAGTTGTAAATGTACAAGAAGACATGGAAAAGCTTACGTTCCAGTATTTTCAGCAAAGAATCCTCACAAGAGCTGTCTGCACACTGTTGCTTGCACCTTTCCCTTTGGCTTAGTTTACTTCATAAATTAAAAGTTCCTGTCTCACTAACTGATTGAATAGAGGCTTATCCAAAGCTGAAATGTTAACGTGTTGCTAGGAGACATCGTAATGTGTGCTCATCTCACACAGCAGGGGTCATACAGTTCACAGAAATGGATTTCCTTTCTGTAGGGTCTCAAGTCTGAGCACTCGTATATATGAATTTTGAAACCTATCGCAAAGTAAGAGAACACGGGCAATCAACAATTTAAAAATCAAGACATAGTTAAGGAAAAGCTACTTTGGACTAACAGGTGCCATCCTGTGGGCTTTCAGGAATAGACACACATACATATATGTATGCACGTCCACATATGTTTTCTAAGACCTAAGACCAACTTTTGGCAAATTGTGGTGTCATTATATTCATTGAAATAAACCTTAATATGTAAAACAACATGACTATTCTTAAGGAAGAATCACTTTCCAGTATATTAATGTCCAGAAGGACTTTGAAGAAGTGCATCTAAATTCAGCAACCGATGGCCCTGACCAGGTAGTTCAGTTAGCCCAGATACGCCAAGGTTTCGGGTTCAATCCCCGGTCAGAGTACATACAAAAATCAACCAACGAATGCATTAATATAGGTGAAAACAACACATAGATGTTTTTCTTTCTCCCTTCCTCTCTCTCTAAAAGTCAATAAGTAAAAATTAAAATCAACAAAAATAAATTCTGCAACATATACGGCCTTGAAAGTAATACAAAGCAGGCATTTGTGATACACTTAACTTTATCTTTGCTTTGGACGGGGTAGGTGTCGCAATGGACAGCAAGAGTGTGTGGTTGTGGTCTTCAGCAGGTTTCTTCGAGGAGGAGGGATCTGACTGGAACAGTGTGGTAGCCACGACACTCAGCAGAATGCCACCTGAGGAGGTCAGCAGCTGGGCACACAGAGCGAGCCAAGCCGAGCGCACGAAAGGAGATGGAGAAAGGGCACGGTAGCTCAAGCCTTTCACGGGGACCGCCTCTCTGAAAGCACACGGCGTTTGTTGCTTCTCACGTTTCTCACTGAGACATCTCTCCATGCTCCCTCATGAGCTAATTAATTTTGGAAGAGATGCCTGATGATCCCAAATCAATAGAATGTTTCAAAAATAAGTGTTTAATCTCCAAATGGGAAAGTGAGAATGTTCTTTATAGACATGGTTGGAAATGGCCTTTTCCATGCGAGTCTGAAGTTGTAATAAAAGAAATGTTTTAGGATGAAGACTGTCACAAGAACACATTTGGTGGCCCGAGGTCGTCTCCCGCACAATGCAGAAGTCAGATGGAGGGGGTGGAAACGTGGTCCCGGGGTCCTCGGGGCTATGAGGAGGGGCCTGTGGAAGGGCCTGTGGCAGGGAGATCTCTATCCGTTCAGCCAGAGCCGCCCTGGTTTTAACATTGTATATTTTCGGTGGGCGTTTAAGATGCCAAGAAGGCCTCACGTGACTTGAGGTTTGTTGGGTATTGTAATCCTTTGGATGGAGGTCATTCATTCAAAAATATAATTAATTTAAGAAGATTTTTGCAGAGAGGACTAGTGAGAAGGCGGCTTTGCTGTGGTGGAGGGGTGCTGGGCTGGGGGACACGTTATGAAGGCTGCTGCCCTCTGGGGGGCGCTGGAGAGCACCTCGAGGCCTCAGGCAGCCCCTTCCAGCTCCCCTGGGAGCCAGGCAAAGCAGCCCAAATGGTGCCCCAGCAGTCCACTCTCCGTGAGGGGGGTCTGCACCATCCCGTCTGTCCCCAGGACCCAGCGGCTGCCTCTCTAGACTCCCTTTCTCTGCACACGCCACACCATGGCCTTCCTTTCCTTCTCAGGCACCTGCAGGGGTAAAGGTCTGAATGGGGGGGAGGGGAGGGCAGAGAGGAACATGAAATGGTGGCTAAATTCACATCGGCCCAGGAGCCAGCCTGCACCCTGCCTGTCACCTGCAGGGACCGGAAAGCTAACTCCTCTAAGCCACGGCCACGTCTCCTTTGCAAGCCCGGCGGCATTCAGCTGTCAGGCCGCGTGGAGACCATCCTCCTCAGGGTGAAATTTTAATGCACTGTTTACACATCCAAGCAAAAGGGTCTGCATAATTAATAGGGCACAGGGCCTGCTTAAAAGGGGGAACAGGCTGTGAAGGAGGAGGGGGCCTCCCTGAGCTGTTCAGCCACACAGGGCCCCAGGGACGGGAGGGTCCGGAGGGCAGGCGCCTCCCCTGCTTCTAACGGGCACGGTGATGCCCCATCCGCGGGGGACCTCGCTCCCAAAGCTGCCGCCACCCCAGCAGCGGTGCAGGGAGAGAAGACACGGACCGCCAGGCCCCTGATGGACGTACCAAAGCTTCCACCGTCCCTCAAATGTGCAGGGCATAGTCCGGGCGCCCTGGCCGGGCCTCTGCCTCCTTCCCGGGAACAATGGGCGATCCTGATCCTGGCTAGGGGCAGGGGCAGGGGCAGGGGCAGGGGCAGGGAGGAGGATGGAGCGGGGGCGGGGGGTAGGGGGGTGGGGCATACACATTTCCCCTGCAGCCCCCGGAGCCGGGGAGGAGTTCCTCGCCATGTCATCACCAAGGGGCGCCTGGCAGAGGCGGCCTGGCATATGGTGTCTCCCATTTTTTAGTGACAAGTGGTGGCGTGTTAGCACAGCGCCGCGGAGGAGCGGAGCGAGCCGGCGCCTAATCACTCCCCGTTGCCTGCACCCTCGGGCAGAATCAGATTGCTTTATGCAGATGAGCTCATAACAGTTTCTTCAATTTGGCTTTTATATAAAAAATACGCCAGCTCCGCACACTGTGTCAACAGCCACCCGAGGGCCTACCACTTTACAACGCAAGTGTATTACTATTTAAAGACAAGCTTTTAGCTGAACATCAGTGCTGCCTTCGGAGTTTAATTACCGCCCTCCCCGTGGGGCCCAATGAGCCAGCGACTCCTCCCAAGGGGCTTCTGCTTGGTGATGATCTTTAACTAAGTAAGTAAATGCCAAACCCGCTCCGCTTAAAGTGCCCGCGTCAGATTTCCCGCACGGCTGCCAGGCTGTAGGTGACCGGTAATGAGCCGTGAGCAATTGAGAACCCTGGGTGATTAATTTCTAATTGGAAAAAAAAAAGTAGTAGAACATAGATAATAAACTGGTAGAACAGAATGCACATTACATATGGTGCATCCTATCAGACTATAGGCGATACAGGAAAATACATATTGCATTTTTATTTCCTCTTCTGAATTACCAGAGAAAGAGCTTAATAGCAGAAGCAAGCTCCTGAAACCGTTCCCCATGTTATTAAAGCAGTCAGTCAATTCCGACACCAGAGAGTCTTCTCCAGAAATCCTTTCTCCGTTTGCTGAGCTGAACGGAGCAGGTTTGAGAGGCTGAATCAGGGTTTCTTCACGCCCTCCACAGCGGTGGCCATTAACCCGGCCCTTTCTCCCAAAGTCCCATTAAGCAGGCACCGCTGTGGGATACACAACTGTCGTTCAGGAGCCAAATCAAGAGCTGTACACATTGAAATTTTATCAGAAAGTGGTCCAGAGAGTTAAAATCTGGCACAATTCCAGAAGCCATCAAAGTGTTGAAATATGGTGAAATGTAAAGAATGCCTCTTATGTTCTAGTTTTGAGAAAAAAATATATTAAAAAATTAAAGATGAATTAAGGGGTAAATTCAATCTTTAACTAAACCAAGCTTGGCAGAACATTCCTTCAGGTAGCGACTGAGCTGCAAAAAGGCTAAGGTATTAAGTTTTCATTCCGGAACATTCCAGAAAGTTCTTTGGTCATCTGTTTTGAGATTTAAAAACAAACAAACACAATAAAACCCCACACACCCAAGGTTGTGAAGCTGTGCTGACCAAGAGAATGGCTAAGAAGATCAGTGGTGGTCATTGTGTGACAGTCTCTCAATATTTGTGTAACCAAACTACATAAAGCTCCAGAAATGTTGATTGGTGGTGCTGAGCCAAGTAAATTATGTGTTTATTTAATGTGACTGAGGAGTGAGGCAGACAGACAGCTCACTCTGGGGTTGAATGACCCAGGTTCTGGTCCTGCTTTTTCTATGCATAAGGTGTTAAATTTTGGAACAGGTCACACATGTTCCTCCTTGTTTAGCTAGAAGACTGTATCATTGTATTGAGGTTTTTGAAACTCTAGCTAAGCAAATGCAGAGAGGAGTGGGGTAATGGAGGTGAGAGGAACCCCCTAGAGGTACACTGTGCAAGAAGCTGCTGGTAAACACTGGTCTCCATGCCGACAAGGTGTGCCAAGCAAGGTAAGACTGCCATGTATCCTCTACATGCAGTGTGTGCAGTAAGTCCTCCTCAAAGGGAGGAAATTGGCCTTGGGAAAGGGTCTTTGAAGTTCATGTTAGAATCCTGCCTACCACAACCAACATGTAGGGAATCCCCTCCTTCCTTCCTTCCTTCCTTCCTTCCTTCCTTCCTTCCTTCCTTCCTTCCTTCCTTCCTTCCTTTCTTTTTTCTTTTTAATATGTTTTTATTGATTTTAGAGAAAGAAGAAAGGGGAGGGAGAGAGAGATAGAAACATCAATGATGAGAATCTTTGATTGGCTGCTTCCTGCACGGCCCCTACTGAGGATCCAGCCAGCAACCCGGGCATGTGCCCTGACCAGGAATCAAACCAGTGACCTCTTGGTTCAGGGGTCGATGCTGAACCACTAAGCCACGCCAGCTGGCTCTTCTTTTCATTTAAAGTATGAGAATTTACAGGGGATCTTAGCAAGCATACAAGAGAGACCCAAGCTAAGTTCTGGTAAAAACTGAAGCTAAATTCTTAGGAGAAATGCACTCAGATCAAAACATTGATCTCTTGGAATATTTTGAGTAAGAAATTAAATTGCAGGGCAGGACACAATCCGTAGCCCTATTGGTAGCTTCTGGTTCCGCCCCCGCCGAGTCCATGACCTCCAAGCATGATTTGCATGGGCAAGGGGTGAGCGGGCCACACCCGCTGCGCCATGACGCTGATCTTAGGGCAGGCTGTGCAGGCCAAGTTAGCTGTTTTTCAGGATGGAGAGGCAAGGCTGAACAGGGAGGCCAGCGCCCCAGGGCTCCAGGAGCAGCTGTCACCACCTGTCCTGGAAGAAGTGCCAGTGCTACAGAAATGGAAGGAGAAACTTCTGCCCAATTGAAAGCAGAAGTTCCAAAGGAGAAAGCCCGAAAGTGCCAGCAGCCATTCCCAGACCCGCTCACGACTGACAGGAATCCTTCAGCTCTACGATGACAACGGGGACAGCAGTGCCCTGCAACACACTACACTTCCCCGCAGACCCAACTGGAAAGTCCCACACTGGGAGCCCCGCTCACTGCGGACCCTGTGTGCACCCACTCACTCTGCTCTGGGTGTGAGCAGCATGGAGCACCCGCCACACGGCCCAGACATCCTCTACATGTTAGAAATCCTTCTGTCTCCTTCAACCACCTGCTAGTCCATCTCAGCCATTTCACATGCGCAGTGCTGCTCAAGGCGAGTGACCTCATCCACTTCCTTTTTCAACTAGGTTCAAACCACCTTGAAACCTAACACAGCTGCCCCAATCCATGGGGGACGTCCTTCCATCACAGTTTTGTCTACAGAAATTGGCTCTTACACCATGCTTACTGGTATGTGTTTTTCACCTTTTGGCCTACCTTTGTGAATGAATTTCACTGTGATGTGTGCCCCATAAATAGTTCGGAGACTACAATTAGATGCTGGGTTCCTAACAGCTTTCTTTACACCCAGTGAAATAATGGGCATTAGGTCCAATGAGTAAGGACTCCTAATGCATCGCTATGATTGTCGTGAAAGAACATCACAGATCATCTGGAAATGGATTTCTCATTTTCTTAGTCTAGGATTAGGATGCAAATCCAACCCGGAAATTGAACCGTCCCTAAATTGCATCGTGGCTGATCTGATTGCTGCTCGAAACCATCTGCCCTTAATTGTAAGACAACAAATCGTTTAACAATCAGCTCAGATTAAGGGACAAAGCCTCTTCGAAACAGGCTGTGTTGGTGGAATTTAAGAATGAACAGAAACGGCACATACCCCAACATTTCCTTCTAGATTTGAAAACTCCGGCAAGCGTTTTGTTGGTATGTTCGAGTGGCGCTGTTAAGAAAGGACTGGAGCCGAAACCGGTTTGGCTCAGTGGATAGAGCGTCAGCCTGCGGACTGAAAGGTCCCAGGTTCGATTCCGGTCAAGGGCATGTACCTTGGTTGCGGGCACATCCCCAGTAGGGGGTGTGCAGGAGGCAGCTGATCGATGTTTCTCTCTCATCAATGTTTCTAACTCTCTATCCCTCTCCCTTCCTCTCTGTAAAAAATCAATAAAATATATATTAAAAAAAAAAAAAAGAAAGGACTGGATAGCTCCTTGCCTTAGATAGCTCAGAAAGGGTACCTGTGCTACCTGAGGGCCATCCACTCCCTCCTGAGAATTTCCAGTGAATTCTGAGACCCGCACGAGAACAACGTCTGATTCGAATGGGCGGCATTTCATACGGAAGGGCCGATGGGGATGGAGCGGAAGGAAGTCCACCAGGGCTCCTGACAGACCATTCTGTGTGGAAGACGCCTCCCGGGTTTTGCAAGGAGGGGAGGTCCTTGCATTATAACTTGCAAACAAATTCTTTGCAAACAAGTAAGACATTTTTATATTATGAAATAAATACATATTCAACTCTTTTCTCACCAGCACTTCCTCTGCCAACCAAGAAGTGCAGTAAAATCTCCCCAGACTTCTCCCTCTTAATTCTCACGGGAGCTCACCAGTTTGCGCCCAAAAGCATGCTGCAGACACTGGCCAGCAATTCCTGTTTCTATTCCCCAATTAAGTTCAACTTGTAATTTTTTTCTCCTTAGCTATTTCTTTTAACATCCAAAGGCAGTCATAGTATTACTGATATAAGATATTAGAAATGAAAATTTCCCAAGAGATCACTCAGTTCCATGTGCTCATTCGATAGGATAAACTGAGGCCCAAAGGTTACCTGATTTGTCTGGGTCACAGCAAGTGGTGGGTCCACACCGGGGAGGAAACCAAGAATCCCAAATCCCAGGGTAGGGTGCTTGCTATCTTGTCATGTGTTCACGTCAAGTTTGTTGAGGTTTTAAAAAATTTGATTTTTTTTGTGTGTTTTCTTTTTACCTTCCTTTTTTTTTTTTTTTTAAGAAAAAATGTTTTTGTTGATTTTAGAGAGAAAAGAGGGCGGAGGAAGAGAGAGAGAGAAACATCAATGATGAGATAGAATCATTGATTTGCTGCCTCCTGGACGCCCCCTGCTGGGGATTGAGCCCACAACCTGGGCATGTACCTTGACCGGGAATCAAACCAATGACCTCGTGGTTCCTGGATTGACACTCAACCACTGAGCTACACTAGCTGGGTGACTGCTTGTTTTTTGATGATGTTACAAATTATTACATTGAACCAGTTTAAGAAGTTAAATAACATAATTCTGAGCTGAACAAAACTAGCCCATTTAGGTAGAAGATAGCAGAGGAAAGGGTAGCTACCATTCCTATAAGAGTGAAAGCAAGGTGGTTGAATGGACCTTGGGAATGTTTGTCTCTGACTGAGGGAACAGTTGCTCCCTGCTCATTCCATGGGGATGGTTCTATGTGAATCCAACCCCCCTGAGCCCCTCCAGTCTCTCAGCCGATGTTGATAGCCATCTGGCGAATGGTAGCTGGAATTCCGTGTGTACTGAATATGCATGGAGTAAAGAATGTGAATGGCAGTCCTCATTCAGAAAAGCACACAGGTGATTATTTCACTCTCAAACAGAAATACACATCTCATCCCTTTTCACAAACCATCCTGGTTATTTTATCACCTTTGGAAATGGCTTTAAACCTTGATTGTTCTTGGCAGTACGTGGAGAAATGTCCTTCACTAGGGATGCCACGATAAAGTGGATTTATGAGCCCAAACACAGAGCTGATAAAGGGGCAGAAATCATTTTTATTATGTACATAAAACAGCTCCTGGCCACAGAACAGCCACATTGTCCCCTGGCAACCAGTCGATGTCACCCCAGAAAGCAGCTTTCTTTTTAAAGTAACCTTTTAAGAAACTTAAAGTTTAAAATGGAAACTCTCAAAACACAAAGGTAAGAAATGTGATTTAAAAAAGTGAAAAAATAAAGCGCTAATGGGAATATTTGGAGAACAAATTTGTAGTTAAGGACAGTACATGTGCAGACGAATGATTACAAACAGAATAAGAACCTGAGGGAAATGGCCTCTCATATTATATCTGCCTCACAGGATCCACAATCTTGTCCATTTTTAAAAATGAAAGAGAACCTCAGTAGATCTTAAGTGCAAAGTCATGCCCAGCATTTGAGACTCGTCATAATTATAAACAAGCACATAAACCATAATTATAAACTAATAACTACAGAAGACCATGTTTTACTGGAGATGGCCCAAGGGACTTCTCTCAGTACCTTTTACTGTGGGAAAAGAAGAAAAAAAGAATGAGACAAATGTTACACTGTGTTTCATTTCTTTTAGGAATTAAAATCTACTATTAGAAAAAGCTATTTTAAAACCACAAATTAATGAGAAAAGAAAAAAAATTATGGTGTTTGAATGTCTACACAGAAGAGGAAAATGAGTGGGAAAATGGTTTATTCAAAGGTAATGCAACCAAGTGAACACAGCACTACAGGGTTTTAAAAAAAACAAATGCTACCATCTCACCACTTACATGTCAAAGATTCCCATTCATGCATCTTTTTAAAAGATATATATGTAGGTACATACACGTGCACAGGCATTAGACATGTGTATGTGATTATTTTTTAAATGGTCAGTGAGATCATGGAATCCCTGAAAAGAGAAATCAAGTCCGAACTAGCAGAAGGGTCAGGGCCGAGAGTCTCCATGTCTCTATTTCAGCTGGGGAGCTTGAACCAGTATTCCTCATCCTTCACCAAGACTTCTGATTCTATGTGTGTCTGTGTGCGTGTGTGCACATGTGCCTGCGTGCGTGCGTGAGTGCGTTTGTGTGGTAGGAAGACAGTAGATCTAGGCATCTGCATTCTTAGGGTTCTCTGTGTGATGGTTTTGCACTTTGAAAAATCAACGTTTTGAAAAGGTCAAAAGCTCCATCTGAATTTTTCCAAGACTGATGCACACAGCAACTTTCACTTTGAGAAGCACAGCGTTCCCCCCACCCGGCAGGTCAGGTCACCTCAAGATGAGGAAAGCTCTGGACAAGCCTCCCAACTGCCTTCCAATGAGAAATGATGCCTTGGCGCCATGATTCCTGGCAAGGAGCCCCTGCAAGTGATGTTGGGGAGGGTCACCCACATCAAGAAATTAATAGTGGGCTACCACCTACAGGTGATTTCAGCAACTGAGCACTGTCAGCTCAGGGGGCCTGTAGAGTGCGGTGCTTAGCTGCTGCCCAGCACTCCCAGCTTCCTCCCCAGCACTTCGGGGAGGAGCAAAGATGCTGGTTTCGGACCACCCGCTGCCCATTTTGACGCTTCCCGTTAGGATCCTTTGTGGGAGGTTTTCCCCAGTGATGTTGTTAGGAACCAACCCTTCATTTTCCTTTTAGCAAACCAATTAAACCAACTCCCATATTAGAGCTGGTCTCCCTTTCTTTTAACAAAGGCCACAACAGACAATTCACTACCCTCTGTTGTCTCTGGGATATCAGGATTTGGTCAAGAAGAGAAAAACATTTATCTGCTACTTCACACCATCAAAACAGATTAGAATTGCTTGAGCTAACAGTTGTTTGCTTGTTTTTTTAAAACACACTAAAAAGTCTTTTTAATTATTATTATTACTTTCCTTATTTCTCCTGTGGCCCATTTGACAAATTATTTCATTGCTAACAGAATGAGAAAAATATATATAAGGATTCTCATTGAAATTGTTGATTCTTGTTCTATCCATTTTGCCATAAAGTGTAGATGGCACTGTAATTTGATAGCTTTCTCCCTTGTGGGTGTCAGGAGAAAGTATAAAAGAAAATGATGAAAATTTTCCCCACGTGGGTGTAGAAACAGAACTCGCTGGAAGTTCACAGGAAGTTCATGTTGTAGTTCTGGGGCCTGATGGTCTCATTTATACAACAGACACAAGTTTGCAGCCATAAAATATCCCTGATTGAGAGCATAAAGTCATGTGAAAGCCTGCTTATTACAAGATCTACTGAAAAGGAGCAGCACAACCATCCTCGAGTCCTTTGTGACTCCCCACAAGTCTGGCTTTGTGCTTTGCAAAATGCTCTGTTTCTTAAACTCCACACTTGTCCAATTCCCATTCATTATGGAAGATGAGAAGATGTCAGAGCTGAGCGGCAGGGCTCACAGGGAGTCCATGTGTGTCAACTCGACACAAGGAAGGATGTTTCCGGCTCCTCCATGGAAGTAGGAGGTCCCCGAAAAGCTCAGGGCAAGACTGGAGGACCAGCAGCAGGAGGCGAAGCAGCTCCTGGGGCTCCCGCATTGACTGGGGGGCTGGATGGTGTGATCTGGAAATTCCTGACCAGCTCCCGAGTCCATGGCCCCACGTTCCTGTGAATATCCACAAGCTCCTTGATATTGACCTCAGGCTGAACCAGGTGAGGACGTGGGCGTCTCCCGTTTACCCACTGTTAATATTATACATAAGTCCTCTTTGTTTATGGGGACTGCGCTAGGAGTCATGGGCTAACAAATAATAAATGCTACTTTGGGGAAAGAAAAAAAAATCTGAGATGGCCAACTGTGGCATTCATTGCCAACATGAGATTGAACAGTCCAGTATGGCTCCAATGGACTGATAAGGAACTGGGCTGGACTCTACACCACAGTGTGACCTCCATTTCCACACCTGACCCCCTAATGGTGCTAACCACCTAGAGCGGAGATCCAGTCCTTCAGAATAAATGAGCAAGGGCCTAGCGCCCCCTGGTGGCAACATATCCCACACACAAGTGTGTTTTTTTTCAAAAGTACATACATCCTTTGGAAGTATAACCGACAAAAAATAAGTTCATATGCATTTCTAATACACATCATTCCATCCTTTTCTCACAGGAGAAAGGTCTTAGAAAGAACATAAAACGCCTTGTTTTCACTGAAGTCTGTTTCCACAGGACAGACCACTGCTTTGGGGGCTGCCACTTGAGACAATCTGTTTGGTCACCCATCATCAGCTTTTGTTTGGTGAAATGACACCTCATTTCCTCTATTTTCCTCTGGCTTTTCTTTAAACGGCTTACATCTTAATAAAAGTTGGGGTTTGTGAAGGTTTGTCACTGGGAGACAGTTTTCTATACTTCCTCTTTCTTTCTTTTTTGTTTCAATCTTAGCTCAAATCCCAGCTCTCCTGGTGACATTCATGAAACATAATAATGACAAAAGCATGCACACAAAGCAGTTGTTTCCGTTTGTGGGGAGGGAAGGCATGTATGGGGAGTCGATGAAATTGCTTGGCGGGGGGCGGGGGATGAACTCGCAGCAAAAGGATGAAGGGAGGGAGCCTGGCCTGGGGCCCTTTGTGCACATTTCCATTTTTAATAACATCCGGGTCTATTTCACTTTGTAAACTTGACAAGTCACATATTTTTCATTATTTAAAAGTGACTTCAGTCATAATTGCCAACACTTGGAAGCAATCAAGGTATCCTATAGATGAATGGATTAAAAAAACTAAACTAAACCTCTCGTACATCCAGACAATGGAATATTATCTACACTAATAAAAGAGAAACATGCAAATTAACCATCACTCCGCTATACCCACCAGCCAATCAGGAGGGAATATGCAAATTAGAAGGAGAAAGATGGCGGCTGCCCAGCTGCTTCAGGCACAGAGTGGCTGGGTGACTGCTATGAGAGGGAGCGGGGGAGGGATCTACAGGAGCAGCACTCTGGCCACAGCAAAGACAAAGACTGCAGACTCTGACAGGAGACTCTGGCCAGAGTCTGCAGCAAAGGCGGCAGACTCCAGCCAGAGTGAAGGCCTAGGTCCCAGGTTCCGGAGGAAAACCGGTGCTGGAAGCCAAGGGAAGGAAGGCCTATTGCACGAATCTCTTCGTGCAACGGGCCTCTAGTTCAGTAATAAAAAGAAATGAGCTCTCAAGCTATGGATAGATGTCAAGAAAACCTGAATGTATATTACTACACGAAAGAAGCCAATCTGAGAAGACCGAATAATGTATGATTTCAATAATATGACATTCTGGAAAAGGAAAAACTAGGAAGACAGTAAAAGGATCAGGGTTGCCCAGGATCGTGAGGGGAGGGAGGGATAAATGGGCAGAGCACAGAGGATTTTTAGGGCAGTGAAATTACCGAGTGTTACCCTGTAGTGATGGCTTTAGGTCACTGTACATTTCTCCAAACCCATAATGTACAACACAGAGAATGACTCCAGGTGTAAACGATGGACTCTGAGTGATAATGACATGTCACTGTAGGCCCATCGGTTGTAACCAATGGACTGTCTAATGGAGGAAGTTGATAGCGGGGGAGGCTGTGCCTGTGGGGTCAGGAGGTATATGGGTAATCTCTGTGCCTTCTCCTCAATTCAGCTATGAACCCAAAACACTAAAAATATAAAGTCTTTCAATTAAAAAATAAAAAAAGAGTGCCTTTGCTGACTTTTTCAAAGACGACACAAACCTAGTCATCTGTCCATGTTACTGACTTTGCCCACATCCTGGCCTCTGCCAGGAGAGGTGTGCTCAGCTCCTGTAACATCATCAATCGCTTGCTCCCCTCCATCCTCTCAACATCACGCCTTGCACCCCCCCCCTCCCAGAGGAAGCCGAGCCATTTACCTCAAGTTCCTCCTCGCAGTCACTTTCCTATTTACCCCTCACATCACCGTCTTCCTGAACCGAATCTCTGTTACCCCTGAAAATAACAGCTCCTTAGAAAGTGATCAGAGACTGAGTGAGCAATTGAATATAATTACACAAAATTACACAGATCTTAAACCAGGCGCCCTGGGACACGTCTGAGGGTAGGAAGCTGAAGCCTCGTTTCACTACGGTGCAGCCGGAGGTCACCTGACAGGTTGAAGGGGGGAAGGAGATGACCCCTCCCGCCTACACACACAGCCGCAGTCCTCACTGCGCATGCCCAGAGCAAGGACCGTCAGAGGGAATCAGCAGCCCAAACATGAAAACCAGCAGGCAGGAGAGGGATGCTAAGGTGAAGCATGTGCAGAATCGAGCTGTGGGAGGCATGGCCCGTGGGCACAAGCCAGGCTGACTTCTGCCCAAGACAGTGCCCACCGGAGTGGAAGACAGTCCATGGTCAAGGAGGCAGTGCTGTCTCAAATAGACCAACGTGCCAGGGTGCTCTCGCCCACTGAAACCACTGAGAGGGCGACCTGTTTGCCCAGAACTGTCCAGGTTTTTGCTTCGAAAAGCATGCATCCCAGTTACCTCCTCTGTCCCTGGCTAACCAGGGGCGTTGGCCCCCCTGCTGCTTGAGACCTACTAACACACCGTGGAGAAGCACTAAAGGCCAGCCCAGAAGTTGGCAAACTTTTACTAGGTCGAGGACATTACCTTGATTTTGAAGAATAAAATGTCCTAGACCAGCCGTGGGCAAACTACGGCCCGCGGGCCGGATCCGGCCCGTTCGGCTGTTCTATCCGGCCCGCGGAGCCGAAAGAGCGGAGGGTTCTCTTGCTCTCCCCTCCGCTCCTTTACTTTGAATTTATATTAGTTCACACAAACACTCCATCCATGCTTTTGTTCCGGCCCTCCGGTCCAGTTTAAGAACCCATTGTGGCCCTCGAGTCAAAAAGTTTGCCCACCCCTGTCTAGTGGGTGATCACCTCTAATTTACTCAGTAACTCCTGGCTTGCAGTTGCATGTTTAGAAGCAAAACTATAAAAACACAAAACAAAACAAATCAAAACAAAACGAAATGAGCCTCCTGTTAAAGCACCCTCCAGAGGGACAGTCCGGAGGTGGGATGCAGAGCTGAAGGAGACAAGGACCGAATGTCCTGGCTCAGCCTTCCCGTCTATCAACACCCGCCCTCTGCCCTGCCCTCTGTTTTAAATATCAAACACCTAATGATGACCACAATCAAGGTGTTTGGACAGGCTTCTAAAATACGAAAACAGAAACCACCATAAAACACCTTTGGCAGCTTTCCCCTAGCAACCTTGTGTTAGAGGGAAGCACACAGTTACCACGGGAACCAAGCGCTTTCGCATCAAAACAGAGCATCTGCAGAAAAAATGATTATAGAGCATGAATTTCCCCAAGAGGGAGAGAAACGAAAACAGTGGTGGGTTTGCCTCATCCCAGCTCTTCGCTCAGGCTCGGTAATTAATCTTCAGAGTGAATTCGAGGAAACCGTTCTGAGTTTGCACAGGAACCAGCCAGCCCGAGGGAGGCAGGGCTGCTTGATTTACTCAGCGCCCCTCCTCCCACCCCTTCCTCCTGCTACTTCCCTATCACCATTTCTGGGTTTCCTTTGTCCTGTTTTACACACATACTTGGAAACGATGCGGGAGTACATCCCTGGTCGCAGCAGCCCCTCCTCCTACAAACCGTGTTAGAGACACTTAGCTCCTCTCTCAAAGCCTGGCCTCCTGCATGGGATGTTGTGAAGACGAAATGAAGGAGCGTGCAAGACATGGGCAGGATGATAGGAACGTTATAACCAGCCCATAAAGGTCACCCTTGTGGGTTCCATCAGTGCAATTGCCATGGAGTGGTACCAGCTGGGGGGAGGGGGGGGCGCATTCTGGAAACCCATGGGGATTGTGTTTCCATGATGATGGGGGCTCTGGTGAGGCTGCAGAGATGGGGAGAAGCTGGGATCCCCAAAATCCTAAATGTGAAGATCAATCCCACATGGGGAATAATGGCACCAAGTTTCAAGAGCCTTTTAATAGCCTGTTGTATTGATACAGATGAGAAACCTGTTCATTATCTTCAGATTCTGGAATCTAATTCTATTTAGCTCAGAAACAGGAATATTTGGTACTCGGTCCAAATGCATATTGATTTTTTTTTCAAAAGTGTGATTTCTGTGTAAATGAAAGGAAAGTTGTGTGTTTTTCGGCTCAGAACTTTCCTAAGAGAGTTCCGCTCTTTTTTAAAAAACAAACATGTTTTTATTGAATTTTTAGAGAGAGAGGGATAGATAGAAACATCAATGATGAGGGAGAAACATCATTTGATCAGCTGCCTCCTGCACACCCTCTACTGGGGATCGAGCCCACAACCTGGGCATGTGACCTGACTGGGAATCAAACCAGGGACCTCTTGGTTCATGGGTCAACACTCAACCAGTGAGCCACACAGGCCGGGCAAGATTTCCACTCTTTGAAAGACACCCATGGCACTCCTGAAAATAATAAACAGTATGACCTTCTTACCCATGTAATGTTTAAACCCTTGCAAAAGACGTATACGAGTACTCATAGCATCACTATTTATAACTCATGAATGGATAAACAAAAGGCGGTATGTCCACACAATGGAACACTATCTATATATATAAAAAAATGAATATGCAAAGTGTCCCCTCGGGATTTTGGCCGGGAGACTGGGAGTTTGATTGCTCACTATGATGTGCACTGACCACCAGGGGGCGGCACGGAACATGGCGGGTGTCAGTGGTCAGTGACTTGGCGCTGGCAGCGGGTGGCAGTGGAGGCGCTGCCAGCCCTGATGGGCCCTGATGAGAGTGGGAGGGCAGCTGGATGGTGGAGTGAGGGCCTGATCACTCCTGATCACCCCGCAGATGGCGACTAGCAGCGGCGGCAGGGGGTGGGGCTGCTTCCGGGCTCCAGGTGCTAAGGGAGCGAGCTAAGGAGGAAGTGGGGATGCAGGGAGGCAGGGAACCTGATCGGCCCTGATGGCCGGCCAGGCCTAGGGACCCTATTCATGCACGAATTTCGTGCACTGGGCCTCTAGTTTTACAACAAAAAGCAACAAAGTACTGATACAACCTCAAAAACATTGTAAGTGAAAAACAACAGACGTGAAAGACCGCAAATATTATGATTCCATTTGCATGAAACGTCTGAAGAAGGCAACTCTCTGGGCAAAAAGTGGATACGTGGTTGCCTAGAGCTGGGACAAGGAGGGGGAATGACTGCTCATGGATGCAGGGTTTCTTTTTTATGGATGGAAATTTTTTAAAATTAGATTCTGGTTAGGGTTTCACATCTTTGTAAATATACTAAACATTATTAAATTATACGTGTAAAATGGGTGAGTTTTATGATATGTAAATCATGCCTGAATGAAGTTATTAAAACTCAATATAATGAATTAATTGTAATCAGAAGACAACATAAAATAAAAATCATTAATGAAATATCTATTTCCCTGGGTAATGCTCAGACACGAAGCCTGGAAGTTGGCCCTTTGGCAATGAATCACCCTACATGTCATGTCTATGAATTCAGACGCTGTGTGTGGACAGGTAGGTAATATTATCTATAAATTTCACTTCAGGAAGTAAAGGGTTATTCCAAAATATCTGTTATCCAACGGGAGTTTGGATTGATAGTATTGGGAACCCCTGGTATTTTTATTCTGCACCCATTCTTGCAAATCGTTTGTCTCTATTTGAGAAATAACTCAGAGGGGTTGAGTAAATTACCCAAGATCACGCCTGTGGAGTAAAACTGACCTGGACCCATTCCTGGTATATCTGCTTCCCAAGGCCAGATTCACAGCAGCGGCTGGATCAGCCTCCCACAGTCCCTCCATCAAGGCAGGCTCTTAGAGCTCTCACGTCTCCTAAAGCATCAAACTCTCCTGGTTTTCACGTTGAACAAATGCATTTGGCTCTCGGGACCTATTCAAGGATGAGATACATAGCCTGTGTTGGCAGGTGAAAGGGGGTGTAAAGAGAGAGATGGAGAAAGGGAGAGAGGGAGGGAGAGAGGGAGAGGGAGAGAGGGAGAGAGGGAGAGAGGGAGAGAGAGAGAGAGGGAGAGAGAAGGAGAGAGGGAGAGAGGGAGGGAGGGAGGGAGGGGGGGAGAGAGAGAGAGAGAGAGAGAGAGAGAGAGAGAGAGAGAGAGACAGAGAGACAGAGAGAGAGAGAGAGAGAGGGAGGGAGAGAGAGAGAGAAGGTGAGAGGGAGAGAGGGAGGGAGGGAAGGAGGGAGGGAGGGAGGGAGGGAGGGAGAGAGAGAGAGGGAGATGGCCCCTGGAAAGGGAGAGCTAAATGGAATCGGGGTTGTGGTAGCAGGACTGTGCAGTGGGGCGCAGAGCTCCCCTGCCCTGGCTGAGACACTCAGAAAGGCTCCCTCCTCTCCCTGCCCCCAGGATTTCCTTCCAAAGGGTCAGGCTTTGCACTTCATGGCTCGTCTCCTTGGCCACAGATGTTTGGACCTGAGGCTGACAGTGGGGGAGGGCTGTGTCCTGCGTGGCATGTTGAATAGCAGACCCTCTGCCTGGGGAATCTGGATGGTGGCTTTCAAAGGCTATCAGCAGAACACAGAGGGCAGAAGCTGAAAGGCAGATGGATGGAGGCCTGAAGTGCTAGGAGCTCTGACGCAGGATGAAAAGGACAGAGCTGGCGCTGGGAGGAAGAGGGAGGACAGAGGCATAAAGGGGCTGAGACACCATGATGGGCTCGCACAGCTCTGAGACAGTGATGAGGACCTGCCAACGACACGGTCACATTCCTTGAGTTCGTGTGTCTTGACTTAAAAAATGCACAAAACTGCCCTAACCGGTTTGGCTCAGTGGATAGAGCGTCGGCCTGCGGACTGGAAGGTCCCAGGTTCGATTCCGGTCAAGGGCATGTACCTTGGTTGCGGGCACATCCCCAGTAGGAGGTGTGCAGGAGGCAGCTGATCGATGTTTCCCTCTCATCGATGTTTCTAACTCTCTATCCCTCTCCCTTCCTCTCTGTAAAACATCAATAAAATATATCTTTAAAAAAATGCACAAAACTACATTTTATGTATAATATGTGAAAGCCTATTTTAATACAGAACTAGGGTGAGCATTACTTGGCATTAAGGAAAATCGGTGTGCCTATAAGATGATGCTCCTTCCAGGTGAGTATCTGGAACCTGAAGGGGATGGAGGTAGGGGTGAGAGAGGCAGGGTACAGGGACAATGCTGCTTCCCCAAGCACCTACCTAAAGTGTTGTCTTTTCTATAGTATCATTTTTTTATTGTTGATAATATTACAGATATCTCCCATTTCCTCCCCACTTACCCCCATCCTCCTTTCCCTTTCCCACCCCCCACCCCAGGTCTTCATTACCCTATTGCCTGTGTCCATGGCTATGCACATCCCATATAATAAAAGGCTAATATGCAAATTGTTTCCTTGGGAGTCCAACCAACCTGGAGTTTGACCACTCGCTATGAAGTGCGCTGACCACCAGGGGGCGGTGCAGAATGGAAGGCCCCGGCCGGTGGCTGGCAGCCAGGGGAAGGAAGGCCCCAGCTGGCAGCTGGAAGGCCCTGATGGCTGGCCAGGCCTAGGGATGCTACCCGTGCACGAATTTCATGCACCATATATATATAAATTATTTGGTTTCTCTCTTCTCATCCCCCCATTCCCACATCAAGGTATGTCAGTCTGTTCCATGCCTCCCTGCTTGAGGTCTTATTTTGTTGGTCAATTCATTTTATCCATTGGATTCCACAAGTACGTGAGATCGTGTGATATTTGTCTTTCTCAGACGGGCTTATTTCACTTAGCATAGTATTTTCCACAGTATCTTAAGGAAGTGCACTGTTAAGACTATGAAGCGAAGGCACAAGAGGGAAATGGAGGAGTGTAGCGTTTGAACGTGGACTCTCTTCTGCCAGCCAACTTGCAGGCATCTCCTCGACGCCTGACCTGGTCTCGGCCCCGGGGCTGCTGGGCATCTGTGACGGAAAGACCGATGTGGCCAATGAGGCTGGAGTCACCTGACAGCTTACCGGCCATCCATCAGGCAGCCTGGTGAGAAGACACTCACTGGGAGAAAAGAACGAAGGCAGGTTCTTCTGTCACGGAAAGGAGAGGAAGCCACCTGGAGCTACACAAACCCTCAGGTCGGGGCGGGTGGCGGGGGGGGGGGGGGGGGACCATGGCTCTCGGAGCGGACTCGGGACTAGCCAGGTTTCAGCCTCTGATGGATGTGGGTCCAATGAAAGCAGCTAAGATGCCATGGTGTTCGTGAGAAGCCTCCTGACACGTCCTCATAGATAAGCCCCCAAAGGAACCCTGGAAGAAGTAACATCAGATTTAAACTGGAATTGATTTGCATTAACTCAGTTGCTGTCCCCACATTGTAAATGGCTTCTGAATTATCACCAACAGCCACATGTCCGCATCAGCGCCTTGGGGTCTTCAAGACGGACAGAAACGGCAGCCAGATTTTCTTATCTGTGGACGGGCTCACGGTCCCAGTCCGCACGCATTTTCAACATCACATCACCAGGCGAGATTGAACGTTAAGAGAGGAAAATGCCTCCTAATGGATCACTTTCAGCCACATTTAGGAACCCATGCAGGTCGTCCTGCAGGCCGCGTACTGGAAGATGGGATTATTATCGATCCTCCCAGTTCCACACATACCAACACACACCTGCAACAGATGAACCATTCAGTATAAACTTCACACGCGAGCTAAGAGGCGCTTCGTGAAGACAGGCACACCTATAGAGCTGAAATGTGAATTCTCACACCCAGAGGGGAGACACTTCCGTCCCGATTTAAACCCGGTCCCACTCTCCCCTGCTAGATGGGCCATCTGGCCTTCATCCTTTTCCCACTTTCACACGTGTTACTGTGGCCTAATTTCAGGGGTCAGGGTTTTCCCATGAGCCTGCCCTTAGCGCGTGCGTCAGGACAGCGCCTGAGCAGCTGGCACAATGACGCTGGGAACTGTGGCTCAAATGGCCCAGCGTTTCTGGGACCAAATCCTGAGACGCTGGCGGGATGCCATGACCCAGCATATGCCCTAACACTTCGTCACACAGAGGAGGGGAAAGAGTAAAAGCAATAGACTGAAATCTTAACATAATCGAGGGAACTGTGGAACCTTCTCTACATTGAAAGACAGACACAGCTAAACCTCTGACCCTCAAATGCACCCAAGTGGTTTAAGACTCTCTGAGTGCCCTGACTCCCAGGCTCAGGTTCAGCCCGGTTTGGCCTTCCACACCCCTGCTCACCACCCAATATGTTCTTCGTGGCTCAAAAGTCATCTGCATTTATCATGGGCTGGATTTAGCAAATTTATATTTAACTGAGTTTCAAATTATTTTTAAATTCTCCCTTTAGTTCGGAGCAGTATACATTATGTAGCACAGAATGCTTTCAAAACAACCTCATTACCTGCAACATCTGGTGGGTGGATGCCATATTTCTCTGACAAAAGGTCAGTCAGCTAGCAAGGAAAGGAAGTAACGTCTCCCCCACCACCAGCACTGTGAGATAGACCCTTGTCCACTGCGTTCGACAATTTTATGTGTTAGCTTACAGCTGGGCAGTAGCACCAAGTTTTTCAAATACTAGTCCAGGTGTTGCTGGAAAGATGTTTTGTATATGAGGTTAACACCATCAATTAGTTGATTTTCAGGAAATGTGACTACACTGGGTAATCTGAGGGAGCGTCATCTGATCAATTGAAAGGCTTTAGAGCAAACTGAGGTTTCCCTGCAGGAAGAAGAGACTCGACCTGTGGTCCAAGGTCAGCTCCTGCCCAGAGTTCCCAGCCTGCCCTGATGGCCTGCCCTATGGGTTTCAGACTTACTCTGATTCCATAATCATGTGAGCCAATTCCTTGAAATACATTATCTATATCTATCTATCTATCTATCTATCTATCTATCTATCTATATATCTATCTATCATCTATCTATCTCCCATGGACCCTGACTGATCTGACTGATGCGCCACCTTATGCCAGAGCTATTGAATATCGTTCATAAGCTCAAGTTGTGTATTTAATGAGAAATGTTCTTTTTCGGTTTATGCAGCTAGGTTTTCCCCCAATTTATTTGCTTTTTTGCTTTTCTATGCCCCTTTTCCCCCTAAAGGGGATTTAAGATACCAACATAGCAATATCGTAATTTTAAGTATCATAATACAACACATAGAATATTTCATAGTACATAATTAATAAATGGCAAAAGAAAGTTTATGACAGAAAAGTCAAGAGGCAAGAATATAGTTAGCAAACAAAATAAATGCCAAAAGTTGGGAGAAAGGCAGAAAAAAAAACAACAAAAAAAAGTCCCTACAAAATTCCCTGGACAATCACCAAGTACACTGTGGTGACCCTCCAGAGGCTGAGAGCAGTCCCCTTGGGAAGAAAGAGATGTCCCAGGTGCAGAAAGCCAGGACAGAGTACAGAGAGCAAAGAGAACACTCCAGAGCTCAAAATGCTGGCAGGCTGGCTATAAGCAGAAAGAGCATGTCCCTGGTGTGGCACACTGGTGACTGGCCCTGCAAAGCACAGACAGACCTGAAGGGTGGTTGGTGCTCAGATCCCAAGCCCTCTGAAGCAGTCACAAGCCCAGCTGCACACGTGTGAGGCCCCCGGGGAACTGAATCTAATGAGAGATTCTAATTCTGCAGCAGAGTCCACAACCGGTTCAGCTTTGCGTTGGATTGACTCAGCCCCACACCATCAGCCTGGCAAAGGGGCATGTCCTTCTCAGGAGGCAAATTTTGCTCATTTCAAACCCAGCACAATGTTTCGCATGAAATAAAAATCACAAGATACACAAAGAAGTGAGAAAATGGGGCCTATTTTTTTTAAAAAAAGGGAGCTGCTCATAGAAGCAAATATGGAAATGGCCCAGATGACTTGAATTATCACTCAGGGACTTGAAAGTCATGATAATGAAGGACCTAGAAAAAAAAATGTTGGAAACCTGTATGAACAGATAGAAATTTCAGCAGAAAATGGAAACAGTGAAAACAAAACTCAAATGGGACTATCAAAATGGAATTATGTGATATCAAAGAAGAAGAATTTAGCTGATGGGTTAATTAGAAGATGGACATTGCAGAGAAACAATATCAATGACATCAAAGGCAAGCCAATAGATACTATCTGGACTGAAACACAACAAGAATAAAAAGTGAAAAAAAAACACATAAAAAACAAAGCATCTAAGATCTGTAATATACTATCAAGCATATCAATAATTGGGAGTCCCAGAAGGGACTAAAAAAATTTTTAGAGACAATTCTAAATAGTAAAAGGCTAATATGCAAATAGACCCAACGGCAGAACAACTGAACAACCTGTTGCTATGCCATACCAACAGGGGACACGCATGAAACATGGCAGGCATTGGCAGCAGGTGGCAGAGTGCGGAACATGGCGTGTGTCAGCTGCGGTGGGATGGTGGAGCAGGTGGCGGAGGTGCCAGACCAAGGCAGGGCCCGCCAGTCGCTGTCATTGGGGCAAGCCTCTGGTGGTTACTGAAAATTCTTTGCTCCTGCGCACTGCAGTGCCACCCAGTGCTCACACCCACTGCCGGCGCCATCCCCGCTTGCATCTGCTGCTGGTGCTCGGAGCCGGTCCCGATTGCTTGGTGCCGTCAGCAGGTGCGAGCAGCGGCTGCTGGCCCCCATCGCCCCTGAGGGCTTCTCCACCTCCCCTTGCTCCTGAGGGGTGATCAGGGCATCAGCCAACACTCACACCCACTGATGACACCAGCCCCCGCTCACACCCGCTGCTGGTGCAGGCCCCAATTGCTCCATGCCATCAGCGGGTGCGAGCCAGGCTGGTGCCATCAGCACGTGGGACTGGCAGCGGTGGGAGTGGGGCTGCCAGCAGACAGGGGACCAGGGGCTATGGCAGGAGGGTCTAGGTGGGGGCACAGAGGATGGGCCGAGACCTGTCCCTGTGCCCACAGCAGCCTCGTGGCCCACAGTTCCTCTCAAGGTGCACGAATTTGTGCACTGGTCCCCTAGTAGTAAATAATATCTACATTGATAAAAATATATCAATCTACATATCTATGAAACTCAGCAAACCACCAATGTGATAAATTAAACCAAAAATTTTAAACCATGTATAGCTCATCAGAGGCAAACTATCTAAAACCAAAAAATGGGGAAAAAAATTCTTAAAAGAAGCCTGAAAACAAAGCAATGTCATATGAAGGGGAAGGAAGTATAAAAAAAATGATGGTTGAATTTCTCACAGTGGAATAAAACTTTCAGTGCCAAAAGAAAAATAACTGTCAATATATAATTCTATATTTAGCCAAAGTATACATTAAAAATGAAGGCTAAATAAAGACCCTTTCAGCCAAAGGAAAACACAGCAACTTTGTAGCTATAAGAAGTGCTAAAAAAAACTTCTTCAGGTAAAAGAACTTCTTTAATATGCATGTGTTTGTGTATACAGATAAATATATGTTTGTGATATCTAGGTAAGATATATCAAATACAGATTTAAGCTATAATTTTTCAAAGCAAAAACACTAGTAGTAACAACATGTTGTGAGGTTCATAGAATATAGAAAAATAAAAGAACAAAAGAGGTGGGAATGAGATAAATGGAATTATACAACCATAAAGCTTTTACATCTTGTAGAGTTTAATATAATTGGAAATTAGAAAATGATAAGTTAAAGATACATACTATAATTCTAGCAACCCTAAAAATAACAAAAATGTGTATTTAAATAGTTAAATAATGACTTGATCATTCAAAATGAGGCAGGAAATAAGAAAGAGAAACCTCGACCAAGATAAAATACTTTAACACAGTCATTTTGATAATTACATTAAATATAAAATGGACTAAATTGCACTTAACATTTTTTTTAATGCAGGATCCAAATGTATGCCTCTTACAAGGGGCACACTTAGAACATAAGGAGACAGATGGTTGAAAATAAAGTGTAGAAAAACAATATACTATCCAAGGCTATGTTTATATTGGATGTAACACAATTCAAACCAAACAGTAACAGCAGAAATAAAAAGGAATATTTCATAATGTTAAGAGGCACTCCATCAAGAATAACAAACCTAAGTTTATATCTACCTAACAAAGAGCTCCAAACCACATAATGCAAACAATGACAAAATTAAGGGGGACATTTTCAAAGCCTACATTCATAGTGGGGGATTTTCACATACCTTTCTGTGTGACTGATGAAATAAGTACACCCAAATGTGAAAAAAATATAAAAGGTTTGAGTAATACTTCCAAACAACTTAACCTATTTAGCATTTATAGAACACTACACTGAACAATTGCATAATACAGATTCTTGCCAAGAGGCCATAAGACATTCACTAAGATAAATCATATTCTTGGACACTTAAAAAACACTCAAATCATAATAATTCATACAAACTATGTTATCTGACAACAATGGCATTAAAATTGAAATCAATAATAATAAGATAGCTTTAAAACTACTCAAGTATTTGGAAGTTCAATAACATATTTTTAAATAGGTGCTGATCTACAGAAAAACCACAAGGAAAAATAGAAAATTTGGGGGATTGAAGGATAATGAAGACACAACATATCAAAATGTGTGGAATATAGTGAAAGCAGTCTTTAAAGGGAGATTTATAGCTTTGTCTGTCAAAATAGAAAAAGAGGATATAAAATAACAAATAGACGCTGCTAACTTAACAAGCCAGAAGAAGAACAAACTAAAGTAGAAGAAAGGAAACAATAAAAATAGAGTAGAAATTAGTAACGTAAAAACAGACTGAAAATTTAGAAAATGAACAATGTGAAACTTGGTTTTCTAAAAAGATTCATAAAATTGATGACACTCACAAAACTATTCAAGCAAAGAAGAGATAAATTTAAATTTTCCATATTGGGGATAACAGAGGTAACTTCTTCCAGTTCATCCAGGTATTTAAAACTTAATAAGAAGATATTGTAAACAACTTCATGCCAATAAATATGAATGCTTTAAATAAAATGGGCAGAGTCCTTGAAAAACATCTTTCCACAACTAGTGCAAGAAAAAAAAAAATCCAAGTAGCCCAACAGTTGTTAAAGAAATGAAATCCACATTCAGAAACCTCCCCATCAAAACAAAACTAAAAGAAAATACTTCAGGCCACATCTCAACATTTAAGGAAGGAGTGATAACAGGCTTTCACAAATCTCTTACAAAATAGAGGAAGAGGAAACATTTCCCAAATAATTTTCTGAGGCCACAGGATCCTGATATTAAAAACCTAACTAAGACATTAGAAGATAAAAATGATAAACAATATCCATCATGAACATATATACAAAAATCTGTTAAGTTGTTAGCCATTGAATGCCAAAAGCATTCAAATAATAATACCTCATGACCAAGCAGAAATACAAATTGGTTTAAGATTCAAAAAGCAATAAAAATAACCCATTACATCAATAGAATAAAGAAGAAAATTCACATTATTGTTTCAATACAGGATGGAGCAAAAGTAGGTTTACAGTTGTAAGTACTGGAAACAGAGTTTTTCTTGTATTATTTATTAATTATAATATTACTAGAGGCCTGGTGCACAACATTCGTGCACTGCGGGGGGGGGGGGGAGGTGTCACTCAGCCTGGCCTGTGCCCTTTAGCAGTCTGGGAGCCCTCAGGGGATGTCCGAATGATGGCTTAGGCCCACTCCCTGCAGTCGGACACCTTCAGCACTGCCACGGAGGTGGGAGAGGCTCCCGCCACCACTGCTGCACTCTCCAGCCGTGAGCCTGGCTTGTGGCTGAGCATCACTCCCCCTGTGGGAGCACACTGACCACCAGGGGGCAGCTCCTGCATTGAGTGTCTGCCCCCTGGTGGTCAGTGCGCGTCATAGCAACTGGTTGTTCCCCATTAGGTCGATTTGCATATTACCCTTTTATTATATAGGATTTTCCATATGAATAACTGGAAACCTACTTTTGCTCCACACTCTATATACAGAAGAAACATGTGACTACATTTAGCCCCATCTAAGATAAAACTCACAAAAAAAACTAAGAATAAAAAGAAACTTCCACAATCTGATAAAGGACATCTATGAAAACTATACAAATAACATTATACCTAATGCAGAAATATTGAATACCTCCCCCTTAGTACTGGGATCAAGGCAAAGGTATCCACTCATCACTTTTATTCACTTCTAATCAACACTCAACATTGTATTAGAAGCTAGTGCAATAGAGTGAGAAAATAAAATGTCAAAAACAAACCAAAACAATATCTTTAAAAAATCACTTATAGTACCTGATTTTGTTTTGTTTCGTTTTGTTTTTAAGTTGTAGAAGAAATAGGCTCAAGACAAAAAGTTATGGAGGCAAAGGAAGGGCCCTTGGAACTTAGAAGTGAGGAAGGTCAAGGTGAGGAGTTGGCTGGCCTGGGGGGAAGGGAGAGGACAGAGTGCCAGTCCCTGATAGTTAAGGTTGTAATAAAACCTTAGTCAATCAAAACAGTGAATGCAAAACCACCTCAAAATTGCATCATTTTGCTTTTTATACCAAACTGTGGAACTGGCATGCAGACAGACAATTAGGTCAGTGGGACATAATAGAGATACACACATACGCAATGATTTTTGTAAACCAAGGTGTAAATTGAATTAAATGGGAAGGTGGGGAGAGAAAAGTTTTTCCACAAGTAATGCTGTAAGAACCTGAAAAATAGACAGAGGAAAATGAACCATGAGTCCTACCTCATTCTTCATGTAAAAATTAATTGAAGATGGATTGTAAGACCTAAATGTAAAAGCAGACATGTCTAAAAGAAAGCTTAGGAGAACAGATTTGTGTTAGATGGACAAAAAATGTATTGATCACAAAAATGAAAAAACAAACAAACAAGGAAGTAAACTTTACCAATGTATTTTAAAGTTGTTAATTTAAAGGCGCCATTTAAAAAATACATAGGGAGGCTACAGACAGGAAACATAATGTTATACCTGAAAAATAATTTATATCCAAAATTGATAAACAACTCTTACAACTCAGTAATAAGAAAACAAACAATCCATTAAAAATTAGATGGAATACTTGAATATTCATAAAAGAAGATACACTGTGCCCAGCTGGCATGGCTCAGTGGTTGAATGCAGACCTATGAACCAGATCACAGTTCAGTTCCTGGTCAGGGCACATACCCAGGTTGTGGGCTCAGTCCCCAGGTGGGACGGGCGGGAGGCAGCCAATCAGTGATTCTCTCTCATCATTGATGTTTCTGTCTCTCTCTCCCTCTCCCTTCCCCTGTGAAATAAATAAAAATATATTTTAAAAAAAGAAGATACACTGTGGTCAATAAGCACCTGAAACAGCATCATTAGTAATAGGGTAAAGGCAAATAAAAACCATACTAAAGTACCATTCATATACACAGAGTAATAATAGTAGTGTCATGCTAAAAGCGGAAGAGAATGTGGAGTAACAAGAACTATCACACAGCTCGGGCAAGACCTTAAATGGCACCTTCTGAAGTTTCTTATTAGTTAAATATGCAGTCTCACTCTCAGTAATTACTCAAAAGAAACACTAACATATTTCCCCAAAAATATTGGCACAAAAATGTTCTTACCAGCCTTTCTCATATTAGTCAGACACCAGAAACAGCCCCAAAGTCTGACAACAGGAGAATGGGAACTTCCTTTTTAAATGAAGAACCAAACTTTCCGAGGCTGCAACATGTGTGACTTTCTTAAGTATCATATTGAGAACTAGAAGCCAGGTACCAAAGAATGCACACAGTGTGACTCTGTTTCTATGACCCAGGAATAGGTAAAGCTACTCTGTGATGTTAGAGATAACAAAGGGCCTGCATTTTGGGCGTGGGGGGGGCACTGACTAGTTGGGAACAAGGGAACTCTCTATGGTTATAGTTAATTGCCATGTTCTACATCTTGTTTGGGGTGGCATTAATATGAATGTATTCAAATGACAAAACACATCAAGCTGAAAATGTTCCGTCAGTGCACTTCATTGCAAATAAATTATAACACAAAAAATCAACTAAGAAAAACTATGAATTTCTGTTTAATGTGGGAAACCATGCACAAAGTTAAAATGGTGACATAAGAGGTGAATATATATATATATATATATATATATATATATATATATATATTATTGATTTCAGAGAGGAAGGGAGAGGGAGAGAGAGAGAAAAACATCAATGATGAGAGAGAATCATTGATCACCCCCCTACTGGGGATTGAACCCACAGCCTGGACATGTGCCCTTGACTAGAATCGAACCTGGGACCGTTCAGTCTGCAGGCTGACGCTCTATCCACTGAGCCAAACCAGCTAGGGCAGGTGAAGATATTTTTAATGTCTAAAATCAACAAAACTTAATATTTAAAATACGTGCAGAATTCCTGAAAATCAAAAAGAAAAAGACCAAAACCCCTAATATTAATGGAACAATGAATATTAATGAGAAATTTTTAAAAAGCAAACTCAGAGGTTCAAATGGATATACAAAAATCTTAAAATTATTTTGTAATGAGAAAAAGTAAAAATCAAAATAGTGAGATTTTTATCTATCAAAAATTAGAAAACCGCCCTCGCCGGTTTGGCTCAGTGGATAGAGCTATAGTCTGCCTGCAGACTGAAGGGTCCCGGGTTCGATTCTGGTCAAGGGCATGTGCCTGGGTTGTGGGCTCGATCCCCAGTCAGGGGCATGCAGGAGGGAGCCGATCAATGATTCTCATCATTGATGTTTCCATCTCTCTCTCCCTCTCCCTTCCTCTCTGAAATCAAATGAAAATATATTTTAAAAATTAGAAAACCAGATATTTCGAAGGGTTGGTGAGACTATAAGAACATGGGAACCCTCCTGCTTTGTAAATAGGATGCAAGCTAAAGCAGCCACAGGGCAGAGCAATCTTGGAACATGTGGTCAATTCTTCTGTGCCTATCTCCCCAAGAAACTCGGACACAGGTCTAGAAAAAGACAAATCTGAGGAAATTTGGTGTAGTGATATTTACGTTGGTGGGATCTTAAAGATAATCTGAGTGTCCACTTCTAGGGAAGTAGATAAATAAAATGTGGTGGTTACAAACCACATAGCTGTAAGGTACAAGAAACTCAATGTACACGGAGCAGCATGGAAAAATCCCAAACACACAGTGCTGAGGACAATGAAAAGATGCATGACATCATTTGAATATGTAAATTTAAACCATCATTTGCATAAAATAATTCACAATGTACAAAAAGATGAAAATTAAACACATTAGCACATTTCAAATGATTGGCCGTGGGGGGTGGGGGGCGGCGCTCAAGGGAGTGACAATGGAAAAAAAAGAAACAGAACAAAGGGAGTGGGACTCTCACTTAGACCAATGGCCACAGTGTGCCACACACGACAGAGAGCAGAGGCCCAGAATCCTCTGAAACGAAACTATGTTTTTAATTTTAGTTCTTTTTGGTTAATCCTCACCCAAAGATATTTTTTCATTGATTTTTTTTTTTCGAGAGAGTGGAAGGGAGTGGAGAGACAGAGAGAGAGAAACATCGATGTAAGAGAGACACATCAATTGGTTGCTTCCCGTACATGCCCTGACCAGGGTGGGGGATCGAACCTACAACCCAGGTACGTGCCCTTGACCAGAATCAAACCCGCAACCCTTCAGTCCACTGGCTGACACTCTAACCCCAGAGCCAAACTGGCTAGGGCTATCCTTCCTCTCTTTTAAAGCTTACCAACATCTTCATATTAGGATTTATTTTTTTTTAAAGAATATAAACTAGTAACTCAGTCAAACATGTTTTCAGTTCCAGAGCCACACATTATCCTCTAAGGATGCTGAAAAATGTAATTTATTTGAGCTGATTCTTATTTTTAATTCCCTGATCCCATATGCTGGTGAGATTACCAAATACTAGTGAAATGTGCTTGAGTCACAAGGTAATTACTTTAGATAAATGTCCTTCTGTGGTTTAAGATTATAGTCCCAAATTCCGGTATTTAACAGAACCAACTAAGCCTCCTTAGATGGGCTACCTAGTCCTAGGATCTCGATGTAATAAACCCCCACAAAGTAACTCATCCGTATGTCGATTCTGAATGTGTATCCCAGTGGCTGATTTCATGTCTAAATCCAAATCTTCATGTCAGATAACAGCAAGAAGAGAGGCACAATTGTTTTGAAATAATGAGAATACTTGTTCGAAAGGCAACAAATCGTAAAGTACCTGTGTCAGATATTTTCACTGTGACTTTCAGGTTGCCAAAATGGAAAAAACAAACACATTCTCATTCTCTCTCTCTCTCTCTCTCTCTCTCTCTCTCTCTCTCTCTCTCTCCTACACAAAACACAATTCAGAAAATAAGATAATAGTCCCAACAAGAAGGAGCAAGAACAAATTAAAACATTGATAGGTTGTATGTTATTAACATACATGGAGTAAACATATAACTGCTGAGACAAGTCCCAGAAATGGCTTTTAAAATGCACCATTTATCGCAGGAGGACAGACAGCGATGTGGAGAAATAGATATGAACACACCTCATAAATACTTTAGGAAACTCCAGTCCCCGAGAATCTGTACCTATCCCATGCGCCCAATGATAAGATCCGGGGAAAATGAAGCTCCGGTAGATAACACGGGGCCTTGCTCATAAATACTTAGTAGAGGTTGAAATGGTGTCCTGAACACGTGCCTAACTAGAAGCCAATGTCAGTGTTTAGAACAAAGTGCCCCAGACTTGGGAGAGAGCATGAGTGAGCAGAGCCTGCCCCCTGGGCCAGATGAAACAGCAGGTATAGCCTAGAGCAGTGGTCGGCAAACTCATTAGTCAACAGAGCCCAATATCAACAGGACAACGATTGAAATTGCTTTGGAGAGCCAAATTTTTTAAACTTAAACTTCTTCTAACGCCACTTCTTCAAAATAGACTCGCCCAGGCCGTGGTATTTTGTGGAAGAGCCACACTCAAGGGGCCAAAGAGCCGCATGTGGCTCGCGAGCCGCAGTTTGCCGACCACTGGCCTAGAGTGACTGTCCTTAGGGAGACAGAGGGACACGCCTCCCTACAGACTCCACATTGATATCTGAGCAACGGAGAAGCAATATTTGGAACAGACTATTAAAATCATAATTAGATGAATTAAATTTACCACCACATTTTAGAAAACAATAAAAAAGAAAACAATACCAGGGATAATTAACTACACATGAACTGCGAAGAAAGACCACGTAAGAATGCAGAAAAGTGCAACATGGAATCGTGACAGGAAGTTTGTAAAACTATCCCTGTGTTTTCCAAGAGACACGTTTCATCAGTGGAAAGCCATGGTATATACTAGGCCCTGCCACCAGCACAAGGCTATTTGGGCCAAGCACACATTGGTACCATGGAAAGCAGTCAGTCGCTGGCTTCCAGGTTGAGGACGGATTATATTAACAATTCCAGGCCGGGTCTGATCTCCGTTGATTTGATGCTTAGTCATTCAACTTCCAGAGTCGCGTTTGTGGCATATCCACTTCCAAGGCCACACATGAAGCCACAGACAGGGATATGCTTCTGGGTGTGAGCAGCGAAGGGAACCTGTGTGCCTCCCCTCCCTCCTTCATTCCGCCACACCCTACACCTGCCTCAGCTGTCTCCAGGGTCTCTTCCCAACATCACCCAACTCCAAGGGTCCCCAGACCAACCGGGGAATGGGCAGGAGAAAGCAGAAAAGTGCAGAGAGAGAGTATATTCTCATTCTCAAATGTCAATTCTTTTTTGGCTCTAAAAAATTTTTGTGAGTCTTTTGTGAGTCTTTCCAAAATGCTCGGTGAAACCGATATAATCAGACAGTCTCAGAAGGATGTTGAAGACCTGTGCTCACACACATGCATAATGAATGAGCTCCTCTACAGGACCTGGAAGGCAGAGTACAGCGTGTGCTGATGTGTCACCTGGTGTTAGAGACGACGGAGCTAAATTCCAGAAATGTTGACTGAGTTGGTCTTGATCACCTTATGTGGTCCACTGTCATGTAACCCACTAACATGGTCCATGAAGGAGCAAGAGCCTTCGGTGTGTGTAACCATCGCCTGAGGATTTGTTAAATGAGGATTCTGATTCAGGAGGTCTGGGCAGGGTTTGAGGGTTTGCTTTTTTTATCTTTTCTATTTTTTCCATCACCATTTATCCCCTCTATGCCCTCTGCCACTTCCACCCACTCCCCTCCCCCCCACACAATCACCACTCTGTTGTCCATGTCCATGAGTTCTCTCTCTTTTTCCTTGTTGCTCAACCCCTCCACTCCCACCCCCAGCCACCCTTGATCCCCCAAAGCTATCTACCTGCTATGAGTCTGTTTATATTGTTTGTTTTTGTTGTTTATTAGATTTCACATATGAATGAAATCATATGGTACTTGTCTTACTCTAACTGGCTTATTTCACTTAGATTAATGTTCTCCAGGTCCATCCATGCTGTCACAAAGGATAAAATTATCTTCCTTTTTATGGCCGAGTAGTATTCCATTGTGTAAATGTACCACAGCTTTGTAATCCACTCACCTACTGATGAGCAGCACTTGGCTATTGTAAATAATGCTGCAGTGAACACAGGGGTGCTTAGGTTCTTTCAGATTAATGTTTCATATTTCTTCAGATAAATTCCCAGAAGTGGAATTGCTGTGTCATTTTTAACTTTTTGTGGTAACTCCATACTATTTTTCACAGTGGCTGTACCGATCGGCATTCCCACCAACAGTGCAGGGGGAATTCACATCTTCGCCAACACTTGTTGGATTGTCTGTTTGTTTGGTGGTGTTGAGTTTTATAAGTTCTTTATAAATTTTGGACACTAGCCACTTATCAGATGTATCATTGGCGGATATGTTCTCCCATTCAGCGCTGGTTTCCTTTGCTGTGCAAAAACGCTTTAGTTTGATGTAGTCCCATTTGTTGCTTTTTCTTTTGTTTCCCTTGCCCGAGGAGCCATATCAGAAAAAAATATTGCTACAAGAGATGTCCGAGATGTTACTGCCTATGTTTTCTTCTAGGATTTTTATGGTTTCGAGTCTAGCATTTTGAGTTTATTCTTGTGTGCGGTGTAAGAAGGTGGTCTAGTTTCATTTTTGCACATATATACCCAATTTCCCCAACACCATTTATTGAATAGACTACCTTTAGTCCACTGTATGCTTTTGCCTCCTTTGTCAAATATTAATTGACCATATGATGTGGGTTTATTTTTGGCCTCTCTACTCTGTCCCATTGATCTGTACTGACCTATATGTCTATTGAGGGTCTGCCTTTCTGACCAGCTTCCGGGGGGTGCTGACAGCCACATGCACCCTTGGGGATGGTGACACAGCGCTAGATATCTGCCCAGAAGGCAGGCAGAGTGTAGACAAAGATCCATGATTGCAACCCAATATTCCTGGAAATCCTTTTTTTTTTTATTTTTAATGATGACACTATTACAGATGTCCCCATTCCCCACCCCACTTTGCCCACCTCCACCCAGCCCCTGATCCCCTTCCCTCCGGCTGTCACCACACTGCTGTCTGTGTCTGTGAGTTATGCATATATGTTCCTTGGCTAATCTCTTCACCTTCCTTCATCCAGCCGCCCCCCACCCCCCGGGCCCACCTGACAGCTGTCAGTCTGTTCCATGTGTCCATGCCTCTGGAAATGCTGGGCCACTGAGGAAAGAAGCGCTGTCCCCTCAATACCTCTGCAATCCTCAATTTGTTTCTGAAGCAAATTCTGGGACCTAATCATCCTATATTCCAATCAGAACATCATCAAATTGAACTACGGGGGAAGGCAGGGCTTTCTCTGTCAGCAAAGGTGACATCTGGGGCAGCAACCACATTAGATGGATCTAAAAACAACCAACGAGGCACTCACTCCATTACACAGCATTAAAGAAGAGCAGAAGAGTCATTCGAAGGGTCCATTAAAGAACAGAATCTTTTCTAAAAATGCAAAAAAAGAAAAAAGTAAAATCATTTTACTGAAATCAAAAACCACTAAATAACAACACACACAGAAAGGAGCATAATAGCTTGGGAGCAAATTAATAATATCATCACCATGATAACCTCATCAATGAAACAAGGGTTCCTTGGTGAAGATCTGAAGTAGATCACAGAGAGCAGTCTTTTAATTGAAAATTACCTCCAAGTCACCTAATTTTTATCTCCACTTTTTTTTAACCAGAAAACTAGAGCCACATCTGAGCCCAAAGCACATCATTTTTCATGACAACTCTGTGCTATGACTCATAACCAAGTATTTTTTCCTATAAAAATGCTTATCTACACACTGATATTTTAACACAGCATTCACAAGTATACATTATTTAGAACATATTCATGTTGGAAAATGTGTTCTGTGTTTATTATGTTTTATACTATACTGGAGGCCTGGTGCACGAAATTCGTGCACCGGGGGGGGGAGGGGGTTGGTGTCCCACAGCCCAGCCTGCACCCTCTCTAATCTGGGACCCCTAGAGGGATGTCCAACTGCCCGTTTAGGCCCGATCCCAGTGGGCCTTCTCACAATCCAGGTCTTCTGGCTCCCAACTGCTCACCTGCCTGCCAGCCTGGTCACCCCCTAACCACTCCCTTGCTGGCCTGATTGATGCCTAACCACTCCCCTGCAGTTCCGATTGCCCTTAACTGCCTTCCCCTGCCAGCGTGGTCACTCCTAACTGTCCTCCCCTGCAGGCCTGGTTGCCACCAACTGCCCTCTCCTGCTGGCCCAGTCACCCCTAACTGCCCACATTTGCCAGCCTGGTTGCCCCTAACTGCCCTCCCCTGCCAGCCTGGTTGCCCCCAACTACCCTCCCCTGCAGGCCTGGTCACCCCCAACTGCCCTCCCCTGCAGGCCTGGTCACCCCCAACTTCCCTCCCTTGCAGGCCTGGTCCCTCCCAACTGCCCTCCCCTGCTGGCCTGATCACCCCAAACTGCCCTCCCTTGCAGGCCTGGTCCCTCCCAACTGCCCTTCCCTGCTGGCCATCTTGTGGCAGCCATCTTGTGTCCACATGGGGGCGGCCATCTTTGACCACATGGGGGCGGCCATCTTGTGTGTTGGAGTGATGGTCAATTTGCATATTACCTCTTTATTATATAGGATGTGCCCACATGGGGGCGGCCATCTTGTGTGTTGGAATGATGGTCAATTTGCATATTACCTCTTTATTATATAGGATTTTCTTAGCATCAGTTAATTAAAAACTGAAAGAGGATAGCCCAGCCAACGTAGCTAAGTGGTTGAGCATCACCCTATGAACTAGGAGATCGCAGTTCAGTTCCTGTTTGGGTCACATGCCTGGGTTGTAGGCTCGATCCCCAGTGTGGGGTGTGCGGGCGGCAGCCAGTCAATGATTCTCTTTCATCCTTGATGTTTCTGTCTCTCTCTCCCTCTCCCTTCCTCTCTGAAATCAATAAAAATATTTTAAAAAATGAAAGAGGATGTGCAGCCCATAATTGACTACAAAACCACATGGGTAAGAATACATGATCTGCATCACAAAAGACTAAGTTTGCCATTTCATAAGTCCCCCCCAAATTCCAGGGAGGCTTCCAAACAGCATTCTCTCTACTGGACACACATCTGTCATTGAAATCTGACAAGAATCATCAGTTACATAAAAACTTAAATTTTTAAAGATGCTGTAATTTAACTTTTAGCCCATTCAAATTGGAATAGTCTGTAAAAATCAACATTTGCTGATTTGCAAGCCAGGGTTTTCTTTTCATGAACTTGCAAAGCCTTCAGGCTTGAGCTGAAGTTGACAGTTAAACATTTGCCTTTGGTTTAGTGGGTCCTTGTCACCTTCCCATGAAATTTCTGCAGTTTCTGTGAGTTTGGAGATCAAAGCCTCATGCTCAGTGAGCCTGTTTTTGTCTGTTTGTTTGTTTGTTTGTTTGTTTTAATGTTTCTGTTGATTTTTCTTAGAGGAAGAGGAAGGGAGAGGGAGAGAGAAACATCAATTGGTTGCCTTGCATATGCATATACCCTGAACCCAATTAGTGGCTGAACCCACAACCTGGGCATGTGCTCTGATTGGGAATCCAACTGGTGATCTTTAGATGCATGGGACAATGCTCAACCAACTGAGCCTGGGTTTTAATCCCTGCCAACAATCAATCATTTGATTCCCAGCACAAAGAGCTGCCCCTGGCACAGTGCTGCCCACACGGTTAGGACTTCCCGAGCCTCGTTCCACCTGGTACGAGATGCAAATCCAGGTACACAGGACTTCACAGAATTGATACAAGAAGAATCTAAAATTCAGACTCCTGCTCAGCATTTGGGTAGAGAAAACACTGACAAAGCTGGTCCCTTCTTCTCCTGCCCAGTAAACAAGTGATATGGGGTACAGTTGTCAGGCCTGCGCTTACATCATTCCTGATTCATACACCTCACATTTATTTCCAGGGACCGTGGCCGGCCCCTCAGCCACGCCAAGAAGAGGCAGGTTCCACTGACTCCAAAGCCCACTTTCACTGCATTGCAGAACCTCCTGGTAGTTATTACCTGTTGTCGCAAGTTTGGGAGTGTTTTCTCTATGAATATCACTTGGTTAATATCAACATTGGTCAGAACATCATTACCGTAGGAGGAATAAACTTGTAATTAACCTCAAAGAGGGACCTGATGATAAAAGCTTTTATAACCACCAATAGATGCCAGAGGTTTCAGCCAGTGGTGACAGAAAGAAATTGTAGTGAAACTGTCATTTAAAAAAAAATAGACTCAACTTGTTGAAATTATGGAGACTGTATCTTTATTTTTATTTTATTACAGACTCATAAGAAAGGCCTGATAAAAATGATTGACTAGCAAAGGAATAAATAGTGATAATTCAAAATATATAATTACAGTATAGAATGCTCATATTCTAGTCTTTCATTTTCCCATGCACAGACAAAAGAAAAAGCATAGGACTTTTTTTCTGGGTAAATTATTCTATTTTTGATATACTACATGTGGAAAAAACGGTTGACAAAAAATAATAGTAATAACTGAGTAAGAACAAAGGAAATTATTTTGACCGAAGGAGAAAAAAAAACTTATCCGCATGGAAAAGAAAGCAAAGCAATTTATGCAAAGAAAAAGAAAATACAATCCATTGTCATTATTCTGTAAATTTATTTTCAAGAGCCGAATTTTCCATTTTAATATTTAGGAACTCAAGACCGTATTTATCTGGACAAGAGAAGATTCGGGTTAAGTTATTTCATGTGACACATCCAGCTGCTAACATAACCCTCCCAGCTTTCCAGTATTGTCTTCCAAAGAACACAAAAATAATGATTATTCACAATGAAAAGGCACTCTATCAGCAAGTCAGATTTTCCATGGAAATAATCAATAAAGAACCATCAATCCACCTTGCAGTTCTCCCTCCAAAGTCTGATTTCAACACTTTGGCAGCCAATACAGTACAACTAATGTTTCCTGCATGCTTCCTTGCCAAACAGAATGAAAAGATATAGGTATCTTTTAAGATATAAGGTATTCCACTTAAGGAAAGTGAAATAAGCTGGTAATTTTTGAAGTTATCTTCAGTGACGAGAATAACATTATCACATGTGTGCAAATGGTGCAGGATAGGGCGTGCAGTCTATCACCTGTAAGCATCACAAAACTGCCCAGTATGAACTATTAAAAAGTGATAGACGTGGCATTATATTCTTTCATCCCCTGGTGGCTTATGTTTGGATAGTACAGCCAACAATTCTATAGAAATGAACTAGCTCCATTTTTCAATCCATCTTTATCGATTAGCACACCCCTTCCCCTCCAACACCAGGTTCTGCAAGGATGCAAACAGATATCTACAAAGTAACTCCTCTCCCCCAGAACTGCATTCATGGGGGCTGGCGGCCATATTGGAAGGGAGCCCGCCTGCTTGACCTGAAGCCCAGTGTGCACCAGACACAGACCCGAAATGAAACCTTTTTCAGACCTAAAGGCAAGACTGAGCCTGGAGTCAGAGGCCTAGATTCGTACACTGAGCCTGCCGTTTACACAAAAGGGTATAGATATAGAATACTAAGGTAATGTGGACAACATTACTTGGAAAAATGTGAGTTTCTAATATCCCCTATTTAGTGATCTACTATTGGGTGCACTTTTGTTGCCCAGCTTGGGCACGCTGACCATTCACAGGGTCTCCACAGGTTCCACTCCGTGCACTGAGACCCGGATCAAATCCTCGCTCTGCTACTCTGCTGTGAACTCCTCTGGGGAAGTTAACTCAACTCTCCGGCTTCAGGTTCCTCAGATATAAACGGGGGAATGACAGCCCAGCGGCATAGTCACTGGTACAGCCTGTCAGAACAGCAATAGCACTTGGAAACAAGTATGTGAGGTTGAAAGTAAAACACTGAAGAACTAACCAGAGACTATACCTGGTGTCTTCCTTCTCTAAGATGCCTTTTGAGCATCAGCTCAGCGCTGAGGACACTCCCAGCCTCATTTCTCCGATGAGGAAACACCCTCCTCAGAAGGCTACTGTCTGGGCTGAGTGCCCGTCACCCTGGGTGGGGCCAAGGTTCTCTCTCCTCCACTCTGCCTCTGGGATGTGCTGCAGACCATCTTTCAGAAAGGGGCGGTAATGACCGTACCAAATACGGTTCCACACTACAGCACAATTAACTACAATGGACTTAAATTTAATTCAGTAACAGAAAAGTTGCTAGAAAACCTCTAAATATTTAGAGAACAAAAACACACTTCTAAATAAAAAAACAATTCTCAAGGGAAACTTTAAAACAGTTGAAAATAAATGAAAATATAACTTATAAAAAATGTCTGAAATGCACTGAAAATATTGCTTATAACAGAAACTTATAACATTGAAGTTATATTAGAAAAGAAGAACTACCTAAAATCTATCATAATGCTTCCAACTTAGGAAAATAGAGAGAAAAAATGCAATATAAGCCTAAAGCAAGCAGAAGAAAAGAAATAAAGATTAGAGAGAAGTTTATTAAATTGAAAGCAGGAGGCCAAGAGAAAACTCAATAAAACTAAAATCGAATTCTTTGAAAAGATGAATCAAATAGGTAAAGCTCCCATTAGGTTATCAAGAAAAATGGTGAAGACACAGCTTACTAATATCAGAAATGAAAGAGGGGCCATCACTAATGGTCCCATGGACATTAAATTGATAATAAAGGGATGTTATGAAAAATGCTATGCCCACCAATTTGGTAACTTAGATGAAATGAGCTGATTTCTTGGAGGACACAAACTACTAAATTCATGCAATGAGAAATAGATCATCTGAATAAGGCTATATCTGTGAAGGGATTTAATTTAATAATTAATGACCCTCCCAAAAGGACAGCAGTAGGCCCAGATGGTTTCATTGCTGAATTCTGCCAACCATTTAAAGAAGAAATGATGCCAGTCTCTGCAGACTCTTCCTAAAAACAGAAGCAGGGGAAATACTCCCTAACTCATTCTGTGAGACCAGTGTTACCCCAAAACAGGCATGCCTCACTTTATTACACCTTGCTTTATTGTGCTTCACAGATGTTGTATTTTTTTGTGTGTTTTTTTTCCAAAAAGATTACAACTCATTGAAGACTCAGCTGATGGTTAGCATTTTTAAGCAATAAAGTATGTTTTAATGAAGGTGTATACATTTATTTAGACATAATGCAAATGCACACTTAAAAGACTACAGTGTAGAGCAGGGGTGGGCAAACTTTTTGACTCGAGGGCCACAATGGGTTCTTAAACTGGACTGGAGGGCCGGAACAAAAGCATGGATGGAGTGTTTGTGTGAACTAATATAAATTCAAAGTAAAGGAGCGGAGGGGAGAGCAAGAGAACTGGATAGAACAGCCAGATCCGGCCCGCGGGCCGTAGTTTGCCCACGGCTGGTATAGAGTCAACCTAACTTTTATATGACTGGGAAACCAAAAAAAGTATGTCTTGTTTAATTGTGGTATTTGCTTTCTTGTCATGGTCTGGAACTGAACCTGAAATATATCTGAGGTATGCCTGTACCAAAACTAGATTAAAGACATTGCAAGAGCCCTAACCGGTTTGGCTCAGTGGATAGAGCGTTGGCTGCGGACTGAAGGGTCCCGGGTTCGATTCCGGTCAAGGGCATGTACCTTGGTTGCGGGCACATCCCTAGTAGGGAGTGTGCAGGAGGCAGCTGAATCGATGTTTCTCTCTCATCGATGTTTCTAACTCTCTATACCTCTCCTTTCCTCTCTGTAAAAAATCAATAAAATATATTTTTTAAAAATAAAATAAATAAAGACATTGCAAGAAAAGAAAACTGCAGAACAACATTTCTCCTGCAGAATTCCTCAATAATAGTAGCAGATCCAATCTAACAATGTATGAAAGGAGAATGTTGTAAGAAGGTAGTGGGGGGGAAAACTCCTTACCTGAAAAGGAACTAGGATAAGAATTTCATCGGACCTTGCTTCCACAAACCGCACAAGCAAGAGAGTAGAGTGAAACATGTAATGCGTTAAAGAAAACAAAACAAAGCAACTCACATAAGATCCTATGTTCAATGTAGTGAATCTTTGAAAGTAAAGGAGAAATATGTTTTAAGACAGAGTCTGAAGGAATTTATCACCCGGTGACCTGGAGACCCACCTTGTAAGAATGTTAACAGAAGTTCTTCAGAGAGAAGAAAAATGACATGAGAAACTCAGATCTACATGAAAACGGAGGGGCATTGTAGGAGGAATAAATGATGGTGAAATAAAATCTGCAAGGAAAAACAGACAAAGCCATTATTATAGAGACCTCAGCACCTCTCTGTCAGTGGCTGACAGAATGTCCAATCAGAAACTCAGGAAAGACGTAGCAGACCTGAGCAGCACCATGAAACCACAGAATCTAATTGACACCCATGGACCACTTCAGCAACACCGAATGCCCTTTTTTTCTAACATGCACGGAATGTTCACTGAGACCGCATTCTGGCCCATAAAACATCCCTGAGCCAAGTTGGATGGGTTTTAAATAAAAAATAAAATACTCTTTACTTACATGTTAAACACATATTCTTTATGTCTACAATAGGCTGTATCTCATTTTTCTGGAAACAAATATTTCACCATTCACACAAATGTGGCTACCACAAACCATTTACCACTTCTAGATTACCCTAAGGAAGTAGCCACACATTGTGCATATAACTGGTGACTGGCATTTTGTCTCAGTGTGTGGGGCCCTTGTGGGGGTGAGCACTGGGAAATAAGGGCCTTTGTGGCTAACTTTATAGTTTTTCAAATGGAACTCTTAATCTAGATTGTACAGAACTTTAGAAATTGTAAATGTTGGCAGTTACCCAAGATAAACTTTTAAGCATCACATAAGACAACACCAAGGAGACCAAGCACGAATATTCTATCTGGCTGAACCCGGCTCTGGGCTGAATTTGTTCTCCAATCTAGGCCAACCCCTAGTTTTACCAGCAGGGACCCCAGGAGTGTGCCATATGCCATAGCTGCCGAGCAGACGGAATCTGTGGGTCCCAACGCAGCTCCCATCAAATGCACCTTTTAAGCCTCCATGGAATTAACATTTCCCTGCCCTGTACTGAGTCGACCCCCATATCATTTTCTTCCACCAATAACACCAACAGTCCCCATGCTTACATTCCTAGGCAGCTTTCTCAAATCAGCTAACTTCATAATTCCTTCTTTTCCCCCCAAAGAGCACAATTATATTTCAGTTGATCAGCAAAGAACTAGTAAGACAATCACAATCATGTCTGTGCTGGAAGTCACAGCAAGATCAATGGTTCCGATCAGTCGCAGGAAGTCCGCAAGGAACATCTTATTCAACAAACGTGTTCACTTACAGCTGGCTTCCCTGTGCCACACAGGCCTGTGAAGTGCTGAGTTGGTCTAAAAAAAAATGTCCCCTTTGCAAGGATTTCAGCTTCAATCTTTATTTAGTAGAAAGCAATGTTCCATGTTCCAGGGGCAAAATAAAAACAGGCGATTGGCTGGAGTATTCCTACCCTGACAGGTCCTGTTCCGGTGCTCCCTGCCAGATGGAGGAGGGAGTACAGGTGAAGGCGGAGGGCTGGGGTGACCTCAGGGAGGCTGACAGTGGAGGGATAGTGAGGAGAGGGGAGCCTTCAGCTGGGGAGAGGCTGGCGGGCTCAGGCTGGCGCTCACTGTGGCCCTCACTCAGGATCCATTAATTCAAGGTTCCAAAAGAGAGAAGTATAAACTCAAAGGCACCACGAATGCCAGGACTGAAAAATTTCCATGTCAGCAGCAAGAAAAACATTGTCCTGAAAGCCTGGTGATGTCACATATTCCATTGCTATAACCTTGGAATGCCATAGGAGTATATTTTAATGGAGTTAAGTGCAGAGACTGGTATTTCAAAAATCTATGTCAAGGTGGGAAGAACAACAAAATACTCTGTGATGAAATGCATTCAATAAAATTAGGGGGAAATGGCTAGATCTTCCCCGGAGAGTAACAAAAACCATCTCATCACATCCGTGTGTCTGTTAGCATTTCCTAAACTGGTGTTCTAAGGAAAATAAGAGATATGGATGAAAACAAACGTGTGGGTTTTGTCCAAGTTGGTTTTGAAAATGCGGGTTAGATACGGTGAAACGGGTATTTTTACTATGAAAGCTCTGAGCATTTTCCCCTGCTGGCACGCTTTGCACTCTCAAAGGAGATCTCTGCTATGAATTTTCAAATCTATTGACCAGCAAAGTCAGTATTTAAATGCACAAAGTCCAGATTCTCCCAGAGGCAGGGGTCCTCAAACTGCGGCCCACGGGCCACATGCGGCCCGCCGAGGACATGTATCCGGCCTGCCGGGTGCCGCTGCCTGTCCTGCTTAGCAGCCGATGCGTCCGGGGCCCGCAGTGCGCATAGGAATTTGTTCATAGTTTTTTTTAAAAACTATAGTCCGGCCCTCCAACGGTCTGAGGGACAGTGAACTGGCCCCCTATTTAAAAAGTTTGAGGACCCCTGGAACGGAACGTAATTTAGGAAATAACTAATTTATTTTATTTGTTGGCAAACTTAAATAATAACTTCACATGCTAAAAAGTTACATTTTCAATGTTCTTAAATGATGCAGCCTGTCTGGTTACAGGGGTCCCAGCCCACCTCTTCATCTCTCCCTCCTTAAATTTAAGTGTTAGTTCTCTGAGCTAACGGATTCCTACCCAGTGCCATTCTCATGCTCTACCCATGCTCTCTCATGGGTAGAACATTCTCGTTGCGATGAATTGCTTCGGGTTTCTAAATCAGTGTTTTCTTTCCAATCTGGTCTAGGAAGAGTTAACATATGCACCTCTTACGGAATTTCCAATGCCAGAAGAAGCAATTAAACAAAATTGTTGTCATAAAATGGATACTGAAGGGGGATAGAACACCTGGTTAGTTATCAATTAATACCTCTTTATTATGTTCTGCCTGGCTTTCTTCCTTCTTACGTGTGATGGTACCTGGGCCAGGGTTATTTATGATTTACAGCCAGGATGGTAATTAAGATTTATGCTCATAGGAAATGCTTTGCATCTCTGTGTAGAATAATACTTCAACAGAGCTGGAATCAGCGCCAGGGTCCAGAATTTTCTTTCCATATTTGCATATTAGAGTCCAGCATCAGGCTAGCTTAGTTGGTGTTGCCACGCTGCAGGTCCATATGGTTAGGGAGGAAACATGGGTGACTGCGAGAGAGCCAGGAGCTAGGAGCAACAGGAGTCATGAGAGTGAACTTCTTTGTTTGGGAGATTACCTAGCTCCACGTTTTCATGGGCTCGCGGTGGCTAAAAGGCACCTTCCCTATGTCACCCCAACTTCACTGTCCATGTGTTTATCTCCCCTTTGTCCAGTCCCTTCCCCCAGTGATCTGTAGGGAATGGGCCTGTTGTGCCCTGGGGAGAGAAATTGTAGCTCCCTAGTGAAGCTGTCCAAATGCCCATGCTTATAACGTCGGCCTCCCTTTTGCTCCTTTCCTATCTATAATAATAAAAGCATAATATGCAAATTGACCAAACGGCTGAACAGCGCAACGACCCGTCCAGATGACCTTCCTGACGAAGCTGGGGCTGCGAGGGCCTACTCTTGCACGAATTTTGTGCATCGGGCCTCTAGTTATTAATAACTAGCTAATTACAACTGCATCGCAAACACCCAGATTTTACAATGATACTTGAATAGCTGTCTATCTTCTTCCCTCACTGGCATGCAAGCTGTGCAAACACAGGAACTCCCGTCTGTTCTGGTCTCTATGTGGCCCAGTCCTGAACAGCACCTGGAACTTACAGCGGCTTAGCACCTGCTTGGGCAACAGAAGAGTGGAGGCATTTGGAAACAGCTTGTATGGAGAGAGGGGCAGCCAAGGCAGAAGAAAGAAGAGGCATCAACAGGAGAGAAAGGAGGTAAAGAGGCCTTGGAGAGAGGGAGGGGTGCAGGGGAGAGCAGCACTCTGGAGGGAGATGGAACAGACAGCAACACCGACCAATCGGGCACGAGGTCCGAAGTGTGAGTGAAGACGATAGGACTCAGAATTAAACAGTGCTGGTGACCTTCCAGAAAGTGGTTTCAGTGGAAGGGTCCAGGCTGGCAAATAGCTAAGGAGTTAAAGGGAAGATTTAGGAAGTAGAGTTAATGAAGATAATTTCATTGAGGAAGAGAGAGAGAGTGAGGGGGCCCTACCAGCCAGCAGGTCCTAGCACAGAATCTGGAAGGAAGGCTTGTTACTTCAGAAGTTGTGTGTGAGCTTATGTGTGTGTGAGTTTGTGTGTGTGTGTGAGCTTGTGTGTGTGTGAGCTTGTGTGTGTGTGTGAGCTTGTGTGTGTGTGTGAGCTTGTGTGTGTGTGAGCTTGTGTGTGTGAGCTTATGTGTGTGTGTGTGAGCTTGTGTGTGTGTGTGAGCTTGTGTGTGTGTGTGTGTGTGAGCTTGTGTGTGTGTGTGAGCTTGTGTGTGTGTGAGCTTGTGTGTGTGTGAGCTTGTGTGTGTGTGTGAGCTTGTGTGTGTGTGTGAGCTTGTGTGTGTGTGAGCTTGTGTGTGTGTGTGTGAGCTTGTGTGTGTGTGAGCTTGTGTGTGTGTGTGAGCTTGTGTGTGTGTGTGTGTGTGAACTTGTGTGTGTGTGTGTGTGCGCGCGCGTGCATGTGTCTGAATATTTTAGTGTGTCTGTGCCCGAGTGTGTATGTGAGTGTCTGTGTGTATGTGTTTGAGTGTGTGTCTTGAGAAGGTGGCCAAAACCCAAGAGTAGTCCTTACAAGCAAACCAGAACTAACTTTACCACAATCTATTTTATAAGTAAATGGGAAAAATTAACATGAATTTAAAATGCCATTGACACTGTGAATTTCAATTTCTCTATTTCAATTCCAGGAGATAAGGTATCACAATGTCCACACTTCAATTTATTTAAGACCTTGTTCAATAATAATTCAGAACTGAGTTTCCAAGTCAAAAGAACTAACCTAAACATGCTATTGACTCAGACAGACAATGGTAGGAATAAAGTAAAGTAAGTAAATAAAATAAACGCCCTGCATAGAAAAGTAAAATAAGTGAAAAGCCCCGTAGGACCCAAAGTCAGAGGCGAAATGAAATCTCTGAAGAGGAAAATGCATTTGGTTCTAATATTCTCTTAATAGATTTTTTCAAACATGATAAGGAGATTGAAAGAAGCCTGGGTAACTCCAGATAGATTATGCAAATGCTCGTTTCATTTCTCTGCTTCTGAGGGAAGTATCGCCACCATTTTTAAAACTGCAAACCTCCAACGTTTCCTATCTCTGCTCCCCAGCTGGCGAGCATAACCAAAGGATTGTGCGTAATGCACCGCGAGGCGCGGCAGACAGTCATGCGGAGCTCAAAAGCATCTCCGAGACTGCAGTTGCCGGGGGCTTAGGAAGAAGAATTTTAAAATACAGTTCCGTGGTTTTCACCAGCTTATCTCAACCCAGAGGTTCAATATTCTCTCTCTACTGCAGGGAGAGAGGGAGAGAGGAAGAGAGGGGGAGAGGGAAAGAGAGAGAGAGAAAGAGGGAGAGAGAGAGAGAGATTTGCTTCTTCTCCAGCTAGGAATGGAAATGACTTTGACTCTGATTTGAGGTTATTTCATAGCCACTGGGGCCTTCCCTCATCTCCCCTCTTTTTGAAAGTGTGACGTTTACACCAGTGAATATCCTACACCAAATTTTACCACAGTCATTCTTTCTTCAGGGGAGTGAGCACCTCTCACCTAGACCAGTGGTCGGCACTCATTAGTCAACAGAGCCAAATATCAACAGTACAACGACTGAAATTTCTTTTGAGAGCCAAATATTTTAAACTTAAACTTCTTCTAACGCCACTTCTTCAAAATAGACTCGCCGGAGCTCCTGCAGTCAGCGGCGATGGTCCGGGCTGGCTCCAGGAGTGCCTCTTTCCTGCCAGAAGGAGGGTCTCATGGGCCCACAGGCCTACCCACCAGGACCTGGAGCTGCGGCTCTTTGGCCCCAGCTGTGTCTTGGGCCCCTTGAGTGTGGCTCTTCCACAACATACCGTGCTATTTTGTGGAAGAGCCACACTCAAGGGGCCAAAGAGCCGCATGTGGCTCGTGAGCCACAGTTTGCTGACCGCGGACTTAGACCAACACACCTGGCCCTTACCCAGGCTGAGAGGGAGGGAAAGAGGGGGATGCTGTATTCCCACTGTCACCTCTTCCTGCCAGGGACAAAAGCCACTGCAGACTGAGTATGTTAGGGTAGCGTTCCCATGGCTTCTTTTCACAGCCTCTCATGCAACAAATACTCCACGTCTTAGGAATGTGCCTTTCAAATCAGCGCTCCTGCCGTCAGGGTCCCTGGATCAGAGGCACGCGCACACTGAGTTTCCTTAGGAATGCCTCAGACCCCAGGGGCCAGAGGAGAAGTAAACCCACCTTCGTCACTTGAACACGACCTTCGTCACTTGAACACGACCTTCATCAGAAGGCAGTTCTAGTTCCCCATCCTATATAATAAAAGCCTAATATGCAAATAGAACAAATGGAGGAATGACTAGTGGAACGACCGGTCGCTATGATGCACACTGACCACCAGGGGGCAGATGCTCAATGCAGGAGCTGCCCCCAGCCCACAGGCCCCAGGCCAGCCAAGGCAGGTGCCAGTGGGCCCCTCTTCCCGCCCCCCCCCCCATCACCCTGCCAGTTGCCCCGTAGAGGGAGATGACCGGTGGCGGCAGCAGTGGTGTCGGCAAGATCGAGGGGTGGGGCTGGCCAGCGATAGCAGTGGTCGCCTCCAAGGCAGGTACCCCCCAGATCGCCCCACCAGTCACCCCACAGATCGGCCCTGATCACCAGCCAGGCCTAGGTACCCTACCCATGCACAAATGTTGTGCACCGGGCCTCTAGTGTAGAATAAAGAGAAGGATTCCAATGGAATTGACCCAGAAATATCTATTCTTGTTGGACTAGTCATAGGCCAAGGTACCCAACCCACAGCCTTCATTTTTCTGAGGACATAATCAAATTTAGTCTTTCTTAAATGAATCTCGGAGATAAGGTGATGCATCATAAGAATAAGTAAATGGCATCTATGTTTGCCTTAATGTGCCAGTCTGTGCTAAACAGAAATGAGCAATGAAGATTCTTCTGTCTTATATTTGTGCTGCTATGTAATCTGTGCTGTCATTGACCACCCACGTGTATTCCTGAACTTTCCAATGGAACTGCCTTGATAACATGATGCTAACGTGGCCACTAACAGAGGGCTGGATACAATAAACTAAGTAACGCTGACAAGTATGACACCAAGGTGATTATCTGCTTGGATCATTTCTAGTCAAAATTACCCCACGAGTTCGTCCCTGGAAATGAATTCAAGACTATTAGCCTAAAAATAACTTGTCTTTCAAAACAGAATCACAAGCCCTGGGGTTTAATATTTGGGTGCCAAGGTGACCCAGAGTTTATAAAATTCAAAATAAACAGACAGTCACCATCCCCTGCGAGCAGGGTGGATTCGGATGGTTTTGTCGGCGTGGCAATGTGGGGCTGTAATTAGGGACTGGGTAGTGCTCACTGCTCACCAGTTGGGTGTAAGCTTTAAACGAATAACTCGGCAATTAGGAGAAAAATGAGCAGTAATTACACCCATTTCACTCGCGGCTAGACAGATGGAACGCTTTCTCCTCGTTACTGGCAAACTGTCACGACATTTATTTCATTTTTACTGTTTACTATTTGTTGTACTTTGATTAGGAGTAATTACAGGCTAGCAAAGTATGAAAAACATGAGTGACGAGTATTTTTTAAAAATAGAAGGAGGCCTTTCTCCCGCTCCCTGGAGACACTCGCCTTTTAGATCCGATGGAGACAACAGCCCTGAGCTGGAAGGCCCTTGGAGGCCCCTGCATTCCCTGAGTGCTCTTCCACAGGAGTGTCCAGGGTCGCTGATTACCGCATCGCCCCGGCCCTGGCCCCGTGGTCCCTGCACCGCGTCCCGCAGCCTCTGCAGACCTCCCGCACCCTTTGTCTCCAGCGGTCAAGGAAAGCCACGTGGCCCTCGTTTTCATCGGTTTTAGGAAGAGAAGTCTAGTTCCTTCCACCGTGGTAGCAGAAGTTAATCTGCATTGTCCAGTAAACAGCAAAGATTTCCCCGCGAAGCCCTGCAGTGCAACGGGCATCAATTTTAAGATGACGTGATATTTACATTTTAGTTACTGACAAGACATCCGCCGTGTTGGTAACACCAGTGGAGGAAATAGATTTGCATTCATGTTAAGCAACCGTGTTCCTAGCTAGTATTATTAACTTCCACTGTATGTGGGCTAGGAACGTGCATATTTTTAAAAGAAATATGAATGACAAGAGAGCACACAGAATTACCATTCACTGAACACAGGCTCTCGCTGATATGAAAGATGGAATCTATCTTAGAGTAAGTCCCCGCGTGTAAAATAACATGTTCTCCATTTGCACAGTTCTTTGTGCTGCTTAAAAGTCATTTTTCGTGTGTACCATGACTACCTAGGGTGCCATTCCAAACCCTAAGTCCCATGACATAGTCCCGAGAGAAATAAAAGCCATCACAGTCCACAGTTGGCCCACACAAAAGCATGATTTTTACAAGAAAAAAATACAAAATACAAGTTTTTCCCTTTCCTGAAAGGCATACTCGAAAACATCGCCGAAGTTGTTCCTTGCATCAGTTTTTCTTAATGGGGAAAAAAAGGCGTGGCCTTGTCTCACACGGGCTCCGTATTGATTCCCGGCAACACGTGTGTCAATGCCGCTGCTAATGGCCACGTGTGCTGATCCGCTGTGCCCGGGCGATGCGTGGAATTGATTAGTTCCCTTAATGAGCCTTGGACGGTGCTGCACACGGAATGCCAAGCAGCGGCGAGCGTGGGGCTGAGGATCCCACCTCAAGGCCGCCATCGGAAAAAAGTGGGGGCAGGGAGAGCTGGAGGCTGGGATGCCTCCTCTTGGGGGCCGCTGCAGCCACTGCACCTGTCCCCCACGACGGGCTCAGACCTCCCGGCAGCAGGAAGCACACGGGGCCCGGAAGACAGCGGGATCAGACGCCTGCCCTGGACTCGGTCTGCCCGGTCTGAGCCCTGCCCCAGCCATGCACACCTTCCTGTGGCCAGGGAAAGGTGAGGCGGCCACCCCTACAGGCCGGGTGCGCAAACTGCCTCCTAAGAGCTTAGCTGGAAACGTAAGAGAGGAAATACACAACAAAGCGCGTTTAGAAGGCCAGCTCGGCTCTGGAAAGCCAGTGAGGACCGCGTGGCTAAGCTGCTGGGCCAGGTGCTGAGGCAGGAGGAGCCCGGGAGCAAGAACGGAGGTGGAGGGACAGGGTGCCAGCCACTCCTGTGGGCCAGGACGCAGCCTGCCCTCAGCCGCTGGTGTCCATACCCACCGGGCTTGCGGGGACACAGAGGCAGTGGGCCAGAGCGCAGTGAGCCACTAGTGTCCATACCCACCGGGCTTGCGGGGACACAGAGGCAGTGAACCAGGGCGCAGCCTGCCCTCAGCCGCTGGTGTCCATACCCACCGGGCTTGCGGGGACACAGAGGCAGTGGGCCAGGGCGCAGCCTGCCCTCAGCCGCTGGTGTCCATACCCACCGGGCTTGCGGGGACACAGAGGCAGTGGGCCAGGGCGCAGTGAGCCCCTAGTGTCCATACCCAAAGGGCTTGCGGGGACACAGAGGCAGAACACACAGAACCAAACGGTTCCCCCTCTTCCCTGTCCCTCACCCCGGCCATACATCCATCCATACACATACACACACACTACACACCACACCACACACACCACACCATATACACACACCAACAATACACACACACATCCACACACACTACACACCACACCACACACACACCACACCATATACACACACCAACAATACACACACACATCCACACACACTACACACCACACCACACACACACCACACCATATACACACACCAACAATACATACACACATCCACACACACTACACACCACACCACACACACACCACACCATATACACATACCCACAATACACACACCACATCCACACACACTACACACACCACACACACACCACACCATATACACACACCCACAATACACACACCACATACCCATACACACACCACACACATACACACCACGCCACACACACACCACACCATATACATACACCCCAATACACACACCACATACACACACACCACACCACACACACCACACCACACACACCACACCACACACACACCACACATCACACATACCACACTGAACCATATACACACACCCTAATATACACACCACATACATACACACACACCACACCACACACACACACACCATATACACACACCCACAATACACACACCACATACACATATACACACTACACCACACACATACCATGTACACATACCCATAATACACACACCACATCCACATCTACACACCACACCACACACATACACACACTACACACCACACCACACCACACACACACACCACCATATACACACACCCACAATACACACACCACATACACACACATACACACACCACAGCACACACCACACACCGCACCATATATACATACCCTAATATACACACCACATACACATAAACACACCACCACCACACACATATGCACATATACTACATACCACACCACACATACCATACACCACATCACACACACACCACAGCATTTACACACACCCTAATATATACACCACATACACATACACACACCACACCACACATACCACACACACCACACACCACACACCGCACCATATACACACCCCCTAATATACACACCACATACACATAAACACACCACTACCACACACATATGCACATATACTACACACACCACACATACCATACACATCACACACACACCACACCATATACACACACCCTAACATATACACCACATCCACATCCACACACCACCACCACGCACATATACACACACACTACACACCACACCACACATACCATATACCATACCACACACACACACACCACCATAGCCCACATTCACATGCACACAACACATGCTCAGACACACACATACACACGCACACCACACACACCCATAAGACACACCACACACCACACACCACACACCACACACATCACACAATATACATATACCCACAACACACACACCACACATACCACGCAAATACACCACACCAGGAGAGAAGCAAGTAGGAGATTGCCTGTTAATAATTAACAATTTTAAAAAACAGTATGTGGACACAATTTAGGAAAACATTTCTACTTTCAGAAAGAAATACAGTGTGATCACCTAATCCCAGGTGTCTCCTAACCCCAGCCCTGTGCTGGGAAAGGAGAGCCCAGCACCCAGCACCCAGCACCCAGCCTGTGCTGAGGAAGGAGGGCCCAGCACTCAGCACCAGCCTGTGCTGAGGAAGGAGAGCCCAGCACCCAGCACCCAGCACCAGCCTGTGCTGAGGAAGGAGGGCCCAGCACCCAGCACCCAGCCTGTGCTGGGAAAGGAGAGCCCAGCACCCAGCACCCAGCACCAGCCTGTGCTGAGGAAGGAGGGCCCAGCACCCAGCACCCAGCACCCAGCATCCAGCACCCAGCACCCAGCACCAGCCTGTGCTGAGGAAGGAGGGCCCAGCACCCAGCACCCAGCACCAGCCTGTGCTGAGGAAGGAGGGCCCAGCACCCAGCACCCAGCACCAGCCTGTGCTGAGGAAGGAGAGCCCAGCACCCAGCACCCAGCACCAGCCTGTGCTGAGGAAGGAGAGCCCAGCACCCAGCACCCAGCACCCAGCACCAGCCTGTGCTGAGGAAGGAGGGCGGTGCTGTCAGAGAGCACCCCGTTGGTGCAGGCTGGCACGTGAGGGAACGCCCTGCACAGCACTGTGTCCGTGGGCTCCGCAGTGGTTTGCCTCTTGCCTCTGTCAGCCATGGGAGGGCTTTCTTAATGAGCTGAGCAGAGAGTGGATATCACATGACAAAAACTACACGTTGACTATAACCCCGATCCTTCGGGCCATGAAATTGTAACTGCGGTGACTGAGAGACAGCCTTCCAGCTAAAGCCACAGCCCTGTTCCAGCCAACAAGGGAAGCGGCTGAAAACAACGCCATTAAAACACAAGAACCATGGGTGAGGTTCAAGATCATGGAGAAGTGGGCGTTCCCTGATACCCTGACGTCCTATTTCTTGTTCCCAAAGAGAAAGGGTGGGTCACTGACTTGGTCTAGAGTCCATTTTCTTGTCCACTGAACTTCCTACAAACTGTTTCTTTTTTTTTCTTCTTCTTCTCTGAGTTCATCTTAATTCTTCTTCCTTGGATGAAATATTTAGAGAAGTAATCTTGACCTCCAACCTAAAGTACCTAAAAGGGAAGTCTGGGGGACTCTTTACCCTCCCCACGTGGGAGTCTGTACTTGTTCTTCAATAAAATGTCCACCTTTGCTATAAAAAAAAAAAAAAGAAAGAAAGAAAGTCTGTCAGGCCTAAAGGGTCACAGGAGGAGTAAGCAGTAAGCGGAGAGGGGTGCGTGGCGGGGTTCCCCGAGGTACCTCCAGTCAGTTTCTGAGGAGCTCCGTGCCCCTGCGCACCTGCACCCACGTGTGATAGGAGCTGGGCTCCGGTCCAGCCCCAGGTTTTCTTCCAAAGCGTCTCTTTGTGCTTAGCTACAACCCTGCACATTCATGCTGAGAATCTGTAACATCATCAAGACGCAAAGTTGGCTCTTTAAAGGAGGGAACGTTCAAGCCGTGACTAAGCGCTGGGCTGGGTGAACTTCCCCGGTGACAGTGGCTTCCATGCTGCACTCACCACTCATCGGGTCGGCCCCATAGGAGCTGCTCGGGTCCCTGAGACTCGCTCCTGCATGACAACAGCAACAATGTGGGCCTTGGCCCGTGTGGACACGTGCTGTGTCTCTAATAGTTATATTTGGATCCTTATTTCTGCAAGTGCTTCTGAATCTGTTGGCATGCTTCCCTATCACACACATTTGAGAAAATAACAACTGTAAACAGCTCATTAAACATTCCAAATCTCACATTGCAAAAAAAAAATCTGATTAAACATTAGTCCTAGATTAATAGCAAATTTTACCTAAGTTCTTCTTATTATTAAACTAGAGGCCCAATGCACAAAATTCGTGCAAGAGTAGGCCTTCCGTCCCCCAGCTGCTGGCACCAGCTTCCCTCTGGCACCCATGACCTGGGCTACCCTTGCAGCCCCGGCTTCATCTGGAAGGATGTCTGGTTTAATTAGCATATTATGCTTTTATTATTATAGACTAGAGCCCCAGTGCACGAAATTTGCACCCTCTCCAATCTGGGACCCCTCGAGGGATGTCCAACTGCCCGTTTAGGCCTGATCCTGGTAGTATCGGGCCTAAACGGGCAGTCGGACATCCCTCTCACAATCTAGGACTGCTGGCTCCCAACTGCTAGTCTGCCTGCCATCCTGACTGCCCCTAACCACTTCTGCCTGCCAGCCTGATCACCCCCTAACCACTCCCCTGCCAGCCTGATTGATGCCTAACTGCTCCCCTGCCAGCCTGTTTGCCCCTAACTAACCTCCCCTGCAGGCCTGGTCACCCCTAACTGCCCTCCCCTATAGGCCTGGTCACCCCTAACTGCCCTCCCCTGCAGGCGTGGTCCTCCCCTGCAGGTGTGGTCCCCCCCCAACTGCTCTCCCCTGCAGGCCTGGGTCCCGCCCCAACTGCCTTTCCCTGCAGGCCCGGTCGCCCCCAACTTCCCTCCCTTGCAGGCCTGGTTCCTCCCAACTGCCCTCCCCTGCTGGCCTGATTGTCCACAACTGCCTTCTCTTGCAGACCTGGTCCCTCCTAACTGCCCTAGCCTGCTGGCCATCTTGTGTCCACATGGGGGCAGCCACCTTGTGTGTTGGAGTGATGGTCAATTTGCATATTATTATTTTATTAGATAGGATTAGATAGGATAAAGGCCTGGTGCATGGGTGGGGGCCGGCTGGTTTGCCCTGAAGGGTGTCCCGGATCAGGGTGGGGGTTCCCTTGGGGTGTGGGACAGCCTGGGCAAAGGGCCTGTGGTGGTTTGCAGACTGGCCATGCCCCCTGGCGACCCAAGAGGAGGCCCTGGGATCTGGGATTTATTTATCTTCTATAATTGAAACTTTGTAGCCTTAAGCGGAGGCCAAGGCAGGCCAGGGCAGGTGGAAAGTTTGGCTTCCTCCATTGCTGGGGAAACCCAAGCCTCCTGCTCTCTCTGTGGCTGCAGCCATCTTGGTTGGGTTAATTTGCATACTTGCTCCTGATTGGCTGGTGGGCGTGGCCTGTTGGTGTAGCGGATGTACGGTCAATTTGCATATTACTCTTTCGTTAGCTAGGATAAATTTGACTGACTTTCAAGAAATCCCGTTATACAAACTACAGTCCAAGGTCTGGCTCCCCTGTCTAAAACGGTGACATGCTAGGAGTAGGAAGATGTCACAGTGCTGGCGTGGTTATAACCCAGACCTTTGGTGTAGTTAGAATATAAACTGGAGGTCGCTTGAGACATCATGTCAATTCAAAATATTCCTTCTGCAACTACTTACCACCAGATCTCATCAGATTATGGTAAGTGACAGCTATTTTTCATTTCATGACTCAGAAACCCTAGGACTTTCAACACTAATAAAAATGTGGCTGGTTTATAAGATACCACACATCTGCATGGAAAATCAAACACTGAACATCACCCAGCTGTTTCTAAACATCCAGATGCTCTGGAATCATCCACCCGTGGGTCTTGCACGTTGAAAGCACCAAATAATGATGTGAGCGGGCAGCAGTGTAACACAGGGGTGAGGGAAGGGGAAGGGAAGGCATTGACGTGAGTTAGACAATAAAATGAGTTCAATTGATACATGCAAGAGAACACGCACGGATTGACAAGAAAAAGAAATAGAAAAACAAAGATGGCACAACTGGTGTAGGCCATATTCTTGCAATCATAAAAATAGGGTTTTGAAAAAGTGGAATAAAAGATTCAGTAACTACTGTGCTGCCTATATTTCTGGAGAGATATTAAAATATTCAACAACCTGTATGATTATATCAATCATTAGTTTAAAAATAAACCTTTTCTCTGGCTATATACATGCCTGTCCACACACACACACATACACACACTCACACGCACACGCACACATGCGCCCACACACATACACACACACATACTAAAACTGCTCACCAATCCATTCCTGTACTTCCGGCTTTAGGAGCTGCTGGTGAGATGGCGCCTTTGGTATGAATGTCCTGAGCTGAACAGCGCCCCCAGCTGAGCTGTGATTGCACATCATCCACTTTCAGAACTTCCTCTGGGTGGACAGAATCAGGGCCCTGCACCTGGTCGCACAGCAAGTGCTCCGACCAGATGTGCCCTGGATGCCGGCACTTTCCACATGGCCTGAACTTACAGGACCAGTATCTTGGTCCCAACCCCAATTCTGCACCCGACCCTCACTGGCGGGAATCGAACCTGGGACCCTTTAGTCCGCAGGCCGACGCTCTATCCACTGAGCCAAACCCGCTAGGGCTCCTGTCATCCTTCCCATCCCTCTTTCACGGCTGCGTGCTCTCTTTCCTGAAGTTTCTATTTTATTCGTACACACAAATGGTAATGACCGACCTCAGGTTTCTCAGAGTCCCTTCAGGGCCCCAAGGTGAAAATTTCTCATTTGGTTTTGCAAACCCAGGAGCCAAGCCCACGTTGGGCTTGTGCAAAAGCTATTGTCACCTGGGCCATTAGCAGCGGTCAAACCGGAGGTGTGCTGTCCCTTTGCCCGGCCTCCGGGTGACAGGGAAAGGCCCAAACGCACTGCTGGACGCTCCGATGCAGAAAGTGTTCGTGGGCAGCAGTACGCTCTGTTCTTCTCCCTTTAAAGCACCAGATGCATCCTTCCTGAGCAACCGCTGCCCATTTCTGCATCACGTTTGTGGTGGCTGCTACCTCAAGCCAATGAACCGCAATCATGTAATTGTTCTTCCCGGCTGTCTTTGATGCTGGCCATGTGAAGGCTGGAGTTTAATTGGGTGTGACATGTGGACAAAAATGGCCTCGCCGAGGGAGGCAATGCAGGCCCACAGCGAGGAGCGCAGGAAATAGAAGCCAGCAGAAGGCTGTCCGCGCAGTGCAAGTGAGGGTCCCAGGGTGGCCGGCATCTCAGTCCATCTTATGGGATGCCGAGCAAAGTTGAAGACGGGGGAGACGAGAATACTCAGTGCCAACTGTATGCAAAGCACTGTTCTCCATCAACCCCTTAATGCAAGTATGGTACCCAATTTTTATGTTTACCGAAAAAAAAGCAACCAAAAAATTAAAATGTGCTTAATGAAGATTTTTAAAGGTATCTAATGACTCATATTATAATACAGTGCTGTTGTTGTTTTGCATGAGTGAGTTGATTTGCTCTCTACGCCCACCACATGGGGGGATGTCTTTCTGGACCTTGAGGGAGTGTGTGACCCCCCCTTTCGCATGGTCCTGCAGACTGACGCTTGCAGAGTTAGGAGCGGTGCGCATGCTCGGGCAGGCCCCTGCGCTGGACCTTCCATCCCCAGAGATGACTTGTGGCTGACATGAGAAATACATCAATAACTCGCCCTGACGATGGATTCTCTGCTGGCCTAATTATGCAGGCCATTTTCACAGACAATATGAGCAAATAAACCAGAGTCTAAGTCTTTTTAAAACGAAAGGAGTGACAAGCGACATCAGGGGGCTAGTCTAAGTGCCTTTCAAGTTGCCAGGAAAAAGGAAATGGACCAAGTCCAGGGTTTTATTCCATCAGAGGACAGGAAGGCCAGGGAGCTGCAAGGAAGGAGGAGGGGCCGCAGGCTCTGAGAGCTGGTCCTAAAGCAACATGGCCATGGTTCCCTGAAAACCACCTGGAGGGGCAGGAATCTTCTAGAATGTGGCAGCTGCCAGGACGTGCTCAGTGGGAGAACCGATGCTTTGTGGACTCTTAGAACAAAGTGGTGCATTTTTATTACTTTATACACAGAGACTTTCTGGGAGGATAGACAACAAAGAAATAACAATAGGCACCTGTTTGAGGGTGGGGTCTGCAAACCTGGAATGGGATTCGGGAGGGAGGGTAGAAGTAGAGTTTTCTCTCTATATATTTTTTTAAATATATTTTTATCGATCATTGATTTCAGAGAGCAAGAGAGAGGGAGAGATAGAAACATCAACGATGAGAGAAAAACATTGATGGACTGCCTCCTGCGCACCCCACACTGAGGACTGAGCCCACAACCCGGGCATGTGCCCTGACTGGGAATTGAACTGTGACCTCCTGGTTCATGAGTTGATGCTCAACCACTGAGCCTCACTGGCCAGGCAACATCCTCAGTTCTTAACATCAACCCCCACAGCTGGGGAGCATGGACAGCTCTCCAGAGGCTTCCATTCTTTCTTTCTTTCTTTTAAATGTGTTTTTATTGATTTTAGAGAGTGGGGGGAGAGAGAGAGAGAAACATCGATGATGAGAGGGAATCACTGATTGGCTGCCTCCTGCATACCCCACACTGGGGACTGAGCCTGCAACCCTGGCGTGTGCCCTGACCAAGAATCAAACCCCGACCTCCTGGTTCCTATTTTTCATGCCACTTCCTATCTATAACCACTTGAGGTTCAGCTCTGTCTGTCTGTCTGTCTGTCCATCCGTCCATCCATATCAACCACTGAGCCACACTGCCCGGGCCCTCTCTATTTCTTAAAAAAAATACTTTTGGAGTTTTGAATTAAGAATGCTTTCCTACTTTCAGAAGTAAATAAAATAATAAAAACCAGCCGACAGTCATCCCTGATTCAGAAGATGCTACTGTGTGGGAACTCACTGGTCACCAAACAGCTGTCCCTAAGGAAGAGCCCCTTCTCAGTCACAGGGAAGCTGGCTCATCCCGAGATGTTGCCAGGACACAGCCAATCCTGGCAGAAGAAAGCATAAGCAAGGCAGTTCCACAAATGCCACCTCCTCCCGGCGTGCCGCATTAGCATTTCACTTCGGATCTCTCTGGATCGGGAAGACACTGACCTTCTCCGGCTTCTGTCAAGCCCTCCAGGCAAAGGCGCCTCTCTGCCTGCCTGTGCGAAGGCTTGACAATGAACTAATATGTGGTTTGCACTTCCTCTGAGCGGACATCACGGTGCTGTTGAGCCAAAGTGACACTCGAATAGGTCACCGTGAGCTGAGGAGGAATGTTATTGCAAATCCTCACCATGGGACATCGTGGGAATTCTACAAGAAGCTTCATATTCATGAAGCTTAATTATAGCAAAATTGCCAATCTGTAAAAGGTGGCTGCATTTGAATACTGCTTTCAAGTCTGAAACGTGAGCAAGGAAACGGCGGTCCCCTGGAGCCACCCCGCTCTGTGTGCAGAGAGGCGCCAGGGAAGGGAATTGGGAGGCAGAAGCAGCAAACGGAAAACAGATCACGAGGCACTCTATGTACCCAGGAAAACGAAATGCCGATCGCATCACAGGCCTTATTAGGTACTCCTAACCAACCCAATGTCCACATTGGTGAATCAGGACTCCAATTATTAGGTACTCCTAACCAACCCGAATGTTCACATTGGTGAATCAGGACTCAAATGGCATCGCCAAAGGAAGGCGTCGGTCCTGAAGCTGAGACACATTTAGTGATGGAGATAACTAGGGGGGTGCAGAGGCTGCAGGGACTTCCCGTCTGCTCGGTAACAGCGGAGGGAGGCTGAGGGGTGCAGGCCCTGTCACGGTCAACTTGAAATCCCCGGGGCTGCCTTGGAGAGGAGCAGAGCCTCTCAAAATAGCGGGGACTGAGGGGTCTCAGTAACGTCAGAGCAGAACCCGGCTCAGTACCGCTTCGCACGTGTGTCAACTAGGCTCTAAAATGCATACGTGTATCTCTGCGACAGTCACCGAGGCAATGAGAACTCCGGCAGGGCCGTGATTTCCTAGCAAGAAAAAATCGTTGCCCATGTGAATCCTTCCCTCCTCCCTCTGGAAAAGGGATCTTGGTTGTGTTCTGGTCCAGAGTAAATGCAGAATCCTATGGCATGTCCAGCACTTCCTGTCCATAACCACTTGAGGTTCAGATCTATCTATCTATCTATCCATCTATCCATCCATATCTATCACCTGCCTATCCCTCTATCCGTATCTCATATCTCTTCTCTCATCTATCCATCCATCCATCCATCCATCCATTGACCCACAAGTTATCTATCTATCCATTCATCCATATCTATCATTAATCCATATCTACCTACCTACCTCCCTATCTCCTATCTATCTCACCTCCTCATGTAGTCCAGCGTGGCTATGTGCAACGTTCCCTTCAGGCGACCTTTAAAGCTGAGGCAGATGAAGAGGACCATGATGGGTGATGTTTTCAGACAGGTATTGCCAAATAACTCCCATGTGAGCAACACCAAATGCACTTCACAATTTTTAAAAAATCACTGTGAATAAATGCATTGCTTAGAAGAGGACAGCCAGTGTGGAGTGACACTGTGCCATGACAGCGGCAGGGATTACAGCGGCTGCCACCCACGGAGCGCTGGTTCTGTGCTGGGGACCATGTTCAGAGTCTTCACACCCACCACCTTGTTGTGTCCTCGCCACAGCTGAGGAGGTAGAGGTGATTGTCTCAGGGAACAAGCCCTGGGAGGTGCCAGGCAGCAGAGACAGGGTGTGGCCATAGATCTGCTCCACTTAAGACCTGAGTCCTTAAAGACCGTTCACAGCTGCTTCTCTCCAAATCTTAATGAAATGACCAAAGAGAGAAGGAGTGAAGAAGGGAGGGAGGGAGGGAGGGAGGGAGAGAGAGAAGGAAGAAGGAGGGAAGGAGGAGGGAGGAATAGAGGGACTTGAGCCAATGCTAGAAAACAGGAATGATGCCATCACCTGGCCAGAAAGTATATCAATTTATAATCTAACAATAACAACAACAACACACATCTGCCATCTATCTGTAATTTCTTTTTTCTTTTTCTTTTTTTTTAATATTTTATTGATTTTTTACAGAGAGGAAGGGAGAAGGATAGAGAGTTAGAAACATCGATGGGAGAGAAACATCGATCAGCTGCCTTCTGCACACCTCCCAGTGGGGGATGTGCCCGCAACCAAGGTACATGCCCTTGACCGGAATCGAACCCGGGACCCTTCAGTCCGCAGGCCGACGCTCTATCCACTGAGCCAAACCAGTTAGGGCTGTAATTTCCAAATAGGAAAATATCTGAAAACTGAGCAAGTCTCTTCATGATTGGCCTGCCAGCAAAACCTGGCCCTCACTGACAGCGTACAGTGTGGTCCCAGGGTATCACGCCCAGAATGAAGGGCCCAACGTTCTGCAGAAATCTCGAAGCAGCGCTGCCCATGCCCCCCTGCACGGTGTGCGGACAGTCAGAATATGTACAACGTCACCTGTCAAAAATCTGAGAAGTTCTGAAGCACGTCTGGTCCCCATGGTTTGGATAAGGGCTGAGAGCATGTAGCGTCCGAGGACCCAAAGAATCCCTTTGCCATCAAATGTCCTTGGCGATCAAAGCAACTAGAAATCAGGCTGAGATCAAAGCCAAACCAGCAATGACAGAAGCTTAATAAAAAAAAAAGAAGCATGCATCTCAGTAACTGATGGGAAACGCAGCCTGCTCCATGGCAAGGAGGACCCAGAGCAGTGTTATCACATTACCGTCTGACATCATCCTCTCTCCCCTCCCGGCTAATTCCATCACCCGGTTTAGCCTGAGCCCAAGGACAGCCACTGCTGGACCCTGATTACATTTGTACCCCCAGGCTCACCGACCCTTGACCTTGAGGTTTGGGAAGTCTAATATTTTGGTGCAGTTTCTGTAGAAAAACAGGGAAGGTTTGGAGAAATGACTCTTAAAACTAAAGGTGAATCTTAACATTTTTATATCATTTATTACATTTTTAAATCTACCAACTAACAGCTGTTATAGTTGACTGATTCATATATACGTTGTAAGGGTATCAAAATATGCATAGAAATAGGAGTGGGATTTTTGTTCTATCTAATATTATTTATGGCAAAGCATGAACCCGTCTCTGTGTTGAGTTGAAGTGTCCGTGTTATTATTACTCTCTGTCTTTTTCTGTTTATGGGAAATGCATGTATTCATCCAACAATCTTTTCAACAACATCACCCTCACTGAGCCCCTCCTCTGTGCCATCCCCAGAACCAGAAGGGGATGAAAACAGACAAAATCCCTACTTGGAAGGTTTCATAATTCAAATAAGCAATTATATTCGTTTCTTGTGTCTCCTTAGGACTAGAAGACTGACTTTTCATTGGAGAGATGAAAATGGTGTTGATTTGCTTCATTTAGTGGAGTTCAGATTGTGAAATAGTTAATGACCACAGATTTGCCTATCGAAGTGGATACATCCTCACACTATAGTAACGTGGGAGGGGCGGAGGCGGGGAGGACCGGAAACTTTCTGTCTCTGTGGCACGCAGGAGCTCTGCTTAGAGCAGCCTTGGGCAAACTACGGCCCGCGGGCCGGATCCGGCTGTTCTATCCGGTTCTCTTGCTCTCCCCTCTGCTCCTTTACTTTGCATTTATATTAGTTTACACAAACACTCCATCCATGCTTTTGTTCCGGCCCTCCGGTCCAGTTTAAGAACCCATTGTGGCCCTCAAGTCAAAAAGTTTGCCCACCCCTGGCTTAGAGCGTGAATAGGGACAAAAGACAATGGGAAAATGGGAGATGTTTAACTCCACTTCCCAAAACTGGGCCGATTTCTTTGAGCAGAAGTTTCTTGCTCGATAAATAAACACAAACCATAGAGCAAATCAACATTTGAGGAAATAAAACTACAAAACTGAGATTTCCATTATTTACAATCTTTCTATTGAGTTATTTTTATTTTTTCAAAGTACTTATTGTGACTCTTGCAGCTCGGCCACCAACATGCCATCCAGACTGAGGAAGACCCAAAAACTTAGGGGCCACGTGAGCCACAGCCACCACGGCCACATCGGCGAACGCTGGAAGCACAAGGCGGGGGTGGGGGTGAGGGCGGTAATGCTGGTGGCTTGCATCATCACAGGATCAACTTCAACAAATATCACCCAGGCTACTCTGGGAAAGTTGGTGTGAGGCATTACCACTTGAAGAGGAACCAGAGCTTCTGCCCAATGGTCAACCTTGATAAACTGTGGACCCTGGTCAGTGAGCAGACACGGGTCAATGCTGCCAAAAGCAAGCCTGGTGCTGCCCCTATCACTGAGGTGGTGCGATCGGGCTACTACAAAGTTCTGGGGAAGGGAAAGCTCCCAAGGCAGCCAGTCATTGTGAAGGCCAAGTTCTTCAGCAGAAGAGCGAGGAGAAGATTAAGGGTGTTGGTGGGGCCTGTGTCCTGGTAGCTTGAAGCTACATGGAGGGAAGCTCAGTAAAATGCCCAAGTACTTTTGAAAAACAAACAACAACAAAAGTACTTATTGTGCACAGAGGGTTAGAGCATAAACTCACATAACCAGCCCGGGTATCCCACAGGGATTAAGCCTTGGTGAGTGCCCTGGATGAAGTCACTCACCATAATATACAGCGTCTTAAAGTGATCAGTCATTTCATTCACTCCCAGCAAACACCTCTGAACTCTAGATCCTGTGCTAGGTGCTGTCATATGATCTCCCCAATCCTCCTTACATCCCTAAAAGACGCTGGTGCGCACCAACCAAATCACATCAGTGGATTCAGTCACCAAGGTGCCTGTCGTGCTTGTCCGGGGCAGTGGTCTTCAGCACCAGTAGCACAACAGACTCACGTGAACAACTTTGTAAAATAGGGATGCTGGGCCAAGCCCAGACCAATGAGAGCGAAGCTCTGAGAACAGGGCATCCGTGTTTGTGAAAACCACCCAGGTGGCTATCGTGGACGATAGGACCACGGGCCTCAGGCTTGCCACTTGCAGTGTGGCCCTTGGACTAGCAGATTTCTGCAACCCCTGGGAGCTCGTGAGAAATGCAAAGTCCCAGGCCCCATCCTGAACTGCTGAATCAGAATCTGTTGGAACAAGACCGCTGGGTGATCCATGAGCACACAGAAATGTAAGGAACACTGTTCTAAGATAATAGAAGGTTACATTTTATCTTCTGAATTAATAGTCTGTGGTACAGGCAGGCTGCCGATCACATCATTGTTGGAACCAACAGCCTTGTAACAACTTCTCTATAAGACATAGGTCACTCCAGACCACCAGGAGCTGCCAAAGGACTCTCTCCCTTTAGGATAACCCCACCAAAATATTGTCACTGGGAAAGAAGAAAGGTCCAGGTCAAACACTGGGGCTAAGAGGCGTGTGGTAGAGTGAGGACACTATTAAGGTCAGAAAGTAGTAATGTCTTTCCCTCCCTTCCAATACACACTGGACTGTAAATTCCTTCCTTGAGTGAAGGGACTATGTTTCTCCCTTATTTATTTCCATATTCACAAAGCCAAGTGCTGGGCTTGCACATAGTAGGTGCTCACTAAATATTTATTGCAGAATTTAGTGTCCTGAATAGAGGACAACTCTGTTATTCACTTACTTCGAAATGATGAAAACAATTTCTCCACCTTTCAGTGTTTCACTGTTTTCATCTATATGATCTGCTTAAACTATTTACTCTAAGATACCAAATACTCAGTAACTGAAAGCTCACTGATGTGTGATATGTGATAAACAGACACAAGGAAGCTCCATGTATCTGGAAGTACTCTTCTACATCCTGCATGCCCACCTGGAAATTAGTACACAGACACCTTCCATGTGCACGCACTAAACAAATACCCAGTGAGTTTACACGAGGTGCCAGCTACTCTTTAAACATGAACAAACTGATCAAACAGATCCTGCTTTCTTGTAGCTTATATCCCAGTTATATATCATTCAGGCAACCACAGTGTTAAAGAAAATAAAGACTGATAAAAATCACTGTAATTTTTTCTCCAAATGTTATTACAATTTTAGAGTCTACAATTTACTTGTTTTTCATTTTCTAAGAGCTGACTTTTTAAAAACATATGGCTATATTTAAAAAAAAAAACTATCCAAATTCAAAACCATCAACCATTTATTCTTTGAAAAAATTACTAGGACAAAATAATTCTTATGATGATTTTTGAAGCTGTCTCTAAAATACAATGTTACACATATGAAAATATTTAAAGTTAATTCATCTAAGGTCTTTATCTGTGAACGAAACCAATTTTCCCATTTAAAGGGGTGAAATGCAATAATTTTTAAAACTCTGGTAAAAAAACATATAATATAAAACTTATCATAACCATTTTTAAGAATACAATTCAGAAGTGTTGGGTATATTCAGATTATTGTGCAACCAATGTCCAGAACTTTTTGTTTATAAACCTTGAAACTCTATATCCATTAAACAACAACTCCCTACTTCCCCTCCCCACCCCAGCCCCTGACCCCCACCATTCACTCTCCATGTCTAGGAACCTGACTACTCTAGGTACCTCACATAAATGGAATCACTTGTCTTTTTGTGATTGGCTTATTTCACTCGGCATAATGTCCTTAAGGTTCATCCATGTTGTAGCATGTGTCACAATTTTCTTTCTTTTTAAGAAATAATATTATCTTGCATGTATATACCACATTGTTTATTCAGTCTCCTGTCTATGAATATTTGGGATGTTTCTACCTTTTGGCTATTGTGAGTAATGCTACTGTGAACACAGGTATTCAAACTTCTCCTCAACAATTTATTTTTTTATAAAAATGAGTTTCTAATTGCTTTTGCATAGGTGGTTCACCATTGTCTTAAAACAAAAGCAATTATAACAAATAGAAGACAAGTCAAATATATATTTTTTCCAGTAACTTATAAAAGAAAATAGTTGGTCTTCATCAAATAACATTGCTATTCCGTTAGGGGGAAAAAATCCCAATTTAAAAGTTAAAACTAAGAAGAAAGGAAGAACATTGCTGCAATACAAAAGCATGGAACAAGTTGAAAAGGATGCAATTTATATCCATGTTCTAATTAGAAACATGACCACATAAAGTTTCTCCTGAGAAAATCTACTGTAGTCTGACCACATTTACTTTCTTGAAGAGATATAAAAGTTCATTTTCCTCACCCCTTGATTTCAGAAGAAAAGTTAAGCACTGTCCTTGATGGAGAAGTATTTGGAGAAAGATCAAAGCGAGCAGAGAAAATGACCCCAGGTTGAAAATTGTCAAACTTATAAGAAGTGGTTGGAAGAATGTCTTCTGAAGAAGAATTGGCTGAGAGCAGCCTGGAAAAAAATAAAGTCTCCACACACTGAACAAGAATAAGGAAGGGGTGACTATGGGCAAAGTAGAACAGAGTTTAAACTTATACAGATGAATTAAAGACAGCTTGGATGCTCGATAAACATTAAATACAGAAGAGCAAGGAGAACCTAAGTTGGCATTTCTCCAAGAAGCCACATTCACAGCAAAGAGTAGAATGTGCTCTTTACATGTAGCTTAAGTAAAGGAAGCAAAATTAAAGAGTGAATAACTGAGGTGTCAGCTGGTACCCAGAGTTTTCAGGGTGGGGCAGTTGAGAAGAGCCCACCATCACTTTTTGTCTCAAATGCCTAAACCATTCGCTTTCCTTAATTTGGTCTAACCTGAAATTGGTCACTGAGAATGCAGCTGAAGTCAGGGGTGAGGCAGAGCAAGAGCACATCAGATAAAGCCCATGGTGAAACAGAAGCCAGAAAGACAGGTGAGCAAAGCTAGGAGGCAGTCTCTTGTGAAAGATGCAAAACCAGCCTTAAGAAGAAATTTTTAGAGCTTGAGACAGGACATTCCTCCCCCACCAACACCAAGAAGAGATTTTCTAATAGGGCTCTGCCTATTATTACAAGCTATTCACTTTATTTGATAACATCTATAATAATGAAAGCATAATATGCTAATTAGACCAGACATCCTTCCAGACAACCTTCCGGATGAAGCCAGGGCTGCAAGGGAAGCCCGGATCCTGGGTGCCTGCTGGCGGCCAAAGGGAAGCCCGGGTCTCAGGTGCCGGCAGCTGGGGGAAGGAAGGCGTACTCTTGCACGAATTTCATGCAAAGGGCCTCTAGTTAAAAAATAATGTGTTTCTACCTAATAGGACCACCATCTACTAAATTCTCTAAGCCAAAAATCTGAGTTATCCTTGAAAACCATCTTTTTCTCACTATCACACTCAATCTATCAGCCAACATACCAAACCTTCCCCGAGCATTTCCCAAATCTGTCCTCATGTCTACACTCCCGTCAAGTCTCCACCATGTCTCCCAACTACTCATTCGTCAATGCATTTGCTCCCACTCCCCACTGCTCTCCATATAGCAACCATGGTAACATGGTCACCCGCTGCCCAGTATTCAGCAGTTTTCTATTATCCCTACAAGGACCCAAACTCCTCAACTGAGAAGGCCCTACCACCTCTCAGCTTCCTTCTCCAAGCTCATGCCTCTTGGAGGTCTTGGTCCCACCTGAGGACCCACACAGAGCTGATTCCCTCTTGCTGCTCCATCCTTTCCTCCCACTCCACACATGGTCACTCTGGAGCTGGCCATGATGGTGTCTTGCTTTATAGTGGTGAGGATAAAAATAATGCCAATAAAGGTAGGAAATAAAATCTGAATCCAACAAAACCCATAGCATCTATGAACTAGATTCTAGAAAAATAGAAATTTCAGATTTCTCTACCCATAAACAGTGTCTGTGAAAACATCTAGTTCATTCTTAATCGTTAGTCAATGAACCTAAGACTTAAAAAAACACCACTTTTATATAAATCAGCTCTAGTTGCCTTAAATTCTAACGTAGTATTTCCCAAATTGTCTTATAAGGAGCATCATGGATGGTCTTGAGAGAGAAAAATAAATGAAAATAAAAATTGCCATGACCACAGGATTCCTGGGGCATGGTCCTTTGGTAAAGAACTGTGTTGTAATTTTTTAATATGTCCTTTCCTAAATTTTTAAAAAATATGTTTTTATTGATTTTAGGAGAGAGAGGAAGGAGGGGGGTGGAGAGATAGAAACATCATCAATCGGCTGCCTCCTGCATGCCTCCTACTGGGGATATGAACCTGAAACCCAGGCATGAGCCCTGACAGGGAATCCAATCGGTGAACTCTTGGTTCATGGGTCAGTGCTCAACTACTGAGCCACATTGGCCAGGCCCTAATTTTTTTTGGAACCCGTAATCCACATGACCTTTTCCCTCTCCACTTAACCTCTCCATGGACACAGCTTGGGAAATGCTGGCGGAAACCATCCCATCACTAATTGTAAAGAAGAACAATCTTCTTTATGGTCCTAGTCTTGCCCCAGAATTTCAGAGCTCATAACCAGCAGGAAAACAACACGCCACAGAATGTATCATTAATTTTTAAAACATGACATTCATAATCTGCCTGGTTCTGGTTTGAAGATGTGCCAGTTGTTCATGTTTAACTGTGTACTCTGAAGATTCACATAAAAAATACCGTGGTTTCTTATATGGGCGTGTTTCCTCCGGTTTTCATTATACAGTATTCTAAATGTACACAGAAGATGAAAACGAGGATAATGAACCTCCATGTGTCCATCACCCATTTCAACATTGATCAGGTCTTGCTGCACGCTGCCCGCATGCACTGGATTCATTTGAAGCAAATCCCAGGGAGCCTAAAGGTATCTTTTTAAGAACTAAATTTTGGTTAATATTTGTCATTAAGAGTAAAAAAGCCACAAGTGTAACCCCAACAATGCACACACATAAACATACAAAGTGCACATTTATTAAAACACATAATTCCAGTTGCTTTTGATGTAGGCTGGAGTCCCTAAATTCATTGCATGGCATAGCCTGGGAGGTGTGTTAATGGATCTCTCTCGTGTTCAGTTACTGCTGATAAGGACTTGGTATAAAGTGTTTGTTCCAGACCACGGGGACTGATATGGTAGCACACTTTTGACTGTCAGATCGGTTTGATCCACACAAACATGTCAACAAAAGCAGATCAGCAGGCTAGAGCAGAGAAGAAAAAATCAATACATCTTTGAATTAATCATGCAGCCGTCAGGGGAATACTGGTGCACAGAATTGACGTGTACGTGTGGCCTATTTGCTTTTTGCTTTTCTTCTGGTTTTCTTTCATTTCCATCTAGTGCCCAGTCCTTCTTATCGAATTCTGTAACTGAGTTCACATAACTAACTGTCCCTAATTGATAGTTTCTGTCTTACCCAATTCTTTTAGGAAAGGACTTGAGATCCAAAGATAAGTAAATCAAATTTAAATCCTAGGAAACGGTGCATTCCAAAATGCTCATTTTCCTCCAGTCTTTAAATTCTGGTTACATATGACAGTTACTAATAAACAAAATTCTCTATAAGACTGGATTTTACATCCTAGGTAATAACGTGATGTACACAAAGAATTTTCCAGAACCTTCCTGTTAGGTTCTGACTCTCACCATTGTGAATGGTCCTGCGGTTACACGGGGGTTTTACATGTTTGGCACTCATGCCACCTCAGTTTACCAGACCCTCCAAAACAGAAATGTCCTCAGTCACATGTCCCTAGGCCCCAGAAATATCCTGTCATATGTCCGTAGGCCTCCTACTCTCCTTCTGAATAACCACTTCACAAGGCACAGAGAAATGATCAACAAATCAAGTCACTCTTAAAAAAAGTAGCCTAGTCATAGATCCTGAATTTACAATAGAAGCAACAATGGGTATTTGGATATTTTTTTCCTATGTACTGCAAATAGGTATAAAATTTGAGATTATCTGCGATGAATGTGTAATCAATGAATATTTTAAGTACATAAAAGCAGTTTTCTTGCTTCATTCTTTTTCTTTAATAGACCATTATGCTTGCACTTACCACCTACCAAAGATTTCTTTTTAAAAATCTCCATATAAAATTTAAAATAAACATTCTGGTAATTTTGATAAAAGACAAGAGGGACCTATATGTAGTCATCTTTCACGTCAACAGATCAAACCCAGTAAACAAAGAAGAAGAGGCTGAGAAAAATCCACCTGGATCTACACGTTCAAGAAGGCAAACAAATCACGGGAGGATTCCAGCCGAAGTCACCCATCAGGCCTCGGAGAAGCCCGAGGCTGCGACCTCACATCTGACACGGACTTCGGCGTGGCATGGACACCTCTCGGGCAGAGCCAGGAAGTCCTGGCCAGCGCTGGGAGTTTCAGTTCTCTTCACTGAGGGAATTCGGCAGAAGAGAAGCCGGTTGAAACATAGACGGTTTTATTTTTCCTCCCACAGCGGGAGGACAGAGAGGATTCAGCAGAAGAGGGCGTAACTGGGACAGATCGGGACATGGACTGACAGCACACAATGGCAAAGCCAAGTTCCCAGGCGCTGAGTAACTGTTTGTGGGTCATTCAAAAATTCCCCACCGGGGCTGAGATATCCTTTTCTTCAAGATTCCATTATTCGTGGTGGGAATGTGTGATATAGATAATGTTCTAAAATCCTGAATCCTAGAATAATTTTTTGAAAGCAAAGGACTCAGCTGGGGAATTGGAGCTGTGGAAACACGTCACACGCGTCCAGATGGCCCCTGCGCTGACTTTCCTTGGAGGGCTGGAGCCCGGCCGCCTTCCCTTCTGGGAAATGGCCTGCCTCAATCTCAAGTTCATCTGGCTTTCTCGGGGACAGGGTTCAATTCAAACAGAAAACAATGCCAAGAACTAAAAATTTCACCATCTAATCAGGGCGGGGGGAGCGCCGCATGGCCTCTCTTTCCTAATGCCATCTGTAGTCTGGAGGTGGCTTTTTATAAATCCCCTTACTTTTCCTGGTACAAGAACAACGGCAGTGAAAGTGACTGGCACAGTTCACTGGGCGCAGCAAGGGGGGACATGTCGCATAACGGAGGAGCAAAGGGAGCGAGGAGGGGCAGGAGGTCAGGAAGGGGTGAGGCCTTCAATGGGAAACTTAGTCTGAAAAAGACACCCCCCCCCCGCACCTTTATCAGGGTATTTCACATGGTGTGAACCCAGTTGGTCTACTCAGCGGTCACCAACCTTTCAGACCTCACAGACCACCAGTGGTCTGAGGACTACCGGTTGGCGACCTCTGGCTACATGATGGGTGACAAGGTTGAAAGGAAGCAAAAAGGGCCTGAGATTCATGCGGGTTTGGGTGCTTCTGGGTTTTTCTGGGGATCCAGTGTTCCACAGTTTTCCTTACCTCTTCAGCCTGTCCCTGATCCAAAACACATCAAGAACCATTAATCTGCCAAAACTGGTTTGGCTCGGTGGATAGAGCGTTGGCCTGCGGACTGAAGGGTCCCAGGTTCGATTCCGGTCAAGGGCATGTACCTTGGTTGCGGGCACATCCCCAGTAGGAGGTGTGCAGGAGGCAGCTGATCGATGTTTCTCTCTCATCGATGTTTCTCACCCTCTGTCCCTCTCCCTTCCTCTCTGTGAAATATCAATAAAATATATTTTTTAAAAAAAGAACCATTAATCTAAGGACATTTCCACCTATAAAGGAATATATATGGGTATATAGTTTTTCATTCCCAGATACACAGCATGTTGCTTGCATCAAAATGAGTTATAAATATTTGACACGGAACTAAAACTTCAAAACTCAGAATTGTAAGTCTGCTTCAAAATGATTCATTTTGAGAAGTGCAATTTTCAATCAACTGCTTTTAAATCAATAGTTGAAACCACCCCACCCGTCTCCACAGTTTCTTCAATATAGTAAGCCAGTGCCCTTTTAAACAGGTCAGATACTGACAAATGGCAACGTTACAGGGGTCCTCAAACTTTTTAAACAGGGGGCCAGTTCACTGTCCCTCAGACCGTTGGAGGGCCGGACTATAGTTTTTTTTAAAAACTATGAACAAATTCCTATGTGCACTGGGGGCCCAGGACGAGTCGGCTGCTAAGCAGGACAGGCAGCGGCACCCGGCGGGCCGGATCAATGTCCTCGGCGGGCCGCATGTGGCCCGCAGGCCGTAGTTTGAGGACCCCTGGAAAACAATGCCTGATGCACAGCAAGTGTTAGTGACAGCCATGAAGGGACTTTAAATTCCCAGTGCAAAACAACCACAACAGGCTGAGCCCTCACTTTGCCACTCACTGCCCAGGGGACTCTTTCTTCATCCATGAACTCAGCCTCCCAGGCAATCTGATCCCAGGATAGAGACTGGTGGACACTCTGGGCAACATCCCCATCCTCACCCAGGGTCACATGGGTAAGCCCACAGGCTAGGCACCTGCCATTCCTGCTGCCCCCCAGGTGACCTTTCCAGGGCTCCACTGTGAAGGTCAGAAGGATGCTCAGGGCTCTAACCCAGAAATTCTACAATTGTTAGGTGCAGCTTCATCAATTGGTGGAGCACACTGATCCCTATTGGAAACAGGCACACCACACACAACACCGTAAGTATAGTTGACTGTATTTACTGAATGTGTGATGTGTGTGTGTGTGTGTGTGTGTGTGTGTGTGTGTGTTCCCTTAGATAAATGAGAAAAGTACATTCCCAGGCACAAGCATGTGGCTGTGAATCCAGGACACTGGGAAATGCTATACAATGCCCCTAAAGGTCTTGGCATATAAGGATTTCCATCAACTTGCACACCTGCCCCTATTCAGTGCCATGTTTTAATAAAGGCTGCAGCATGGAATTGTAAGGAGGTTTTAAAAATAAAATTATTTCATGAAAATCAAGGAAGGCAGCATTGACTTCAGGACTAGTAAATCTTGGGGCTTTGGAACATCTCTTTCCTTCGAACAGCATCCTGTTGTGAAGTCCGCCGTGAAATCCCGGCCGCCTCCGATTGGCCTGCCCAGATGCTCTGCACGGGAGGAGCGGGGAGAGAGTGTACTGTGCAGTAGTAGGAAAAATATAGGAAAGTGAAAGTTCCTCTTAACACGCTAAGAGTAATTTGAAAGAAAACAGCACCACCATTTTGATGGGAAAGTTCCTCATTCAACATTTATTCAGTAAATATAAGTTCCTACTATGTGACAAGCATCTTGTTATAATTGAGGTCAACGGGAAGAGATGGCTTTAAATTAAAATTAAATTATTTTAATCCTAAATGGTCTCAACTATTTTGATTTTCCTCTAGTTCTGCAATATTGTTTCAACAAACAAACAAACCTGAAGTATATTGTCCTTAAACCACAATTAAGTGCCCTAAATATGTCAAATGTCCAGAAGGTTATACTAGCTTGGTTATACAATCATAATAAAAAATTATTTTCTTGCTTAAATATATCCCTACTCTCAAGTTAGGGCTGTTGTAATTTGCGTGTCATTCAGTTGACAATTTTTGTTGACTCTAAGGCATTTACACACTGTGGGAACCTGAAAAAACATTTTTTAAAAAGAAAAAATCTCTCCTAGAGAGTGAGAATTGCAAGACAGGACCTTGGACAAGTTGCTGAAACTCTCTGTGCCTCAGATTTCTCATCTGTACAGTGGGGCCCATGAGAGTAACTGCCTCTCAGGCTGTTGCCCGGTTGTGAGATATAACTTGACATACACTGCTAGCTTTTCCTGCAAACATGTGCTGATTTATCTGTTGGTTAAGAGAAAAAATAAGACCCTTGCATTCTATCTACTTCATGGCCCATTTTATATGATCCAATTTCTGTTGAAGAAGAGTAAACATTTAATAAAGTAAGAGTTGCTTATGTTATAAAATCCAACAGACTCTGAGTTCAGTAGCTAATGTTCTCGTACTGAAATTGTAGGATTTGGGTCAACGTGCTCCATGACTCCTGGACCACATCTCACACTTGAGCAATGCTTCTTAAACAGAATTACTTCTGATGTTGCTCCATAACAAACTCTACACACAAAAAAATCAATTTATTTGTTTTTAAACCATGGAGTCCTGAGCACCAGGAACACTCTGTCCCTCTTTCCTTTAAAGGAGGGAAACGCAGGATTCAGATGCCCAATAATCTACTGAACAAGAACATAGCAGCATTTATCAGATGTGTGAGTGCTCACCGTATCGTCAGCTTGCTTCCTAGCATGTGTCAGATGGTAATGCATCAGTGTAACCCAGAAAGCTGGGCAGGGGAGCAATATAACATGAGGAGTTCAGAAGTTGCAGATTAGATTTAGAAAGTGAGTTGACATGCATATCATCTCTATTGGTTAGCTAGGGCTGCATAACAAAATACCACAGACTGGATGGCTTACACAATGGATATTTATTTGCTCACAGTTCTGGAGGCTGGAAGTCCAAGAGTAGGGCACCAGAATGGTCAGGTTCTGGTGAGATCTCACTTTCTTCCTTGCTGTGTGCTCGTACTAGTATGTCTCTCTATTCCTATCAGATTCGTGGCCAATTCTTATGATCACATTGAGCCTAAATGACCACCGAAAAACCCTATCACATTGGTGGTTAGGGCTTGTGAATCTGGGTAGGGGGCACAATTCAGTCCATAGCATGAAAATGCAAGCCAAGCAGTTTGCCTATAATCCTGGTGTCTTGGCCCTGGACCATCTTGATTCTGTCCCCATCCTGGCCCAGCCCAGTCTGACACAGGGCGGGTTACATCAGCAGAGGGACAGGCAGCTGACGGTATGGCTGCCAGCTGGCGTTCTAATGCAATTGGGGCAGGACTAACAGAGCACAGGAGCATCCATACTTCTTGCCAAAATATGTGTACTTCTTGCCAAGGATTTCTGCTTTTTGTTTTCTTCCTTTAGAAATTATTTTTTATTTAAGGATCTCATTTATACTCATTTATCAGCTATCATGTGTAAAGCAGGAGCTGGAAAGACATATAATATGTGTGAGAGAGGGTAAAAAAGGAATTGGGAAAAAAATTTAATGTGCGGGGTTGAAGAGTGTCCTCCTTGAATTAATGCTCTTCCCAGCACCTCCTGATGCGACCTGAATTGAAAACGGGGTCATTGTAGATGTAGTTAGTTAAGATGAGATCATAGGAGTAAGGTGGGCCCTTAACCCAAGATGACTGGTGTCCTTGTAAGAAGAGGAGGTGAGACACAGAGACAGGCCCAGAGGGAAGATGGCCATGTGACAACAGCAGCAGTGGTTGGAGTGATGCCTCTACACGCTAAGGAACACCAAGGATTGCTGGAACCACAAGGAGCTAGGAGAGAGGTATGGACCGAATTCTCCCCTCGGGTCTTCAGAGAGAGCGTGGCACTGCTGATGTCCTAATCTTAGACTTCCAGCCTCTGGATCTGCGATGCAATACATTTGTTATTTTAAAGTGGGGTTAAAGGTGTTGTTTTAATGTCTTGTTTAACACCTAATGTGTGATATTTTGGAAACTAATGAATACTATCTAAAAAACGAATAATGCAAAGGCAAATTCATATTTGGTTGGAGGTTACAGGAGGGGAGGAGGCAGTGGGGAACAAATAAGCCAAAGAGGGAAGACAGGTCCAGAGTTAGAATCATCTCCATAGAAGTGATGGAGAAAGCCCTGGGAAAGGGATGAAATGACCAACAGAGAAAGTGGAGACTGATGAGAAAAGGGAGCGGAGACTGAGTTTTGGGGTTACTTACAGTTCGGAGCAAGAAAGAAAAGATAAGGAAAGAGACAGTGGATAAATGCTCAGAGAGGAGAAAGTCAACCAGGACAATGCAGTGTAGTTTGTCACCCCAAGGAAGGCCACCAGGGGAGGAGGAAGGTCCGTGTGTGCATTCTTCAAGAAGCTCAGAGAGAACTGGCACCAGGAGACAGCCTTGGCATTTGACATTAGGAAGTCCTGGGTGACCTTGGAAATTTAAGTTTCAGCAGAATGTAAGAGGCATAGCCCAAATCAGGAGAGGTTAGGAATAGCAGTGGGTATAGACTATTCGTTTTAAAAATGTTCCAGGAATAACAACAACAACAAAACACCAGAAAGAATGAAAAACACACCGTCGTACAAAATTTGACAAAGGGAAAGTTTCTTTAAAATCGGGGGACGTGAGCACCTGTGTCAGAGGAAACACAGTGATCATTAAAGAGATGATGCCAGAGGCAAGAGGAGAAACTTGAAACAAGATCCCAGAAAACTCCAGGAATCATGATAATGGCATTGGCTGGAAGGAAAGAGGAACGTCTCACTCTGTGAGAGAAAACATGAACATATACCCAATGTTTGAGGGAGGGGGGAGAGCTGAGAGAGCTGATTTCAAACCCACAATATAAAACGATATAATCTTTGGAAGACTAGAGAGTAGGATCCAGGAGAGGCTGGGTATGGGGAACTTAAGACTCTGAGGAGAGGCTTGGCCGAGCCACCTTCAACAACACGAACGGAACCAATAGAAATACAAAAAGATCTGGAGAAATAGTGAAGGGCCAGTTAAACTTAATTGGCGGGAATGGTCAGTGCACCAATCCCTAGCAATGCTCTTTAGGCGGGACTGGCCATTCTACCGGTGATGGGCTCTGAGGAGGGAGGAAATCTAGGGTGCTCAAAGCTCCATCCCCTGTCCCATCTGCCTAGCAGTAAAGCCACAAAAGGCTGACAGTCACTGGGACTCTGGTTGGTGATTTTCTGGAGCTCCAGCCACCAACCCTCCCCCTGATGAGGGACTCTCCTCCACTTGGTCCAACCCCGGGCAATGGAAGCAGCATCAAGATCCCCATACAATCCATGTTTATCTCAGGTCTTGACTTTGATTCCATGTTGATCTCTTATTCTTTATGTTTATAAGTGTTTACATTGAAATCTTTCTGTTTAAGGTTTATGTTTGTAAATCTTGGGTCCTGCCTTCTTATTGGATGGCACATGGCCTAAGCAAATTTTGATTCATAATATCCGATTTTAGCTTGATGACAATGATAACATTAACAATATTATGGTTATCACTGCCTGGTATTATTTTGTGAATGGTCCTGTTATCCTCTTCAACTTTCCTGCTATGAGAACTCACAGATGAACAAGAGACCAGAAAATGCACCTGGGTCCAAATTATATCTGATTGACTTGGCTGACCATCTGTTTCCTGTGCCTAGAAAGAACCAAACATCATAGAGAGAGAGGAGCGCAGGCAGAAGGTCCCTCATAGCTGAACATAAAACTAGCTTTACATTTAGGTGAAGCAAAGAAAGAATTGGGTCAACTGTCTGGGGATAGTAAAGGAATTTGGGGTGAGCTCTAACTGAAGGCTGGGAAAACCTGGACATTAGGGGATGAAGTCCTCAAAGTATACAGTGTCTCATTCCCTTGCTCTCTCCAGTATTTCATGCTGGACATATTGAAAACGTGAGTTGAATGAGTGAAAAAAATGAGCCATCATCATTGAGGAAACAATTATACAGAAAAGGGTTCACATAGTAGGTCTGGGGCTCCTCTCCCTAGAAAGGCCTGTGTGTACGTCTTGGAGCTGGGGCTTCTATAGGGTCCCACCACCCTGATGGTTCAGAGTGGCTCATTGTGCCTAAACTGTGCAGACAGTACTGTTTCTCTGGACACCTGCCCTCCTTCTGGAAATCTGGAACTGATGTACACGGCAGTCAGAGGGTGCCTGTGTGAACACCCCCCAATAACACCCGTGGGCATCGAGTCTTTACTGAGCCTCATGTAGGTAGCATCTCACATTGGTTGTCACTGCTCCTTGCTGGGGGCTGTTTCCTGTGTGACGCCACGGGGAGACTCTTGGAGGAGAGTGCCTGGTTCGCCTAGATTTCTCCTCCCATCACGTGTGTTCCCTTTGCTGGCTTGCTCTGTGTTTCTTCCCTGTAACAAATCCCAGCCATGAGCAGGACTGTGTGCTGAGTCCTGGGCATGTTCCCAGTAACCCCCAAACCCTTCACACACACACAACGTAAAAAGTCTGTGAGATTTGATCAAAGGGTGGAAAACATGACCTGGACAGTCATTGGCTTGACAAATGGAATCTTCACATCCTGTCATTTTGTTGTGAGGGGAACCAGCACAACCATCTTTCATCCACATGAGGCGGGGAAAAATAAATTTAAAAAAAAAGCACTTTTCCACAGTCACGCGGCCAATCTGTGCTAGAGCCGCACTTAGGAGTTCTGTTCTCTTGGTAACACTTGGAGTGGGAAATCAAGGAGTATTTTAAGTTGACTTTCATTTCATAGAAGATGGGGTGTTTTGCGCGCGCGCACACACACAGACACACACACAACACACGGCTCTCCTGAGATCCTCTATCTAAATCTATTACCACATTTTTCTGTGTTTTTGTTGTTGTTGTTGTTGTTGTTTTCTTTTAAAAAATGATTATGTTGACATGCCTGTGGCAATGTGTGTGTCTTTCTGTCCCAGCAGATCGGAAGTCAAAACAGATTTTGGGGGGAACCCCTATCATCTACAATGCAGTTTCTGATTTTGAGAAGGGAATGTGTCCTTCCAAAGGCTGACACCTGGTAGACTTCCGTTTCCTCTGATCTTTCAGGACCTCATTAGTGGGTTATTTTTGGAATAACTGAGGAGCCACTCATCTAACATGACCTTTATTCTCAGTGTCATGAAGACTTTCCTCCAGATCCGTAAACAACCCAGTTTTTAATTACTTCCAGGTGGCAGTGGAGTAACACGTTAAAACGAGATTAGTGAGCAACAGACTTAACTGGCAAAATTGTGATCAATTAGTGGCTTTTAAAAAAGAAAGAGACCAAGACCCTCCCTTCCCGTAAACTTTTGTGTGGAATATAGAGGAGTGGGCAAAAGTAGGTTTACTGGGCCATTGTCACATTCTGAGTTAATAAAGCTCCTGTAAGAACCATAACCTGCATGTCTTTTTCCATTCAAACAACTATAAACCTATGTTGCCCGCCTATGTATCTTTCAGGTACCTCACTCCCCCAAAAACAGCACAGTGAAAGAGTGCATCGTTCTTCCTTTGTATTCCAGCTGCTGCCTACCTCCTGGGCTGAGAGCAATTTCCAGTGGTGGAAATGTGCCTTGTATTTGCTGGAGAGAGAGAGAGAGAGAGAGAGGGAGAGAGAGAGAGAGAGAAAACACATAGCAACATGGATGGAATAAATAGATGGATGGGGGAAGGAAGGAAGGAAGGAAGGAAGGAAGGAAGGAAGGAAGGAAGGAAGGAAGGAAGGAAAATGATCTGTTCCAGTTTTCATTTGTTCTACCAATTTGTTTTTAGTGAGTGTCACAGAAATTCTTCTCTAATTCCTCCACTCCCTGGTACTTTTAAACCGGTGACTACAGGTCTGTTCCTTAAGTCATATTGATGTCGATCACATTCCCTTTACTCATAAGCACCTTGAGGACTGAACTGGGTCTTATCGCCATGGCAACCTGAGCAGTTTGCTTGAAAATGCTCAGTGGCTAGGAATAAAATTAAAATGTAAGTGCTTTAGAAAGAGGGAGCATGGGCTGGCAGAGTCACACAGCACATATATGCTGACACACCCACCACGGCATACCTTGCTGCCCCAACAGCTGTGCCCCGCTCCTTCTAAAAGACAATCTGCTCTCAGTCTAAGTCTGCAGGGGTGTGCTTAAGGAAAACCTCGCCCAACTGGGGTGACTGTATCTATAATGCATTTTTTTCCAAATCCTCAAATGCTAATAGACTTTTCTGAATGGACATCTCCCTCCCCAGAAAATCATTTGAGGGTGTGTCTTCCGAAGCATCTTGCCCATGTGCCTGTGACAGCCTTCACACCCTCACAGCACAGTGACCTCTCCCTGGGGCTCCCTAAGAGCAAAGCCCTCTCCATGGGGCTGGGGGAGGGGAATGCTTCTAAAGCACAGGCCCTGCCTTATCTAGGATGGCCAGACCAAACTCAGCATCTAAGACGCCAACAAGGTCTCATGTGAAGTGGTAGGCTCTGTCCTTTGATATTTAAGGCGGGCAGAAAATGGTTCTTTCACCCAAAACACAGGAAGAAGAAAAGCATCCGAGGACTTGAACTCATTGATCCTAAGAAATAAGATCCTCCTTGACTGGTCACTAATAGAGGTGTTCTGATGGGGAAAATTGTGGCAGAAATTGGGCCAGGGCTGAAGAGGGAGGCAGATTCCCTGGGAAGAGTACAATGTTTGCTTTCTCCATTTTTTCAAATCCAGTTGCCCTTGGGCTGTGTCTTTGATGTTAATGTAGCTAAACCCCCAGTGAGAGTCTCAGAATTTTATCAGCGAAAACAGACACAGAATGCTGGGTTGTCCCATTGCTGGCCTCCCTAATCAGGAAGAAACTCACACCAGGCCATTATGTGGAACCCAAACATGAAGCTATTATCATTGTTCTTTTCCATGATGGGGTCTTATGTCTCTATCTCTATAGCAAAACCTCCCAAGGCACAGTACTACCCAAACTACTACATTTTTATTGGGCAACATTCATATGCTGATATTGACAAGGCTCTCATTTTGGCTTGGGGAAGTAGTAAGGATGTCTTTAAAATGAGTATAAACATCATGGCTCATTGTCCTGGCTCATTGCAGTTAGGTATGAAGGCGGTAAGTCAGGATCTATCATTAAAATTGAGGACATCAGATGGCAGGGTGTACATCTTTCCCTGTAATACACATTTTCAAGCCTCCTAGTGTCTATTGTTCCAGAGTCTGAGAGTGAAGGTTAACCATGTGGTACCTGATAGCCCAGGCCAGTGGTCGGCAAACTGCAGCTGGCGAGCCACATGCGGCTCTTTGGCCCCTTGAGTGTGGCTCTTCCACAAAATACCACGGCCTGGGCATCTATTTTGAAGAAGTTGGCATTAGAAGAAGTTTAAGTTTAAAAAATTTGGCTCTCAAAAGAAATTTCAATCGTTGTACTGTTGATATTTAGCTCTGTTGACTAATGAGTTTGCCGACCACTGGCCTAGGGGAAGGGCCCAGGGGAAGAACACAGGTAGACAGCAAGGCAGAAGGAAGACAGCATCAGACCTTAGGAGCCTCCCCTTCCCCTGGGAAATTACAGGAATCCTACCTTTAGGCCTGTCCTAGCTTGGGCTGCTATAACAAAATATATACTGGGGGCTTCAACAACAGACATTTGTTTTTTGACAGTTCTGGAGGGTGGAATTTCAAGGTCAGGGTGCCAGCATGGCGGGCTCTGGTGACAGCCCTCTTCTGGGTTGTAGACAGCAGCCTTCTCAAGAGTCTTCACCTGATAGATAGAACTCTGGTGTCTCTTCTCCTAAGGACATTGATCCCATCATGAGGGACCCATCTTCACGACCTGATATAATCTTAATCACTTCCCAAAGGCTCCATCTCCAAATACCTTCACATTGTTGGGGGAGGGGAGTAGGGCTTCAACATGTAAATTTTGAGGGGACACAAACATTCTGTCCATAGCAAGACCATTAGGGTATTCTTCTCAAAGACCATTTAAAATGAACAAACTTATGTTCTTAATATCAGTGAACTAATGACCTCGTATGACAAGGAGGCACCACTTGATTCCTGAGTCTAGAGCAGCCGTGGGCAAACTACGGCCCGCGGGCCAGATCCGGCTGTTCTATCCGGTTCTCTTGCTCTCCCCTCTGCTCCTTTACTTTGAATTTATATTAGTTCACACAAACACTCCATCCATGCTTTTGTTCCAGCCCTCCGGTCCAGTTTAAGAACCCATTGTGGCCCTGGAGTCAAAAAGTTTGCCCACCCCTGGTGAGTCAGGTCAAGTTCAACCTGCCCTGGGAAGCAGTCAATGAGTGGCCTACTGTGCAATAAGCTAATGAGAGCAGCTGCTGGAATGGCTACTGAAACTGCGGTTCACATGGCAACCAAGACAGACACCTGATAGGTACTTCTCTCCCTATAAGAACATAACCCAGTCATTTATTTTCTCATCAAAGATAAAGGGCAAAACATAGTAAGACATGCCAATGGAAACTGTTTCACTTCTTTTTATAGGAATACACCATTTTAATTTTTGTAATTGAAAAGGAATTCCTCGACGACAAACACTCATTTACCTTGGCCAAGTATTCCAAAGAGCCCACAACATCTGTATGAGGCCAAGGCTCAGCCATTAAAATGGGCCTTTGCTGCTCTGGCCTCCCACAAGCTGCTTAGGACCCAGGGCCCAGGGGTGGAGCCAGACATCCCAAGGCAGGCGGGCCAGCCTCTGCCTGTGCAGGCAGCTCTCACCCTGCACAGGCAGCTTCCTGCCAGGAGCCTGAGAGGAAGCAGCAGCCAAGAACCTCCTGTGCACCACGCCCAGCCCTCCACCCGCCTCTCCACTTACTGCTGTAGAATACTTACCCAGGCTGGTGTTCATGGCTCATTTAGCCCATCACTTTCTAAAGAACTAAAGGAAGTGTCCCGGCCTGGCTCATGGGAGGCCGGATGTCTCAGAATCCCAGGAAGAGAGAGGTGGGGTGACAGCCACTGCCAATGACTAAATCTAAACTAGTTCAACAAGGAGTTACTGGGCTCGTCGATTTCTTTACAAAACAGACACACCTTAGCCTTTTCCTGACCATTTGCTGTGCACACGGCATCAGGGATGTCTCTCCTGGAGCTCACAGCTAACTCAGAAAAAGGCCCTTGGTGTCTGGGACCTCTGTGCTGTTCGAGGTCACCTCCTACAGTCAGACCTAGCAATTCCACTCTGGGAATTTATACAAAGTAAACACCACCACTAATTCAAACAGACATGTGCATCGCCATGTTCACTGCAGCATTCTTTACAATAGCCAAGACATGGAAGCAACCTAAGTGTCTATCAGTAGACAAATGGACAAATACCTGGTGCATACACACAATGGAATATTACTCAGCCATAAACATGAATGAAATCCTGCCCTCTGCAACAACATGGATGGACCCAGAGGGCATTGTGCTAAGTGCAATAAGTCAAAGACAAAAATCTTACGCTTTCATAAGAGTATAGCACTAATTAAAGGTGTCTAAGAAATATATGAACATACACATAACAGTATATTTATAAAACCTGTATTAAAAACCTTCACAGAGACTCAGACAGATAGAGAACAAACCAATGGTTGTCAAAGTGAAGGGCAGCGGTGGGAAGGAAAAAAATGGTGAAGGGAATTGAGATATACAAACTTCTAATTATAAAACAAGTAAGTCATGGGGAGGTAATGTACAGCACAGGGAATATTGCCAATAGTATTGTAATAAATATGTAGAGTGACAGTGATCACATCGTAAAGTATATAAATTGATTCACTTGGCTGTGCACCTGGAATGAATTTAACACTGTATGTAAATTATACACCAGTAAGAAAGTCAATTAACCATGGGTGTGATTATTTCCTTCTAGACTTCCTACTTTGACCCGCTGATCAGCAGGCTGATCTTGCACCAATATCATGTGGTCTTGATTACTGTCGCTTTACCATAAACTCTGAAACTGGAGAGTGTAAGTCCTTCAAAAACAAAATAAAATGAACACAAGTGCCTCCCCAACCACTCAGCCCTTGGGGCCCAGAGGCGGGAGGTCCCAGCCAGGCTTGTCCTCTAGGCCTCCCTGCCTCCCTGCCACACTCAGGGTCCTGGCCACAGAGAGAAAAGTAATCCTTCCCTGCCTAAAACAGCCCAAAATGCCTTATTTACTGTGACCACCAGTGGTTTTTACCGTTTGCAATCGCCTGAGCCTTCATGACCTCCTTCCCTGGGCATTTTGGCAGGCTCGCTGTGTGGGGCTCGGGCACTGGGAACCAGGGCTGACAGTAGCCATAGCAAGTCACAGTAGAAGGTTGAGTTTCCAGGCTTCCCGTGTGTGGCTCATTATACTGCTTTGGGGCCCTGTTCTCAGACTCAACTACCTGAGTATGAAAATAGCTTGTGTTCTCACTCTCTGTCTCAATCTCCCTCTGTCTCAATGTACCTATCTATCTATATATCTATCTATCAATTATCTATCAGCAATCTATCTACCTATCCATCTATCTCTGCCATGTGGAGTCTCTTGAGAATACCCTGTGTTTGATTAAATGGCTTACTTACAAACAAACAAAAACTTGCTATTAATGTATTCCGAATGAGATGAAAGCATGTACTAGGTCTGTTTTCTGGATGTTTTTGTGAAAGAAGAAAAGCCAGGTGCTTATCCATGATACATGTTGTTACTTTTTAAATGTTGCCCATGGATGAAGCTCCCGTGCCTGACTGAGGAGTGGCCATGGGAGTCGCCTGTCCCTATCAGCACCTGTCACCTCTGTATCTGCATATCAGCATCCTCTCCACTCACTTGGTATAAAATCCCTTACATTTTATTTAATTAGGTTTGTGTTTAAAGAAAAAAGAGTGTATTCACATAGACTGCAGAAAGACTGCATATGTGTGTGGCACTAAGGTGTCTAAGAAACATATGAACACACACATTATATTATAAAAACCTACACAAAACCTTTATAAGACCTATCTATAGATAACTATGTAGGTATATCAAACCTCGTGGTAAATACTGTGACTTCTACCCAGATTTCCAGGTATTCTCTCCTTCCAGGAACATGGCCCATTGAAGTCAGACATGACCATGGCACTTGCTTCGGCCATTTAAACATGAATAGAAATGGTGTATGTAACTCCACATAGAAGCAGGTAGAGGCAGTTTGCATTCTCCCTGCTCTCTTGCCCCTCCAGGGCAGACTCTGAGGTTGTTAGATGGCTCATACAAGATGGTGGAGCCTCCGTTAGCGTAGACCCCCGAGTGTGGGAGATTGCAAATATTGCCCAAACTCTCCCCCTCCCTGAACCCACAGGATCTGACTATGGGCTCAGCCAGATGAAGTTGTTAAATATAATCTCCCCATCTGCCTCCAATAAACCAAAACAACCACTAAAGAGAAGCAATTAAAACCATTAACAAGCAAAATTAGCAAAGAGAAGTGCACAGGTGAGTATCTATCCTGATTTTTGCAATAGTTTTCAGTTCTTAAGCATAGTATGTCTGTCATACTCTACCAAATAGGATGATGAATCAACATTTATTGTTCAATGAAGTGCGAGGGACTTCAAATTCACTGTAAAGATGATATTAAAAAATGTTGAAACATCTATTACATCCTAGTTTACTGTGATATACTTTAAAGGCCAAAGATTTAATTTTTGATTTGGACTTTTTAATGGTTTGATGATTTTTTCATTGATCTTATATAGTAACCTATATTGTCTAGCACAGCCGTGGGCAAACTACGGCCTGCGGGCCACATCTGGCCCGTTCGGCTGTTCTATCCGGCCCGCGGAGTCGAAAGAGCGGAGGGTTCTCTTGCTCTCCCCTCCTCTCCTTTACTTTGAATTTATATTAGTTCGCACAAACACTCCATCCATGCTTTTGTTCTGGCCCTCTGGTCCAGTTTTAAGAACCCATTGTGGCCCTCGAGTCAAAAAGTTTGCCCACCCCTGGTCTAGCAGGTCAATAAGCTGATAAACAGAAATGCTTTGTCACCATGAGAGTTTAGTTCCAATTTCTTCTCTCTGTGAATTGTCAAAATTTTGACAGTATTCAAGGATTACATTCAAACGTGTGTGCACGAACGTGCATACACATACATGACATAAAGGAGAGCAATTGTTTATAACCCATTGTCCCACATTCAGTGCCCAACACAGCTGTTTGCCAGAATCAGCCAACAGTCATCATCCAGCCATGTGCAAACCAGGGAACTGAGGCTCGTGCCCACAGGGCCTTTCCAGGTAAGTAGAATGGAGCAAGGCCTCAACTCAAAAGCCACCATGGAAGAGGTAGCCCTCCTTCTTAGAAGCCAGATTTCCATTGTCTCGTTGGTGGACACCAAAATAAGCCAAGAAATTACTTATATACAAATAGACATATTTCAGTGCTGGATAGATATTCTAGCTGGAATCTTCAAGAATGAGGCCAGAGACACCACATCACTCAAAGGCCTCCGATAGGGTCAAAATGCAGAAAAATCAGAGCTCCATTTTCTAATTTTCAGTTTCAGACTATCCGTCCTCAGTGTACCACCGAGGCCTCTCACAGACACGGTAATCCTACCTCCCTATTTCCAGCTGCATAAATAAAAACACAATTCCCTTATAAAAGTAAAACACCACCTATAGCGTATCGTGCAAGTAACTAATTTTGATCCGTTCAGTCAATCACTGAAGAATATCTGACTCGAGCCACATAAACCAAGATGAAACGCTGATGCCGCATTTACGCGTGAAATAGCATCAATCTTAAGTACACTAGTTCTCGATTGCCCCCCTCGATGTGTGAAACACTCCGTGAGAAGGTGAGCCTGCCACGCCTGGCCTGGAGGCGAGGAGCCTACCTGAGATGAGTGAAACAGTGTCTTTCTCCCATGAGACGACGGTGATGTACGCCTCCACCGAGGAGGGGATAATGCACTTGAAGACCGCGACATTGCCTCTCATGGTTTTCTGGTCCTCCACACGGACTGTATAGGGCTCCCGTAAAACTGCAAGACAGGAAGGGGACCGGGTAACACACAGAGACCACCTCCTCCTGAGAGCATCTCATCTGGACATATACACTGCATCTCATGAACAGGAATTGCATCAGAGAGATTTATTGGGGGAAAATGTGAAGAATCTACATTTCACATCTTAAGGACGTTCATTCATTAACAATAAGCTACCCAAATACAAAAGGGCAAGGGTACACCTAAACAGAGTTCATCTCCCCCAAAGGCAGCTCAATGGGGGCAGTAGCATCTAAGTGTAGTCATGATGATAGAAAATGGCTCTCCGTGTCCTCTGAGGACCAAGAAAAAAATGTCAGACTATAAAGAGAATTGTAAAGTCCAAGGAAGGCAACCTCTCCTGGAAATCCTTGAAAACTACACGACAATTAAAAGAACTCTTCATGAATGACATTTTAATGAAAGTTGCAAAGCAGTTTGGGAGACAATGATCCTGCTGCGCATCATGTAGGGAAGGACGCTGATGAGGGAGCCTGCCCGAACCCACAATAGGCGTCTCCCAGAAAGTGCTCAAAGGGACTTCCACGAATGAAGTGTCTGTGTTCAACTTTGAGCCCAACCACTCTTGCCGGCTATATACTAGGGATTTAGATGAAAACATCTATCACAAGGGATGGTTGTAATGACTTGATAGTGTGGATAAAGCACTCAAGACAGGCTTAGGTAAAGCTGCACAAATCCATGCCAAATCCGTGGAAGACCTCTGTGTCCAGGACAAGGAGACATCCATGTGTCTCACACAAGTTACCCCTCACGCCAGCTTCGTAAGTATGGGAAGGGCTTACTTCCTGCATACTTTATTGTCCTCCGATTTGAAATGAAGGTGTTGGTACAGGAAGATCTTCAAGGTCTGGATTTTCTAAATCTTTGACTTTCTAAGATATCCAGATCTCTTAACGTTTTAGCAATTGGAAAATATGTGGCAAGAAAACTAGCATGAAATTAGTTTCAAAACATTAACATATCAACAAACATAGGAATGGTTTCAAAAGGGAACTGTCCTCTGGGGCAGAGGTCAATGATGCCGCCTTCTTTTCACTTCCTTTTTTCTCTCCTTTTCTTCTCTGTTTTGGATTATTTTCTAATGAGTCCGTTGTTTCTATTTTGTTGGTTTGTTAGCCATAACTCCCTGTTTCATTATTTCAGTGGTTGCTTTTTGTGGTACCCATCTGTATCAACCATCATTTATAATCAGGTGATGCTATACCACTTCCCACAGAATAAGAGAACCCTAAAATATTGTACTTCTATGTTTATACCGAGCCTTAATGCTACTGTCCTCATTTTCTTTGTACATATGTTACAATCCCCAAAAGACACTGCTATTATTTTGTTCAATTCTTTTTTAAAGGATTTTACATTTAAAACGGGGTTTATTTACCCATGTAGTTAACTACTTTTTTCATTCTTCTTCTTTGAGTGTACTCCATCAGGTGTCTTTTCTTCTGATTGCAGGACATTTTTTCTAGAGATGTCTAGTAGTGCAAGTCTTTCAGCTTTGTGTGCCCAACGCCGGTAGTATTTCACCTTTATTTTGGAAAGATTCCTGCGTGCAGATTTCTGGGTTCACAGACCCTTTACTTCCAGGACTTCGGAGATGCAGCCTCACCGTGTTCTCACACTGATTCTGACAGAGTCTGTCATCATCTTTCCCTTTGTTCCTCTCTGTGGGACGGGTCCCTTTCTCTGGCTGTTTGTAACGTTCTTGCTTTCTCATTGGTCCAGAGCAATGTCATTATGATGCACCCCTGTAGTTTATACTTAGGTTTCCTGGGTTCATGGGATCTGTGGGTTTATAGTTTTCCTCAAATTTGGAACATGTTGGCCAGTATTTTAACTTCTTTTTTATTATTATTACCCATTTCTCTGGGGAGTCTGTTTGTATAGTAATCTTATTTGACGTATTTTTCAAATTTTTGGAATAAACATTTTTTTCCCGATCAGTTTTAAGTTTACAGAAAATTTCACAGAAAGTACGAAGAGTTCCCATACACTCTTCCTCGCCACCCCTACAGTTCTCATTATAAGCATCTCAATTAGTGTGATACATTTTTATAATTAACAAATGAATAGTTATACATTCTTATAAGCCAAAGTCCATAGTTTACATTAAGGTTCACTCTGTTAGGCAGGACTATGAATAATGTCATGTGTTCATCACTAAGGCATCATCTGGAATAATTTCACTATCCCATAAATGTCCTACTTACCCCACAACCCTTGGCGACCACTGATCTTTCTACCTTGCCATAGCTTCGCCTTTTCCAGAATGTCATATTTTGGATTTATACAGTATGCAGCCTTCTCAGATTGGCTTCTTTCACTTAGTAACATGCATTTAAGGTTCCTCTATGTCTCTTCATGGCTTGATAGCTTATTCCTTTCTATCAATGAGTAATATTCCATCATTTGGATGGATATACCAGTTTATTGTTAAGAAATATTCTTATACTTGTTAAAATGTAAAGAAAGACACTACTTAAGAATTTTGCAATAGGAGTTATGATTATTTCAATTGGGAGATAAATTTTGCTCAACTGTATATACAGCAAGAACAAGTGAACATAGAGAGCCAACAGCACAGCAAGGGGGTCAGTGGGTGGAAAATTACTGAGAGGAGACATCAAGGGTAGGGGAGTCTTGTTAAATGTGGGCTGAACACTTACACATCACAGGTGAGAAGAGGAACTCGATCAGATGTTAACAGTGATCAAATATCAGATAGCAGAGGTGGGGAATGACTTCACAGGACTCGTGCTGACACTGGGCTCAGGGAGAATAGACACCTACGGTCAAACTAGCTGAGAAGAGGGCTCTGATGAGCCTGACAGACATTTAGTCAAGGATGGAGTCTTTGTCATTATCCATTCACACACTAAAGGGCATATTCGTTGCTTCTAATTTTTAGTAATTACGAAAAAAGCTGTTATAAAAATTCACGTGCCGGCGCCCTGGCCAGGTGGCTCAGCTGGTTGGAGCATCGCCCCATGCAGTAAAAGGCTGCAGGTTTGATTCCCAGTCAGGGTGTGGGTTTGATGCCTGGTAAGGGCGGGTATGGGAGGCAACTGATCAAAATGTTCTTTCTCACATCGATGTTTCCCTCTCCCGCTTCCGCTTTCTAAAAATCAATAAACATGTCCCTGGGTGAGAATTAAAAAAAAAAAAAAGATTCAGCCCTAGCCAGTCTATCCCAGTGGAGAGTCAGCCTGTGGACTGAAGGGTCCTGGGTTCGATTCCAGCCAAGGGCACATGCCCAGGTTTCAGGCTCGAACCCTAGTAGGGAACGTGCTGAAGTCAGCCGATCAATGATTCTCTCTCATTGATGTTTCTCTCTCTCTCTCTCTCCCTCTCACTTCCTCTCTGAAACAAATAAAAACATATTTTTTAAAAAAGATTCATCTGTGGGTTTTGTGTCCTGCATCTGGAAACGTAAGGTGAAAATTGGGGCAATCACAGGGCTCAGCTGCTGTATTCCAGTTTCTCCAGGATCGCTTTCCTTCACCGTGGGCTGGCCAGGCCTGAAAGCTGGCGCTGGGTATATTCTGTGTGTGTGTGGTTGTCGCTGCTGCAGAAAGAAGGGAGAATGCAGCCCTTGTTCCTCTGCCGTGGCCGTAACCAGAAGTGCAGTCAAATGTCACTCACCACAGCTCACTAAGGAAAAGACACGGCTAGCGTTTGACTTGGCCCTGGTCACACAGCCGATGACCTTCTAAGCAGTAAGCACAGCATGGGCAAGGGACAGACCAGGGCAAGTGGCCTATCTCGTTCCGGTCCTTGGGACAAAGAGGCCAGAAAGTGTTTTCTTTTACAGGAAAACCAAGGTTGCTGGTTAATGAGACAGCATGGGTGACCTTTTCCTCTTTCCTTGACACTCAGACCGAGGTCAACTCGCTGTTAACTAGTAAGAATACGAATGTTCTGTACTGCCACAGGCGAGGGTCTGAGGCCATTTTACCCCATGGGTTACTCCAGGAAAATCCCTATGCCAGTGTCAAGGGAGCTTTAGATGACCTGCTACCCTGGGGGATGGATGCCCCATGAGTGAGCGCTCATTCTACACCAACCTGCGGAACAGTCAGCACTGGCCGCCCCAGCGGCCCTCCTGCACATACCCAGTTCGGCAGCAGCGTCTACACAAAAATGGGGGAACCAGCCTTTCGAGCATCTGATAAGCAATCTAAAAATTATCACGACCAGGATGTGCTCATGAGAAGAAGTAAAATTAAAAGAGAACAGACATTTCTTTGGGGCTACGTGACTGTCCGTCGTTAAGTCCAAACGGACACAGCAGCGGTGTGGGTGCTGGGCTCACATCCTGCGGGGCTCCCGGCGTCAGGAAAACCAGCACGTGGACAGCAACTGCATACCCACGTGGGAGGTGGCACAGGTGCCAGGCCAGGCGACGGCACCCCCACCGATCCCCCATTCCCTCTGGCCTGCGGAAACAACTGGTCCTACCACAGACTCAGAAAACAGTAGTCAGCCCTGACCGGTGTGGTTCAGTGGATAGAGCGTTGGCCTGCGGACTGAAGGGCCCCGGGTTCGATTCCGGTCAAGGGCATGTACCTGGGTTGTGGGCACATCCCCAGTGGGAGGTGTGCAGGAGGCAGCTGATCGATGTTTCTAACTATCTATCCTCTCCCTTTCCTCTCTGTAAGAAATCAATAAAATATATATATATATATATTTTTTATTTTATTGATATTTTACAGAGAGGAAGGGAGAGGGATAGAGAGCTAGAAACATCGATGAGAGAGAAACATCGATCAGCTGCCTCCTGCACACCCCCCACTGGGGATGTGCCCGCAACCAAGGCACATGCCCCTGACCGGAATCGAACCCGGGACCCCTCAGTCCGCAGGCCGACGCTCTATCCACTGAGCCAAACCGGTTAAGGCAAAATATATTTTTTTTAAAAAAAGAAAATAGTAGTTAAAGCAGCAGTAAGCATTTAGTTCCTTGATCTGACCAAGGGAAACTCGAGGCAGCAATGGCAGATTCACACAGACAAGCACAGCTGTGTGTAGTTCCAGGTTTCTCTGTACGTTCTTCTCTGTCGCCTGTAGCTATGTTTTTTTATGACACATTAAGTTTTTTTCAGCCTTCCAGGTAGAAGGCCTTTACTCAAGCTTCCCGTCGTCTGATTTAGAGGTCCCTACACGAACTTCACGTGCGTGGTTTTATTTATTCGGGACATCATCAGGCTTTCTCTCTCTTGGTGAAAGCCAATCGTCTTCCTTCCTTTGCATTTTTGTGCGGGTCTTGGAGTCCAGGAGCTTGTCATGGAAATCAAAATGCAGCTGGGAATGACAGGCTGGCGGGACGGGTTGCAGTCTAAGGCTGGGTTGCGATGTCCAGGAGGCCACATGCAGGCACTGGGGAGCGGCTCGTGTTGTGCTGCCTTCGGGTAAGGCCTCCTCACCTGCGCCGGAGAGGACGCCCGAGCCGCTGCCCCTGCCCCCGGGGCAGAAGACAACCGTCAGCGTCACGTTCACTGTGCCCTGCCATTATGGCGAGTGGCCTCCCAGTATTTGAAAGGCCAGGCTTAAAAAACATTAAAATGCTGTTCGCTACCTGCCATCTAGCTGTGTGCGTGTTTTTCGGGGTTTTGTGAAATCATTAGAATGACACACAGTGTCCCGGATGGATAACTTTTAAAGTTTGCGAATCACAGGCCATGTTCCTGAGTTGACTTGTAGCGATGCCAATTTTAGAAAAACACACATTGTAGTGTTAAAAGGAACAAACCAATTCAAGGCTTATTCACTGACAACATTCCAGCAACATGTGACACCGTAAAAAAGGTTAACAGTGCCTTTTTTATTTCACATTAAATGCGAGAATGTGAGACGGAGTCTGCTTCACTTATAATACACATCGTGGCAATGGTTTTGTTCCAGCTCAATCCTTTGCCTTCTTTTCTCTGTCTCTTCCCCGGCCCCTCCACTGCCCACCTCCGGGATGGAGTGTGGGGAGGAAAGGGGCAGAGAGGGGGATAGAAAACAAGCACCCTGGGTTTGAGGCACTGGAAGTTTGAGTCAGAGTATCAGTTAGTCAAAATGCAATGAATGTGGGGTATGGTTTAGACCTCACCCATGTAATGTCACTGAGCCCCGCTTTTAGTTCCAGCATGGAGGACACTCTGAAACCAAGAGAGGCTCTGGCCTCTGAAAGAAGCCATCAGCAGTCTCCAACTGAGCGTTCCCTGGTTCTCAGCTGATGGTGTTTTTGTTTTTCTCTCCTGAATTTTTCACAATATCCCCAGCAAATACCACAGTGCCCGGAATAGAGGCCACCTTTCCATTGTCCATGTTGACCCGACCTTCTTTCTTTGTCCGTGTCTGACTCCCCCATTAGGACGAGAGCTCCATGAGAGTAGATACCATTTCTTTTCTCCCATCTACTCCGTGCACCCGGCAAAGTGCCGGGACCATAACAGAAGCTCAAGAAAATATTTGCTGAGTGAACGCACTCAAATTGACCCCAAGCATTGTATTAGAAACTTAACATTACTTTCACAGAAGTATTTCCCCCGATTTCCCAGTGTTCAAGGATTTACAAGAACAGAGTTGTAAGAGTTTACAAATGCACTGAACATTTTTTTTTTTTGCATGTCGTTCAAATGGTAAAAATGTGGAAAGAAAATAGAAACACCTCAGCAAGAAAAAGGCGAAAGGGGATGATGTACAAGCATCTGTGTATTTGTTTCCCTGGGGGTGAGAACCAACCATTTCCATGTTTCTCCCCAACAATGTCAGGCACTCTGAAATCCAGTCGAGAGACACTCTCGGAAGAGCCTTTGGCGCTGTCAGGAGGGACAGGGTTTTCACTGATGGAGTTTGAAAGTTTGCCACTGGCCCCACCCCCGCAGGCAAGAAGGAATCAACTCTACTCACCAGCCTTGATGTGGACATCCTGACTTCTAATTTTCCCTGAAGGATTTTCAGCTGTGCAATAATAAGTATTATCATGGATTAAGGTACTAAAGCTTGAAGGAGGGAAGGGGAAAATTTGGAGAGTGCCGTTGGGGTGGACGTGGCGGATCCCGGGGACATCGTAGATCTCCTCGCCCGTCGCCAGGTACCATCTGAGAGACACAGGAGGGATGCCGGCAGCCGGGCAGGGCACCAGGGTCCCCGTGGTGCTCGCGAACACTACCTCTTGCACAGATGCATTGACAAAGTAGAGGCTGGAGTGGAGGTCCTCACTGAAAACTGGAAGACAACACAAGGTTCAGTCAGTTACCGCTCCTGCTCCTTCGGAACTTGACTTTCAGTCAGCCTGGTCTCAGGGGGTTATTTTGACACATAATTGCAGGGTTTGACTAACACTAAATAATTCACAATTGCCCAACCTAGTACAGACAGAGCGGCTGTACTGCAAAGTAAGCTCCATCCCGGATGATGTGGCTCAGAGGTTGAGCGTTGACCTATGAACCAGGAGGTCACGGTTTGATGCCCCATCAGGGCACATGACTGGATTGAGGACTTGACCCAGTGTGGGGCATGCAGGAGGCAGCCGATCCATGATTCTCTCTCATCACTGATGTTTCTATCTCTCTCCTCTTCCTTCCTCTATGAAATCAATAAAAATTTACTTTTTTAAAAAGTAAGGTCCATCCTCATTTCATATTTTTACACAAACAGAAGTTTCCCAGGTTCTCAACTTTGAAGTTTACTCTTCAGCCCCATGCCCTATGCCCTGCTCTATCTTCATGGTACAGACCACTCTCGGAATTGACATTATGTACTTTGTATTCATTTTTGATCTGTCTCCCCTGGAACATATGCCCCATGAGAACAATGCACGGATCTGCTGACACTGTTACCTGGGCAGAGAATCCAACATCCAGTCACGTGCTAAGTAAGGAGAAGCTAAGTGAAGGCGTGACCAGATCCAGGGGCTAGGACCAGATTGTGCTGGTGGAAGTTACGCTGAGGGCTACTTTTGAATGAAATTAGTCCCAATTTTTTAAATTAAAATTGAAGATCATCTGCAAAGCATTTTAAAAAGCAAAATTGGTTTTCTGGAAATAGTGTCCCATCAACAATGCATTTTTTAAAATGGAAACTAGGTAGCCATAATAAGGAGAACTTTGACAAAGGCATTCTTTAATCCCATCAAATTATGGCAGTTTTTGTTTAAATTTTTATATTTCCTCTTCCGGTCCATCTGCATTTCTTACCTCTACAATTATCCTACATTTCTTACTTACATAATTATACTATGTTATAATGTGCTTACATAAAATATGCAATTGTTATGGACTGCTTCATTCTCTGAACGTTATTTCATATGCATAATTTCATCTTTATATGCGCACTTCACAAGTAAATATTAGCGGATGCACATTTTATGTAACATGGTTTTCCAAACTATTTTCCCGGTCTTGGTTATTTAAGTGGTTTGTTTTAATTGCTGTAAACAAAATGCCTGCAAACCTGTTCGCACACATTTGGCTTTTTAACTGATTTACTGAGTACCCAGCAACACATAGCTATGGAGTGTCATTTATGTGAAGAAAGGAAACTCAACATCTAAGACCCCCGAATTAAACAGAATATTTATAAATGCCACAAAGATCTATTTCACAGACATCTGTTTTTATGACTTTCGAAAAATGAGTGCACACCCAATCACATCTTCACAGGACGCCGAAGGGGCCCTAGAGACTGGGAATTAACCTCACTGGGCAGCCATAGGGCTAACGTTTACTGAGCACCGATGGCGTGGCGGACAATGCTGGGAGGCTCGAAGTGTCCTTTCATTTACTCCGTGAACAGTTCTGCCAGCTGAGTGTGGGCTCCTCTCTCAGGAAGATAATTTGGAGATTCAGAGGGGTTATCACTTGACCCAGGATGCAGGACTAAGAGGTTGAAGAAATCGTCTTTCTGATGAAGATTTCGTTACATGATACGGCTGCCTTATTCTGCAAAGCCAAGTCTTGGGGAAGCAGCATGCATGAGCTTTAGAATCCTCCAGATATGGTGTCTGACCTGAACACCCCCTACTTTCTCCTGGTCTCTCTCCTGCACTGACCAGGAGTTTGCCCCCTGAGGCCAGGGCTGACTCTGGGCTGGGGAAGCGGAGGGGCCACCATTGGTCCAAAGATGGTGGAGAAAAATGCACTTTATGAAAGTAGTAGATTTACTCAAAGAGAAGACAGGGTGTTCCACAAGCAGTAACTGATGGTTTCCTCTTCCAACAAAAACTGAAGTTTTTAGCAATGCTCCACAAAGCAGAATATAAAAATTACTGCTAACTAGGAAGTTGGTTCAGATCAGAAGCGTGGTTGCGATTTTATATTTGAGTTTTCTAGGAAACTGACATCACCCCAAACAAACTGTTGGGAACAAGGTAGCTGTCACTCTTCAGGGCTAATTAATTCCACCCAGATTCTTTTCCTTTTCCCTGCCACATTACTCTTCTGTCGACTGAGTATATTTGAATTTATTCTTTTATATCATAAAAGTAGTCCTGTCGCCCGACCAGGGCACATGTGGCTGAGTGTCGACTTATGAACCAGGAGGTCGCAGTTTGATTCCCGGTCAGGTCATAAGCTCAGGTTGCGGGCTCTGTCCCCTGTGTGGGGAGTAGGAGGCAGCTGATCAATGGTTATCTCTCATCACTGATGTTTCCCTCTCTCTCCCTTCCTTTCTGAAATCAATAAAGATATAGATATAGATACAGATATAGATATAGATATATAGATATAGATATAGATATATAGATATAGATATATTTTTTTAAAAGTAGCCCTGTTAAGAATGAGAGTTGAAAAATGTGAATGTATATAAGATATATTTCCAAATTAAATGTATAATTTGCTATTGTAAACCACATTCCAAGAGCCAGCTTGTGAAATTACCTAAATGACTATGATGAAAAAAATGCAAAATAAATCTTTAATCCTAATAGTTAAAAAGATAATTAATCTCTGCAGATTACCATCACTTCTCCTGACATTTTTTTAAAGGTATTTCATGTTAGTCTTTCTATTTCACACCATTGGGTTGAAAATGGAACATAAACTCATTCTCTAAGTTACACATCATTTGGCCACAGGCAAAAAAAAAAAAAAAAAAAAAAATCACACACACACACACACAAAAACTATATCCCAACAGCTTTTGTTTCTTCCATCTAAGGGCCCATCCATCTGCTTAAATAATAGCACTTCGCTGTACGGCGTGCCGTGCACACTCTAAATACAGTAACGTTTGTTCCCTCCAGGAAGTGCACAGGCAATCTGGATGTGAATTACGTGTGTGTGCAAGTTCCTGAACGTAACTGCTGTTTCCCAAGAGAAAGCCAAAGACAACACTGGCCTAACCTGCTGTCTGACTCGGGTATACCGTCCTGGGGTGTGGACACGGGGGGCGCGAAGGAGGGGCTGGAGGGTTACACTATTGGCAGATTTCTCCGTATTTTATATCATTACAACAGATGGCACAGCCAAAGCTCCAGTGACAACAGGAAGAAGAATGTTACGCTAAAAGGAAAACAAGTCAATATTGCTTTCTTTAAAATTCAAATATGGCGCAAAGAAGGGACGAGGCGGAGAGGGTACAGGAAGCGAGGACACGATCATTCATTCGTGCAACAACCTCTACCCAGCACTTGGCATGTACTGGGCCTTGTGCAAGTCCCAGTAACGCAAATGTGCATGAGTCACGGTCCTGCTCTCAAGGAATGCCTGGTCTCAGGGGCGCCGAGGCTGGCAAGAGATCAATGATAATTCGTTGGCTGTGTATTGATACAGAATTATTCACAACATGGTATGGGAGGTTAAGTGGCAGAGACACTAACCCAATCTGGGGACGATGAGGAAAGTTTTCCAGAGGTCAGAGGGGAAGTAGATTCTAGGCAGCCGTGGGCAAACTACGGCCTGCGGGCCGGATCCAGCTGTTCTATCTGGTTCTCTTGCTCTCCCCTCCGCTCCTTTACTTTGAATTTATATTAGTTCACACAAACACTCCATCCATGCTTTTGTTCCGGCCCTCCGGTCCAGTTTAAGAACCCATTGTGGCCCTCGAGTCAAAAAGTTTGCCCACCCCTGTGACTAGGCAGAGGGCATGCAAATGTTAGGACACGGAGTTGTCCCAGGAAGGAGAGCAGTGAGAAGATGCTGGATAGCAGGGACCTCAGATCTAACAGTGATGCACGCGTTTGGAGAGGGAGCTGGGGGTTCTTACACTCGCTCATTTATTCCATGCGTCATTACTCAGCAACTACTAATTACTGGGCACTGTGCCAAGGCCTGGGACACACTAACAGCCACGGCTTACAGGGTGGTCTCCAGGAGCCTACATTTCAAACGCTCATTGCCAAGTCTAGATCATAAGGGTGTCAAATCTCATGCAAAAAGCTTTATTCTGCAGGCAGTGGGGAGTCCTATGCATAGGTATATACCTAAGAGAAATGAATGTGTGTCCACCTAAGAACTTGTACTCAAATGTTTAAAGCAGCATTATTTATAATCGCCAAATGTGCATACTATTCAAGTTTCTCCATCCAATGAAAAATGGATAAACAAAACCTGGTATATATATATCCACACAATGCGATGTTACTCACCAAAAGAGAAATGAAAGACTGATACATCCTTTAAATATGACTGACCCTTGATAACCTTATGCTAAGCCAAAAGAAAGCTAATCATAACAAATACATCCTTTTTTAAGTATATATATATTTTATTGATATTTTACAGAGAGGAAGGGAGAGGGATAGAGAGTTAGAAACATCAATGAGAGAGAAACATTGATCAGCTGCCTCCTGCACACCCCCTACTGGGGATGTGCCCACAACCAAGGTACGTGCCCTTGACCGGAATCGAACCTGGGACCTTTTAGTCCGCAGGCTGATGCTCTATCCACTGAGCCAAACCGGTTTCGGCAACAATTACATCCTATATGATTACATCCATATCCAATTTCCAGAACAGGAAACCATATGGAGACGGAAAGTGGATGCCTGGTTTACTTAAGACTAGCGGTGAGGGTGAGAGGGCAGGGGAAGGATAACTACAGAACGAAAAGATTCCTTTTGAGATGATTAAAGTGGTCTGAACTCCACTGTGGTGAAGGATGTATATATCTGAAAATTTGCTAAAAAACCAATGAATTGTTCAAATGAGTGAATTTTGTTGAACATAAATTATATCTCAATAAAGTTATTTTAAAACATAGAAAGGCAATGAACGTTTTGACACAGAACAAGCAATTTCCCAGATTGTAGTTTTGCAGAGGAAATACCGGGAGCATGAGGAGTGAAGACGACAGGAAGGAAGTCAGAGTAGGCTGCGGTGGGTGGCCTAGACCTCCCTGGGCGCTGAGGATGTGAAGGGAAAAGAAGGCCTAACTGTAGAGATATGTCTGCTATGATCCCACCAGAATTTGTGGTCAGGGGTATAGAAGTGATGAGAGTGAGGACAAGGAAAAAACCATTATGATCCTAATTTAACAGCTTGTATACCTGACTACACAGCTGCTCCATGAATGAAAACAGAGACCATCCAGGTGGGGCTGATTGAGCAGAGGAAACAGCAATGCCAGTGTTACTGAGGTTAAGGGGACAGCGTTCTTGGGGCTCCCACTAAGAAGCTGGGAATAGGGGTCCAAGACCCCAGAGAGAGACTGAACATAAGGGAAGGTGAAGCCCATCCCTGGGGGAAATGTACCAAGAAGAAAGCAAGGAACAAGGAGACACAAGCCCAGAGATGGATTCTCGGGGACAGTTAATATGTAAAAGTCAAGCAAAAAATATTTGGCCAAGGATTGCACCCCAAAAACATAATGAACTCCTGCAAGTCAGTAAGAAAAACAGATAATCTAATAAAAACGGGCAAGAGACTTAGGCAGTCACTTCCCAAAGGCCAATATATAAGTGATCGATAAGCACATGGACAAGCACTCAATGTCACTGTCATCAGGGAAATGCAAATTAAAAGCACAAGGAGTTAACACACTGCACACCCATTTCAATGACTAAAATGGAAAAGAGAATATACTGAGTGTCTCAAGGACATGCCAGTAGAGCAACAGGAATCTCATAAGTTGCTGGTGGGATTGTAAACTGATAATCATTGTGGAAAACTGTTCACCAGTAGCTATAAAACCTGAAAATATGCATTCCCTATGACTCAACAGTTCAACTCCCAGATCTTCAACAAACATGCGCTCACAGAAAATTTGGTTTATTCATAGCAATACTATTTGTAAGAGCCCCAAAGTGAAAATCACTTAAATATCCATCAATAATAAAATATAAAAATATATTGTGATATATTTGCACATCAGATCACTATATAACAATAAAAATGAACAATCTACACAACCATATTATGAATCCCACAACCTTAATGTTGAAGGAAATCAAACAAACACAGTACGAATACATACGATATTATTGCATTTATATCAAGCATAAAAATAGGAATAACTAGTCTATGATGTTAAGAGTCAGGATAATGGTTACCCATTGGAAGGGGGGGCACAGAAAATGGAAAGGGCATGAGGGGGCATTCAGGCTGCTGGCTGTGTTCATTTTCTTGTCCTGGGTGCTGCGTACACTGATGTGTTCAGCTGATGAGAATTTCATTAGAGTTGTACACTGTGATATATTTAGTTGCGCACTTAATGGATATATGTTATACTTCAACATAAAAAGTACATATTTTAAAGGAATGGGAAAAGAAAGAAGCATCATAAAGATAAAGAAAAAAAATTAGTAGCTCCAATCCCAGAGAGAACGATGCCTAAAAAAACAAAAGGATGGCATTTGGGGACATCAACTGGCGGTTTTCAAAAGTGTCAATTGCTTCAGAGAGATCAGAAAACAGGAGAACTAAGACCATTAGATTTGCAAAGAGGGTATATTCATTTTGAAGGGAAATGCCATTTAGGACTTTTCTTGATTTTATAGGAATATGCAAGTAGATATGCTTAGTAAAATAAACTTCTTTGATAAAGGTCTTCCAAAATGAAAGGAAATAGAACTTAGCCTTAGGCAAACATTAACTAGAAAGCATAATCCTTAGCTGATTCTACAACTCCAAAGTATTTTTTGTATTTGAATAAATGCCTTGAAATTTAGTGCCATCTTGACCAAATAATCTGAAAGCAGATAAATGGATAGTCTAATAATGACTTAGAAAGCATTCCAAAATATTACAAAATAATTCCAAATCAGATTATAAAAATGTAGCAATTGGGCATTTAACGCTAATATTTTTCAATAATTCTATTTATTCCTCAGCATTGAAGCAATGATGCAACTGTCCTCCTTAATAAGAATTTGATAAAACTTCACAATGACATAGAACTGAGAAATCTGACATTCTGTCTTTGTCCGTAATAAAACAATAAAAACGACAACAAAGGGGCTGGATTTATCCTCCTGTGTTTAAACATTCGGGCGATACGGAACAGTGAGCCATGAAAGAAGGAAACTAATGAGGTGGGGCCTCCTAACGCCCAGTTTACTTCCTGGAGAGAGTTTCCACATCATTCTAAAAGAGGGAAACCTCAATGCAACTTGGTGGGATTTCTGAGATGAGTAGACAAACTGTGAGGCTTGGGGAAGCCAAGGCCACTAGATCTACAGAGCAGAGAGAAGGGAGCTGCAGAGGGAGGGAGCTCCGGAGATCTGAAGAAGGTGCCCTTTGATGGGTCTTTACTGATATTTGCACATGTGGGAGAGCACTACCAACGCTGGATAGGAGACACCATAAAGGAGCAGCTGGAAAATCCCCGAGCTCTCAGATGGGAGAGACTAGCTCATGCTCCGCCAGACAAAGTAAAAGAACTAATATATAAGGTATCAGATGGAACGCTCAAAAGGCTCTCACCACAATAGTGAGGCCCAAAGTAATCAAAACACTTAACGGGAATCCCAGAATGGATCCCAGAGGGATTAAATTGACCCCAAGTAACTTAACTGCACAACAAATACTAGTTCATCAAAAACAACAAATTCAATAATCAATAATCTAACATTTACAATACCGGACATCCAATAAGATATTGGACACAAGCAGGAAAATATGCACTAATGTCAAGATCCAGATATCATTGCTGACATGTACACTTAAGGAACTGTTTGACATTGAAACGGGGACTCAGAACCGTTGGACATGGAAATCGGGACTCAAACATTTTTTGTTATTATATGTTTATTTCTAGTCTGCAGAGGCAAGATTTTTTAAAGGAATGAAATGGGGGAAAAAATAGATACAGAGGCAAACAAGCATTGAACAGACTGTCAAACTACAGCAAGAAGGCAGAGGAGGTTGGGGGGGGGGGGCGCTGTAAGAGATCAACCGAAGGACTTGTACGCATGCATATAAGCATAACCAATGGATAAAAAACACTGAGGGGGGGGGCAGGTAAAGGCATGTACTGGGGGGAAGGGGAGGCCGGGGGAAGGTCAATGGGGAAAAAAAAAAAAAAAGGAGACATATGTACTACTATTTGTAATACTTCAAACAATTAAAAAAAATAATTAAAAAAAAAGAAAAAAAAAAGATTCAATTCATTCAATAGAAACAGACACAGAAATGACAGATGACAGAACTAACAGACATTGGAATGAAAATACCTGTTATATATTTTCTCCCAATATATTTTAAAAAGTAAAGGAAATAGAGGGCATATGGATGAAAAAAAAAGGAAGGCTATAAAAATAGCCAAAATGAAACTTCTTGAGATTAAAAATATACTATATGAAATTTTTTAAAACGAGCAAGTAAAATTAACAACAGATTAGACCTTACAGAAAAAAATATCAATGAACCAAAAGACAGAGTAATAGAAAAATAGAAACTATACAAACTGTAAAACAAAGAAAAAGGCTCAAAGACAATAAACATTAAATCAGTGAGATATGAAACAATATTGTGTGACCAAATATATATATTTGGAGTTCAAGAAGGTGGAAGTCAGACAATGTTTTTCAAGAATTAATATCCAAAATTTTCAAAATGTAATAAAAACCAGAATCCCCAATAAAACATAAATTCATTGAACACAAAACAGAAGAAACATGAAAAAATCAATTCATGACACATTAGAATTAAATTGCTGAGTGTCAGTAATAAAGAGAAAAATCTTGAGGGTAGCCAGATTTTTAAAAGTACACATCATACACAGAGAAACAATGAATGATGGCAGACTTATCTGGAACAATGCAATCTAGAAGACAGTGGAGAGAAAAACTAAAGTATTATGTAAAAAGAAAAAAGACCTATCTACCAATCTAAAATGCTATACCCAACAAAATCTTTCATAAATGAAGGTGAAATAATAATGAATTTTCAAACATTTGAAAGCTAAGAGAATTCATTGACAGTAGGCCAGAAACACAAGAAATGTTGAAGGAAGTCAGTATTTCAGGTAGAAGGAAAATTATGCCAGGTAGATATTTGTGACTTCACAAAAGAATTAAGAGTGTCAATAAATGGTAAATATGTGGGTAGATATTTAAAAAACAAAAACAAAAAACACACCATTTCCTCATTTTAAAAAATCATCAAAGGACAATTTACTATTTAAAGCAAAAATGATAATAATGTATTGTGGGGTTTACAACATATACAGAGAGAAAATGAATAATACTAGATGATAATCTACTTTTATAGGTTTCTTCTGCTAAATGTTGTGTTATAATATTATTTGAAAGTAGGCCATGTTAGTTCAAAAATGTATATTGTAAACCATAAAGCAACCACTTTTTAAAAAATCCAAAAACAAAACAAACCTGAATATTAACCTATTAATGTAGATAATGTGACCATTAAAAAAACACTCCAATAACCCAATAGGAAACAAGACAAGAAAAAAATCAGAGAATAGATGGAATAAATAGGGAACAATTATCAAGATGTTATATTTAAATCTAACTAAATTAATGTTCACATTAAATATAAATGGCCTAAGCACCCCAATTAAAAGTTAAACTGTCAGAATGGATGAAGAATCAAGACCTAATTATATGTTATCCAGAAGAAACCCATTATAAATATAGTTTTTAATTGGGCAGGTTAAAAGTAAAAGTATAGAAAACTACATCATGCTAACACCACCTTAAAAAAACCTTGAGTGGCTATATAAATATCAAAGCAGATTTCAGGATAAGGAATAAGTACTAGAATGCCTGCTTCCTAATAATAAAACCATCAGCTCATCAAGATGACCATCCTACACGCTTATGTACCTAATAAGAGAACATCAAAGCAGAGAGCACCGAGAACTGGGATTCTTTCTTTTATAGTGCTAATTGCCATTGGGGTGATAACAATGTTTTCTGTTGCGTATTAATCTGCCTTCTTATATTTTTATGTTAATAAATTGTGCATACAAAAAATTGAATCTTATCTCCCATGCCTATGGTTGGGTTACTAGGCTCCATCCATATTGGTTTCCTCAGGGCCTTGGGTCTGTCTCCAGACCCTTCCCTACCTCATGGCCTGCAAAAATACTGGACTCTTTGCTGAGAAACTTCATCATCCTTTGCCTAATACTACTAATTCTTTGAATTTCAGCTTAAACATAATTTTTTTAGGAGTTGATTCCTGGTCTTCTACTTCCCAGACTAGACCTCATGTCCTCTCGGCTTGCTGCATCATTCTTTCCCAGCTCTTAGCTTTTGGTGTGTGTCACACACACACACACACACACACACACACACACACACACACACGCACACACACACACCACTATATTGTAATCTACAAGGGGGGGCCCTATATATAGATGATGCAACCTTATTCCTGGTGCATAATGCCCTGCATAGTACATCAAAGAAACCCTCAAAAAGGACTAAGTAAATACTTAAAACATATTATGGTTATGGATACATAATTCCTTTAGAGGAATAATATTTAAACTGCACTTCATATGCATCATTGATTACAATCTAAATTCCATTATATAGATGTCAAGGGACAAGAATGAGTGGCTTAGAGAAAGAATTTCTCAGATGTCGTAAGAAGAACACATTTATGAGGTTTTAGCTACTATGTGTAAGAATGGTTGTTTTTTTTATCCAATATTTGTACTGATTTTGCAACAAGGAATAAGAGCTCAATTTTGCTATGTGTTTTACAAATCTCTGAAGGGAAAAAAAAAGAAAAATGTTAATGTTTTACCCAAAAAAAACATCTAAGTATTGTTTGCAATATCCTCCCAGAGAAGTATTTCCATATGTGTATAGGGAATTCATTTTCAGATAAAGTCCCTGTCCCTTTGGATGGATGAAAGTCACTCTCAAAACTGCTGGCAGTTAAGTGTACATTTTCAGAGAAGAATATAGACTCTGTAAGAGTAATATGTATGTCGTTTGCTATGTGCTGCATTTTTATTTCAAGCTCAAAGTTTTCAAAAGGCATAGAAGTGGCTGGTGATTTGGAAAGAGCAGAACGTACTGTGGGAATTATGATTATGATTATAAGCAGCAAAGCACAGGAATAAACCCAAATAATGCAAATGACTCCTTAGGAATTGGGAGCATAAAATTTGGGAACAAAAATAGAACAAATTAATGGAGAAAGAGGGATGAGTACAGATTCACCTAAGGAATTCAAATTAAGAAAAGCATCAACAAATAGAGTGGGGAGAAAGCTAACATCATGATGCTGATGACAAAATTGCTTTCTAGGGTTTAAGAGGCTTGTGAGAGAAAAAAGATTACAAAAAAGAATGTAGAAACAGTAATACAAACTAAAAACACAAAACAACAATAAAATAAGACCATCAGAGGACAGGAAGAATAAAATTAACTGAAGCCAACTGAATCAACTATCCTATGATTAAAGAACAAAAATGAATTAAAACCAGGGACTTCACTGGTATCCCAACAGAAAAAGATATAAAATCTAAGTCTGGTAGTGAAACCTTAAGCTCCAATGTTAATTGAAAGCATGGAAGTCAATGATAAAAATGACCACGTTCTTAACCTCATGGCTCAGCATCACTTTCTTTTGCTGGAACTTCACCTTGCCCAGGGACACTCAATTTTCCATTTTGCTTTGGCCTGAGGACTTACATACGTTTAATTTTTCAAGTAATGTATTTGTTAGGTAAAGCCTAAAACAAGTAATAAAACAAGCGACCATTCTCATAATTGCAAATACACCCCCTAAGTCATAACTGACAACAAATCTTCCAAATAAGCAAGATTCTTAGAAGATTGACTTGAGTCTAAGCTGCTCCCTCCAATGCACCAGCCTAAGTTCAAGACCCATCTACTGCTTCCTCTTGTATGACTTCTCTCGCTCACTTCAGGACGGTAAATCATGGACCACCCATCTGCCACCATTGGCATCTCACTGCTACCATGGTCTTACCTCACTCCCCTCTGTCCTGAGGGCTATGTGTAATTTTCTTTACTATCATCTAGAGGGCATTCCAGGGGCAGCCTGCTTCTGGGTTCCAGGTAGGACATCCCCCCCCCCCCTCTATACACCACACAGAACGCCGGGGGACAGAACTCACCTGACTCTTTCATCTGTACTCTCAGACCACCTTACCGAGTTTTGCATTTTTTGCCCTTGCTTCACCAAGATATTGCTAATTCATGTGACTCTCTTCGTTGCTAAAACACGTTGTACCTTGGATGTGCCAAAGGGGACATTGCCGCCCTTGTACACCATCTGCTAACACAGGATTGAGTTCCTAGAGAATGCAATGAACACTAAAATGTCACTCCAGTCAGGCTGCTGTTGAAGTAGAAATGGTGTTTCCTTGGGACAGAAGGTGCCATCTTCCTCGGGGTTCTCCGACGGGAGGAGGCCACGGGCTGCTGTGTGGCCTCTCTGGAGTGCTGTGTGCCTTTTACAGAAAAACACAAGACTGACCTAGAAGCCTACACCCCGACTGCCAGGCAAGTAAACAAAGACATTTTCCCATATGGCAAAGCCAAAAATGTTAACTACCCTGCACCCCATTCAAAAACTGCTGGAAGATAGATCAAAAGGCAGCAAACCAAGAAAGAGGCATGTGTTAGACGCAGGAAATGGAGCCTCACGCACAGGTGAGAAACAGAGGGATGTCCAGAATGACTCTGGAGGACGACAACAGCAGAAACGAGTCCGGTGGTGCAGCAGGAAGGAGCCAGGACAGAGGTTTCCAGAAATGAATGAGGAAATAACCATCTGGAGGCCCCGCTGCAGCTGCCTGTGGTCAAAGGCCTGCCTTGCCCTGCTGCACCGCGTGGGGGGAGTTAGTTACACATGCAGCGAAAACAAGCAAACAGAAAAGCAGGCGAGTGTTAATCCCAGGAAAACACAGGCTCCAGTGGATAGGAAGAGTGTTCATAACAGGCCACGCGGCTCAGCTGTGGCAAGTGTTTGCCTGGATATAATCACGTAAACCCTAAATATCAGTTTAACCCCAAATTGTCATATCATTCTATGGGGGTGGGGGTGAGGGAACAGAAAATAAGGAGGAAAGGCATTGGCAGTCCATAAAATTAAGTTAAATAGATTTATAAGCCTAAAGAAATAAATATTTCAGTGTAGACAGAGAATTTGCAAATACAGGGGTGGGCAAACGTAGGTATACAGTTGTTCATATGGAAAAAGACATACATGTTATGATTATTACAATGGCTTTATTAACCAAAAATAAAGTCACAATGCAGCCGTAAACCTGCTTTTGTCACCTCTGGTACAGACCTGCCAGGGCCTCATCGTCTCACATCCTCTATGGTCCATGCTCACTGTTCCTTCTCTGATGTTATCCCCTCCTACTCCCCCTGGCTCCCAGGGGTGGGCAAACTTTTTGACTCGAGGGCCACAGTGGGTTCTTAAACTGGACCGGAGGGCAGGAACAAAAGCATGGATGGAGTGTTTGTGTGAACTAATATAAATTCAAAGTAAAGGAGCGGAGGGGAGAGCAAGAGAACCCTCAGCTCTTTCAGCTCCGCGGGCCGGATAGAACAGCCGAACCCGTAGTTTGCCCACGGCTGTTCCAGCCTCGCTGGCCTTCCCACCTTCCCTGGAGCATCCCCGCAGGCTTGACTCCTGGGTGTGAATACCCGCATCTCCCTCTGCCTGGGAACCGCCTGGCTCCTCCCTCCCCTTTTCAAGTCTTTGCCAAACTGTCTCCTCCCCTGAGGCTTCCTCTGACCTCAGTGCCTCCACCACAGGGGAAGTCTCCAGGTTGCGCTGGGTGCTGGTGCTGTTTCTTTCCACAGCATTTATCCCCTCGTGTCCCGCATAATCTACTTGTTTATGGTCCTTTCTGATCATCTGTCTCTCCCTCCCCTTCAAATTTTAGTTCCCAACAGGTAGATAGTTGGTTGATTTTATTCCCTGCTATAGCTCAATAATTGCTTATTGAAAACATGGCTGTTTGATTCCGTTCCATTAAATACACACAAATAAATCTCAAAGAAATACGACCTTTTACAACTTGCCTTTCACTAGAAGTGGATTCACAATTCCGCCTGTACGTTTACAGAGCATGGGGTCCATCCCGAAGCTTTTTCTGCCAGCCCTGTCTCATTCAATCACAGAGTGTTACGGCCACACCCTGTGCTAGGTGACAAGACAGAGGCCTAGCGTATGGGTCAGGGCAGTACAAAGAGGAGGGTGCCCCTCACGCCGGGAGGTGCCTATGTATTTGACATTAGTAGACTCCCTAGTTATGCGGCTTGCCAGCATCGTTTCTACCAATGCATTACTCAGCCTTCAATTTAGTTTAAATCTATCCTTACGGCCTTTGCTTTGGTTGTCATTGAATAGCTAACATTTATTGAGTGTGTACTGTGCGCCAGGACCATGCAAAGTACTTTCATACAAAACCTCGTTAACCCTCGAAACCACTCTTACAGGCAGTTGTCATTGCTATTGTCATGTGAGAGGTTCCACATAAGCTTTGGACTCTGCGGTAAGGAGCAGACCTGGGATTTGAGCCCTGGACTCATTTGAGCAGGGACTGGGTTAGGGCTCAGACCTCCTGAGAATGCCCCCAGGCTCGCTCCTCAGAGGGAGGCCAAGGCACCCACAATTCTGTGTTCAGTTCCTTAAAGGTCAAGATCCTCAAGTCAGACGCCTCGGACGTACCCACTGTTGCCATATAATGATTTCCAATTCTCATCATACGATGTGCTGGGCCAGGACCTGTATTTCTCGGGGCTCGTTGCAAACAAAGCCTTTCTAACGGAGTCTTTGTCATCTTTCATCTCTGTCATCACCTACCTCCAGCCAGACTGAGCTCAGCAAGGACATCCTTAAATTAGAACTGCACACACACAAAAAAAAAAATCAAAACTCTGCCACTGAAATGTCTTTGATTATCGCACTTATTTCCTTTCCCTGTATTATTTGTTTGTTTGTTTGTTCTAGAAAATCCTAATTACCTACCTTGCCGTACTTCTTCACAAATTAAAACTGTGATTAAGGATTGAAACAACCAAACCAGAAACCACGGTGTTCAGAGTGGTTTCCTCTGAAGACACCCCCTGCCTAGGCCGAATCCCGGTGAAACGCAGCCTGTTCAAAACACACCGAGGCATTAGCGCTAATTTACAACTGCACGAGGCCTTTCCCTCCAGAGACCAGCTCTCGGCTGGAATTCATTAATTCTGACAGTTTGCCTAGCACACTAGAATGGATTCGCTGAGTCATAGAAACCGCGATAGAAAGAGAAGCACCACATTCTCCCTGCTATCAAGTATTCATAAGAGAATGGGGTTTGAACAGTTGCAAGGCAACCAGACACACATCATTAACAACCCCGGAACCTATGAGGTTTCACCCAACGGAACCCTCCCGGCCTCTGGAATCCTTTCCTGATGTGCGCCAACCAGCTGTGTAATGGGCCCAAGCAGCCCTGGGGCGCAGACGGAGGTCATAAAACAGAGTCCATTATCCCGCCCTGGGAATTTGACTTGATTTGGATTTGACACTTCATTCAGAGAAATGTCCCGGAGGCATATCTCTTCCGGAAGGCTGGGGCTGCCGTGGGTGGCTGGCTGTTGCCAAATGAGTGCTCCAGAACATGTTTAAACTTAAAGAAGTAGGACTTTGAAAATATTCCCTTCGCGATGGCTTCTGAAAACCAAATTGAGTTGTGATGTCTGGAAGTCTCACTGGAAAATTTTAAATTAAACCAACCCAGGCATCACTCATTTCCAAGAGGGAGCGGGAAGACAGTGCCAGCCTCCGCCTTTCCAGGTGTTTGATAAAAAATCAAATCTTATTTGTAAAGACAAACTAGGTCTAAGCTTAAATGGCGTTACACGGAGGAAATCATGCCCAGCGAGCTTTGGATCCTTTATAACTCTCTCCACATGAGATGTACCTGGTGTGAGATGTGGATGAGAAAGTTACCAAAGCAACACCATGTGGGGGAGAGGCAGGAAGAGGGACAGGGATAGGAGCTGGCCTCACAATATTCCAGCTCCTAGATCAGCAGAGTCCTCATTTGCATATTTTGGGATGGCTACCGTATCACATTAACTGCAGTGCATGCAATCACTCCTGACTGGCGCCCCACGTGGACACCACTAGGAAATACGATAAAGCAATTCTATTACTATCGGGAAAAGTTGGCAATGGAAAGTAAACCCAGGGTCCCAAGGAACCCTGATAGGAACTGTTCCCCTGTTGCCCTGGAGATGAAAGGAAGGCCCTTCCGCCCAGCGCTGAGCCTAGGGCTGACAGTGACACAGCGGTGCAGCCACAGCCTTGAAGGCTGACTGGTCCATGGTCCGGTTCTTACGCCTTTTATTTTTTTTAAATATATTTTTTATTGATTTTTTACAGAGAGGAAGGGAGAGGGATAGAGAGCTAGAAACATCGATGAGAGAGAAACATCAATCAGCTGCCTCCTGCACACCCCCTACTGGGGATGTGCCCGCAACCAAGACACATGCCCTTGACCGGAATTGAACCCGGGACCCCTCAGTCCGCAGGCCGACGCTCTATCCACTGAGCCAAACCGGTTTCGGCTCTTACGCCTTTTATTAAGAAGCATGAAATAACTGCGGATGCATATTGCCCGGCCTTGGACTAGATATACTGATTCTGTAAGTTGACCGTCTTGGAATCTCCTTCTTGAGGCATGTGGGGAGGGTCCTGCAACGAATTACATATCGGCTCTAATCCCTACAATAACATAGAATTATTGAGACAATTTCAAGTGAGCACAAATGGCAAGATAAATTCCTTTTTGTCCCTAAACTGGTCCTAATTAGCTGCAGGTCCCCTATCACTGGAAGATTATAGCTCAAATCCAAGTTATAAGCATAAGAATGATGGATTCAGATCACTTTTTGAGAGGGATCAAAATGTGAAGAAGGCAGTAGATGTGACCATCATCGCTATTTAATGATGCTGTGTGCTAGGACTGGGCGTGGAGCCAGCCCCTCGGAGATGACGATCACCGGCTATTGTTCCTTCCACTTTAAAAGTCTCTGCTTCTTGTGCTGGGGAAGATCTATGCATTTGGCAGGTCAGGCGAATGCATAAAGTGATTTGGGGACATTACACCGACAGCTAAAGTTTTATATGGAAAAATGTTCGCATCCATTTTTCTTCCAATATCTGAGAAACACACTCTCTAAAATCAATACGACCATTCACCCAGGAGGCCACGCTATGCCAAGGGCTGTGCCAGCACCGGGGGTGGAATGGGGTGGGATGGGGTAGAGGGTGCATGTAGGCACTGGGGGAACACAAAGCCAGGTAGCTGCTGCTCCTGCTATGAGCCACAGGGGACACTTGACAATGCCTGGTGACACTGTTGATTGTCACACGGGGGTTTCAGGTGCTACAATATGTAACGACCAGAGGCCAGGGGTGCTGCTAAACCTCCTACAGTACACAGGACAGGGCTGGCCACAAAGATTAACCAGCCCCGAAAGCCAGCAGCAGCATGGCCGAGAAACCCTAATTTGGAGGGCAATACCCTGAGGCTTTCTGTCCTTCCCTCCCTCACCCCAGACAGGAGGTGAGTTTGGGAGAAGGAGGGGCACACCCACCTCCCTCCCTCTCCTCTGGCACCTGTCTGCCTGCAGGGACCACGTCCTCTGGTGCTCTCCTCCGCGGGGCAAACAGCTCAGCCTGGCTCTGGGCTCAAACTGAGACTTTGTCAGGAATTGAGGACATCGTGATCTCTGTGTGATCTCTTTCTCTCTCTCCCTTTTTCTCTCCCCGCAGCCCCACAGGTGTGGGAAGGGAACCAGGATGTCCGATTGGCTTTCTTAAAATCCCACCAACAGTGACGCTGCACTTTAAAAGATATGATAGGCCTTCACTAAATTCTCCAAATGTCACTGAACGAACGAGGAGGAGCTGGAGCTTGTTTGAAGCACTGAATTAGATGTGCGAGCTCTTGGGCCTGGGGATGCACAGCCCCTGAAGGAACTGGAAACTCGGCCTGAAGATGGAACCCAGGGCCTCAGCTCCAAGGACACTCGAAGTAAGGCTCTCGGCTTCAACAGCTTCTAAGGCGACCAGACTGTAGGGCTGCTCTAAAGAGCCTTTAAAATGTGCTTTTCATTGAAAACATGTGTAACTACATGTGGTGATGGAGGTTAACTAGACTTACTGTGGTGATCATTTCACAATATATGCATACAGTAAACCTAGACTATGTTGTACACCTGAAACTGATATATGCTATATGTCAATTACGTCTCAATTTAAATATTATAATAGGAGCCCAGTGCATGAATTTGTGCACCTTGAAAGGAACTGTGGGCCACGAGGTTGCGGTGGGCACCAGGGCGGGTCTCAGCCCATCCTCCGTGCTCCCACCTGGACCCTCCTGCTGTGGCCCCTGGTCCCCTGTCGGCCAGCAGCCCTGCTCCTGCCACCGTTGCTCCCATGCACTGACTGCGCTGGCCCTGCTTGCACCCGCTGACAGCACAGAGCAAGCGGGGCCAGCACCAGCAGTGGGTACGAGTGGTGGTTGCTGCCCCGATTGCCCCTCTGGAGCAGGGTGGATGGAGAAGCCCTCACGGGCGATCAGGGCCAGCAGCCACTGCTCACACCTGCTGAGGGCGCTGAGTGATTGGAACTGGCAGCGGGTGTGAGCGGCAGCTCCGGTACCAGCTGTGGGTGCAAGCGGGGCTGGCGCCAGCAGTGGGTGCAAGCAGCAGCTCCAGCGCCAGCAGTGGGTGTGAGAGGCAGTGGCCAGCCCCAATCGCCCCTCAGGAGCAGGGGTAGGTGGAGAAGCCCTGAGGGGTGATCAGGGCTGGCAGCCACTGCTCACACCCACTGATAGTGCAGAATGATCAGAGCCAGTGCTGGGTGCTGACAGCGGGTGTGAGCGGTGGCTCCGGTGCCAGCAGCAGGTGCAAGCACTGGGCGGGACTGACCGGTGCCCTGCCTTGGTCTGGCACCCCCGCTCAATGCTCCACCATCCCACCGTGGTAGACGCCTGCCATGTTCCGCACTCTGCTGCCTGCTGCCGATGCTGCCATGTTCCGTGCGCACCCCCTGGTGGTCAGTGCGCATCATAGCGACTGGTTGGTTGTTTGGTTGTTCCACCATTCGGTCTATTTGCATATTAGCCTTTTGTTATATAGGATTAAAATTTAAAAATTATATTTTGGGTGTGTTTCATTGTTAATCCTCACCCAAGGAAATTTTTCCATTGATTTTTTAGAGAGTGGAAGGGAGGAGGAGAGAGACAGAGAGAAACATCGATGTGGGAGAGACACATCAATAGGTTGCCTCCCATGGATGTCCACACAGGCCATACGGCTAAAGAGTGGCAGAGCCACAACTCAAGCCAGATCAATGGAATTCCCCAGCCCAGGCTTTCCTTCTATTACTCACTCTGAGCTTACGATCTTAAATAGCACAGGTGATTTCGGCATCAAGTTATCCTTTCCAATCTTCTTTAAAACCCTACAAAGTTGGAAATTATCTAAATAACCCATTAGAAGAAAATGATTAATTGTGGAGCATTGGTTTACTGGAATGTTATGGATCAAAATTACATTTAAAAAGTCTATGAAATACTATAGAAATATTTAAGATACAATGTACGCAGAAAGCAAAATTGTGATTATACCATGATTTCAATTCGAAAAATAAGTTTATATGTTTTTAAAAAAAAGACTATAAGGAATGTTCTAGAATTCTGGGAGTTAAGACTATAGAAGGTATTTTCCTTGTCTAATTTCTTGATTTTACTAATGGATGGCTTTTACTAATGGACTCCTGAATTCTGTCTGTTAGTTATAAAGGTAGGTTTTGATTTCACTGTTATAAGGGAATGATGAATATGATAAAGATCACACATTTTCTAAAAAAGCTTTATACGGAAATAAATCAACATTTTCCGCAGCTATTGAAGGAATGTGCACATAAAAGCCAGCAACCTCTCCAGGCAGTGATTCATAAGTCATAGATCAGCGACTAATTACAGGGCTGATGGCTCCAAGTCTCTGTGAGGGGAGAACCACCGTGGGTCAGCCTGGCCTCGGTCCCTCTGCTTATGAAGCTAAAACCAGGAGGGAGAGCCTGGGCAGCTCCTTCTAACGGTGTGTTTGCTTCACCCGACGTTGATGGTACCAACCGACTTCTTGCTGGCATTTTCTTGAACCATTTTTGCTTTCCGGGCTGCTCTGGGCTCTGTCTAGCTGGACAACAATGGGACCTAGAGCAAATTAATTTATCTAAGCCTCAATTTAGTTATCACTAAAATGGAACTAAAATGAGCTTATATTTATGCAAGTAAATATGTATATTTAGTGTAATGTCTGGCCAATAAATGTTCAATGAAAGGCAGTATTATCTACACTAATAAAAGAGAAATATGCAAATTGACCATACTTCCGTGACATCCACCAGCCAATCAGTAGTGAGTATGCAAATTAACCCAACAAAGACGGCAGCCAGGTGGGGCAGGAGCAAACATTGAAGGCTCCAGCCGGATGGAGTGAAGATGGAAGGCGGCGGCCAGAGTGAAGACCTGGGTCCCAGGTGCCAGAGGAAAACCGGTGCCGGCAGCCAGGGGAAGGAAGGCCTAGTGCATGAATCTTCGTGCAACGGGCCTCTAGTTAGTAATAAAATAGCAGCAGTCATAAAAACCATATGTAAACTGTGTTTGCTCTGCTCACTTAGGCTGAGGAGAGGATTACCCTCCCTCCTCTCTTCATCTTTCCTTATCTTAGCCATTGACCAGGAGAAAGGAGGGGCCCACCTGATCTAGACAGGGGACAACAGCATAAAGAGAGGAGCCTGGCCCCTTTAAAGGGAAGGGTGGGGTCCGGCCCCTGAGGACTCAGAGAAGCCCACCTACGTGTGGGCGGGGCAGTAACAGAGAATCTTGTATAGGAAAGAGATGTGTTCACCAACAACCTCTCCCTCCCTTTTATTAATTTCCCATCAATGTATTGGTTTGCTGGGTCAGCCATAACAAATACCATAAACAGCAGTGATTTATTTTGTCACAATGCTGGAGGCTAGGAGTCTGAGGTCAGGTCAGGTGTCTTCTGAGGTCTGTCTCTGTGGCTTGTAGATGGCCACTTGCTCTGTGTGTCCACACGGTCTTCCCTCTGTGTGTCCATGAGTCCTATTTTCTTTGTTTTAGAGGGACACTAGTTATCTTGGATTAGGGCCCAGCCTAATGACACCCTTTTACCTTAATGACCTCTGTAAAGGTTCCATCTCCAAACCCAGCGTCATTCTGACGTGCTAGGCGGTAGGTCTTCATATAAGAACATTGCGGGGAATGGAGGGGAGACACAATTCAACCCATAACACTGAGGATAAAATAGAGCTTTTATTACCCACAGTCACTGTGTCACTTAAAACTTGTAGATTACAGTTTTCTCCCGCAAAGAAAATCTCCTAAATTGGGCAAGGAGTTCAGTCTCAGTTGCTTATTCCACTTCAGTCTAGTTTTCAGACATGACTTCCAGCAGCCAGGCCACTGTCACAGGTGGAAACCCTCTTCATTAAAGCCCAGCTCGGGAAGAAGCAGTGAGCCTTTCTCTTGCCACATGTAGACCAAAAGCTCAGCAGGCCTTCACTAAGAAACAGGAAGGGTATCTTGGCTATGGAGTCCCCCCTGAGGAGCAGGGGTACCAGGCCCCCAGGCCGGGGTTCCAGCACCAGGAGAGAAGTCTCCGGAACTCCTGGATGTGGAAACCAGCGCTGCAAGCAGCCCTCTTGCCACCCTAATTGCTCAGCCGGTAGCAGTTATAATTGGAAGCAGAAATCAACTGTCACTTTCTCTGTCACCCCAAATTCAACCCATCAGGAAACCCTTTCTATCTCCTGGAAACATGCCCACCTTTCGCCATGTCCATATCACATGTCCTTAGCAGTATTGCAATGACCCCTATCTGTCTGCTGCCTCATGTCCCGCCCTCATTAGGTCTACTTTCACCACAGTAGCCAGAGAAACCCTGTCATATAATAAGTCGTAAGTGTCATATAATAAGTCGCATCATGTCAGTCTGCTCAAACACCTGCAGTGGCTTCCATCTCCCACTTCCTCTCTGTTCTCATCAACTACTGCACCCCTTGCTTCCCCTGCTCTTGTCACAGCGGCCTCCTTACGGCACCTGAAACACACCGGACACAGTGGTGCATGCTGTTTGCCCTGCCTGGAAGCGCTTCCCCCAACACCTCCGTCAGACTTACTTCACTGAGCATCATACCTGCTTGGTGGACTCTCTTCCTTACCTCCTCCAGGGACTCACCCAGATGTCCCCTTCTCAGCCGCCATGTCTGCAAGTCCACACTGCAATGCCACATCTCCCCTAAAATTACTCTTCCCCTAACATTGCTCTTCTTTGGTGCTTCATTTTTCTCAATGCCCCAACTATAACACAACGGGCTACAGAGTCTCGGTGTCTTCTTTATTGCCCCTTTTCATCTCCTAGAATTCAGCTACCTTAGGGCGTGGTGTTTGCCTGTTTTCTTCTGCTATATCCCCAGCACCTAGAATCAATGAGCAACACACAGTAATCTCCCTCAAATTATTTGTCGAATGGACGGACAAACGATACACATCATCATGGATAAATCTCAAAGCAATAATGTTAAAGAGAACAAAGCTGGTCCCAGATGAACACCTCCTCTGTGGTTCTAATCACCTAAAGTTGAAGAACACACACCTCTTAGCAAGATGTTCCTTAGGCTACAAACATACCTGGCCCAACCACAAAGAAAAGCAAGGACTAGCTAACGTCCAATTCAGGAGAGAGGGTCCCTCTGTGGGAAGGGATGTGATTGGAGGGGACACGGGGTTTTCAAGGACACCCTTCTGTTTCTTAAATTAGATAAGGATCTTCTACATGTTTATATTTTCTTAGCGCCGTGGTCGGCAAACTGCGGCTCGAGAGCCACATGCGGCTCTTTGGCCCCTTGAGTGTGGCTCTTCCACAAAATACCACAGCCTGGGCGAGTCTATTTTGAAGAAGTGGCATTAGAAGAAGTTTAAGTTTAAAAAATTTGGCTCTCAAAAGAAATTTCAATCGTTGTACTGTTGATATTTGACTCTGTTGACTAATGAGTTTGCCGACCACTGTTGAGTGCAACAAATTTTTAAGTTGTATTTTAAAAAGACGAGAAAAATCACTTAGAGCACATCAGCGTCATCACCTCTCCAGAATCCAATATTCAGAAGATAAATGCCACCCCCCACCACCACCACCCATTGATCTGATGATCTCTTTTGCTTACTCAGCTATATAACAAACTCACGGCGCTGCAAACCAGGCTGCTTTTTCTTGGCTGCGCAGCCCAAAGGGATAACAAAACTCATCCCAGGAGACTGACCCCCAAGAACAGTCAAGGCAAGAAGAAGGGAAAGGTTCTCTCTTATTTTGCACCCCCGCCCCCCATGATGAGAAAATTACCAATTCATTACACAAACCTCGGTTTTACCGAGTAGCAGGAGGGTCTTTACACTGAATAGAATGGGCTCCCAAAGACTTTGCCAAGAGTGGGTGGGTGCTTCCTTTCTGAGCTCTCTCCATTTCTGAAGGGCCAGCTCAGCGCTTCCTCCTGCCCCGGGCAGCTGGGCCCCTCTCTCACTCACACCTGGGTCCTCACCACACTCCTGCAGCTCCAAACTACTACTTCATGAGTCAGAGGCTCCACTAAATGTTCTTTGTTATGAAAATTACCTGTGGCTGACAATTTGGCATGGAGAGCAAGATGACCTGAGGCAATATTGAAAAGACATGCAGTTAATGTAGAATATTGTTCTAGCACTGGCTAAGAACAGATGTTCAACTGGAGCCCCGTGGGTAAAGCTCAAGGAAATAACTAAATGCATGAATGTAGGAAGGAGGGAAGAAAGGAAGGAGGATGGGAGGGAGCAAGGGAAGAGGGGAAGGAAATTCGGAAGGAGGGAGGGAGGGAGGGAGGGAGGGAGGGAAGGAGGGACAAAAGGAGGAAGGAAAGTGTTTTGTTCTCTAATATAGCCACAGCAATCCTATATAATAAAGATGTAATATACAAATGGTCGTTACACCGTGAAGTGACTGGATCACGGATCAGCAGGAGGGTGGGGCAGTGAGCAACAAGGGGCCAATGGAGAGCTACAGGAGGGGGCAGGGCAGCAAGCTATGAGGAGGGAGGGGCGGGGAAGCAGAGGGAGTTACAGGTGGGGCAGCAGGTGGAGAGCTACGGGAGGATGGCAGCGAGCTACTGGCGGGCTACTGGTGCACGGATTCATGCGCAGGGCTACTAGTTATTACATAATAGACAATCAATATCTGTCCAATGAATGAAGGAAATGATGGCTGTCAAGTGACAGGAGAAAGTGTGGCCCCAAATCTCTAGCCCCTTGTCAGGGATGCTCCACCTGAATCACAATCAGCCCCTTCAGCGTCCACTGCGCGAAAAGCTCAAGTGAAAAAGCATTTTCCTCTGTCTCTTGCCAGCCTGTGGATGCTCCTGCTACACGGCAGGTGTTTGATGAGCACGTTGCTTTATTTCATTATTAAATGTTTTGGGAGAGTATCTACTAGGACCCACCAAGTTAGAGTATCAGGAGGTTTTCCTTGGTCTGTCAGATGCCAGAAAAATGACCTTACTCCATGGAAACTTATAACTGATGAGTCCAATGTGGTGACACCTTGGCCTGGATCTCCGGGTTGCAGAAAGCCTTGGATTGGCCAAAACCTTCCATAGCTCAGCTACAGTTCTTTCTCCTCAGGAACTGCGCTGCCCAATATGGCAGCCACCAGAACGTGTGACTATTACGTTCCAATCCATCAAAATTAAATAAAATTAATAACTCCACTGCTCAGTCGTTCTGACTACATTTCGCCTCTGCCCAGGGGGCTGCCAGCCACTGAATGGCTTACTGTCCTAGAACCTTTTCAGCATCACAGTATGAACCTTCCCCTGGGACTGTGCCTCAGTGGATGTTGAGGGTAAACCAGCTAGAAATTCTTAAAATCTCCAAAAGGGCTAAAATAATTTAGTAAGGATTACGGAACTAAATAGAAGACAGGAATCATAGTTTAAAAAGCAAAAATATATACATGAAGCAACATTTAATGGAGGTGCGGGATGACGAGATCCTCCACTTAGAGATGAAACAACAAATTTATGCAAAGAGCAAGCAGACACAACTGACACTATTTAGACCTGTATTGTACCGGATTCAAAGCAAATGCATTGGTCAAGAAACAAACTAATCCATTTACCAACTAATTGGATTGTTAGGTGCACATTTCTATCAGAGTAGCCCGAGGTAGCACTTCCAACTGATGGTAGTAATTGCTTTTAAATAACCTTAAGATGAGTATAGTCATCTTACATGGCCTACTTAACTCCTTTTCCTACTGTAGAAATCACGCCATAGATCAGGCTAAGAGGGGACACACGCCTAATATGTATACAAAGGACAACTGGCAGAGTCAGAAGGAAAAGGGTAACGAGAGGAACTTTGTAGCATGCACTGAGACCAAACTCTGAGCTGCCCTTAGAGCAAAGCTGGCCCCCATCACTGTGAACACCCTTCATGACGTACAGATGCCGCCCTATGATGTTAACATGACCGAGACTTCACCCTGGGCAGAAAGGGAAGCCGCTGTGGGAGGTGCTCTCACACTCTGTCACCCTGAGACCCCCACGCTATGTTTGCAACAGAGCACCAGGGGTGATCAAAGCAAAGACGGGCAGTTCGTCCGCCCCCATCCAGTGGGGTGATCTGAGACAGGCAGAAAATGCTCCCCCTGGGCCCCCAGCTCCTGCCAGCCTGGAGGCTGCCAGCTGCTTCCTGGTAGCATCTGCCTCCCGCTGGCCCTGCTGCTTGGGTGGGACCTCCCGTCTCCACCAGGTCACAGGTCACAGGTCACAGGTCATAGGTTGGGCGGCAGGTGTAATCTCCCTCTAGCTCAGAGTCTGTGAGCCCCTCCGCACCTTTATTGGGAGTTGTTTATTCTCCAAGGTGTCTGTGGCCACAAGTGGTAATCTCCAATTAAGAACAGCAAAAGAACCGTCCCCTGAGAAAGGAATCTGAGGCTCTAGAAAAAGGAGGGGGGCGTTTCGGAGGCATGAAGTCATTGCCATAGGATACACCCTGCATGACTGGCCTTGTGAGAGCTGCGAGAAGGTGTTTTTTTCCGGAAGAAATTCGTTCAGGGCCGTTTTGCTAGAAACAGGCTGCGTATCTGCTGCAGACCCTGCCAGGCGGGTGTTTGTCTGCCTTGGTGTCCCCGCCCGGGGCTGAGCCTTCTCAAGACGCTGCCAATGAGTTTTATTAAAGGCAGCAAAGGGCCTTCCTTCTGCTCTGTGATTCCCTGTCCAGATGCCCCCCATTTCTCATCTACACCCTTGGTCAGCGGCTGGGAAAATCATTAGCTTCCCCTGCCCGGTGCAAGCAATGCGGCCTCCTTCGCCCCACGCCACACCCGCGAGTGGCAGCCACACCCCGCCCTGCTCGGACCCGGACCCGGGAGGCAGGCAGCCAGCGCTCGGGTGACAGCTGGCACGCCAGTCCCTGGGAGTACAACGTTTTAGCACTTCATAAATTTCTAACAAGGTTTCAAATTGCCGCCGCCTCCCTCCTCTCGGCTCTGTCAACTAGCGCAAGGAGGGGAAGGCTTATTAAAGCTGCGGCGGGAAGTGCTGCTGGTGAGATTGCTACTTATTAAAAATAATGAACTGTTAGGACAAAATTGCAGAGTAAGGAAATGCCCCCCGTCCCCCCACCCACAGAGGAAACTACAAAACACATCCTCCCCATCGCACATGCACTTGGTGCGGACGGATGTACATACCAAAGCACGAGGCAGGGATCAGAACGGGGCATCTGACAGGTTCTTAAACCTAAGGGAAGGTGGCATCAGACACTCAACGCCGAGGAGCCGTGTGCCCATACGGAGGAGGAACACGAAGGCTGGATATCAGCTGTAAAGTAGGTCATTTCGGATCCTGCTCCTGCGGGATTTTTCTCTCGGTGGGAAACCGGTCGCTGGTGAGGCATTCCATGGAGAGGGAGGAGCCTCGCACACCTGGGGCAGGGACCGCCCTGCCTTCTGGGTTTGATCGCCATCGCTAATTTTTACAAACAACAACAACAACAATAAACCCTCTTTGTTCGGCAGCGCCCTGTTTGAAAAGGAAAGGTGCTGGACCGGGAATGTGCCGGAGTGAGGGGCCCCGAGCCCTGGAGGGAAGGAGACAGGAAGGAAGATAATGCACAAGGAGTCTCACATCCACAAGAACACGTGAGAGCGGGCGAGGGACTCAGATCGGAAACTGCCGGAGAGGAAAGCCGTCGCGGATGTCAAGCGCAGCGCAGGGCAGAGCGCCAATAATATGGAAATAGCGGTGTGCGGTGGCAGGTGGGTGCTAGACTTACACAGGGGATCCCTTCGCCAGTTATATAAACGTCCAATCACTGTGCTGTACACATGAAACAAATGTAATATTGTGTATCAACTGTAATTAAGTTGTTTTAATAAAAAAACATTTTAAAAATTAAAGAAAAACTTGTCAGCAGCCCAGGGGACGGGGTGAGTTCAGAAAAATGAAAGAGAAAATTGTGAAGACTTTGCCTCTGAGAACGGCACGGCACCATCCCTGCTTCTGTCCCACAAGCACCGGGCCTCGGCCTGTAGGTGTGTCTCCTACACCTCGTCAGCCTGCATAGCAGGGATCGAACTGGACACGCGAATAGAAGGGGCAGAACCAGAGCACGGCCAGATCCTGCCAGGGACCCGGGTCTAAATCCCTTTGAGCAGGGCCATGGCCAGGCACCAAGCAGGCACTGGGCAGCCAGCAGCCGCTAGAAGCACCCCAGGCAGCAGCCACTCCCCTACGCGGGGGTCTGGCTCCCCGAGGCCTGCGGGCTTTCGCAGCCTGAGCAGGTGACCGTTAGGGTGACATATGAGTAAGCTTCGGCAGCCAGGGGGGGAGGCCAGGGTAAGAACACTGCCCCGCCTGTGCTAGGGAGGGTCAGCCCTCCCTTAGGACCAGCCTCGTTGACAGAGCAGAACGAGCTCAAGACTGGGCATCGCAGACAGCTCCCGGCTGCACTTCACAGGCAGCACAGGACTTGGTGTCAGTCCCAGCCCCGCTCCGAGCTGGTCCTGGGCAGCCCAGTTCATTGACAGGAGGCACTGCCAGTTCCGCAGATGGCGGCCCCCTGTGACATTTGGGATCTTTTGAGCTGCATTACCCATAGTGACTCCACATTGCCAGTTAGGTCCCTTGGCAGTTTCTCTCTCTCTCTCTCTCCCTCTTCTCTTCTCTTTTTTCTCTCTCTCCCCCTCTCCCCATTCCCTCCACTGAAAAATATATTGCATTTTATTTTCCCTACACATGCAGATATTTGGTGACGGGTCAAAAAGAAAAAGAAAAGGCATAATAAAAGTGTGATTAAGGCCGAAACCGGTTTGGCTCAGTGGATAGAGCGTCGGCCTGCGGACTGAAAGGTCCCAGGTTCGATTCCGGTCAAGGGCACGTACCTTGGTTGCGGGCAATCCCCAGTGGGAGGTGTGCAGGAGGCAGCTGATCGATGTTTCTCTCTCATCAATGTTTCTAGCTCTCTATCCCTCTCCCTTCCTCTCTGTAAAAAATCAATAAAATACATTTTAAAAAAAAAGTGTGATTAAGGAGAAAGGACTTACAGAACACTCCAATGTTGACTAACAATGGCAGAAAACAGAAATGTGGATTTGAGAAATTCATCCAAGCTTTTAGCACATGGCTGTTCAGTTCACTAACGAAAACAAGGTCACCCCAAGCCCACTCTGCACCCCAGATTGCAGCTCTGAGCCACTAGAGGGGACCCACACATCTGCCCCCTTACTTTACAGTGTGTGCGGCCTTTGGGGGCTGCGGTGTGATCATCCTGGGAAGAGCGTCCTAACCTGCTATATATTCACCCGGCATTTTCAGGCAGGTCTCCCCGTGACGTTGTGGGCATTGTTGGAACTGATGCCTGCGGAAATCACATCTTGTTTTCCACCAATAGGAACCATTATTCTCTGCCCCTCCCACAATTCCTGCAGGCAGACAGGGGAGGACGAGACAAGTGACCAGCCAACATCTGGGCCTAATGAAGAAATCCGACTCGAGTTTATACTCATCGGACACAATTTCCATTTCCAGGTGTTTGCACGGTTTGCTGAACATCGCGGCACGATCTTTCCCCAGCCGATTCAGAACCCCATCTGCTGTTGGGAGCCCCGGTGACCTACATCCCCGACCTGGAAGCGTTTCCAGGTGAAGGCAGGTCTCCTGAGGAACATGCTGACTGTGGGCAGAGGGAGGCCAGCAGTTACCAGGAACAGCAGTGGAGCCTAAACCCTGGGCAGAATCGGGGGGGGGAGGGGGAGGGGGGGACGGGATGGAGGAGCTTATGGAGAAGGAGACACACACTGGAGGAGGCCTATGTGAGATGTGGCTGAAGTTTATCCCACAGGGAGGCTATCAGAAGACTGACATTAAATACGGTAGGAGAGGACCTCCTTCAGTGTCAGGGTAAAGTCCTTCGGGGGCTGAGCAATCTCCAGAGGGCAGCGGGGGGCTGTGTGCCCGTAATGACACACTGGAGTCTGCACCTCGGAGCAGCTACTTTCAGGCTTCTCGTCTCCTGGCACACAAGCTACAGCATTCTGCAGCACACCAACAATTATACTTTTGGCCAATCTAACAAACAAAAAAATAGGTATACTTTTTTTTTTTATTGATATTTTACAGAGAGGAAGGGAGAGGGATAGAGAGCTAGAAACATGGATGAGAGAGAAACATCGATCAGCTGCCTCCTGCACACCTCCCACTGGGGATGTGCCCGCAACCAAGGTACATGCCCTTGACCGGAATCAAACCCGGGACCCTTCAGTCCGCAGGCCGACGCTCTATCCACTGAGCCAAACCGGTTTCGGCAAAATAGGTATACTTTTTTTTATATATACATATATATTTTATTGATTTTTTACGGAGAGGAAGGGAGAGGGATAGAGAGTTAGAAACATCGATGGATGAGAGAGAAACATCGATCAGCTGCCTCCTGCACACTCCCCACTGGGTATGTGCCCGCAACCACGGTACATGCCCTTGACTGGAATCGAACCTGGGACCCTTGAGTCCGCAGGCTGATGCTCTATCCACTGAGCCAAACCGGTTAGGGCAAAATAGGTATACTTTTGATTGATTTACAAAACGATAGTAATTACCTATGCTTTTTGCTCCAAGGTGACGTCTTAAAAAACCAGGTGCCTATACTTGTATGTAAGGATTTCTGGTACCAAGAATTAACCAATCAGACGCAACTTTATTATGCAACGTGACCAATAAGATGCAGCTCTGTTACATGACCTATATATTTATGGGTCAAGACAGAACATTCACACTGGATGGCTACTGCTGCGTCGGCTGTTGTCATTTTTTTTTCAATTTGACAAACTAAGGGGAAAGATGTCAATGTCCCTAAATAGTCAGGTGTGACATGTTTTAAAATTTCTTGCAGCACACAGGTTGAAGATCACTGCTTTAGAGGCTCACAGGGTCCACCCTGACCTCTGCCATCTCCTCTGAGGCTCTGAGTGGCCATAATCAGTGTCAGATCCCCCTCATCAGGAACATTCCAGAACAAAAAGTGATACATTTATGTCTCTGTGATAAATTACATGTTTCTCCATAAATTTTTTTAAAAAAATTTTTAGTATTTTTTTTTATTGATTTCAGAGAGAGGAAAGGAGAGGGAGAGAGAGAAACATCAATGATGAGAGAGAATCATGGATCGGCTGCCTCCTGTGTGCCCCCTCTGGGGATCATGCCCCCAACCAGCGCATGTGCCCTGACTGGGAATCGAACCATGACCTCCTGCTACATAGATCAGTGCTCAACCACTGAGCCACACTGGCTGGGCCTCCATAAATCTTCTTAATCATTTGAATTTTCTGAGCAGTCTCCTAGAAAAGATGGTGTAACACTGTTAAGCTCAGGCTCCAGAAGGAGGGCGGCCACAAAATACAGCGAAGATCCTGCACCAGCTTCGAAACTCACCCCCTGGAATTTATTATTTTTCTCCATGACGTCAAAGTCACTGGTGTGGCCAGACTGAGACATGCAGCCCTGCAAATCTTCAGCACGGCTGGGTTTGTTGGAGGCAAGGTAACGGCGAACATTCACCTCCTTCAACTGGCCGGATGCTGCTCTAAAAGCTGTGTGCCCAGTAGGGGTTCAGAACAAGTCGCCCCAAGGTGGGCCCCTGGGCGTGAGGATTATTTCAGGCTGAAAAGCATCAGGCTCGGGGGACTCAGGAGGAAGCCTTGGCCTCCCCACCGCTGCCGAGAAGGCGTTAGTGAGGACCTGCGTGAGGAAGAGCCATCATCACAGGAACTACAGCTGAACAGGAGCTGGTGCGATGGACAGGAAGGAGCCCTGCGTGGCGCATCTGATCCAAGTCCTCTCTGTGTCCCATTGTTAAGATGGCCCCGCCCACACCGGTTTACCACCTGTGAGCTCTGTTCATCTCCCCCTGCATCGCTTGGCTTGCCTTTGAAGTCCCAGCCGTGGGCAAACTACGGGCCTGCGGGCCGGATCCGGCTGTTCTATCTGGTTCTCTTGCTCTCCCCTCCGCTCCTTTACTTTGAATTTATATTAGTTCACACAAACACTCCATCCATGCTTTTGTTCCGGCCCTCCGGTCCAGTTTAAGAACCCATTGTGGCCCTCGAGTCAAAAAGTTTGCCCACCCCTGTGACCTAGACCCTGCTGCCTCCCCTTAGTCCAGAATGACATGCAAACCTCATTTTGCCTGTGTTTGGAATTTTCATGATTATGGGAATTTCTTTTTCTTTTTTCTTTTTTCAATCCTCACCCAACGATATTTTTCCATTGATTTTTAAAGAGAGTGGAAGAGAGGAAGGAAGGGGGAGAGAAATATTGATGTGAGAGAGACACATCGATTGGTTGCCTCCAGCACGCACCTGGTCTGAGGCTGGGGATCAAACCTGCAACTCAGACATATGCCCTTGACCGGGAATTGAAACAGGGACTTTTCGGTACTTTGGCTTACGCTCTAACCACTGCACACGACTTTGGCTTACGCTCTAACCACTGCACACGCTGGCCAGGGCGATTATAGAAATTTCCATATGAGTGTGTATACACTTGATTTTCTCCTGTTAATCTGCTGTATGTCATTTGAATTATTTGACCAGCTCAAGGAACTAAGAGGGAAAGGGGAAATGTCCTGTCCCTACCAGCATGCAAACTTACTTAATTCTCACGGCAGCCCTACCGGAGGCAGATGTTACTACAATCCCCCACTTTCCAGATGAGGAAACTGAGGCACGGAATGTTTAGGTAAGCTGCCCAAACCTCTCAGCTGGGAAGACGGGAAAGAGAGCATCTAACCCTGAACACGGAGAGACTGTGTAGGAAACTTTTATCAGTTTCGAAGAAGAAGCAAAAGCGTACTGAGGACCACGGTAAAGCAAAAGTAAATCTAAATGAAACATCAACACACAAAAAACGTGAAAGGAGGTTAAAAGGCTGCACGGTTGAGGAGCAGGAGGTCCTGGGCCGTCTTTTCCTCTGGAAACTCCCAGGAAGGATCAGAAAGTCTGAGAAGGGGAAGAGCAGCCCTGGGGGCGGGGGCGGATGAGCACAGGCAGCTCGGGTGGGTGTCGGGGAGACATGTCCCCAGGCCGGCTGCCTTCGGGGGGGCCTGCGGGGGCTGCAGAGGCTCCTGATCCGATAGACAGGTTTGGGCCCGATGCTACAGGACATGGGCCCACAGAGGCTCCTGGGCAGATAGACAGGTTTGGGCCCGATGCTGCAGGACATGGGCCCGCAGAGGCTCCTGATCCGATAGACAGGTTTGGGCCCGATGCTGCAGGACATGGGCCCGCAGAGGCTCCTGGGCAGATAGACAGGTTTGGGCCCGATGCTGCAGGACATGGGCCCGCAGAGGCTCCTGAGCAGATAGACAGGTTTGGGCCCGATGCTGCAGGACATGGGCCCGCAGAGGCTCCTGGGCAGATAGACAGGTTTGGGCCCGATGCTGCAGGACATGGGCCCGCAGAGGCTCCTGATCCGATAGACAGGTTTGGGCCCGATGCTGCAGGACATGGGCCCGCAGAGGCTCCTGGGCAGATAGACAGGTTTGGGCCCGATGCTGCAGGACATGGGCCCGCAGAGGCTCCTGAGCAGATAGACAGGTTTGGGCCCGATGCTGCAGGACATGGGCCCGCAGAGGCTCCTGGGCAGATAGACAGGTTTGGGCCCGATGCTGCAGGACATGGGCCCGCAGAGGCTCCTGAGCAGATAGACAGGTTTGGGCCCGATGCTGCAGGACATGGGCCCGCAGAGGCTCCTGAGCAGATAGACAGGTTTGGGCCCGATGCTGCAGGACATGGGCCCGCAGAGGCTCCTGAGCCGATAGACAGGTTTGGGCCCGATGCTGCAGGACATGGGCCCCCAGAGGCTCCTGAGCAGATAGACAGGTTTGGGCCCGATGCTGCAGGACATGGGCCCGCAGAGGCTCCTGAGCAGATAGACAGGTTTGGGCCCGATGCTGCAGGACATGGGCCCCCAGAGGCTCCTGAGCAGATAGACAGGTTTGGGCCCGATGCTGCAGGACATGGGCCCCCAGAGGCTCCTGAGCAGATAGACAGGTTTGGGCCCGATGCTGCAGGACATGGGCCCGCAGAGGCTCCTGGGCAGATAGACAGGTTTGGGCCCGATGCTGCAGGACATGGGCCCGCAGAGGCTCCTGGGCAGATAGACAGGTTTGGGCCCGATGCTGCAGGACATGGGCCCGCAGAGGCTCCTGGGCAGATAGACAGGTTTGGGCCCGATGCTGCAGGACATGGGCCCGCAGAGGCTCCTGAGCAGATAGACAGGTTTGGGCCCGATGCTGCAGGACATGGGCCCGCTGGGCGTGCTGGATGCAGCAGGGACAGAGGGGCCGTGGAGCGCCCTTGGAGCAGGCACCGGGCGTCCTTCAAGGGCCTGGGTCACACTCAGGCTGCCGTCATAACTCAGTTATGAGCGGAGATGAAGGGAACTGGATGGGGCGGGGGGGGGGGGGGGGAAGGGGGGCGGGGATCGTCCCGGGAGTAGAAAGCAGTGAAGTTCATCTCAAAGAACAGTGCACCTTTTGCAATTTTTCCGGAATGTGGGATTTTTGAAGGTGCGTGCTGCTCCCTACGAGGGTGAGCGAGTTTTCCTTTCTTGGCACCTACACTGGGTGAGATGGGCCGCCCCCTGGACCCTATTTCTCAGAGGAGCATCTCCAGTCCTTGCTCAGCCTGGGTACCCCGTCCCCCAGTGTGTGGTTCATTTCCATCTCAACGGTGCCTCTGAGTAAATCAAGTGTCAGCTAACCCCGTTGGCGTGGCTCAGTGGTTGAGCGTCGACCCACGAACCTGGAGGTCACGGTTGGATTTCCAGTCAGGGCACATGCCCAGGTTGTGGGCTTGATCCCCAGTGGGAGGTGTGCAGGAAGCAGCCGATCAATGATTCTCATTGTTGATGTTTCTATCTCTCTCTCCCTCTCTCTTCCTCTCTGAGATCAATACAAATATTTTTTAAAAAATCAAGCGCCAGCTGACAATGGGATGAAGATGAAGTGGGGAATCCAGGATGGTACATCTTTCATCCTCAGTTACTTTAGGTAAAACTCTGAACCCAATCTGTTTGATTTGCGATGCTATTGCTACTGCCTCCAGAGCTGTTTCCGATTTGGAAATCATTCCAAGTGAGCACACGGGGAGCACAACCTAGAACCCCAGGAAACGGAACTGTACACGCATGTTGTCTTTCCAGGGGCAATGCATGCCTTGCATACGATGGAGAGAGAAAGAGAGGGAGACTGGAGCTTAAGGCGTCATCTTCATGTGGATGCTTTTTATTATTTCGTAAAATGTGACCATGTGGATGGGAAGGAGGCCGTGAAAAATATTCACTTTTTGCTACACAGGCTGAGACTGCAAAATAAGATGGCTGGGATTGCCCTGACCGGTGTGGCTCAGTGGATGGAGCGTCGGCCTGCGGTCTGAAGGGTTCCAGGTTCGATTCCAGTTAAGGGCACGTACCTTGGTTGCGGGCACATACCCAGTGGGGAGTGTGCAGGAGGCAGCTGATCAATGTTTCTCTCTCATCGATGTTTCTAACTCTCTATTCCTCTCCTTTCCTCTCTGTAAAAAATCAATAAAATATATTAAAAAAAAAAGATGGCTGGAATTGATGGAATAGATACAGAATTTTTCTAATCAGGATTGACACAATGTCCTGTTGTGTCACCACAATTCATTCCCAGTTGCTGTTATTAAGTGTTTCGTGAGTAATCGATGAAAAAGCAGTGCAGTGGTTACCGCCCATCGCTTTCCTCGCAGTTCAAAGTATCACAGGCCTGCATCCTACACCTTCAGGTCTTCGGGGTTCTGTGCGGACCTCCCGCAGGTTTAGAAACTGCCACAGTCTCCCCTGAGAGGAGCCCCACCCTCCCAACGGCCTCTGTGGCTCGTGAGCCTCTCCTGCCCAGCTCCCTGTGCCTCTGACCCGGGCGCCCCCCTCGCCACTGCAGACAGCTGGGAGCGTGGTGCGCATCTGCCGTGCGGTACGACACGGTACCCTCGGTGAGTGTCTCCTGTCATGCAAAGAGGTTGACACTTTTCACCCACCAGGACCTGTCACAAAGCCCACAGCCTCACAGGATTCGGTTAAGAAATCATTGGCATGGTGGAAGCTGTGGCAGCCCAGCACAGAGCCCCTCTTCCAAACCCTTGGACCCATCACCTCGCTACTCAAGAGTGTCAGCAGCCAATGCCTCTCAGCTTCCGTCACCCCCTCGCCCCAGAGAATGTCCCTGCCAAATGAGAACGAGCTCACCCTGAGGGACACCCCCGTCCTCCTGGGGAGCCCACAGTGAGCAACTGTCTGAGCTGAAGTTCAAAAGGGTGGCCCCAGGGCCACGGGCAAAACAAATCCTATAGGGCACTGCGCTCCAGGCCTCCTGGAGATCAGGTGAGGTCAGCCTCCAGCTGAAACCACATGCCTGACTCACCCCGCCCCTCACACTGAACCACATGCCTGACTCACCCCACCCCTCACACGGCCCTTCTCTGAGGATCCTCAGTCACTGGCACAAGAATCCCCTTCTCAGCTCTGCTCCTAGGGAACCAACTGCATAGGGGCTGCCATAACCAGTTACCACAAAATAGGGGCCTAAAGCAACAGGACTTCATTCTCTCGCAATTCTGGAGACCAGAGCCTGAAACTGAAGTGTAGGCAGGGTCGGCTTTTCTAGAGGCTCTGAGGAGAGAGCGGCACCAGGCCCTTCCCCGCTCCTGGTGTTCGTCAGCCGTCCCTGGCATTCCTTGGCTTGTAGGCACATCATTCCAGTACCTGACTCCATGTTCACATGGCCTTCTTTCCTCTGGGTCCCTGCGTCTACATCTCCTCTGCGTTCTCTTACAAGAACACCTGATACTGGACTCAAAGCCCACCCTGAACCCAAGATGATTTTATCTCCATATCCTTAGTGGATCTAGCCCAGGGGTGGGCAAACTTTTTGACTCGAGGGCCACAATGGGTTCTTAAACTGGACCGGAGGGCCAGAACAAAAGCATGGATGGAGTGTTTGTGTGAACTAATATAAATTCAAAGTAAAGGAGTGGAGGGGAGAGCTAGAGAACCGGATAGAACAGCCGGATCCGGCCCGCGGGCCGTAGTTTGCCCAAGGCTGATCTAGACCCTATTTTCAAATAAGGTCACATCCTGAGGTTCCCGGTGAACATGGACTTTGGGGGACACCATTCAACCCACTAGATCAAACAGACAGTTGAGTATAATACCTACAAGGCAGAGTTAGTGAGAGAAGGCTCAGGTTCTTGACCTCTCTGACCACACAGAAAGGCACATTGGGCCGGAACATTGATGGACATGCCACTGTGGATGTGAATTCCAGGGAGGTCCCCCCACTATACTGCTGTCACTCCTTGTAAGGCGAGGGTAAGCACAATCCTACAAGCAAGGGAGTCATCAGGCTGCTGGGGCACAAGGCAGTGTGGGCTGAGGTGCCAGCTGCTCCCAGCAGCTGTGGGGAGGCGGGATTCCCAGTACCTCGTAGCCTTGGGGATCCACTGGAAGCTGGGTGCAGGTGCACGGAACCCAGCTTCCCCCCAGTGGGAAGGAAGCTGAAACTGGGTTGACTCCACGCACTGGAAACATGGGGAAAGCGCCAGCTGAGGCACCATCTGGCAGGCAGGGGGGAGCCCCAGACCTCCCTCACACAGTGGTGCCTTTTCTACCACATCCTACAAGGACAGTGAGCCCAGACTTGGTTGCTGTGAGAGCTTTGCCATAAAACCAATCTGTTCTTTCTCCTTGAGAGTCTAATATAAAATGCAGAGTTAAAGATCATCAGAGTGAGGAAGAGAAAGGCGAGCATGCTTCCCAGTAGGCCATGAAGTAAGAGGCACGCAGACGAAAGTGGCTATGCCCAGAGCCTGAGTGAAGCTGGCGGTGGGGACCAGAGTGCAGACCCACACCTTGTACGAATAGGGTGGTGTCCAGAGCTGTCCAGTTCCAGTTTCCAGAAGGCCCACCTGGCAATAGTTCTGTTTTTCTTGATACCTGGTCATGTATCTGAGGACCCTAGCGTTCTCACCCCCACACGGATCCTTTCCAATAGACTCTCATCCTATCTAATAAAAGAGTAATATGCAAATTGACCATCACTCCAACACACAAGATGGCCATCCCCATGTGGTCAAAGATGGCTGCCACAAGATGGCCTGCAGGGGAGGGCAGTTGTGGGCAATCAGGCCTGCAGGGGAGGAGAGTTGGGGGGAACCCAGGCCTGCAGGGCAGGGCAGTTGTGGGGGGGGGGGACCAGGCCTGCAGGGGAGGGCAGTTGGGGGCGACCAGGCCTGCAGGGGAGAGCAATTAGGGGTAACCGGGCCAGCAGGGGAGGGCAGTTAGGGGTGACCAGGCCTGCAGGAGAGGACAGTTGGGAGGACCAAGCCTGCAGGGGAGGGCAGTTGGGGGCGACCAGGCTGGCAAGGGAGGGCAGTTAGGGGTGACCAGGCTGACAGGGGAGGGCAGTTGGGGGGGACCAGGCCTGCAGGGGAGGGCAGTTGGGGGCAACCAGGCCAGCAGGGCAGGGCAGTTAGGGGTGACCGTGCTGGCAGAGGAGGGCAGTTGGGGGACACCAGGCCTGCAGGGGAGGGCAGTTGGGGGGGACCAGGCCTGCAGGGGAGGGAAGTAGGGGGTGACCAGGCCTGCAGGGGTGGGCAGTTATGGGGGAACAGGCCTGCATGGGAGAGCAATTAGAGGTGACCGGGCCAGCAGGGAAGGGCAGTTAGGGGTGACCAGGCCGGGAGGGGAGGGCAGTTGGGGGGGACCAGGCCTGCAGGGGAGGGAAGTTGGGGGTGACCACGCCTGCAGGGATGGGCAGTTGGGGGGGACCAGGCCTGCAGGGGAGGGAAGTTGGGGGTGACCACGCCTGCAGGGATGGGCAGTTGGGGGGGACCAGGCCTGCAGGGGAGGGCAGTTGGGGGTGACCAGGCCTGCAGGGGAGAGCAATTAGGGGCAACCGGGCCAGCAGGGGAGGGCAGTTAGGGGTGACCAGGCCTGCAGGAGAGAACAGTTGGGGGGACCAAGCCTGCAGGGGAGGGCAGTTGGGGGCGACCAGGCTGGCAAGGGAGGGCAGTTAGGGGTTACCAGGCCAGCAGGGGAGGGCATGTGGGGGAGACCAGGCCTGCAGGGGAGGACAGTTAAGGGCGACCAGGCTGGCAGGGGAGGGCAGTGAGGGGCAATTGGTCCAGCAGGGGAGCAGTTAGGCATCAATCAGGCTGGCAGGGGAGCAGGCTGACAGGCAAAAGCTGTTAGGGGCAATCAGGCAGGCAGGCAGACAGGCGAGCAGTTGGAAGCCAGCAGTCCTGGATTGTGAGAGGGATGTCCAAGATTGGAGAGGGTACAGGCTGGGCTGAGGGACACACCCCACCCCATGCATGAATTTCATGCACCAGGCCTCTAGTTACTTAAAATGACATGAATCAGTGCTGTTTCAGTGGATTAAAATAAGCCAACATAATATCCCACAAAGTTCTGAAAATAAAATTATTCCAAATATGGGACACCACATTGACAACCTTAGATATAAATAAAGCATCTTTATACTAGACACCACCTTAATCATTACTTAGTCATACTTGTATTTCAGATGAGTCTGAGAATCCATTAGTTAAACATCTTACTATAATCACTTAAAGGGCTAAACTTAGACCTAAATAATCTCAAAAAACAGACTGAGATAGACCTTGTTGCTACTGCTCACCTATCCTCCATTTACTCGGTATTTATTCACTAAATAGAAACTAGGGAATACAATGGTACATACACTCAGGCATAATTACTATGTTGGTGGCATAGTAATTTATGATTTAACCAGATGATCATAGAAACAAACGTAAAATTGCTTCTCTGATAAGTGCTACAAAGCACACATGATGCTATGAGGCTACTTACAAGGGTAGTTTTCTCTATTATGGGGTCTGGAGGCACATGGATGGAGGAGAAGGAAAAAGAGTCACTTAAGATTAGGCTGCAAATGCATTTGGAGAGAAAGGATTTACAATGTTGGTGATCAAGGTAAGGACGCTGGTGTTTGTTCTGTGTGAAATTAGCGTGCTTTAAAGTGAGAGATTGATATGACAAAGCTCTTAAAAAACAATCATTCTGCCTTTAATTCAAGCTGGCAGAACAAGTCTACTAACATTCCCTCTGTTCTCTCAAAAAAAAGTGGGGGACGTCTTATGATGGCAAAGAAAATAGGGCTGTCAGCAATCAAGAGCTTTCAGCGTGTTCGGAAGTGCGGGTTCTCTTCTCACACAGTGAAGATGAGGATTCCATGAGCCCTGACCACTCATGGATGTGCCCAGTTTCGCTTCAATCTTTTGCTCAATCTTGAGTATGAATAGACAACCAACAGCCATTAGACATTCAAGGAAAGCCCACATCATAAAAGACGATGAGCAAGGAAAATAAACAGGAAAACAGTAAGACTGGATGAGACATGAATCAGAAAAAAAACGAACACACTAAAATCTTCAAGACCACTATCTCTAAGAAGTATCTCGCAAAGGATTCTAGAAGATCATTTACTTGGGAGATAATAATAGAATAGTGATGGAGAATCTGAGTGACATTAAGAGAAATGAAGATAGAATGAGAAAGCTGAATACATCCAACTGGAATCTCAGGAACATTACAATGAATGAGAGGAAATAGTTAAAAGGAAAGCGATGTTCACATCTCCAGGACTGACAGAAAACATGGGTCAAAAATTCCCAAAGCACAATATACTACAATAAATGAAAGTAGAATATATAAAAGAAAATTTACATTTAAGCACTTTTCAATAAAATTACAGAACATGAAATACAAAGAAATCTTAAAATGAAGCCAGAGTAAAACAACAAATCACCTATAAAACCAATTTAAATGGCAGCTGATTTTCATTTGCTGTATCTGGCATCCAACGCCCATCCGTCTACTTTTCTCCAGATTTGGTGGAGGTGAGGACATTCTTGAGGTTTTCAAAACTGCCCATTCAGCTTCCTGGGCCAACCGGGGTAGGGCCGAAGGCTGAGGTCAGGAGTTGCATCCTGAGACTGCCCACCTTTCCTTACCTGGAGAGGACCCACTTTGTTAGAATTCACCCATTACCTCCAGCCCCATCGTTAGCTTCTGCCCATTACACTTTGTTGTGCATTACGTAGTGCATTAATGCTTAGGGGCAGGAGGTCCTGTGACCTGAGCTCTCATCTCCAATGTAATCGCTCTGAAGTGTTAGTGAAATTTACTAAGCATATATGAACTTGCACAAAGCTAAAACTAAGCTCTGGTTGCATTATTTTAATGTTTTAAAAAATATCTTCCTAGTTATATTTACCCAGACAAAGGATAGAGGGGACAATTTCTTTTTTTTAAATATATTTTATTGACTTTTTACAGAGAGGAAGGCAGAGGGAGAGGGATAGAGAGTTAGAAACATCAGTGAGAAACATCGATTCAGCTGCCTCCTATACACTCCCTACTGGGGATGTGCCCACAACCAAGGTACATGCCCTTGATTGGAATCGAACCTGGGACCCTTCAGTCCGCAGGCCGACACTCTATCCACTGAGCCAAACTGGTTAGGGCAAGACGACCATTTCTTAACTGCGCAGACTCAGTTGAGTAGGCTGGTGACAAAGATTCATTAGTTGATCACCCAAAGGTGATCCTCACAAGTCAAGAAACATTGATGGGAACTATCCTTTCTCACAAGACTTGACACGTGCTACTTATATGAGCACTAGGACCTTCTGGAATGTCAGAAGCATCAAGGTGAGGCATTAAGCCAACTAATAACTGTAAGAGTGGCCAATGTTAATGTAGCCCTTACTATGTGCCCCATACTGTTCTAAGCGTTTTATATATTTAATTCATTTAATCATCAGGACATTGTTATAAGCCAGTATTATTATTAGCCCGTCTGACAGTACTCGACCAGGAGCACAAAGGAATTTAGTAACTTGCCCAAAGTCATCCCTCCGCCCTACAGCCAGCCTCCGAAGCCGGGTGTGCTGGCTCTGGGGTCCTGCTCTCTACCGCGTGCTGTGTTGTCTCCTGAGTAATTTGGTTGGTGATTTTTTGCAGTAACCCTTACATTGCTCACAAAATGACTTAAGCATGTCCTAACCACAGCTGCCACTCGTCATCCCCGGAAGTCTGGCTTGGCCGGTTCATTGGATAATTATGGAATACTGTCTAATTTACTACCGAGTCAGCCCGGGAAGACTTCCAAGCGCCTTCCGTCATCCGTCTGCATTTCTTATGTAAGAAGCCAGAGGCCGCCGATTAAATTGGTATCATGCATTATTTATACCCCACGTCCACATGACCCCAATGGAACTGTAGAAATAGCCGAGTGCGAGGAGCTCATATTACCAAGGGTCTTACAACTGCCGGTGAGAGTGTGAGTGAGTGTGAGAGTGTGAGTGTGAGAGTGTGGGCAAGTGACGTATCTTCCCGCTGCCACCATTTGCCGGGGCCAGGGGACGGCATCAAGGAGCACAGGGTTCTATTTTACAGTCCTCTGGACGCACGGCTTCCCTTACTTGGAAAGACTGAGTTCAGAAAACGCTCTTAGCCTTGCGGAAAACGAAGGCGTCCATCTCCAAGTGCTAATGTCACAGGCTGAAACAAGGGGTGCACAGGAGATGTTGGTCTCTCTTTTGAAGGAAGATGGCAGTAAAGACAAGGATAAGGAAGAAAAACCCTACTGCACGGCTTGGGTTTATAACAATTAGGTTTAACCTAAATAGTCACAAGAGGCTCTTCCATGGGGGACCATCTTCCCCAAGGAACCACAGGGAGAAAGCTGATGGTAGTTAATCATAACCAAAGGCCAAGTCCAAGGCAGTTTGGAGGTGGGAGACCAGGAGCTAGAAGCTCTGATTGAAACAGCTGGCTTGATAACCTGTTCCTAAAAGCAGGTGGCCCTTTAAGAGTTCCACCCAGGTCTGACTGGGTGTTCAGTGGTTAGAGCATCGGCCTGCACACCAGAGGGTCATGAATCTGATTCCCAGTCAAGGCACGTACCTGGGTTGCTGGTTTAACCCCCATACCTGGTAGGGAGGCATGTGGGATGCAACCAATCTTTGTGTGTCTCTCACATCGATGTTCCTCTCTCTTCTTCCTTCCCCCCTCACTTCCAATCTCTCTAAAAATCAATAAAAAAAATATCCTCAATCCTTGGGTGAGAATTAAAAAAAAAAAGATTTCCATCCAGAGGAAGAAATAACAATTAATCAACAAGCCAAAGGATTTCTTTTCATGATCCCAAAGAAGGAGCAAACATGTTACGTTAAAGTAGAGAATGAATTCCAGGTACCCATGTTCAGGCTATGACCCTCCAGGGGAAGACTTTTCACAAAAGATTGCTTTGAATTTGACTCTTGCAGTCACAGTCCAAAGAAACTAGTCTAATTGCTTCTTTGTAACAACAATTTATTTTTCTGTCTTAACATTTCGGGCAACGAATAGCTAAATATGGAGGATTATGGGCTGATGCGTGTCCTCCCAAAATTTCTATGTTGGGAATTCTGACCCCCCAGTACTTTAGAAGATAGTCCATGAAACATAGGCTGGGAAAGTCTCACAAGGAAAAAACTGACCATAGTGTGTCAGACCCACACTCCACAGGGAGGAGCCCCCAGCCATGTAGGGCTCAGGGTACCATCAAATGTGACACCAATTTTAAATGGAAAGCTTGTACTCCAGCCACTCACTGGGTCACAAAACATTTGAACATTTTCCTCCAGATCTGGGACATCAGATATACCTGCCAAATTACCTGTCTGTATTGGCATTCCACTATCATATATAATATCAAAGTCATATATGCCTGGTCCAGACACACAGTGGACTTCAAATCTCCTCCCATCATCACCAAACAGCTAGTCCAAATGGACATACCACTTGCTCATTTCATACCTGGGACTTCTATCCTACACCATTTTTCTTTTTTTTTTTAATGTTTTTATTGATTTTAGAGAGAGAGAAAGGGAGAGGGAGAGAGAGAGAGAAACATCAATGAGATAGAAACATCAATGCCTCCTACATGTCCCCTACTGGGGATCAAGCCCGCAACACAGGCATATGCCCTGACCAGAAATCGAACCAGCAACCTCTTGGTGCATGGGTCAATGTTCAACCACTGAGCCACACCAGCTGGGCCTACACCATTTTTTATGTAAACATTCATCTTCCTTGTAAAATCAAAACACTTGGGTTGCCTGGTATTGTTTAAAGTTGAAGAGTGGCTCATCTTAGAATCAACTCGTCATGGTTGACTCCCCTGCATTCACTGCTGTGCACCCATTCTGAGCCTATTTACTGAAGTCCTACTATGTGCCAAGAAGCAGTTCTATGTAACATGAGGCTCTTCACACTTAACACCTGTGATCTGCTCAAGCCAAAATGAAGGTACACTCAGTAATGGCAGCCATTCCAGTACATTCTGATATAGCATTCTACCCACGGACAGACTCAGGAGAGGGGAAGCATGAGACGCTGCAGACCTGGGAAAAATCAGGCTGTAATATTCATCTCCTCACTCCTTCCCCAACCTTATGCTGGAGGCCATTAAGATGATAGTGAACGGCAAACATGAAGCAGGGAAATAAGCCACTGAACATGGGCGACTGCTGTGTAAGCAGGTGTGTACCCCCCTCTGCCACTTGCAATGCTGGCCTAGCATGAGTGAGTGACCCATTTTGCTGTACAGAAAGCTGACTGTGTGTGTGTGTGTGTGTAACACCCCAAATTAACACCAGATTCAAAAGTGCACCCTGCTCTGCCACTTGCAACAATGGCCCAGAATGCAATGCTGTACAGAAAGCTGTCTCTGTATGTGTGTAACACCCACAAATTAACACCAGAATCAAAAGTGCCTTCCTCTTCCTTCACCTCTCCCAAGAATTCCTTAAATATTCACCATTAACTAGATCTGTTTCATTCTGAAATGAATACGTGCTATTCACTAAGAAAACGTTATCACACAAATGGATGTGGATTTTTTTCTAAATCTGTATTTCTGTGTTTTGAATAAAAATAAATATTTAACCAGCCCACACAGTTTCTTTTCCATCAAAAAGGACAGCATAATGAAAATTCAGGCAATAGGGATGGGACCCTGCCCACTGTATTTTGTTTATAAATAAATTTGGTTCTGCTTTGGATTGAAGGGTCACTTTGGTTGGTGAGACAAAGAAGTTGCATTTTATAGCTTCACTGGAGGAAATACTATATGGGGCCTTCCCAGGCAAAACAGACGCCGACCATAGCTTATTAAGACTATTGCAACTCTTATCCACATGGGTCCATTTCTTCTGCTTCATTTTGGGTTGGGATTGCTGGTATTGTTGCAACTTCCCTGCCCTAGAACTAACAATATTAGATGACTGCTGGCAATAGCTATTTTTAACCACACTCTCTAAACACCGGCGTTCTATAAACTCAGCAATTTGGGCACACAATATGTGTAACTCCCTGGAGAATATTACATGTGGGTTTTATTTTAATATCAGAATCCACTTACTTTAAAAACATATGGAAGGGAGTCTATGATGATTTAAATCTAAAACCATAATCCAACTTTTCATTTAAACTAGATTATTGGAAGGACATTCAGTCATCGATCAAAACGATGAACTTAATGTTTACATGGCTCTGTGGTGTAATGTGGCAATGTAACATTGCCATAGTTTTAGATTTAACCACTAGAAGTGTTTTTCACTTAGCAATCAGAATCTAAGTCTAGAATTTCTGCTAGAAAAATATTAATATTTTCATGTCATTGCCTGGAACATAGTTGGCCCTCAAGTTGCAACAATAATAAAATATTAAGGAACTGTGACAATTATTTTACTAGGAATGCTTCATGTTACCCTTTGGGTTGACTAGAGGATATGGCACACACATCTGTTGGGAGGCCGTTGACAGGGCAGGTGAGTTTGATAATCTTGTAGGACACACTGGAACCCAGCGAGCAGAAGATGACAGCTGAGATAAACATGAAGCCCGCGTTGGGGGACTCACTCAAATCTTAGTCCTCCGGCTCCAAAAAAAGAGTGACAGCCAGGGAGTGGTGCTCTGAGTTGGACACTACCTCAGGCCTGACCCTGCTCTGGCACATCAGCCTGCAAGATGTGAGGACGGGAGGTGGCTGTGCGGCTTTGTCAATAACTAGGACCAAAGTCCATAATCATAGCAGCTGCTGCACTGTGTCCCGACAAGCTGCCTGGGTAACTAGAATGTCACATGGGATGCAGAAGGGTATACGGACTTTCCTGTTCTGCTTCCTACATCGGATGCTCCTTCCCAGCACTGAGGCTCTGCCTGCCGTCTCAGCCCATCTGGCATCAGTAGTCTTGTTTCTTACTCCCCACTAGGGTTGAGCTTTGGCTTTTAAGGCTCAGTAAATAGACAGATGGGTGATTCCCATTCCTCCCAATATCAGAGGCTCACAAGCCACTACCCACAACACACAGGAGCCTCAACCTTTTATTTTTTTATTTTTTTTTTAAATATATTTTATTGGTATTTTACAGAGAGGAAAGGAGAGGGATAGAAAGCTAGAAACATCAATGAGAGAGAAACATCGATCAGCTGCCTCCTGCACACCTCCCACTGGGGATGTGCCCGCAACCAAGGTACATGCCCTTGACCGGAATCGAACCCGGGACCCTTCAGTCCGCAGGCCGACGCTCTATCCACTGAGCCAAACCGGTTTTAGCTGGAGCCTCAACCTTTTAGTTAAAAACTCCTCCCCAGGTGTATGCCTACCTTTATGGAGCTTATCCTAGAAGCGTTTCTCATAGGCCCTGAGTCAAATCCTATTTATCTTATACAGAACAGAACCCATCGTGGTCCTGAATAATCACGTGTGTGTGTGTGTGTGTGTGTGTGTGCATGCATACATGTGTGCATGTGATATTTCTAGTGCAATAGAGCACAGGAGATGTCTAGGATGCTATAGGATACAGCATAACCAAAAACTTATGTAAGTGTTTATAAACTTTTCTAGGAATCATATAACAAAAAAGTAGTAGACGTTTCACTCATGTGTTATCCGCCAGGATGCACACTGCTGCTCCCTGTCATGGGGAAGAATTTTCCGGAAACCTGCTCAGCCGACTGGCTGATGGAGCAGAGGCCTCACGAGCCCTGGGTGAGTGGAGGGTGCTACAGATTATGTCGTTCTTCCCAGAGGCCCTGATAAATCAAGGAGGGAAATAGCGTACACTGCTCTGTATCTTCTTAAATAGTCATAGCACCTTGAGTTATTTATATAATCCTACCTAATAAAAGAGTAATATGCAAACTGTCACTCCAACACACAAGATGGCTGCCCCCATGTGGACACAAGATGGCCACCACAAGATGGCCAGCAGGGGAGGGCAGTAGGGAGGGACCAGGCCTGCAAGGGAGGGCAGTTGGGGGGAGGACTCAGGCCTGCAGGGAGAGCAGTTGGGGGACCAGGCCTGCAGGGGAGGGCAGTTGGGGGGAACCAGGCCTACAGGGGAGGGCAGTTAGGGGTGACCAGGCCTGCAGGGGAGGACAGTTAGGGGCAATCAGGCTGGCAGGGGAGCAGTTAGGCATCAATCAGGCTGGCAGGGGAGTGGTTAGGGTGTGATCAGGCTGGCAGGCAGAAGCAGTTAAGGGCAATCAGGAAGGCAGGCAGGCGAGCAGTTGGGAGCTAGCAGTCCTGGATTGTGAGAGGGATGTCCGACTGCCTGTCTAGGCCCGATCCTACCAGGCCTAAATGGGCAGTCGGACATCCCTCGAGGAGGGGTCCCAGATTGGAGAGGGTGCAGGCTGGGCTGAGGGACACACACCCCCCTCCCCGTGCACAAATTTCGTGCACTAGGCCTCTAGTAAGTAGAATAATAAAATATCAAAATATGTCATGTTTTATTTTTGGAGTCAGGATACAGTGAAATGCTTTGCTGTCCTGTCCCTAAGAGGTTACGTAATCATCTGAGCTAGAAATAAAGGTGCCAGTCCTCACACTGTCACAATCCCGACCTCGGGCACCTGGGCCATGAAGCGCGGAGCCCCAGGCTCTCCCCCAGCTCACTGAGCACGGCGGACTCAGGCAGGCTGCCCGCCTTTGTGCTGTCCCTCCTACCCTCCATGGTTCAGCTATGGGCACTAGACAGTGCCCCTTCCGAGAAGGTGGACCCGAAAGGGAAAACCCTGCGCATCCCATCCCGGGCTATTTGAGTTTCCTTCGGTTTACAGAAGATCCTCGTACATAGATGAGCGTGTGATGTGGGTGGAACTGTGTCCCTCTAAGTCCATCTGTGGAAGGCCTGTCCCGCAGCGCTTCAGAACCTGACCTCATTGGGAAACAGGTTTGTTGCAAATGTAATTCATCAAGACGAGGTCATACTAGAGTAAAGTGGGTACCTAGCCAACATGGCTGATGTCCTTATAAACAGTGGGAATTTGGACACAGAGACATGCAAACAGGAAGAATGCCAGGTAAACATCAATAAGCCAAGAAACACCAAAATTGCCAGCAAAGCAACAAAAGTTGCAGGGCGGGGGTGGGGAGGCCTGGAACATTCTCCAGCATGGCCATCAGAAGGAACCAACTCTTTGATCTCAGATGCCTGGCCTCCAATAAACCTCTGTGGGTTAGGCTCCCTTGCTGCGGTACTTTGCCAATGCAGCCCAGGGGGACGTATCCAGCATGAATGCCCTCAGTTGATGTCTTTATAATGTATGCACCACCTTCAACCCTCCAACGCCTTTTGGCCTTAGCTTCTCATTCCTTACAAGTTTAGGAGCAATATTATCTCTGTGGATGAAAAACAGCTGTTCACATCAATGAAATGCGTACAACACTTGGATCTTGCGAAGATTAGTTCCCCCTAAAAAGAAAAGATGATAAAATGCAATTTCTCACTGAACCAAATAATTTGATGAGGAAAATCATAAGAACTTGTCTAAAATTATACATTTGAAAGCCAATTCTTTGGTTCATGCCAGATATGATATTGAGTAAATCCTATTTATTATTAAGTCCACTATAAACCAAAAAGAACCACCCCACTTTAACTTCATATATATACATGCATGTGTGCATGTTTACATGTGTGCATTTATGCATACATTAACGTATATGCATATGCATACATACGTGTGTGTCTCTGCATAACCTGCTAAGATGCTCTCACCCATGATGTAAGGCAGTGCAGAGCAATACCACACAGCACATGAGAAAAGACACGGGGCTGACAGGCAAAAGCAATTTAAGGAAAATTAAAGCTTTGCAGAAGTCTCTGGGAGCAAGCCAAAGGGCCATTATACTAAGTCCAAAAAATTCAGCATCCTCGTTCTCCATTATAACCCCCAACACACACTCACACACTCAGCTGTCGATCCTCCAATTACTCCTGCATCACATCCCAAGTTCTCCAAACAAACTGTCTCCAGCTCCCCTCCTCGCCTCCCCTCTTCTATTAGGCCCTTCCCCACCAGCAGCTCCCTGCCGGTCCCCATATAACCCCCTTAGTTTTCTGGGTCCTCTCCCTTTAGTTTCATTTTGCCCCTGCCCCCCAGGAAACCTCAGGGCAATCGCTTCTTGTTCCACACAGGGGTTTCCTTCACAGAGGAGAGTGAAGGAGGTGAGAGGCTTGGGAAAGAATGCAATTACTTTTAAGGTCTTATGTTTTCCTTTCCTTCCCATCTTTCAAAGTAAAAATGCTGATTTCCTGTAAGAAGCCCTGAGGTCTTGGACTTTGAGGTGTGGCCTGCTTGCTCAGAGATCCTGCTGACTCGTTAGTGCTCAGAAAAAGAGAAACCTGAAGAAGTCTGAGGAGCACCCTGGGGTGGGTCCCATCTCAGCCTCTGGCAGCGACTGCTGGTGTTCACCATGGGCTCGGAGAAGGGGAAGTATTAGAGTCTGCTCAAGCCGCCATAGCAAATACCAAGGACATTTCCTTCTCACAGTTCTGGAGGCCGGAAGTGCAAGATCAAGGTGTCAGCAGAGCTGGTTTCTCCTGGAGCTCTCTCCTTGGCTTGCCCGAGTCACCTCCCTGTGTCCTCACACAGTCTCTTCTCTGTGCACAGCCACCTGGTACCTCTTCCTCCTCATATAAGGGCACCAATCCTATTGGATTAGTGCCCCACCCTCATGACCTCACTTAACCTTAATTACCTCCTTCTAGGCCCCTTCCCAAAGTAGATCCTCAACTTAGGAATTTTGGGTGGACACGTTTCAATTTGTGACAAGAGGGATGAACAAACATGTGACAGAATGAGGAAGGACAGAAATCAGCTGCCAGGAGCCATGTTGCCTATCTTCTGACGCTGCTGGGATCACTACAATGGGCAGTGAGGACGCTGGTGACATCTGGAGAGCAGGGAACCTCACAGACAAATTAAAGAAACAAACATGCTTTGGCCAAGCAAAACACATCTGTGGGCTGAGGACTATCAGGTTTCAAGCCCTGTTGAAGAATTTCTGGCAACTTTCAAAACTGGGTGACAACTGCCTGAACTGGCATTCGTGGCCCAGCGGTTCGCTTGTTTTGTTTTTGCTGGGTGATGAGAATTCCGTTTGCTATGGGATGGAGGGAGGAGAGGAGCTGATGCTTAGAATGCATTCAGTTCCCTTGGATGTATATGTAGGTTCAAGAGGTAGACTACACATGTCTTTTAATTTCCTTAAAATCTTACTTCTGCCTCCTATTGTCCAGAGACACAATAAAAAGAACTCATTTCTACAGCCTGAACCAAAACATAAGTGTGTGCTGGTGGTTAGTGAACTGGACAAATTGTTAATATGCTGGATAGATGGTACCAAATTCTTACAGAAGGCAGGCCGGTTTCATGGCACCAGCCCATTCGGATCAGCCAGCAGTGACTGCCCGGAGGATTCTGGGTTAGATGGAACACACACAAGCTGGACTCCCGTTACTTAGCCATTCTGTTATGGATAATGGAGGGCGGGAGGGCAATGCAGGCCTAGGACTTGAAAGCACACAACTGACTCTCAGGCAATCCCTCCTCCCAGGTGCCACTAATGGAAACCTCCTCTGTGGGACTTTGTGAGGCCAATAAACAGACAACAGAGAAGAAAATGAAGATCTTGTGAAATGTAGAGAGCACGTCCACTTCTGATTTTAACATGAAACCCAAGAAACAGGTTTCTTCCTTTTTATTGCTCAGGAGGTTGGGGGTTAGTTTTTTGTGGATTGTCTTAAAATAATTATCTCTGTAATTTTTACTGAATCTGTAATAAGCTTATTGATTTTTTTTCCTCTTAAAATAGGCAATATTCCATGGGAAAAAGGCCAACCTTTCTTGGCGCGACCTCTTTTTTTTTTTTCTGGAGATTATTAATTTCTTTTTAATAGACCTCATACTGCAAAATCAAATTTTTATATCACAAAGGGATTTACATTTATCTTGAGCTGCACACTTTTCGTCGTCTATCAAACTCCGTTTAAGTTTCTAATTGAAATAATTTTTCAAGTGTTGAGCAATAAAGGGGCAATAAGTGATGTATTTAAATTATTTAATCAGCTGATTCATTATTAATTCGGTTTTGTTCCTTGCTGCACAGTGAGGCTAAGCTGATGCCTTTGATTCTCGAATCCTTTCTGTCATTAGGCAACAGTTGAAGTGGCTGTTCTTTCCAGCCCGCTTGTGTGCAACGGGCGCTGGGCACTCAGGCAACATCAGTGTGAATCACAGTGAAACTGAACACACGAGCTTTGTTTTGCAACAGGCAGCGCCCAAAGCAGAGAGTGGTGAACACATCGTGCCTACTCTTAGTCAAACTAAAAAAGAAACTGCCCACCCGATAGGACGAGCCATCGCACTAAGAAAGACCTTATCCTTCAGCATTTACGGGCTCATCCATGCCTTGGTCTACATACTTCCTTCCCTTCACTAAGACTGATAGATCTTCAACGTGGATTATGTAATGGATCCTCGGCTAGTTTATCTGATTGGCTGGTTTTCAGATTTCTGAAACCCTTTGACCAGCATCTCTATCTGGTAATCCCTTTCACAGCACAAACTTGTGCAGAATATCAGCCTCCCCCTCCACAATCGGCCTTTTAACGAAATCTCCAGCTGATTCGTGCTCACACTGACATGTGAGAGGTGCTGGATTAGCACTTCTGCATGCCGGCTACGCTTCACAAAAGGGCAAGAGCAAAGGGCCATCAATTGGAAAAGGATGGACCTGCATCCACTTACTGTCCTCACCCCTCAGATGTCAGAGGGGGAAGAACCATGTGTTGCAACTACCATGATATTCCTGTAAAATTTCCAGCACTTGCTCTAGCCACCAAAGGACGTCCTTTGATGGAGCAGCTCCCGCCTCGTTGCTGGCTGTGCTGACTTCGTGTTCACAACCCAATGGCTTGTTTATTGAACAAATAAACATCAGGGCCTACTAGTCCTCATTAGGGGCTGTGAGCATGTGAAATAAAATGACACACTGTGCTACTCACCCAGCGTAGCTCAGTGGTTGAGCGTTGACCTATGAACGATTCGATTCCCGGTCAGGGCACATGCCTGGATTGCGGGCTTGATCCCCAGTGTGGGGCATGTAGGAGGCAGCCGATCAATGATTCTCTCTCATCACTGACGTTTCTGTCTCTCTCTCCCACTTTATTCCTCTCTGAAATCAATACAAAAAATATTTTAAAATGACACATTGTGCTTATCTTTACTCTCCTGCTCCAAGATCCCATCATTGGTTTATCACTTTTTGATGAGTGACAATGACCATTAGCCATACAGTAAATACCACTGCTTCCCTAGTACAAATTATTATCATAATTAGAAGAAGAATAGAACCCTTACCCAGGGCTCCATGGATGAGAACTCAAGGTCATGGTTTCTTCTCCATATAGTCCTAAAACCCAGCAACAGTGAGCCTGAACACCCAAGTAGTAATGGAAATGAGTAATGATCTTTCAAGATGGCAGGTGATAGAGGCAGAAGAGCTACCTGTGCATCTGAGACACCTTCTCCCCAATGAAATCGAAGGTTTGCCAGGCTGGTGTATGAATAAATTCATGATGTGTGACGTTTCCAAAATATCTGTTAAGAACCATTTCAAAATGAAGTCATCAAAATGACTGCAAAATGTATGCTTCTGATTCCAACAGCCAGGTGTGTGTGTGGGGGGGTGTGGGTGTGTGGGTATTTGTGTGTGTGCTTGTTAGACAGAATTCATTACCAGTATTTCGAGTGTAGCCTCTCTATGAACGTTTGTTCAGGATTGCTTTTGCACAATGGTTTGGAACATCAGCAGAGAAAGAGCTAAGTGAGAAATTCCAGAAGCCCAGACTTTACTTCAGCTTGTTTTTCTTCCCTGCTTTATTAGAAAAAAAAATCATTCTTTTTCTTTAAATTTTAATACAATTGCAAGGATTTGATATATTTTTTTAACTTATCAGTTTATGTTGTTAAGAGTAGGGACATCACTTTAATGTGGGAAATGGAAGCTATATACCAGGGATTTTCTTTCATGATCACATGGGGGTAAAGAAATCCTTCATTGTGTGCAAATTACCTTTCATAGGTATTTAATTCACAATGTAAGTATGATATAAATTCTTATATTTTTTTAATTCAGCCTGGAGCTGCTAAAAGATGATATTACATGGTCAAACAATCAAATTAGCCAAAAGAGGAGATTTGAGCTCAAAAATATGCTAAAGGAAAAAAAAAAACCACCTACTATTAAAATAGAATGACCAAAGTAGTAGGTTAAGGATTAGAAATATTGCTGCCCCAACTTATCCAAAAGAAGAGCTGGTTAAGTTCTGACACACAACCAGAATTGAAGAAAATCAATGAGTAAAGCATAGGGAACAGAAATCACACAGACACACCCAAAGAGGGAAAGTCAAGTAGTGTAGAGTACATAAAATCCTATATAATAAAAGCCTAATATGCTAAGTGTCTGGTTGTCCAGTCAACCATTCAACCAAGCAAAGTGTAATATGCTAAAGATATGCTAAGGCTGCTCAACCACTCACTATGACGTGCACTGACCACCAGGGGGCAGACAGTGAACCACTCACTATGATGTGCACTGACCACCAGGGGGAAGAAGCTCCAACCCATATGTGAGCTTGCTGCTGGGGTCCGGCCAATCAGGACTGAGTGAAACGGGCCGGACACACCCTGGAGCCCTCCCGCGGTCCCTCCCCAGCTGGCCAACCTCCCGCGTCCCTCCCCAGCCCGGATCATGCACTGGTGGGGTCCCTTGACCTGGCCTGCACCCTCTAGCAATCCGGGACCCCTTGGGGGATGTTGGAGAGCCAGTTTAAGCCTGATCCCACAGGCCAAGCCAAGGGACCCCATTGTTGCAAGAATTTATGCATCAGGCCTCTAGTTCAATAATATTTATATATTAAATAAGCTTACCATAAGCAAAATTACAATACAAACAATGACCTTCAAAATTGTACATATCTGTTTAAAAAAATAATTCTAACACACAACAAAAGGCTTGCAAACCTATTTTTCAAATAACATACAAAAAAAAAAAAGAAATGGGCAAAGCAAATGAACAGGCAATAACAACAATAAAATTCCAGGGACAATCTAAATTCACAACAATAGGGGGACTGGCTGAGTCTATTGTGGAAAATACATATAATAAAATAGAATACTATGGAAGTGCTAAAAAAAAAAAAAGCACCTAATTTTGAATATATGAAAAAAATCCCAAAATATTAATAGTATCTATCTCCACATTGCAACCATTTTTCTTCACTTTGCTTGTGTGCTTCAAGTGTTTTACAAATTCTACATATTCAGTATATATTGTTTTGCAATTAGGAAAAAAGGATAATCAGCATCGTAAAAATTTTAAAAGAATTTAAAACTGGAACAATTTAGATCAAAGACTTCAGCGTAAATGAGGGGGGAAATTCTTCCCAATCCTATAAAATTATAGCCTAAACACTTGAAATATTTTACTTCCAAGAGTAAACTAGCAAATTTTGGACAAATGTCATTACCTTACACCAGTGATCTGCAAACTGTGGCTCGCGAGCCACATGCGGCTCTTTGGCCCCTTGAGTGTGGCTCTTCCACAAAATACCACTGCCTGGGAGAGTCTATTTTGAAGAAGTGGTGTTAGGAGAAGTTTACGTTTAAAAAATTTGGCTCTCAAACGAAATTTCAATCATTGTACTGTTGATATTTGGCTCTGTTGACTGACTAATGAGTTTGCCGACCACTGCCTTACACTGACATTCTTAGATATGTCTGTAGCAGAGGACAATGTTGAGTCATACATGTAAGGACATAGCTTGGACCCAAAAAAAAATTCCATTTCCTCAACTGTGTTTGCACTGAACATCTGCTGTATTCTGGAGTGAGTAGGGCTGATGGGACCAGAGTGCTGGAGCTTTCGATTGGATGGTGCCTCCTCACTGACTTTGAATCCGCATTGCCAGTGGGTTAAGATGGGAGCTAGCACATCAACTCAAGCTTACTGCCTGCATCACCTCCCATTATCTAGGAAAACCATTCCTGTAACTTTATCAGGGTAACCGATCATTCAAACACAAGAAAAAAAAATATCCTACAGAATGAGTTTCTGGTTGCCACTGTAACAAACTAACACAAATATGGTGGCTTAAAAGAACACAAATTTATTCTGTTACAGTTATGGAGGGCAGACGTCCACGATCAGTTTCATGAGGCTAAAGTCAAGGGGGGCGGGGCAGACCAGTGTGACCTCCAGAGGCTCCAGGAATGAATCTGTTTCCTTGCCTTGTCCAACTTCTTGAGGCTGCTTGTCTTCCTTGGCTTGTGACCCCTCCCTCACATCGTTCCAACCTCTGGTTTCATCATCCCATCTTCTACCATCCCTCTAATCTCCTCTTCCCTCTTAGTAGGGTGCCTGTGATTACACCAAGCCTACGAGAGCATTCAGGATAATCTCCCCACATCCAGAATGTTAATGCAAACACATGTGCAAACTCTCTTTGTCCGTATCAGATAATAACCACAGGTTCCAGGAGTTAGGACATTAGGACATGAACACCTTGGGGGAGAGGAGGGAGGCAATATGATTCAGCCTACCACAACCACCAATCAGCTAGGCAAGGCCCCGCTTGTAAAATTCTCCATAGAGCAGCCATTTGGCGCATTGTTGTTGATATTTTAGAATCGTGACAAACTATGATTCTCTTCAGAAATATGAACTTGAAGGTAAGGCAGGTAAGTGGATTTCTAGGAGGAAAAGGAATACTCATTCTCAAATTTCTTGTTCTTTCCCCAAGTCTTGGATGAGTGCTGCACAGCAGAAAACTCACATGTTTTTAAAAACAATATATGGTGGATACAGATGTGAGCAGAGGCGTTTGCTTTACTAGTACAAATGCAAGTGACGGCTTTGACTTGCCTATGGCCTCTCTTTGCCAAGGGAGCAGAGAGAGAATGAGAACACCACCTGCCACCTGAGCACCCCTGTGCCACCCCTCGCCCTCCCCAAGCCTGAGACTCCAACGAAGGACAACTGAAGCCATCGATGGAGGTTACTGAAATCTGTTCAATAAAAATATCAAACCTTTAGGTTTTTTAATGTGGGAGGACCCACATACAGGGGCTGATTGCTCCTGCCGTATTTTTTGCCATATCCACTAGTGAATGATCTCAAGCCTCCAACCTTTCCCTCCTCTTTCTCCTCACAGTTCATCACCCATAAAGGTGACATCTTTGTGTTCCCACGATCAACAAACCTCTGAGGTGTTTGGTGAGTAAATAGTTACTAAAATATATAGACACTTAAGTACTGAACTCCAATGTGGACAGACTAGCAAGGAAGGGGGCGGGGGAGAAGGAGAGAGGATGGGGAAAAGCCACTTTTGTGCCCATACCTGGACCCTTAAGTGTTGTTAAAGAAAATTGCACAACTGGGAAGACGGTGTCACAACAGATGCATGATCACTAACCTACCCAGGCCCCTCCACATCTCCAAGGAGAGGTTCACTCTCCTGCTCTCCAAAATGGCCCTTCACCTTCCTAACCTCCCCAAGCCTCAGCCCTCCCCCTCAAGAGCCAGTCTTCCCTCCCTCTTTACAGAGAAAAGAAGAAGGGTACGGTTTGTTAAATCCCTTTAACCACTTACCACCACCAAATCTACAAACGTGCCAGGATCCGACCCATTCTTCCCTCGCTTGGGTTAGAATGAGACAGTGACCTGTTCAGTACAAGGCACTCCTCTGGCTGTGTCTGCAGAAAGATGGGCAAATAGGCCTCCCGAAGTTCCAAGCGTGGGTGTGGCCTTGCGGAGCTGAGTCTGGCTCAGAATCGGGAGAGCCCAAGGTCTCCACACCTTCCTTTACATGAAGGAGCAGAGGCTGTTCTTCCAGAAGGTGGTGGAGCCTGGGATGCATGATCTTAGAATGGCCAAGACCCCAGTTTCTTCCTCGCTCCCAACTTTCTCTCAATTACCCAGTTCCTCCTGGGTCCTTGGCCCCTCAATCACCATTGATTCTCCAGTGACTGGTCACCACTTAAATATGCTCAGGTCTCCCCAGTGAGTAGGTCTCTGCTCGGCCCACCCTCTCCCACTACTGACCTCTCTCTCCTCCCCATTCCCAGTCTTGCTGAGGAGATGCAAACATCCAGTCACTCCACTACCCACGCCAACCTACTTCCGGCCCCATCCTCTTAATTGTCAACCATGTATGGCCACTGCTTCCCAGTCTTCTTTCCTGAGCCGCCTCTCCCTGCCCAATTTCAAAATGTTGGTGTTCTTGGGATTCTAAGAGAGACCCTCTTCTCAATTCACTTTCCACTTGCTCTTTAGAGACCTTGGCCATACCCGTTGCCTAATTCACCATCTATTGGCCAGCTCTCCACTCTCCCCAGGCCTGTCCCTGGAGCTGCAGACCCGCACTTCCAGCTGCTCTTTGATACTCCACTTGAATGTACTCACAGGCATGTCAAACTGACTAGGACCACACCTGGACTTCTGTTTTCTCCTTCCTTACTCCCAAAACCGCTCCAGCGGCAATGTCCCTTCGTTGGTGAAAGGCCCATCCACACAGCTGTCCAAATAGATTCTCCTAAGTACAAAACGGCTCACTTCTCCCCAATTGCATTCCTCAGTCCTAGTCCAAGCTCCCCTCACCTCTCCTAGTGAGCTGTAACAACCTCCTAAACGGCCTTCCAGAATCCACTCTTGTCCCACTCTGCTACCTCATTACCTTCCTATAATAATATGGCCACATCACTCCCTTGCTTCAATGCTTTAACGATTGCCCAGTGGCTTTTGAATAAAACTTGATCCTTAATATGAACCATCTCTTTCTAATCTGGCCATTGCTCACTTCTCCAGTCCCGTGACACACGCTTCCTGTGTCACCCTCCCTCCCTCCCTATGGAAAGATTCCTTCAGTTTGCTCATCCACATCCCTTCTCTACCCTGTTCTCTGGCCCATGAGGCTGACCAGTAGGGGCTACATCAGTGAGCTGCCCATGCCATCTGACTTTGGGGGCTCAGGGCAGAGGGAGCCCCCACAGGAGATTGGAGATGGCTAGAGGACTGAAGTCAGTTATTAATCGCCCTGGTTTACTTCCTCCTGGGTCTGCTTAGCTTGCTGCATCCGTCAACCACAGGACACCCCTCCTGTCACAGTGACCCTCTCCTTCTGGGAACCACCCCGTCACCCTTTCACCCCACCAGGCTAAGGGCAGTGACAAGTCAGCCAATGCAGGACCCAGGGCCCAGCACCATCCTTTGTGCTCTCCTGACACCCAGCCCACACCTTTGTAATGGTTCCTTTGTTAAACACTCCAGTCTTTTCTAGCCAGATTGGGCCATCTGTGTCCTGTTGGGGTCCTGCCTGGTGTACCCTCGTCCTCCGCACTCCGGTTCTGCCGCCCTTCCTCAGATCCTTAAGTGGCCCATGCTTTATATCCCTGGAGTCCTTGTCTCACCTGAGGCTGGCCCTAATGCCCTGAAGGACACACAGGCTGCATGAAGTCACCCACTGTGCGCTCCTAAGGAGCCGTCAACGTTGCCGCTGATGCACTAGCAATGCTGCCGGGACTAACTTCTCTCTGTAAAGCCAGCTCCATAGGGCAGGGACCATGTGGGTGGCACCCAATTCCCTCAATGCCTGGCACCCTGCAGGTGCTCAGTAAATATGTGTTAACCATAAGCTCATTTCTCCAAGTTTCCCTGATGGGCATCCGATGATATTTAAGGTTTCACTTGAGCACTTGTGTTATAAATGTAGAGTTGCTACACAGATAGCTTTGGATGACCTTGGGTAAACAGTGACATCATTTCTTTCCAAATCCTAGAGGTATTCAAAACGCATCCTTCATTTGGACAGTGATGAGGTCCAGAAAATGTATAAATGGTACACAATACGTGCAAATGCATTTGAGGGCAGGATTCCCATTAGTTTCATCATCCTAAGAAATGAGTCTTGAATAGCAGACCCAAGGTAATACATAATGAAAAGGATTATAAATATTTGATTAGTGGTTTCTTATTATCGAACTCTGTTGCTGACTGACCACCTAACCCTAGGGTGTCCAATTCCTTCACTCGAAGAGAAACATCTATGTCCTATAAACCTGGGTCTAAGCACAGGTTCTCATACCGGCCTTGTTCCACTGACTCCTGAGCCTTTGGTTGGCTACTTAAGAACCAGTCCCTGCCCTTGGCTTTTTGATTCCCCTTAACTGTTATCCACCAAACTGCAGATCCTCCTGCCCTCACACCCCTCTGGGACCCACCTCCTGTCCATTCCCTGGACTTCCTCACTCCTAAGAAGTGACCACAATACAGCCAGCACTCCTGTGCTAGGTAAATTATACCTCAATAGAGATGTGAAAAAATAAAACTAGGGAAGTGGTTCATCAACTGGACCTTGTGATCAGTCTCCACCTGCCACAGACTAGAGTTAGCTGGCACGAGCCTGTGTCCCCATCAATCTTAACGCTCCGTGTCAGCTGGCATTTTCATCTTGTGTGCAGAGCAGAGGCCCCCACCTAGTGTGATCATTCAATAATTATTTGTTGAATTGAACTCTAGTGGAGGCGAAAAAAGACATTTTCTGGACATTAAAATAATTCTTTAAAAAAAGGTTTCGCCAAACCCTTCCCCTAAAATGTTCCTTTATAAGCAGCTGACAAGCAGGGCAGGAAAACTGTGATGATTTGGGTTTGAGAAGCAGACATAACATTTAGCTCAAGACCCAACAAGTCGGTCTTTGGAGAAAAAAGGGGGCAGCCATCTGTCCTCTGCTCCAGTGCACAGTGCCAGTGGCTGCTGGTCCCGCCACGGAAACTGTCAGATGATGGCCACGTGGCTGAGCTCGTGGACTGAGGAGGCAGCTGAAGCTGCTTTCCACTTGAGAGGAATGTAAGTCCTTTTCTCTCTGGAGTCTGGCGGAAGGGGCACGGCACTTAGATCCAAAGAGAAGCCCTGGCCAGCTTTGCTCAGTGGTTAGAGCAGGTGTGGGCAAACTTTTTGACTCGAGGGCCACAATGGGTTCTTAAACTGGACTGGAGGGCCGGAACAAAAGCATGGATGGAGTGTTTGTGTGAACTAATATAAATTCAAAGTAAAGGAGCAGAGGGGAGAGCAAGAGAACCCTCCGCTCTTTCGGCTCTGTGGGCCGGATAGAACAGCCGAACGGGCCGGATCCGGCCCGCGGGCCGTAGTTTGCCCACAGCTGGGTTAGAGTGTTAGCCCGAGGACCAAAGAGTGGGGAGTTTGATTCCGAGTCAAGGGCACTTATCTGGGTTGCAGGTCCCCCAGCCAGCGCATGCAGGAGGCAGGCAACCAATCAATGTGTCTCTCTCACATCCATGTTGCTCTCTCTCTCCCCCCTCCCTCTTCCACTCTCTCTAGAAATCAGTGGGGAAAAAATATCCTTGTGTGAGGACTAAAAAAAAAGAGAGAGGGTGGGGAGAAGGATTCGCTAGAAGTTCTCCTGGGCCTTGAAAGCCCAACAACTCCTCCTGATGGGAAGCTATTCAAATCAGGAGCCCTGGTGGGTGGGCAGAGTTGGGCTTTGAGGTCTGAGTGATCTGGGTTTGGCTCCGGACCCATCAGTTATTTGCTGCTCCAGCTCTAACCCCCTGGACCTCAGTTTTCTCACTTGATCAACTGGAATAATAATAGGATCTTCTACTCAGGGTCATTGCAGGTTTGAAATGAGAGGCTGGACCATGACTGGTGTAGGAAATACTCAGCTCGGTGCCATGGAGCCCCCAGTAAAGAACAGGCCATTGAGTTAAATGGCCAGAGCCCCGGTGCAGCCAGGCAAACAAATAAAACCAGAGGCTCCATGCGCCCTTGGTCAGGATTTCAAAAGTCCTTTCCAGTGAGCATCGGCCAGCGAGGAGGGGGCCTCTGATTTCATCATGTTTGTGCCACAGTCAGCAGACTTGAGGAGGAAGAATCAGAGCAGCTGTGACACACGAAACACAGACTGACTTTTTGAGGATATTACGTAGTATCCAGAACCCCCAAATTAGTATGTGAGGTTCTGGACTTCATTTTTTTGTTTTTGTTAATCCTTACCCGAGGATATTTTTCCATTGGTTTTTATAATGGAAAGGAGGAGGAGAGGCAGAGTGAGAGGAACATCGATGTGATAGAGATGCATCAATTGGTTACCTTCCGCACATGTCCTGACCTGGGCCAGCGATCGAGCCTGCAACCGAGGTACGTGTCCTTGACTGGAATCGAACCTGGGACCCTTCAGTCCTTGGGCTGACACTCTATCCACTGAGTCAAACTGGGTAGGGCAGAGGTGTCATATTTAAGAGAGTCATCACTTCAAGTGAACATTTCTTTCTTTATTCTTGACCCTTCAAGAATAAACCCTGACTTCTCTCAGTCAAGGGTCTGATACCTAAGAAATGATCGTTGAATTAGAGTTGACTTAATTATTACCACAATTTCACCAATATAAATCATAGAGAAAGTATACTATAAAGAAATTTCAGTTCTACCCGTAGATGGGCCAAAGCAGGCACAGATCCTTCCTCCAGGAATCAGGAAGGAGCCTGGGGCCTCAGAACTGGTGGCCACGCCAGAGCGGAGAGAGGAGGTCTGCAGAGAGTCAATGGAGCTGCTTCTCTACGAGAAATAGGCGAGACCCTGTATGGGCCTGGAGACCGAGCGAGCAGCTAGCCAGCTCTGGGTCTCTTTTCGGGTCCTGCCCTACTCTCTGATCTAGAGAAATATGTATTTCCCACCCAACCTCCCTGTGGGCAGAGTCAGGTTGAGTAGATTTCTTGATGAAGTCTCTTGGGGGATCTCCTGTGGGCCAGGCACTTGAACCACTGTGAGTCCAACTTGGTTTTGGATCATAATTCACAACCACTATGTTCTCCATGTGGGGCACTGGTGCTCCGGTGAAGAGAGAATATTCTTCCTCCAGCCCCCAACCTCCTGGTACTGGGTATAAAAATGATGGCTGATAAGGGAAGGCCAACAGAACAAGGAAAGGTTCTTAGGTTTGCAGAGAACATATTGTTAAATGAACATGTTGAAGCTTTCCTTAGATGTGTTAGGGTCACCAAAGGAGGAACAAACAAGGCCAAAAGGGGTAAAGAATTATAAATTTACTAGAGGCCCGGTGCATGAAAATTCATCCACTGGCCGGGAGTGGGGGGGGGCGGTCCCCTCAGATGGGCCTGAACCCTCTCACAGTCCAGGAGCCCTCAGGGGATGTCCGACTGATGGCTTAGGCCCACTCCCGCAATCTGGCCTCCCTCTGCGGGAGGCAATCAGCGGGCCAATTGGGGGACAGCACCAGCCGGGCCCACCCCCCAATTGCCCTTCTGCCACCACCGCCAGTTGCTGCCACTCCCCACCCCCCTCGATTGCCATCACCTCCCTCTGCCCACTGGCACCCACCTTGGCTGGCCTAGCGCCACCCACTCACCGGCCCCACCCCCCACCAACCTGTTGTTCCACTGTTCGAACACTGATTGCACATTAGGCTTTTATTATATAGGATTATTATATCTGCTAGCAGAAGGGCTGAGACCAAAATGGCATCAATGGGGCAGAGTAGGGGGAGCGGGACCTTTATGTCTCTTATAAGGGTCAGTCAGAATAATCGGTGCAAGTGGAGACCAGGTGTAGATGGTCCACTGGAAACTGGGTGAGGCAGTTTACTGGAAGCCAAAGGCCATTAATCATGAGACCTATAATGAGAATAACAGGACAATCGCCGGGAGGGGTGAGAGCTCCAAGCAGAGCATAAGGGAGCACAAGAAAGTGCCTAACAAGATGGGGGAAGATAGCCAAGGAGGGGCAGGAAGCAGTATAATTGAGAGTGTGTGACAAATCGATGACATCCAGAAATCCCTGGCTTGGAACCCCACACTCTGCCTCACCCCACCAGCCGCTCTTAATAAGAAACAGACTTTTCACTTTCTCTGCAGGTGCTCAGATCAAAGAGCACAACCAGTGTGTGCAAGAGGGTGGGAGTCAGCCCAGCCTTCCCAGGCGGCCTCAGTGCTCACATCCTCAGCTGCCTCGTACTGTCTCCTAACACGTGGACAACTACCTCTGTCATCCCAGCTCTCACAAACAATCGCACCCAGCATTGCCATAACACCAGATCCCATTTTACCCATATCCTATGGCATAGCTATTTCCGGGGGACAGAAGGGAAAGACGGAATTTGGTTTGGACTCTTGGCTTTAGAAGTGACTTGAAGAGTTCCAAGCGGCTATGTCTAGACAACTGAATACACAGGTGTGAAACTCAGAGTAGAGCTTTTGGAAATGGTAAGTCACGGGCATTCATTTTATCATCCAGGAAAAGAGTGGAGAATAAAGGCGGAGGTGAGCCTGGGGTTGAGCATTAATGAATTCTAACACTTAATGGCCATGCATGAGCTGGCAAAGATTGAGATAGCAACTAAAAAAACAGGAGACAGCAGGGGAATGAAGTAAGCTGGAAGTCAAAGAAAGAGATTGTTTCGGTCCAGAGATGGAAGACGCTGACGACGCCTTGCCACGCTAGCAGTCAGCAGCTATGTGTCGCAGCAGGTTGCCTAGGACCAAACCAAAGAGGGTCGGACCTGCATTGCTACCATGTGCCCACCATCCAGATATCATTGCTGACATGTACACGTAAGGAACTGTTTGACATTGAAACGGGGACTCAGAACTGTTGGACATTGAAATTGGGACTCAAACATTTTTTGTTATTATATGTTTATCTCTAATCTGCAGAGGCAAGATTTTTTTAAAGGAAAGAAATTGTGAAAAAATAGATACAGAGGCAAAGAAGCATTGAACAGACTGTCAAACTACAGCGGGAAGGCAGGGGAGGTTGGGGGGGCGGGGTGCGGACTATAGGAGATCAACCGAAGGACTTGTACGCATGCATATAAGCATAACCAATGGATACAAGACACTTGGCGGGGGGCAGGTAAAGGCATAGACTGGGGGGTAGGGGAGGCTGGGGGGAGGTCAATGGGGAAAAAAAAGGAGACATATGTACTACTATTTGTAATTCTTCAAACAATAAAAAAAAAGAAAGAAAAATTGTTTCTATGAGAAAGGAGTGGTCACTGAAAAATGAAGACTGAAAATTGTTTATGAATTTGGCAATATGGAAGCCATCGGTGGCCTTGGAGTAAAGTGTTTTAGTAAAGGGAAGGGGCTGACTGGGTGATGAGTGAATATAAGGTGAGGACAAAAGGTCAGGGAGTGCAGACATGCCTTTAGTGACATTTGGCTTTGAAGTATGAAGCGAGAGATAAGAGGAGACTAGAAAGTGAAGTAAACAAGAAAGAGCTCATGCGCATGAAAATGCAGACAAGTACGTACAAAATAGGATAACAGAGAGGATGGAAACAGCAGCAATGAAATACCACTCCATTCTACAAAAGGCTGGGGGATGAGTTGTTGATGTCAAACCCACGTCTCTTTGCCCTGAAGACCATGGTTGGGCAAGAGAACAAAGACCAATGAGACCAAACATAGGCATTAATCCAAGTAACTGGCATATGTAGACAGGGAGACGGGGTAGGCCTGACTCACTGAATCTTCTGGTCACTTGCAACTTTCCAGTGATCACAGAGACACAGTTGAAAGTCACTGCTACAGCCAAGTGACCACACAGTACCCAAGAGGAAGCAGAAAGCAAAGGCAATAATAAGCACGTGTGACTAGAATGTCACTGGAGCGCGCTGATAAACAGCTTTACTTGTGCCCCCAAAAGCGGGCTGGGGTGCCAACTGAGCAATTCTCACACACGAAGAACCACAGAACCGTGCGGGCCCTCCAGCTGCGTATACATCCCATGGCTCTTCTCAGAACCTTCCAGAAAACTTTTTCAGTGTTCAACCTCAGGCTAAAACGCTTGTAGCTGTACTAATGCTGTCATTGGAGTTTTCAGAACAATCAGGGTGGGAGACCCACCTCACTAGAGAAAGGACCAAAGTTAGAAATGCTGAAAGCTCTCCTGGAAAGATGCCCTATGAAAAAAGGAATATTGCTTTTTCTCAGTTACAGCTAAAAGCTAGTTTTAGAGCTCACATAAAGAAGTGCAGTGATGAGGAAGGGAACTGCTTATCTCTATTGTGTTGGTACTAAAGGCTTAGCAGCAACATTGACAAATAAATAGCTCATTGACATGGAGAGATTTTCGTCAATCTTGGGGTAGAGAGATAGAGAGGAAAGTGGATATGAGGAAAGAACACGATGAGATGTTGACCTGTAGATATGACTGACTGACTAGAACCACATCCTCACTGCTCTACAGGCAGAAGTAAAGCATGCGGACTGTCCATAAGAGACGCGTAGGTAATCCAGTGAACAGGAGGTAGACCAGTTAACTAAAATGTCCAGGTGCTTCACACACTGAACTTCAATTACTTAATGGCCCAAGAAAATACTGTGAAGGCCTATTTATCTCATATTCTTATTAGTGAAAAATAGCATTCCGTAAGGCAATTGCAAGACTTAATTCATGATGACAATTTAGAAGTTCAAATAAACACAAAGAAGAACCAGCACTTAAGAAGGGCCACATATCAAATACCCCCTCACATAACTTTCTCTGCTTCTGAAGGCAAAGGCTCAGATGCTACCACAGCCCTGTGAGGGGGGCAGGCAGTAACAGCTGACAGTTTTCAGATTGAGTGGAGAAAAAACAACAACCATCGTCATCAATCCTAACCTTCCCGTTGTTGCCATTTAGTTTATTTCCAGTTGCAAAGACAAAAGGCAATCTTAAAGCAACCTCAATCTAAACTGTATTTGTACACCATGAGGTGCCTATCATTTGGCAATTTTCTCGGGACTTAGGAATGGACAGACTTACCATAAATAAGGCTCTTTTCCCCTAAACAAAACTCGTTTGTTTCAACCAGCAGGCTCCAGTCCTGGAGCCCACAACCTGGGCTGACACAGATAATGCCTCAGAGGCAAGGTGCTCCCTCACAGAGGCCCAAAAACCTGCTCCGTGAATCTGAGCAAATGTAGGTCCTTCTACCTCCCAGGCTAAAGCTGGCACCGACCTCTGCTGGAAAAATTCAAAGGCAAATTTTTCCAACGCTAATCAAATCTCTTCCGCTTCGTGAACGCCCATGTCTTCTAGGGCAGCTGCGACGGTGCGTGTGTTGCAAATGAAATCCTGAGAAAGTGCTAACAATAGCACGTGATGGACACGGGGATACATATCCTTTATCAAAGTGTTTTCGCATGCATCCGGTCCATTTGATTTGATGTTCACGATAACTTTGTGAGGGGTACATGATTTTAGGGTATTCGATTAATGATACTGGTCCTGAGTCAGAAGATCTGAGTCCATGAAGGGCAATGTTCTCCACCTTCCTGTGACTCGGTTTGCTCGTCTGCAAAGGGCAGAGAACTTTAAAGTAAAGGATTGCTATGAGAGTCAAATGTGATCACCAAAGATCTTAGCACAGTGCCTGGCATATACAGCTCAGTGGACTGTAGCTGGCATTCCTATATCTGCTGCCGTCATCACCACCATCAACGAGGCCCCCTGGCTGAGCGCCAGTAAGATCCCAAAGTTAGAAACTCAACCAGAAATAGAAGATGCTGCTCCTGACCCCCAGTCGATTGCTTCTTCCAACCCACCATGGAAGCAACTTAAAAAGCAGCAAAAGGAAGTGAAGGGTGGGCTCTTGGGTCAAACGTGTATTTTAAATAAATGGAAGCCCAAGAGAGAGGGGTTGTGTGGCTTGAAGCTTGGGAGAAGGCTTGTGGCTTGCCCTTAGCTCTTGGTGATGAATTCAAGATTTCAAGCTGCTGGCAGCCCTCCCTGCCTCCCAAATTAAAAAATGGGCAGAGGGGAGGGTACAATGGGGTGATCACCTCCACCAAGAGCTGCAACGACAGGAGGGAACCTTGGTCCCCATTCAGCATGCTCCCAGGACCAAGGCCCCAAACCCGCGGACAGCCTTTTACTATTTTTTAAGCCACACAACATGATTGGCTTCAGAACAAATCCCTTTTCTTGAGATTATATACCTCCAATCTGGAGAACATATACCTGCATTCATTTTTCAAATACTCAAATATTTCTGAGGGTTCAAACACACTAAATGTTCCAGGAGGTAGCTAGGAGGCCCCCCACCCCGCCCCAAGAAGAAAATTCCAAATCTCCACCTCCTTTCCAGCTCTGTTCCTTTCTGAGCTTCCCTATTGTACCTGAGGCTGAACATGGGGGGGCGGGGAGGGAGGTGAATTTCACAGCGTTTAAAGTCACTGCACTCACCTATGCGAGAGGTAGGGACTGAAAGCTCCCACGGCTGAATAGTGGGTTTTCCTTATTTAAAAGATATGCAGCAAGTTAGATTTTTTTCCTGGTGCCAACAATTAGGAATACACACTTCCTGTTTCTAAGCAATTTCAAGTTTAATTAGGATTCTTTAAGCCCCATTTGTCTTAACAATTTGACAGCTCTGGCTTCCCCTTCCACACCCACACTTTGCCTTTTTCACACCGTTTCCCCGTTTGTAGTATTTCGTTCGGTGTAAATGCCAGGAGGGGAGGGAAGCAAGCAGAGTGCCGCGCGGATCGCTTATTTCTTCTCTGAGCATCATTTGCAAGGCGCCTTGAGGAGCGGTCACTTTGCCGCGACTGACAAGGATCTCTAAGCGAATTAGGAAGGAGTCTTAGTAAAATATGCGTGTCTGAGGGGCTTCCGTGGGTTGAAGAAGATGACGTCACAGGAAGACTGCAGGAGAGCGCCCTGTTTGTCCATTTAAATTAGTTTCATCATCCACGACAAGTGTTTAAAAGGCAGGAAAGCGGGCGCGATGCATAATGCATTGTGTCATGATGCATAATAATTAGGCCTGCTCCCCGCCACCCGGCTCCCCAGACTTCCAAATCTCCCTGAGTAAGCACTTTGTTCTAAAGGCTTTGACAAAAATGCCATTTAGGGACTTTCAAATTTACAGCTCGGCAATTTGTCATCATTTATGTGAGAGGGGAAGAAAGAGAAAGGAGTGGCGGGCTGCATGTTCCTCACCTCCCGGCCTCCCGGTGGTGGCGAAGGCTCCCAGGACCCCCACTGGAAAGATGGCCCGGGCTGTCCCTGCAGGGCGCGGGCACGCAGAACCCTCCCCCAGGGGGTGCACGGCTTCTCCTTACAACAAACAAGAAACTCACAGGAGACATCTATTCCTTGCTCACGCATGAGCAGAATGATGCACTCTTGGAACAGCCGAAGTGAAGTGAAGGTTTGGAAATAAATTCCCAACTTTTGTGTGGTTTCTCCGATTCCCACCAAGACGGAGGTTGAAGGTGGGATGGCATTAAAAACATTCTTTATTCTATGCCCGGCCGGTGTGGCTCAGTGGTTGAGCACTGACCTATGAACCAGGAGGTCACTGTTAGATTCCTGGTCAGGGCACATGCCCAGGTTGTGGGTTTGATCTCTAGTGTGGGACTTTCAGGAGGCAGCCAATCAATGATTCTCTCTCACCATTAATATTTCTATTTCCCTCTCCTTCTCTGAAATCCATAAAAATATATTTTAAGAAAACATTCCTTATCCTAAAACATCATTTTTAGAGCATATGATAAAATCTAAAATAACACTATATTTATACAACAACTAAAAACCCCTGGGAAAAGGAATAAATGTTCAAAAAAGAAAACAGATGACATTTGGAATAGACATTGTTACTTTAAAACGATCATTTTACAAAACAAAAAAAGCACTTTTTTATATTTAAAGTGAAATTTAGATCTAAAGTACACATGTGCTATTCCTCATTGAAGTAGCGAGAAATCAGAATTTGTGGTGGAGTAAGCCCCACACAGTGCACTCTTCTTCAGCCACTCATTCCAGGCTGCACACCCAGTGTGTGCTGGAGTCTGTACTACAGCCCAGGGCTACTGTCCAAGGACCCTACATGGGGAATAACAGAACAGCAAGCCCCTAAAAGCTGATTGTTCTAGGACTAGTAAGAAAGGGTTAATGTAAATGATTTAATGAGTGAATGATTAATGGAGTTCCAAAGGCGGATTCAAGTAACCAGAAAAATTGTCTTTCAGCTAATTTAACATTTTGCCATAATTGAACACAGACTGCCTTGAGCCACAGCCCTTTGCTGGGCTGCACCCAGGGATGGGCACTTTCTGACCCTGGGTGAACTCTCCCAGGCAACAGGGTGGCCCTTCTCAGTAGAACATCTTCCTGGGCTTTCAGAAATGACACCCAGTTCGGAGAGAAAAATGCAGGGATCAAACCTCAATGGCTGTGCGTACAATTGCAGCTGTATTTAGCCAGAGATGATCGCTGGACAGACTCTTAGGACAGATCATGCAATACAGCATCATGTATTGATCTGCTCTGACCTATACTTTCCTTTCCAATTTCTTCTATCCTTCCCATTCATTCATTTGGAATCATGTAAATTGTCTAGAGCTGGGAGGCAGGTCAGCTTGGGTTGAATCCCAGCTCTGTCCCAAATCATATTGTGTTTTCTGAAAGAAGTCCATTTGCATCTTTGATTCTCCCTTCCCTCTTGTCTCTTAAACAAAATTTTGCCAGGTGGCTGCCCAAGTCCCTTCCATTTTTAACTGTCCGTGGTTCTAGGACTCTGAGGCTTTAAACCGGGGAAAGTAGAGTGACATTGTCAGGAACGGGAGAAGGTGGAAAGATGAATATTTGTGGAGGAAGATATGTGTTGAGAAACATAAATGAAGGCCTCTTCCATGTGATCAGAAGTATAAAAGTTTTTGAGCAAAAAATGAGAGCCATAATGTATATTGAGGAAAAAAAACACAACAATATTTTAAAGTTGAAGTCCATAGTCAAGAAAAAAGATGAAGAATGGAAAAGCAAGAGGGAGGGTCTTTGGATGAGGAGCTCAATGTGGCTGGAACCCAACTCCATCTAGGATTTACGCCAACTTGAACATCAGTGACCCTCAGGTTTGAGTGTGGGAATTAGCATTAACTTCCTTATTGAGCAATAACTTCTCTAGAGCATAATAATAGGTTGTATTTTATTATGCCTTTAATTTAATGAGTTGCTTTTTTTAACATAAATTTTTATTGATTTCAGAGAGGAATGGAGAGGGAGAGAAAGATAGAAACATCAATGATCAGCTGCTGCACACCCCCTTCCCTCCGTCACCCTTCCCCCTCCTCCCCCGCTCTGGGAATCAAGCCCACAACCCTGGCATGTGCCCCAACCGGTAATCGAACTGTGACCTCCTGGTTCATAGGTTGATGCTCAACCACTGAGCCACACCTGCCAGGCAATGAGTTGCTTTATTAACATCTACTATCAATAATCTAGTAAATCGAGTATTATTACCGAAACATGGCAAACAGGTCTACTCCAATTTCTTAAAACATCTCCCCCATTTTAATTTTGTCAAGTTGTTATTTTTAACTTCTCACATCCTATGAGTAAGGACATTTTTATTTTATGCTTTCATATCAGTTGTAACAACCATCTCTCAGTCCAGGCCTTCATGATCCCATACCCTCGGATATTAAATCAATACCTTAACCAAGTTTTCCCCTTCAGGTTTTTCCAGAAATTACCACAGTAGATGTCTAAAAAAATAGAATCACTTTCTAAGAAGGATCATGTGAAATAAGAAATGTAAGGCTATCTACTTTAAATAAAGGAAAACCACAGCCAATTACTTGGACACTCAGATGTATTGACAGGCAAACTAATATCATGTGTTTAGAAGTCAGAGAACTACAATATAAATCATATTTGCTTATTCAAAGTATTAAGGTAAAGGTCTCCGGTAAGACTGAATTTGACTGGGTTATAACGTCAATGAATAATTAAAGATCTTTTATTCCTCATACTCCACACCTAGGGTGATAAGAACCCCCTTTTGGCCAAATCATCTTAGCACAGATGTTACCCATTCTAGCTGCAATGCAAATCTCTAATTGTGTACAGACATCAAGGTTGGTGCAATATGTTTTATCATTATCCTATACTAGGAGCCCAGCGCGCAAAATAGCGTGGCCCCGCCCACCCACCCACCACCCTGCCTTGAACCGGAACCTCTCCATGCAGAGCTCCAGCTGAGCTGTGCTCCCCCTGTGGGAGCGCACTGACCTGGCCCAGCCCAACCCCTCTGGCCTTCTCTGGCCGCTTCAAGCCCCGCCCTCAGTCCCTCGAGTCGCCTCAGGCTGGTCCCCCCTTCTCCGGGAGTCTCCCCGCTTCCGCCCCATCTCCGGAGCAACGCGGCAGCCCTGCCCTATCATGGTACCCGAGGAGAGCATGGAAGCCTCCTGCATGCTGCACTGTGCTCCTTCCCCTGGTAGGTGGGCGGCGGGGCGCTCTGAGTGCGAGCGGTGGTGGCGAAGGACTGGTGTGGGGGGGACTACGGGCTCTCACCCCCGCCCTCCCCAGCACAGGATGGTCCTGCCTCCTCCAGGCGCCTCCCCGCTTCAGCCCCGTCTTTGGAGCAACGCCCCACTGCGCACACGCAGGCAACCTCCTGCAATCAGTCATTACGCGTTACGGCGTCCCAACCATTGGCATATTAGGTCTTTATTATCCTATCTAATAAAAGAGTAATATGCAAATTGACCATCACTCCAACACACAAGATGGCTGCCCCCATGTGGTCAAAGATGGCTGCCCCCATGTGGACACAAGATGGCCACCACAAGATGGCCAGCAGGGGAGGGCAGTTGGGAGGGACCAGGCCTGCAAGAGAGGGCAGTTGGGGGCGATCAAGCCTGCAGGGGAGGGCAGTTAGGGGTGACCAGGCCAGAAGAGGAGGGAAGTTGGAGGCGACCAGGCCTGCAGGGAAGGGCAGTTGGGGGGGACCCAGGCCTGCAGGGGAGAGCAGTTGGGGGGGACCAGGCCTGCAGGGGAGGGCAGTTAGGGGTGACCAGGCCTGCAGGGGAGGGCAGTTAGGGGCAAACAGGCTGGCAGGGGAGTGGTTAGGGGGTGATCAGGCTGGCAGGCAGAAGTGGTTAGGGGCAATCAGGAAGGCAGGCAGGCGAGCAGTTGGGAGCCAGCAGTCCTGGACTGTGAGAGGGATGTCCGACTGCCTGTTTAGGCCCAATCCCGGTGTGCCTAAACGGCAGTCGGACATCCCTTGAGGAGTTCCAGATTGGAGAGGGTGCAGGCTGGGCTGAGGGACACCGCGCCCACCCCCCATGCACGAATTTCATGCACCGGGCCTCTAGTGATGATAATAAAAGGGTAATATGCAAATCGACTTAACGGCGGAACAATCAGTTACTATGACGCGCACTGACCACCAGGGGGCAGATGTTAAACACAGAAACTTCCCCCTAGTGGTCAGTGTGCTCCCACAGGGGGAGCACCGCTCAGCCAGAAGCCGGGCTGACTGTTGGTGAGTGCAGCGGCGGTGGTGGGAGCCTCTCCTGCCTCCGCAGCAGCGATAAGGATGTCCGACTGCCAGGTTAGGCCCCACGGGGAGCGAGCCTAAGCCGTCAGTCAGATATCCCCCGAGGGCTCCCAGATTGTGAAAGGGTGCAGGCCAGGCTAGGGGACCCCCACCCTGAGTGCACGAATGTTGTGCACTGGGCCTCTAGTAGAATCATAAAACATAGCTGGTACCAGAATTCTGAAAGTTATAAATTTTACCTTTTGTGAACTCTTCATTTGCAACTGATAGGGAATTCACTAGGTTTCCCTCACTTTATTTCTTTCATTCATCTTTTCCTGATAAAAGCCAAAAACCATTACTTTCCATGATATAAAGTCTTAGAGCCAATTCAGGGGTTTGAAATAGCTGTCATCGCTGCTACTCCATACCAGCTATGTGCCACAAATATGAACACCATAGAAGCACTTCCATTTCTAAATGCCCCTTTATAATGTAAAGCTGAATTTTTCCCACACAGCCTTGCTCTGAAAGTCTTTGAAAGCTTCTTGCTGCTGCCTGAGTTTTTCTCCTCATCCTCCTACAGATCCATAGATCAGTCTCCAAATTTATGGTACTCACCTCTACTTCCAAGCCTACAAGCTGCATGCACAACTACAACACACATGTACACACACACACACACACACACACATGCACACACATCATTGCTGCCAACCCCCAGCCCATTCCTCAAATCGCTTCAGCACTGATCCATGCATCATAGATTTCTACTGAAGCTGCTCCTCTTCTGAGAAGCCTTTCCTGATTTCAGCTCACAGCTTGCTCCCTCCTCAAACTTTTAATGTTTTTTCTGAATCATAAACAACTCAGTTTTTAATTTAACTAGATTAGATCACCAAGTTTATCTCCTCATTTTATTAGTTTATACCTCAGTTTTAAGGAAGATTTTATTTCCTTGTACCGGTTTACGTCATAATTCCCCAATGAAATGGCCAAGTCTTTAAGGATGAAAATCATCTTTACACTTTCCTTATCTTATTCCATAGTCACCAAGGGCATAAAATAAGCATAGTAAATATTTTCAGGTTAATTAAGAAACAACTCTCCTTCTGAGAAAGCCCATTGTTGAGTTTATGCTGGTTTCATGATTTAGAGACATTAGTAACATTCTGTAACAAATATCAGCCACTTTAGATAATGCCAGTTTGTCACAATATGCATAGAGGAGATATCATTCTATCTAATATATGAAATATATATATATATATATGTACATATATATAATACAGAATTCCTTATTTTATTTTTCAGTTTTGAAATGTAATTCTTTATCAATAAGTACAAAAGCAAAGGCATTTTTAATAAGTTATTATAAAAAATAATGCTTATCACCCAAATCAAACAGTTAACAGGAGGGCCATCAGTGCCTCTCTCCGAGCCAAGCAGTCCCGCTCAGCACTCACAGCTGCGTGAGTTCAGGCGAGGGGCGGCATCGGCGCTGTGCGGGCAGTGTATACTTTCCCTGGGAATCCTGAGAGTGGCCCATTCAGGCTCTGTTATGTTTCCGTGTTGCGGCACTATGTAGAGTACAATATTTGGAAAGCCATCGTTTCCACAGCTTGCAATGATTCATTCTTCTTTCCGTGTGGAGGCCTTTGTGGTAGCTCAAACCTGAATGTCACAGGCAGCAGCGTACTGGAGGATTGTTTATCGCTACTTTAGTAAGCCACATGCTATTGCAGCATTTAAGGTTGTTTTGTTAACTGGAGTTGGATTATGGTTTACAAAAAGACATTTCAAGAGATTCAAATAAATGAAGGAATTCCATCCCCCCAAAATAAATAATGCTTAGTCTAAGGACACAGATTGTGTGTGTGAACAAGTGTGGAAGGGAAGGAGAGAAAAAAAGAGAGGAAAGGGATAGAAAAAATATAAATAAAAAATGAGACAGGTAATGTGGCGTATGAACGGCATTGTGCATTAGTTTGAGGTTGGAGTGATTCTAAGTTAACTTTCACTGATGTTAAGAGCAGAGAAACTTTGGAAACTCACAACATGGAATAAGTGATTTAACATGTTTTTTAACCACCGTAGAGATTTCTATGAAGCACAGTATATAAATAAGAAAAATAATGGGTGCTTGGGAGATGACATTTTATAGTGGTGCATCTTAAGGTTAATTTAGTTACATTGAATGACAAAAATTATAAGTCTTCGTAGCTGTGGCTCACTCTTCCTTTTCTGGTCCAGATCAAAGGGAACCAACATTTATCTCAATTATCCATAAAATGATAGATGGCAATTGCTACAGTGGAACCTTACCTCAAACTCCCCGTCAATTTTAAATTTTTGTATGCTTCCCTTTCAAGAGAAGTGTGAAAACTGGAAGGAATTAGAATTGCTAGTTATTTGTTTTTTTTAAGTTGATTAATCTTTCAGGGTGTGCCCTCTGATCGGTACAAACTGCGGTCCAGTTTTTAGCATTCCTGGCTTATGCTGTGATAACTGAACTGCAGAATGGCCTTTCTTAGGTGCTATGAAACCCTGTCCCTGGTTTCATTCTGTCATACAGTTTGCATGCAGGCAAATTTCACAGTAAAAAAAAAAAAATAGTATGGGTAGTAATTAAGCATATAAGGCCACAAACCTATTCACACCTTTATTTACAGTAAATCCACACAGGGAGGTGCCCTCATGGGGTAATAGAGACGTGACTTTACAAGTAGTCGAGTTTAGAGTATCCCCACTGATCTGCCTCTGGACCCTGTCCCTCACCTGTCCATACCACATCCACCACCATCCTAAGGCAGCTGCCTCCTCCCTGCTCCCCAGGGATGGCCTGCGATTGGTCACCCTTCCACCAGCGCTTGACTTTGCAAACTTGCCTGTGCATCACAGCCAAAATACAGCACTGAGCGCTCACGTGACTTTGAAACTATGACTTTGACTCATAAACCTCAAATTTGATTTGAGATTTTAATGCAAAGGACTCCATATTCTGCTGTCGCTCCCTCCCATGCTTAGATGCATTTTCTGCAATGACATTGCATAGAAACTCAATGGAGCTACATGCTTCCCCCTCCACATCCGGGAAGATCTCTGCTTTTCACCTTTATTTCTGCCACTCCGTGCTGTCCACTCAAAAACATGCACACAATCCTGAAACCTCCTTCCAGCCCCATTCCAATCGGCTAATCGGAAGTGTGTCTGCCTCCGTCACCAGCACAGGACTTCCTCCCACATCCAACAGGGCAACCACCATCCTACCCAGCCTTTTTGTGGTTGTGAGCTTGTCCTCTCTTCCTGGGGGCTTTGCTGCGACTTATAAAAGAGAGAATGCTCTAATTTCCTGAGTACTCCTCAGTACACTGACTTGCCCTCATTTAGTCAGTCAACAAGTGTTAATGAAGCAATCTGCCTACATGTCAGGCCCTGTTCTAGGATCTGGGGATACTGTGATGGACAATGCAAAGTCCCTGCCTCTGGGAGCTTACAGTTTAGTGCCTATCATAGGTGCTCAATAAATATTTGCTATAATGTTCTTGAACCAAACATCTTTGTTTTCCCCAAGGCGTATATAATATTTTTATAATTATATAGATATTAACATTTTTTAATTCAGGAATTTTTATTGTTATGCCTCTAGGAATGGATCAGAGTTGAAACGTCTAGGGGGTAATGTCCGTTGACCTTTCAATCAATATGCATGTCCAAATCTTCCACATGAAGAAAACTCCTGCAGGAGGTCGAGGTAGGATCGTCCAAACTCTCTAAGAAACACATCCCCTGGATACTTTTGTAAAATAATTCAGCTGCAGTCATGAGACTGGGACTTGTATGAACAAAATCGGTTTGTGTCCTTTTTCATAAAAGCCTCAACTGATACAGAATTCACATTCAATTTCAGTCTCCAATTACCACTTTCAAAAAATATCTTTATCTAATATTTTGGCCTTGAGAAGACTGATGGTCAGTTCAGGACAAATGAAACATTCTTAAATGTACTTAAAGACAAAAGCTGTTCCTAAAGTGTAAACTAAAATTTTTACTGGTAGTTCATCTCATGGTAAAATTGCGTAACATGTAATGAACCTAAAGCAGTCATATTTTAGTGCAAGAAATTTAAAATTTAAAAGCTATCAAGACTACATTATAAAATTTCCAAAAGCCTCCTAATATTTAAATCAAAAAAGGGGGGACAGTAGAAGAATATCATGTAAGGAAAGATATCCTGTAAGTAAATTACATCTAGAAAATTTTTACTTCAGAAAATTAACTTTCATTTGTAATGCTAACAGCAAGACACCCATGAAAAACACACATGGTGTCAAAACAAGCCAAAGGAAAATTGTTTGGGCAAAAAATGAAAAAGTATCCCAAGTCAAATTTATAGAAAAGATTCCTTTATTAACTTTTGGTCGAGAATATGTTTGTATATTTTCAGAAAACAACTCCAAGACCACGTGGATTCCTGCAACAGAGTGGAATTGACAGGACTAAGAGAAACAGTCCAGAGATGGAAGACGCTGACGACGCCTTGCCATACTAGCAGTCAGCAGCTGTGCGTCGCTGCAGGTTGCCCAGGACCAAACCAGAAAGGGTCGGACCTGCATTGCCACCATTTGTCCACCATCCAGAACTGAAATATCATTGCTGACATGTACACATAAGGAACTGTTTGACATTGAAATTGGGACTCAAAAGAACTGTTGGCCCAGAAAGAAACTCACTACAGACTGATTCATTTGCCTCTCAGCATAACCATTATTGCTTGTCTCATTTTCGGTTCTTATAAGTGTATTTCTAGTATCACGTGATCTCACTCATCTAGGAGAAATAATGAACAACATAAACTGATGAACAAAAACAGACCCGGAGACAGGGAAGCATCGATCAGACTGTCAAACCTCAGAGGGAAGGTAGGGGAGGGTGGGGGTAAGGGGGAGAGATCAACCAAAGGACTTATATGCATGCATATAAGCCTAACCAGTGGTCATGGACAACAGGGGGGTAGGGGCATGCATGGGGAGGGGTTTGGGATGGGAATGGGGGGATGAGGACAAATATGTGATACCTTAATCAATAAAGAAATTAATTTTTAAAAAAATGTACTTAAAGACAGATACTCAATTTGAACTTGGGGCTTAGTAAAGATCCCACAATGTAATATGAACGTAACATACATGTCACCCCTCTTCCAGTATCACTCTTAAGCACACTAACTATAGGTCATAATATCAAGAAATAGTCCAACAGCTGAAAAGGATAAAAGTAATTCACTGTCTCTTACTTACCTAACAGAACTCAAGCAAGCGAATGGGGGTTGACAAGGAAAAGTAAATGAATTTTTTCACTTATACACTGATTCATAAAAATTGATATTTCATTTTCTCCACACAATTCTTTATTGTTCAGCTTGAAAGCAAATGTAATATAATCATTTTCAAAGCTGAAAAAAGGCCAGTGAAGACACATAGCTTTGTTTGAAACATCAATGATGAGAGAGAATCATTGATTGGCTGCCTCCTGCACGCCCCACACTGGGGATCCAGCCTGCAACCCGGGCATGTGCCCTGACCTGGAATCGAACCATGACCTTCTGGTTCATAGATCAACCTTCAACCCCTGAGCCACACCAGCTGGACAAGAGCATACCCTTTTTTAAAATGATCAAATTATAAAAGGAGGGAGGAGGGAGCCTTTTTTATCCACCTGCCAAAAATAATAAGCCTAAAGTAAGTCCCATGGAGTTTACCTTGTATCTCCTGGCTCTGTTTAGAGCTTTATAATAACCTATAACATCTATGCTTTTTCTGCACTTCAGGAAAAAAATCATCATATGCCAGACTCTCCCCATGCAAAGACCTCTAGAGAAGCACGGCAGATCCCAGGGGCGGGGCACCTCTGAAGGGTCACCCACGGCTGAAAAAACACGGTCCCTTGCCTCCGGACTTCCGTGTGCCCCGAGCCGCTGAGAGATGAGCGCAATGTCCCTCTACCTGCCCACGTGACATCAAACCACCTGTGACTTAGGAAATCAATACTGCAGGCAGGAAGGCGTCAGACCCCAGGGAAACAGCCCTGTCTTCCCACACTCCCATTGTGCGCAGCTAAGCTCTGATTTTGGCTCCCAGTTTCCAAGGAGGGAGAGGGAAAAGGTGAAAATGATGGCGAGAGAATAAAGACAGCCCCTCCATTTCAGGCAAATGCGACTGCAGTACAATAGCGATCCTTATCAGGGCCCTGGCTGTTGGTCAGACCGCACCTACTGACATGCATTCTTTTTCTGTTTGTTTGTTTGTTTGAATATATTTTTTAAATTTTTTGCTGATTTCAGAGAGAAAGGGAGAGGGAGAGAGAGATCGAAACATCAATGATGAGAGAGAATCATTGATTGGCTGCCTCCTGCACAAACTCCATTGGGGATCGAGCCCACAATCCTGGCATGTGCCCTTGACTGGAATCAAACCCAGGACCCTTCAGTCCACAGGCTGACATGCTATCCACTGAGCCAAACCAGCTGGGGCTGACGTTCATTCTTATGGAGTGATGTCAGAAGACTCAGGGAAGAATACTCCACTCTTATTAAGGCAGGTGATAAACATTTTCTATGGGTTAGGATGATTTGATCTAATACTAAACCTGAGTCACACAATCTCTCCTCTGTATTTTTCCTCAGGAACATGTTTAACCATGCATTGTTAGTCCTGGGTCTGTCCCAGGTTATCGGACTCGGTGATGGGAGTAACCGGGCCTTTTCCCCGGGCGGGAGGTGAAGGTTGGCCTCCTCAGCTGGGAATTACAAGAGAACAGTCTCTACAGTGCCATGTCGATTGGGAAAACTCCAAATCAGAAAGGAATCTATTTTAAACTGACATCTTCTTCTACAAACTCCCCTGGCAAAGCTTGTGCCTTCTTAGCACGGCGCCCTCCCCCCTTTTTAAAGGAACGTGGGTGTGAGAGCCCACCGTTGTGAAGAATCGGCGCTGCCCTGATTCGTGGAGTTATGAGTAAGCAGAAATTACGTGTCTTCAGCCTACAAAGTCTTTCATGCCGTTTTCTTCTAAAGCTAAAAATCAAAACAGCCGCTCTGAAAGATAATTTCTATACTGAATCACAATAAAACCGCCAAAGCATTATAACATCAAACTTGTTTAAGATGCCTAGGAGGGAAAGCTATTTTTAATATGATCTAAAATAGGATCTCAGGACACAAAATGATATTTTTAAAGGTTCTGAATTTAGGCTTCTCTCCAGCACCACATTTGAGTCTATTTTAGTTCAAAAATCAAGGACACCGTGGTTTGAAAGGATTGTTCTGCCACTAATAACTGTCCTCAATTTTCCCACGTGTGTGACAAGGCCTAAAATGCATACGTGTCCTTATACACCATGTTCTCTGTCTGTGACAACTGAGGGAACATGCTTCTTATGATAAATACAGCCAACCTGGGGTCATTTACCTAAAAGAAAGGAGCAGAGGCCAAGAAAACTCAAATGAGCACATGAGCCCCAGCCTTTGCTTCGGGCTGTGGGAGAAGCGTGTGTCCTGAGACCTCAGCCATGGCCTGGGTCATGTTCCTGTGCCTGCATCAAAGCAAAACCTCAAGCTGCCAACAGATCCCCGCCCCCCCGGTCCTGTTTCATGCAGCCCAGCTCATCTAAGCTGTTCAGTACTGTAACCCTAACCCCCCTGACCTCTCGCGTGGAGCCATGTGGTCACACTGACGTGACCAGCTGCGTCCGTGCAAGAAAAAGCAATGGAACCAAGTCCACAGGCAAAGCACATGCTAGCAGCTAACCTGAATATCAACTATGCTAGGACAATTTTTAAAATGGCACATATATACATATATGTATACACACACACGTATATTTACATATGTAGATGCCAATATGTAGAGATGGTACCTATATGCATAAATCATTCTCACTCTACTAGCATCCAAATTCAAAGTGCCCCAGGAGGGACCCCACTTCCCTCCACTCAGGGTCTCCCCTGTTAGCAGCCCCCACTGCCACTCTCCCCAAATCTATCCAAATCTGTGCATACATCCCCCAATATTCACTACTCACTAGAAAGTTCTCCAACAGTGCATCGGGGTCCACTTGAAACGTGACTGGGTTGACTCTCGTGCTATGCCTGACCTTCTACCTCACACGGGAGCTGGGCAGCACTTCTCAAGTGGATGGCTCTCCAGAGTGAATGTCGGGCCACCTGGATCCGAATGACAGCGCAGAATCCCAGGCCATGCACACCCGTGGCTGCTGAACCAGACTGGGTGGTGGCCAGACCTGGGAAACCGTGTAACAGACCCTATTAACCACCAGGGGAGCCTTGTGCAGTCAAGCTGTGGGGCCCTGTGGGGTGGGGAAAAGATGTCAGAGATACAGATCAGAACTAGACTCGAGGAGCTTTTCAAACCACAGTCTGTTCCTAAAACCAAGCCGGCATCGGAGTCTTCAGTGGGGGGCTCATGAGGGAAAGGCTCTAGGAAATTTCCATACCTTCTTCCTCTCTGACCCAGCCCACCTGGGAGTTGAGACCAGTGCCTCTGGTCCTCACCTGGGCAGGTCCAGGCAGAGGCACTTGAACTGGAACAGGGCTCAAGGTGTCCACAGACAGCCTGCATCTGTGTCCGAGGCAGCCTGCATCCTCCTTCCTGCCCTCATATTCCTGTTCTCCTCACAGCGGGCGGGAGCAGCCCTTCCTCCATATGCTTGGTCTTCTCATCACCTTTACTTCCACGGCCTCCAAGCATCTGATACGGCAGAAGCCCACCTCCTCAGCCATGGGGCGATGGGGCTACAGGTGGGAGGGAGACAGGGGGAGTCCCCTGTGACTATTAATAGCAAGGGGGGGTGTAGTTAGTGATGTGAGCGCCCACACAGCACAGACGAACCAACCACGGATCCAAGCAAGTACCCGAAGCAAATACCAAGGTCACGTCTAGGTCAAACGTTCCTACTCAGGTATTTATATAAATATCCATCAAGCCTCTTGTAAAATAGCAGCCACCAGAGATTGATTCTGGTGAGTCCTAATACACATACACAGTCTGGTAATTAACTATCCCACCCCCTTTCTGCTGGCACGTCAAGGTACCAGACAGAGAGGGCCGGCGAACTTGGGCTTTGCCAACCTGAATCATTTATGAAAGAATTCTGTTCCTTAGAGAGCATTTCCCATTTTTCACAGATTTCCTTTTCACTGGCCAGCGGACTGGACAAATGCCTACCCTTTGCAGGGGCCAGTAATGACCGGGGTGGGTGATACCATCGCCGTGGCGCCCTCCCTACGGTGTTGAGTTGCCTGTGGAGCCAATTGCTGTGGGGGCCTGCAGCTCATTTCTGAAATCTCACACGTCATATTACAAAGCATTGTTATTTCCACCCTGGCAGCTACAAATCAGTTATTAAAAACGCTCTACCGCTGACAGGAAGAGGTAAACACAGTAATTGCACAGACTGGGGCTTGGGGTTTTCGGGGTCCTGGGGGAGCCCGAGATCAAACCCAGCCCCAGAGGGGCCGCTGCGGAGGGACAAGGGCACCTGCACTCCCTCTAATGAGGAAGGGAGTTGACTCACAAGTTCCCACAATGCAGCTCAGGGCCTTCGCAGAGATGAAAAAGGGAATGAAATACAAAAACATAGAATTCCAGTGGTTCTAACGGTCTTCAGGCTTTGCCTATGTCTTATGACATAATAGGAGAGATTTCCCCATCACCCGAAAGCTGGGGTGGTGAGTGAAGGACCAGGACCCAGGAGAAAAATCAAAGCTTTACTCTGAACTGGAAACAGGAACAGTGGTAAGCGTCTCCACTGCCATCAGCCATTTCCAATGAGGTGGCCCTTCGCTGTGCGACACAGGCCACCTCCGCCAGCATCCCATCCACCGAGGCGGCCATGCACCTGGCTCTAACCCCCGCGTCACATGCTCATCATGACGTCCCCTGAGGGTGCAGAAGGCACCTGGGGGCTCGGAGGTCCCCAGGCTTCACTGGGAGTGTCATCACCATTGGTGTTTGGCAGAAGCATCCAATGATTTGAGAGCTCGGGTATCAAGAAAGAACTATAAACTGACTTCCGCTATATTTATGTACAGCGGACAAGAACTGCTTAGATTCTGTGCAAAACCCGCTAAAAAGCTCTTTCCTGGATCCTCGTTTTCATAGTCAAAGAGGCAAGGCTCGCCTGAATGGGAATCGGTAATTAGATCGTTCAGCTCTCTCTCCACCACCTCACCCGGCCTGCCCATCCCGCCCATTTCACAGATGGTTCTTCCTAAGACAGAGGCAAATGGCTTTCACAGCACCAGGTTCAGGGGCAGGATAGGACTTGCCTTTGGTCCAGATTTCCAACCTTAAAACCAGCAGTGTTGCCACACAAGTTCAAGGACCCCACTCTCACTAGAAAACACGGCCCCCTGGGAACCAGTAAAACCAAAACGCTACGAGGAAGAGATGCCGGCCTCGGGAGGAAGATGATTTCATCTTCAAGAGCAAGTGTGGCCCTAACCAGTTTGGCTCAGTGGATAGAGCGTCAGCCTGCAGACTCAAGGGTCCCAGGTTCGATTCCGGTCAAGGGCATGTACCGTGGTTGCGGGCACATACCCAGTAGGGAGTGTGCAGGAGGCAGCTGATCGATGTTTCTCTCTCATCGATGTTTCTAACTCTCTATCCCTCTCCTTTCCTCTCTGTAAAAAATCAATAAAATATATTTTTTTTAAAAAAGAGCAAGTGTGTTCTTTTTCCTTTGTCCAGTTCCATTTGTGTCCATCAAACAGCCTGTGGCCACATCACCGGCCCCATTTGAATGACCAACGAGAAGAGCATAAGCCACGATTGAAATCTCCAGAATGTAACATCTCGTTAACATGGAGAAAACTGGGACCATTGCAAGATCCTCAATTTGAACGCCTCTCGCAGTAACCACTCTACTGTAAGCATGCACGTGGATTCGGCCAGAAAGGCAGCGCTTACTGGGAAATAAATATCTGCAAATTCAACATCTGACCATCACCCCAGGCACGTTTCCAGTAACATATAGATTGGCTCCCCACCCCCTGCCACGCACGTCTAACATGGACTTAAACCCTGAAAGCATTTCTAGAAGGTTCTGCAGAGTCAAAGTGATTTCTCAATGTTTCAGCAAAGGTCGCTCTGCTTTTTTTTTCTGCCCCCAAAATTCTGTACGGTGCCGGGAGGTTAGGGGAAGCCGGCATTGAGTATGGAGGTGATGTCTCGCGTTTTCAATTCTTCCTTTCCTCTCTAGCAGCCACATGGAAAACCGGCTTTCTATAAATAGGGCTGCTCGGTCACCCTCAAATCTTAGTCTTCCGAGTGAAAATAACTAAAATAAGGATGCAGGCAAGATTCGTTAGCCTCTCTGTATAGTAGCCTCTTTCCTTCTTCTTAGCACATCATTGATCTTGTCAACGTCATTCATCCCCTCTCCATTAAACCAAGATATATATAGCATATACATACATAAATACATACATAATCCAGGGGGTTTAAAGACCCCAAATTAACACAATTCAATGTTTTTTTTAAAAAATCTTAAGTATTGATCTTCATTGAACAAATACAGATCTCCAAAAATCACAAGATGGCAAATACTGTAAGCTATAAGACACCTCATTGATTCTTATATTTGAATAAAAATCAAAATTTTAATGATGAAAACGTATTCCTTTTATGTTACTTGGATGTAGGAGCCAACTTTTACATTTGGTTCTGCTGCAGAGTAAGAAAATAATGATGAGAAACCCATAAATCCATAGGGTGCTTAAGAAAATAGTGTGTGGTATTATTTTAAAAGATGGTTAATGCCTAAGAATTGAGCTTTGTTTTGATGTCCTGGGTGGCGCTTTGATGGAGAAATGAATTCCCAGGAACCCCTAGGAAAAACCGTACGTGTCCGTTTGATGTGTCTGGCTGTTTTTCAGAACCGACAGTGCATACGTGTAGTAGAGGGTTTTGAACCCGCCACATGGCAGAACACACTTGAGAGCAAGGGGTCCGCGGCATTTTTAAACTTCTTTCTGTGACGTGTGAGCCACGCCATGCGGAAAGAGCACCTGGAGCAATCCTATCACGTGAGGTAATGGTGATGAAGTCCCAGTGCCTATTCCAAACGTGAATCCCTTTTGGAGAAGAGGAGAAAATGCCCCAGAAGCATTTCTAGGAAACAAACCACGAGTCAGTGTGTCTGAACGAGATGGCAGGAACCAAGGAGTCTCCAGGGTGGCCGGGTGCGTCTCTTGCAATGTTAGCGAGAGAGGCTGGGCGGGGAAGGAGGAGATGGAGGCAGGAGAGAGAGGAGGGGAGGGGCCAGAGGAGGGGAAAGCTCCTTGCATCATTTGGTCCTTCTTCATCAGACACTGAACATGGATATCCGCCCCCTTTGTGCATGCGTTCTGCACATGCGTGTGTAAGAACACACTCGGGCCTCCCAGGAGCCTGACCGGTGGACCTTCCTATCCAGGGAGGGAGGCAGCCACCAACCAGGTAAGCACCAAAGGAACAGAGTCGCACACTGCCCTGGACACCACCAAGGGACCGTGCAAGGCGTCACGACAGAGCTCAGAGCAGATTCAGTTCTGGGGGAGCAGGTCTCTGATCCGGCCCTTCCCAACATCCTGATCAGAACTATCTAACCCTGGACCCGACACCGGGCTGTGTGCACCTGCCCCCCGGTGCTTCCCTCCAGCCCCCTTGGTGGCGGGTGTGTCACCTGCAGAAGGCACCCCTCGGCCTGCGCCCTGAGAATTGAGGACCGCAGGGTGGGTCATGTCAGATTGCTGGAATCCCACATCCCCGCTGTCTGAGCTTAACCCATAAATGAGGCGAGCAAAATGCAACTTGGAATTTTCTCCTTTTCAAAACACGGGGGGTGGGGGGGAGAACATAAATATAGTGGGAGGAGGGGCAGGGAGCATAAGATGAAAATTTCTGTGCTCAGCTCTCTGGAACACCAAGAGTTAATGCTCAGTCCAGGAGAAAAGGTGCTGCCCAATCTCCCTGGGGTGGGCGAGGGGGGTCCTGGCTCCTCCCCAAAGGCCCCCAGGGCAGCCAGGAGATTGACAGGCCTCCGAGGAGCCTCACGTCTCCAGCAGCAGGAGAAGCCAGCAGTGCCTCCTGGAATGACATTGGAAGGTCAGCCAATCAGGCGCGGGGCTGCTCCTGGAGCTGCCACCTCCAGGGGAGACACACAGGCCGCCACCGGGGCTCCCCTGCCGTTTGAAAGGGGGTGCGGCCCACCAGCCCCCCCGGACATCTCCTCTGCCTTTCTATGGACCCTCCAGATTTCAACATATGGCTTTGAGCACGGCCCTCCTTTGTAAAACTGGGAACAAAGAGAGCCGGACCCTGCCCGCCCGCCCTAGCCTTTGCATCGCTCCTGCTGGAGTGAATCCCCTGCCACGGGAGTCTGGGCACCATGAACTTGAGAAATCAAGTCCAGGGAGGACAGCCTCTGACCGCAGCACAGCCTCTCCCCTCGGAGGCGACGCAGCCGGCTCTGCTGAAGCTGCCGCAGCAGACTGGCGAGGTCTGCCGCCCACTAGTGTCCTGAGGCAGGGACGCAATTGGCATGCAGGTAGCACCACCTTTCTATCTCCAGCGCCGATGGAGCCCTGCGCCCAGCCCAGCAGGCGAGGAAAATGCCCAGGCACCCGGTCTGCACGCCGCTGCCCAGGGCCCCGCCTGCCCTGCCCGGGGCGCCAGGCACACAGGGAAACAAGAAAATGGGGGAGGGAGGGGGGGTCTCTGAGAACTAGCCCCGTGCTAAATGTGTTATTTTCCCTGCCTGTTAATTATGAATGAGGCACCTCACACTCTCCCCGCAGCATTCCAGTCCTTTAGTGAAATTTGGATGCCCTGGGTGTGTAAATGCACCCACTGAGAAATCCATCCTTTCATTTTCCAAACATGTAGTTCCCGTCTCCTGCGGGGTTCGGAGGTCTCTCTTTATAAAATTACCTTTTCTGTCTCCCCCTCCCCCTCCCCCCCACCCCCCTCCTTCCATCCAGTTTGCGTGCACACTGCACCAAGCCTCTTCAGGAAATCCTCCTGGTGCCTCATCCCGGACACATCCATGATAACACACTTGGACAGCTACGTGGAGGGCCAGGAATTAGGGCTTTCGATTAGCATTTTCCCTTCCATAATTATTTTCCGTATCAGCGTGCTGTATCCAGGGAGTCACTGATGCCACTCTGGTGTGAACTGTGGTGGCACCAGAGTGGCATCCAGGAGAGCGTCCAGGGGTGGGGGGACCGGCTGGCATTTACTAAAGGTCTGCGTGGCATTTTTGCTTTGCGACAGAGGACATTTTGTAGGGGAAGGCAGCTTAAGAGACCTGGAAATTTGAAATGGACCCTGAAATTCTGGGGTAGAATTGGAATCTGCTTAATAAAACCAGGTGGGGGGAGAAGGGGGAGGAGAGGAGGAGGCCCTGAAATTATTGGCCTGACACCACTGACTTACATGTATTTACATGAATTAAAGAGAAATCATCTGAGAATGCATTTGTACTCACAAAGGTCTGCTTCTCCATTTCAATAAAACCCCAAGTTTATGGCATGTGATTTCTTGCTGAGATGCACAGGTGATGCCTGGAAGGGTCTGGACCCGCCCCCCCCGCCACTCTCTCTGACGACCACCCTCTCTCTCCCATCACCGCACCCTCCCCAATGTCCACAGGCTCCCTGAAAATAGCAACACAGCAGAGCCCCCGATTCCACGGCTCAGAAAAAGGTGACATCAGGGCCACACGTGTACATGCAATGGAGATGCAAGGATGCTGACAAAAATACATCATGTGTACTAAACCTGCTTAATAGTCATGGTCCTGCTCACCCGGAGGCCCACCTGTGCTTTCAGCAAGAATTCTCATCTAGAATGTGCTCGCTGGGGTTAAAAGCAGGAGAAGCTGTGATAAGACACAGGCAGCGTGACTCTGTCCAGAGGAGACATGGAGGGACGTGTGTGAACGTGGCTCTGCACATACATGGACCCAGTACCCGAAGGTCTCCCGCCAGTGTTGCCGGAACATTGCAGAGCAAGCTGAGTGCTTTAGACGTGCTGACTGCACCTGCACAGGTGAGGTCATTCATTCAAGGCTTTAACCCACGACGCACTGCTCTCTGGCTTCCCGTTTTGACCCAAACCCCGTCTGCAGCCTGTCCAGCAGCCACGCGTTCAGAAATAAATCTGCATCCCACTCCATACGTAGGGAAAATGCCGCTGTCCACTGTAAACATGCAGATGCATCTTATTTTGCTAGCACCCCACGTGTCAAACTACATAATCCCTTACAAATAGATATGTTTTTCTCATGTCAGACCTTTTGATGTCTGTGGCCTAGCAGTAACCAGTTTGGGTATTAGAAGTCATGGATCTTTTATCCAGCACATTCAAGAATTTTTCAAAATTAAGGAAGTCTGAACTATGACAGTTGTTGAAAAAAATACATTTCTCCCTGTTTTTTCCCCCAAGTCTCATTCAGAGAGGAAGGCATCTTTAATTTCACATTTTTGACATATGGTCCTATGAACGGGCAGCATTCAAACTGGACTCATTTTATGGTTGATGTGACTATACATGTTATGGTCCTTGGCACAGGACGCATTGAACACGGAGCATCATTCATTGAAAAAACTCTTTAGAGGCGGTTTTCCCTCAAAAGGAAAGAGCTCGATGCTCTACAGTCAGTTTTTTTTTTTTTTCAATGCTTGGTCATGGAAAGAGAGGGCCATTTTTATGTAAGAGAGTCAGGCCTGTCACCTCCTGGCAGGTGGGATCAGAACATGCTACACAGGAACATCAACTATTCATTTGCATGTACAGTCTAGACCTCATATTGTGAAATCTGCCTGTATTCACTACAGTACTAATTAGGGTGATAATCAACGTCTTGAAAAAGGTATAAGAAGATAATGCTCCCAGAACTTGGTGTTCTGCACACACAGATGCTTTGCATATATGTTCCATACAGTAGAATATTTGAGGTTTTATACAATGTTCTCAATGTATGATTCTTTTATGATTATTTCAGGATAAAAACTGATTCAAATATTTATTGCATCTCTGTAGCAGAGGCTGTCTCAGAAATCCTTCCATACTATTTCCGTCACATGTAACTGTGAAACTGTCAAACAGGAGCTGATGGGCTGAGGAGCAGAGCCGGCACCAGCTCTTTCGTCATCCTGAACCACACTTCCCCATAGGATGGAGGTTTTGTTTCATCCTGGAACCCAGGTCTCTCCTAGGAGTCCCAAGACGAATGCCCGGTGGGTGAGACAGGCCGTCATGGCTTTGTGGCACTGGACACGTATGTGAGCCTGCCTACGTGTCCTCCGCTTCGCATGAGCGGCGCGGCAGAGAGGGCCTGACGCATCACCACACATCAGCCCAAGCGGAGCTCTCCCGCAAGGTAAATTCCCGGGAGGCTGCAGAGGCGGTGTAGTGCCCTCTGGGAAAGATGGGTGTCATGTCAGAACTTGTTGCAATTCTTCCCTGCCGGGAAACCTCCAAATGAAAGTTTTGAACACTTTGCTTTAGGTTATATTAGAGAGCAAAGCAGCATCTTAATGTGAATTTCAGGGGAGCTTTCTTGCTGCTCTACCCTCCCTGTCATTTTTTTTTTTTTACAGAGTTTATGCGTTTCCTCGGGCCTGTGGGTGTGTTGTTTCTTTAAGTGCTAGCCACACAGGCCACGAAAACGTACCCGCTGCACTACCACACAGCTGCCCTGTGCATCCCCCAGGAAAAGCTCAGTCTCCCCTTGGCTTCTGGTATTTTCTCACAAGGGCAAGATTTCCTCGCTCCCTCTCCCTCTCCCTCTCCCTCTCCCTCTCTCCCCCTCCCTCCCTCTCCCCTTCTCTCCCTCCTTCCTTCCCCGTCCCTGCCTCCCTCCCCTCCTGGGTAGGGGATTCTGCTTAAAGCTTTAATTTGAACTGTCAGCAAGTCATCTATTTTATGCAGATTTGTGTTCCAAATCTGAACTAGGATTTGACGCTGTGTAGCTACTACTCCCAGGCAAAGCCAAATGATGACAATTTCCTCTCGTTCCCAAATAAGAGGAAGCCATTCATACATGTAAGTTCAGATGTACGCGGTGACAGGCAGCCTAAGGTGCAGTCACACTTACTAATTGGGTCTGACTCAGAGCAATCGCTTTTCAAATACCCAGGAAGAAAGCTTTTCAAAAGGTAATGTTGGGTGGGCATGAGGCAAGCAAGGCTCGTCACCCCCTTCACGGGTTTCATTTGTACAACCACACAGGTGTTTTTAAAAACTGGTCCACATTTCAGATGATGTAATGCTTATGAGTGCATATTTTTCTATAAATGCCTGCGAGGACAGTGTAGCACCAAGGAGGTGGGGGCGGGGCGGAAGGGCAGATCTTCCTGACAGCCTCCACCGCTGCGGGGGGGGGGGGGGGCGGCGGAGGGGGGGGCAACTGGAACCGAATTAAAGGGCACGTTTTAAATGCTCATCAAGCTTTGCACCTGAAGGCAGATGCGCCTAATGGACCCTGCACCTGCCTGCACCAGGACGGTCACGTCCCTTGGGGGTTGTGATGGGTCAGAGTGGCCCTCTCCCTGGCTTCCTCTCCCCACACCGGGTTGTTCGGGAGGAGGTGGCTACCTAGTCCCTCCCGGAGTTGTCACTTTGCTAGGTAAGCTCTTCCACATGATTAGAAAGCAGAATTCCCCGGCCTCTTCATTGCCTCCTCTCCTCCCAAGGAAAAATTTTAAAAATTTTTTTAAAATAAAAGCATGATAGTGTAAGCAAGCAAAGATGGGGAAACCAGGCAAGACTTCCCCATGCATCCAGTCCCCCACTCCCGTCAGTAGGAGAAATGGAAATCATCACAAACCGCAAGGCTCACCATTCGCGAAGCTCTGGAACAAGGAGAGGGCCAGTATCCACATGCCCCTGCTGCTCCCCGGCCTCCCGCGAGCGACGCGCCGGCCTCGCCCCCCGCGCTCCGCCCGGCTCCGCTCGCTCGCCACCTGCCCGGGGGCCGCCGCCCGCCCGCCGCCGCCGCCGCCGCCGCTGCCGAGCCGCCTGGGCACGCGGCGCGGCCGGGCTCCGGGGCGAGGGCTGCGCTCGCCGCGCGCCGCGCTCCTGCACACCTGCTCCCGGGCGCCGCGCCCCACGCTGCGGCCAGAGCGGGCCGCCGGGCTGAGCCCAGGTGCCCTCAGCTCAGGGGGCCGCCGGCAGGTCGGCAGGTGCACAGAGCCGCCCGCGCGGCCGTGAGCTCATCCCGGGCGCCCGGCGCCCCGACTGCGCAGCAAGCGGCCTCCCGTGCGCCGGCCTCAGCCTCCGCATCCAGGCAGCAGGCGGGCGGGCAGGCGCATCTTTCCTCTCCTGCGGCCCGAGTCACAGTGATCCCTGCTCACCTTCCCTGCCTGGGAGGCGCGCGGGCGGGCGGGCGGCGGGCAAGGAGCGAGCGGCGAGCGGAGGCGAGCGGGGACCCCTCCCCTGCCTCTGGCCGCCGGGGCGCTCTGCAGTCTTAAAGCGGCCGCGGAGAAGTGGAGGCGAACTGGAGGCAGGACCGGCGAGAGCGCAGCCACCACACACTCACGCAGTCATCAGGGTGCATGTCTTAGAGGCTTAAATAATCATTTCAACAGCCTATTATTTTTAGTTTTCTGCTCGCCGGTTGCACATAAGACATGGCCAGGGGTGACTATTCCAGAAGGCTGTCAGCTAAGCAGAGGAGACCATGAAAGGCTAGCAGCTTTAATAAAGTGTGCAGCTGGATTCAGATTTCCTATTTACTGTCATAAAAGCCCAGTTCATTTGCCTGGAGGGAATGATGCTTCCAAACCTTTGCTGCTACTATAAAGATCTCTATGGTCTCACCGGCTAATTTTTAATTATGTCAAATACACTGTAAACGATACACATAGGCAATTCTAATTTTGCTCTCTGAATTGTGCAAAAAAAAAAAAAAACGGGCTAAAATTGCTGATAATTTGAATAATTCCAAACATCTGGCCCCTCCTACATTACTGTGAAAAGCCAGTATGATCACACTTCCTGAATATTCTGTAAGGTTCTTGAAGTCATAATCATATTCAAATGAAGGCTTTAAAAAGGGCATGCATCCTTACTTCCTCACTTTGCAAAATAGTGCCCCACAGGGCCGATTGCACCCCAATTTACAATCCAGGGTAGAATGCCCAGAGGCAGGGCCAAGGCCTGAGGAGGGGCATTTGTGGGGGAGGGAGGGCTCATGGGCAATGAGTGGGCTTGCTGGGCACTGCCAGGCCCCAGGGGCCCCTCCAAACACAAAAGGGGAAGGATACACACCTCCAGCGGCTCACAAATAACAGGCAAAGCAAATGGTGAGGCAGCCACAAAATGGTGCTTTACCCGACTTGGGCACAAGATGGCCAGGCCCTGTGTACAAGGCAGGGCCAGCTGAGCCGGCGATGCTGCGTGCTCGCCATCACTGCAGCTGCAGGTGGTCACGTGCTGCTGCCCACTCAGGACCTCAGCCCAGCCTTGCTCTGGCGCACACGCCTGTGTCCTCTGGCTTTGCAGGCGAGAGGTGCTCACAGTCCTTCCTCAGTGCAGTCCAGGAAGGCAGGGGACGGGGTGATTTCTGTGCCTGCGTCCAGCTCCCGCACACATGCATCCAATTCACAAATTCTGAGCTGCACGCCAGCCATTCACGAGGCTCCACGCCACCTTCATTGCTAGCACTCAAGCCCTGGTTCAGGCAAACCTGCGTCGGAGCACAGCTTGGCCACAGGCGTCCTCAAACGACGGCCCGCGGGCCACATGCGGCCCGCCGAGGACGTTTCTCCGGCCCGCCGGGTGCCGCTGCCTGTCCTGCTTAGCAGCCGACTCGTCCCGGGCCCGCAGTGCGCATAGGAATTTGTTCATAGTTTTTTTTTTTAAACTATAGTCCGGCCCTCCAACGGTCTGAGGGACAGTGAACTGGCCCCCTGTTTAAAAAGTTTGAGGACCCCTGATCCACCCCGGGCCCCGTGCATGGTACTGTGCCTCGTTATCCTCATCCGCAGAGAGGACATTATCAAGGTATAAACGCGGAATGGTTGTGAAGATCCGGTGGCATATTCTGGGGGTCACTGCCAAAGTGATGGTATGGCTATTACTGAGGCTGGGAGCAGGGCCCGCTACATAATCTGGATCCAGCGCAAAATAAAAGCTGAAACTGGTTTGGCTCAGTGGATAGAGCGTCGGCCTGTGGACTGAAGGGTCCCAGGTTCGATTCCGGTCAAGGGCATGTACCTTGGTTGCGGGCACATCCCCAGTGTGGGGTGTGCAGGAGGCAGCTGATCGATGTTTCTAGCTCTCTATCCCTCTCCCTTCCTCTCTCTGTAAAATATCAATAAAATATATTTAAAAATAAATAAATAAAAATAAAAACGAGGGGCTTCTTTTTCAAAGAGAAAAACACACCATTGAAGGTGCTAAAACATAAAAGTTACCCCTTTCTCCACCTGTCATGGTGTTTATTTGCCATTTAATGACATGCTTCCTTGGACATAAGAATTGTCACTGGCGACTGCACGTGACTCAGAGCAGCACCAGTGACCCACATCTACCACCCTCTGCTGCTCCAATGTGCTGTGTCCCCGGCCAGGGTTCGGGAGACAGTCCATCTCCCTTCCCGCAGACCACTGCCCGGGTGCTCAGTGATGGGAGAGCCCAGGGTTGCAGTCCCTGAGCTGGGAAGCACGGTACCTGGACCCCAGGCGGGGAGAGGCTCGCCCTGCTCAGCACGCTTGTGGAATATGCCATGAGAAGGCCGCCCTGAGGCAGGGACAGCTGCTGCCAGACCCCACCCTCAAATAGCACCCAGATGCAGGGACACGTTCCCCGCGTGCATTCGAGGCCCCAGCGGGCAGACATAGGGTGGTCAACACAGCCAGGCCCTCTCTTCCAACATGACCCTATTGACAAGCACCCTACTGAAAAGCAGCAGTGATTGCAGAAGGGGGGGTGGACAGAGCTGGTCAGGGCCCAGGGCCCCATGGATGGGGGAGTGGTCAGCCAAGAACGCCGCCCCAGGAAATGGTGGCAGGTAAGATAGTTTGGAAGATGTAAATACAGGGATAAAATTACTTTTTAAAATTAATAACAATTTCAAGATGGCAACTACAGAGCATTTAACCCCAAATGCAAGCCCTTTGTGGGGCGGGAGCAGTCTTAGTGTAAGTACACTGGTCCCACCCTCCATGGTTGTCTGTCAAAGCACCTGCCACAGACGGAATTGGTTAATTATCTAGAATCGGCTTAATAGAGCAGAAAACGCTTTTCACAAGTATGTTTTAGAAAATAGTTTATATAAACACAGTCCCCATGGAACGGTCCGCTCCAGGATCAGACACTGCATCTCTCCAGTTCAAGAAGCTGTCCCTGAAGCCTGGCACAGTGCCTGGCACACGAACCACATCCCTGGGATGGATCCGATTTCCAATGCCCATGGAAAGTGGTCCATGCTCCAAGCTGCGCACTCACAAGGTGCGGTGGAAATTTAGAGGAGAAAGCGTGCTTCATACCCTCCGAGAAGTCTTTTTGAGGCAATGGCCATTGAGCTGAGGCTTCAAGTCAATGTGCACATTGATTCAAAGCAAGGGGAATTCTGCTCAGATCTAGTGGACATCAGGAAAAGTCAAGTTTATAAACCATGTTCAGGTTGAACGTGCGCTGGTTTGCAACCTCCTTTGGAGTTACCCGTGTGAAATATGAAGGCCACTCTAGATTGGTAGGTGGCTGTTTTAATAAGCAAGGGGGTGCTTGTCTTGGGTGGCTACACCCACCCACCAGCATCTTGTGAGTTTATGTAGAGGCCTTAATGGGGTTCAGGCACGTATAGGGTCCAGATGACCTCAGCGACACCTACTCTCTCCAAGTTTCACCCTTGAAGCGGCTCCTGGTGCTGAAAGGAGGGATGGAGGGGTGCGGGAAGGAGCAGCCTCCAATTTCCCCTTCAGGCCCCAGGGTCAACCTGCAGTCTGGTCCTCTTGATGGCCTCCTCCAATAATGCAGTTCTTTCTGGTTTTCCTAACTGATGCAACACCTGGCCTCCTGAAGGCCAGCCTTTGACCTGAAAGCCTTCCGTGTGGCATTGCCTCCCTTGTCTGCCTACTGTCAGCCCTCCTAGCAGAAGAGACGCAGAGTCAAGGAGACCACTTTTGTGTCCATTTGAATGACACCAAATAAGAAACAACACACGTGGCGAACAGCATCCACCAATTACATCGTCTGTTACTCTTCTGCTTGTTGGTGGAGGATCAGGAGAGCATGTCTGGGTGGTGGCATTCGAGCCGTGTTCTAAAGGTGGGGAGGAGGTGGCACGTAGACAGGATGCATGTGGAGGTATTTCGGGTGAAAAGGTCAGCAGTGGCCACAGCTCACGTGTAGTTAATTCTGACTCAGAAGATAAGTAGTTGCCGGTGTTAATGTCTTCAGGCTGCCGAAATGAGTTCCACAAACAAGATGACTTAAAACAGTGGTCGGCAAACTGCGGCTCGCGAGCCACATGAGGCTCTTTGGCCCCTTGAGTGTGGCTCTTCCACAAAATACCATGGCCTGGGCGAGTCTATTTTGAAGAAGTGGTGTTAGAAGAAGTTTAAGTTTAAAAAATTTGGCTCTCCAAAGAAATTTCAATCGTACTGTTGATATTTGGCTCTGTTGACTAATGAGTTTGCTGACCACTGACTTAAAACAACAGAAATGCACGGTCTCATGGTGCTGGAGGACAGCAGTCCCAATCAAGGTGTTGGCAGGGCTAGCCTTCTGAAACATGTCGGAGAGGATCCTTCCTCCTCCAGCTGCGGGTGGTGCCAGCGGACCTCAGCATTGCTTAGCTTATGGAGGCATCGCTCCAGTCTTCACCTGGCCTTTCCCTGTGTGTGTCCGTCTCCTCTCTCCGTATAAGGGCAGCGGCCATATTCAATGAGGCACTCACCCTAACCTAGGAAGACCTCATCTTAACTAATTACATCTGCAACTTGCAATGACCCTACCTCTACATACAATCACATTCTGAGATTTTGGGGGTTAGGGTTTCAATATCATTTGGGGGAAAACACAATTCAACCCATAGCAGGACCCGAGATGCCTCAAATCAAAGGCAAGAGGCCTGGGAAAGCTTTCCTGAGAGAAAGGAACGTGGCCTTGGATGAGGACCTTGGGGTCTTGCCCCACCTCTCACTTGCACCAGAGGCCCATTCATGGTGCATGTGCCCAGAGAAGCTCAGACTTTATCCTGGAGCCTCAGGTTCTTTCCTTGGAGATGAATCAATTAGACTGTTCTTCTTATCTTAAATGATGGTTGAGATAATCATATGATATATGGGATCTGGCTTTGATGAAGATTACACAGAGAACAATTGTGTAATCATTACTGTCCCCAACTGGACCTGTAGAAATATTTTGAGTAAATTTATCACTAGACAAAGCCTCATTCTGGCCGCTGGTGCTTTGATTAAATTGAAACCGGGCACTATTACACTTCTGAACTGAGAAGGGCAGCGACGGCCAAGGCGGCAGCAATGGCCCATCCATTTCTTCCTCCAGTGAACTGGTGGGGACCTTGCACACAGATCTGGAGCATTCCTGCGGCCTACAAGTTCCTCTGACAGTTCCTGGGAGCTTGAAGATGAATAAGTATGGACCGGAAAGGGCACTGGGGGGCCTCTGGGCTGTTGGAAATGTTCTTTGTCTGGATCTGGGTGGAAGCTTCAAGGACACACACACACACACACACACACACACACAAGCTCACCAAGCTGTACACTTAAGACTTGTGTACTTTACACACTTTATTGTATGTAAAAAGATGACTAAAACACAGTCCCCACTAGCCTCAAAATTTAGCAGGGTATTCAGATAATGGGTGCAATAACTAGATGAGATAAGCTCTACAATCAGGAGGTGGCACATGTAGGCCTGCTAGCTGGGGCATGTGTAAGTGTGTGTGTGTGTGTGTGTGTGTGTGTGTGTGTGTGTGTGTGTAGGCACAGCAGAAAATGAGACAGACATGGAAGGCCAATGCAAGGAGGTATCTGGACTTTATCCTGAAGGCAAGAGGAAACCACTGGTGTATGGCAAGGAGGCAGTGACAGGATCAGATTTATGTTTTGGAAACCTTCCCTGATAAGGACACAGTAAAGAATGGCCTGGGGGATTTGAGAAGGACACAGGAAGATCATTAGAAAATTAGCCTGGGTCCAGATGGAAAGTGATTGAGACCTGCTGAAAGCCGTGGCACTGAGATGAAGACACTTGTATCCTATAATATTGGGAGACATTTAAAAGGTGAGACGATAAGAACTTCAAAATACTACTGAGAGTGCTGACAGCGGCTGTCAGTGTCAATGTAGCAGTTCTTCAGCTCATCACTGATGTTTACTCAGCATCCGTATGTCCAGTTCCATGCCAAGTACTGTGCATGGGAACCGAATTCAATTCTGGCTTGGGAGATGAGTGGTATTAGGGTATTAGTGGTACTCCCATTCTTCAGAAACCTCAACTCAGAGGGGCCCCGAAGCATGTGCTGTAGCACCCAGCCAGTGAGGGGCAGAGCTTGGCCTGAATCCAAGCACAATACCCTTAGATCTTGAAAGGACTGTGGTAAGAGATAGAAGGAAGCCGTCAGAAACAGGCAAGAAGCAGTGAGACATAGGCAAGAAGTGGCAAGAGATAGGAAGTGGTGAGAGGGAGGCAGAAAGTAGTGAGAGATAAGGAGGGTTTCATCTCAGATGCCTGCCTGGTCAGGAGCTACTGACCAAAGAAAGGAACACCACCATCTCTTATGGGCTTCTAATGTTTCTCTCTACTTCCACCCACACTCTAGTCTCTATAAAGCAGCCAGCATGATCTTTTAACACACACACACACACACACACACACACACACACACACACATACACATACACACACACACATCAGATCACTAGATAATCTATTGTCTAGTGATCTGATGCACACACACACACATCAGATCACTAGATAATCTATTGTCTAGTGATCTGATGTGTGTGTGTGTGTGTGTGTTAAAACCCCCTTTTGCCTTCTGACCTTTCTCAGCACAAAACCCAAAATCCTTACATGGGCATGTGCTCTCCACCACCACTGTCACTGTCACTGCCACCACCACCACCATCATCTCCTCTACCACTAACACCATCATCATCACCATCATCACCACCATCACCATCATCACCACCATCAACATCATCACCATCACCATCATCACCACCATCACCATTATCACCACCATCACCATCACCATCATTACCACCACCATCAGCATCACCACCACCACCACCATCATCACCACCTCCACCACCACTGCCACCACTACCACCACCATCACCATCATCACCACCATCACCATCATCACCACCACCATCAGCATCACCACCAACACCACCATCATCACCACCTCCACCACCACTGCCACCACTGCCACCACCATCACCACCATCACCATCATCACCACCATCACCAGCCTTTGGGCTAGATCTGCTATGTTTCCACTTGCACACGCAGCACTGGCTTCCTTGATTTTCCAGCACATGCTCACTGCCTACATAAAGCCCTCTCCGTCAGATGCCCCATGGCTCTCTCCATACTGCCCTCACTCCCTACACAAATGCCTTCTCTTCTGAGAGGCTTTTCCGACAAGCCCCCGCACCAATAGCATTTCTACCCTGTCAATATTTATGCTCTGAATTTTTTGTTCTCTATATTTATTTATACATATTTGTATCCATTAATTGGCTCATCCACCTCTATGAAAACGTGACTTCGTCTTTCTCTTCACTATTGCGTTCACCACACCTACAATGCTTAGCATTGTAGTAAGTGCTCAATGAATACCTTCTGAAGGGTAAAAAACGAAGACTAGGTTTTCAAGGGAAACTTCATCTGAGGCCAACCGTCACAGCATCTCCTCCGTTTCACTTCCTGGGAGGCACATAGTATTGGAATAACAAAGAGGACACCCAGATGCAGGGGAAAAACAACCCTCTTACATGTCAAATAATCCAACTTGCACAAACATTTCATCAAAATAAATATTTCTTTACTCCCCACTGGGCAGGTGACTTGCTGATGGGCACTCTAACAAGTTATTTTTCAAATGAAGACAGTTACGGAGCTTGGGGATTTGAATTAGAAGAGAAGGTCAAGGCGGGGTTGGTATCAAATGCAGCAAACACTTCAAAGGGAAACATAAGCCTGTGTGGAGAGCGCTGATCACGCCAGCCTCCTGGGATTAGCATGATGGGAAGGAGGACGGTGGAGGAAGGGGCTGGAAGAGAGGGGCCATGGGAGAGCAGGAGGAACCTGCCTGAGGGGTCCCTGGGTTTCGGGGCCCCTGCATGTCTGCCTGGGTCTAAAACCAAGGGCTGCAGACTCACCCCTCTGTTAAGACTAGTGTTCACACAAAATTCCCGCAGACCTGAGAAGTTCAAGGCAGCTGTGCTTTGGACTCATTAAAGTAGCCTCGGTTCTGAACATGGATGAGCAATCCTTCTGGGTTTAGCACAGGGCTTTGCATTGTGGGACATGACCGGTGTCGCTTAGGGCAGCGTAGGGGAAGCAGGCCCAGCTCATTGGGGACCCCGTGTCCCCAGGCACAGCTCAACTCTGTGGTTTCATGAGCAGCACCGAACGGCATTGGAAGAAGGGCTGATGAAACACCTGAGGGCCACTGTCATTCCTGGGGGAGAAAGGACAGGGAGGAGCAAGGGACTAAAACAGCAAGTGCAGGGGAACAGGCCTGTGTCCCCGTCACGTGTTGGGTCTGGAACAGCGTGGTGAAGATGAAGACTGTGGGGGCAGGCCCTGGCAGGGCCCCTCAGAGCTGTGTGACCCTGGATGGCAGCTTAGTTTTTGGCCTCAAAAGATTACCCTCCTGCGTGGCTGATATGGCTCAGGGGCTGAACATCTATCTACCTATGAACATCTACCTATGGTTGGAATCCTGGTCAGGGCACATGCCCAGGTTGTGGGCTCAATCCCCAGTAAGGGGTGTGCAGGAGGCAGCCGATCAATGATTATATATATATATTCACTGAGTGGCCAGATTATTATGATCTCTGAACGCATAATAATCTGGCCACTCAGTGTATATCCTATATAATAAAAGGCTAATATGCAAATTGTCCCCTCGACCAGGAGTTTGACCAGCAGGCAGGCCGGCCAACCACCCATGTCCTCTCCCCATGGCCAGGCTGGCCGGACCCCACCCATGCACGAATTCATGCACCGGGCCTCTAATATATATATATATATATATATATATATATATATATATATATATATATATATATACATACACATACATATATACACACACACACACACACACACACACACACACACACTGAGTGGCCAGATTATTACGCGTTCAGAGATCATAATAATCTGGCCACTCTGTATATATATATAAAATTTTAAAATACATATATTTTTTAAAAATAGACCACCCTCCTCACCCTGCCTAGGCCACAGGGCTGCGGGACATTTCGACAAGTTAAGTGGGCAGAGCTCCTAGGACAGAGCCTGGCATGCAGAGAGCAAAAGGCCCAGGAAATATCAGCGCGTGCTACTGGTATTGCTGCTCCTTTATTGTTGTTGTTGCTCTTGGTGAGGATGCTGTTGGCCGAGGCAAGAATGCAAGAGCAGAAGAAAAGGGCCAGGTGTGAGCACGAGGTCAGTCAGGAACATGGAGGAGACAGGGAAGAGGAGAGCGGGCAGCTGCAGTGGGTGAAAAAGAGAAGAAAACCGTTGGGAGCTTCCCTTTAATGTATGTGAACCAAATTCTAATAGCTTTAGGGAAGTCAGACAGAGTGGGGGTAAGTGAAATCGAACACTGACCTCCTTCCAGACATATTTAAAATAAGCTTAATGTCTAAATGAAACAAGAAAAACATTTAGATGGATTAAAACAATTAAGCCAACCAATTCAGAGAGGAGAATGTCCTGGAGAAAGTATGTCTAATGTCGGGGCTGGAGAGACACTTGTAAACTCAACAGAAACTCTAGGGGCTACAAGAGACAGTCAACTAGAGGCAGTCTGCAAAACAGAGCTGGGTCTGGGGCCCACTCACCACATGCAGGACAGAGACAGGCCTAATTTCAGTCACAGGTTGCACATGTACCAGTTGGTAAGAAGACCATCAAGTCAATGGGAAAGCGGGCACATGGTTTGAACATGACAACTCAGAGGAGGAGAAAACATAGCAGCCAGCAAACCTGAGAAGCCACTCAGCCACATTCATAGGCAACAAATTATTCATTGAAATGCCAACTAGATATTGTGTCTCACCACGAATCGAAAGGAAGTAGAAGACGTGCGAACCCTAATGTTGGCGGGACGCCGGGAGAACGGGCACTTGGAGACATTGCTGGTGGCAACGTGATGTTTTTGTAGCTTTATTTCTAACTGGTGCTGGCAATATGTATTTTTTGAAAAAACAAAATGGGAAAATATACACTTACCCTTCAACTTAGCAATCTTACTCTTGGGAATCTATCCCACTGAGATAAAAATAATAATAATAATAATACTCATCCTTAAAGCTATTTGTACAATTCTATCAACTGTGGCATTCTTTGAGAAGAAAATAGAAAGAAAAAAGGAAGAAAATTATCTGAGTGCCCGTGAATGAGGAATGTGGAATAAATTTTGTAACATGCAGGCAAACATTGACACATCACAGCAAAAAATAAAAATAAAATCAGTGAAGTAAGGACATCTTCACCACATTAAGAGAAAAGCAAGATGAAGAGGACTATATAAAATATCTTGTTTTTTGTAAAACAAACAATAACAGAAACTGTGTGTGTGTGTGTGTGTGTGTGTGTGTGTGTGTCTGTGATTGTGGAAAACTGTTGCACAACAAATGTAAACGTCTGTTACCTGACTGGACTGAGATGAGGAGACAGGACGAAAGAACGGAACAAATTACTGGAAGAAAAAACAGGGTGTTATTTAGAAAAAGTAGCATGTTTAACATGAGCTCACTTACATAAACTATAAATGTCAAATTAAAATGCTAATGTTAGCCGGCTGGTGTGGCTCAGGGGTTGAGCGTCCACCTGTGAACCCGGAGGTCATGGTCTGATTCCGGGTCAGGGCATGTGCCCCGGTTGTGGACTCAGTCCCCAGTGTGGGGCGTGCAGGAGGCAGCCGATCCATGATTCTCTCTCATCATTGTCGTTTCTCTCTCTCTCTCCCTTCATCTCTGAAATCAATAAAAACATATTTTTTAAAATTAAAAATACGTAATAAGCTAACGGTAGTCGTCTATGTTGTGAGATATCAGCTTGTTCTTTACACTTTTCTGAGTGTTTGATCTTTTTATTTTCTTGATAAGAATCTCTATTCAACAATAAAGATACTTAAAAAAAAAGAATCTCAATAAGTAAATTTAAAGACACTAATGACCTACATGCAGTCCCCTAGCAAGCCTGACAAGGTCATAGTATGAGGGAGAGCTTCCCGAGTCCAAGCGTGAACCCAAGACATCAACCTTCCTGTCTCTTTCTCTCCTGGCCTTTCTGGTCCTGCCTGGTGAAACCTAGTCCCACTTTAGGGGGAACCCACATTCCTCCACAGGTGTGGGTTCAAGGGCTGTTCTCCCCTGTTGCTTGTCACTCCTCCGCATCACCCACCCTCCTGGAGCCCCTGACCTGAGAGTTATGCTTCACTCTGAACCTCCCACCACACTGAGTGTGTAGCAGAGGGGAGCCTGTTTTGACCTTTTCTCGGTATAAAAATCCCTCAGCCAAGCAACATGCACCATCCCATTCACCTCTCCACTCTCCCTCCGAGGGCTGAGTCCCTGGGGACAGGAGCCAAATCCAGAGGCAGTGACAGGAGAAAGAGACCCATTTCCAGGGCTTACCTGGCGGAAGCTCTTGCAGAGGAGACCAGCTCAGGGGAACGGGAGGAAGGCGCTTGGTTCCAGAAGAAGGGGCAGGGAGCCCTCAGGCAGACCTGTGGCAGGAGACGCTGGAGGGAGAGGCCAGGCTCCAAGTCCCCTGGGAAATCTTGCCCGAGGGAGGTCAGGCATGCAACCCCAGCTCTTCCAGAGTTCGTGGCCTTGAAGAAACATCGTAGGCACGAGGGTGGCCAAGGGCGGGTCCTTGCAGCTGAGGAAGGCCCAAGAGAGCCACCAAGCACAACTCTTAGTTCACACAATGGCTGACGATGTCTTTCTCCAGACCAATTTCCACATGATTTTGTCCAATTTTAAGAAAACTTATGAAGAATAACTCTTAAAATGTGTAAGGTATTTTAAATTCTTTATTACCATTCTGTAGAAACATCAATGGACATTACTCCAGGAATGGGCACGATACAATTAACAAATAAACAATCTTTGCTTGTCCGAAGTATTGCTAGCCTTTGCAATCTATGACAAAGGTAGCCTGTTCCATCCCAGCAGATCCTTTCGGAAGTAGATGAGAGGCCTCAGCATAGGATCTGTCATTAGCACATCTAGTTTGGTTGGTAAGGACTTACTGAGCTTCTGCTATGGGCTAGGACTGGGGCACGTGAGTTACACTAGTGAACAAATAGCAACCACTTCGCCCATGGGACATACTGTCAGCATTACCCTCATCAGATGGAAATTACACTCACTCTGGTTTGCTTCTGAGAGCACCTTATTAAATCCTAACTGATCTGTGTCCTCATGTTGACTTCAAGAGTTCTCTTCTCAAGCAATTTGCAATCATGGAAAATACCAGCGGCATACATTTATGCAAAAATAGAAGTGGGCAGATGGTCATTCAAGTGATGTTTGCAGTAGCAATTGGAAGTAAAAAATCAAATATCCACTATTGGGGGCCAGGTAAATAACTAATGGTGCTAGATAGTGGAATACTATACAACCTTTAAAAACATGAGGCAGCTTTAGCATCCATATGTCAAGAGCTCCAGAATGTTCTGAAGTGAAAGAGAAAACAGTGGGTATTATATGTTCCCACTTACATAATAAAATGCGTACGCATTTGCCCATGTATACACGCATACACATCTCCTGGAAGGGGGAGAAGCAATTGTCCATAGTTGCATCTCCAAAAGGGGACTACAGTAGGACATGGAGAGAATACTTAATTTCATGAAATATTCTTTCCTATCAAGTAGATGTTTTCTTATTACTTTTATTTCATTTTACTATGCATATGTGTACTTTTTCAGTTATAAGTCATTACCATAAAGAGATATCAATGAGCTTTAAGTTATTACCTATAGTTTTGTCCAATATGTCAGAACTCTATGAACCAATATATCAGAACCAATATGGCAGCTACTAGCCACATGTGGCTATTTACATTTAAAGTGAATTAATTAAACTAAAATAAAAACTTAGCCCCTCCATGGCTCTGGCCATGTATGGAGTGCTCAGCAGTCACCCGGGGCTGATGGCAAGGATATTGACAGTACAGATATCGAATGCTTTCGTCATTGCGGACAGATTTCGTGGACAGAGCGGGATACACTTCTCAAATCTGGAGCCAGAGAATTTTCTCTGAAATATCTAAGCCCTTGCTCTTCATAATAGAGTTAATGCAGAAGAAAAATACAGGACAGATTTTGCATTTTCGAACAAGACAGGCATTTTCTTCAATATAACTTATATCTCTCCCTCTCTCACCCTCTCTAACCACCAGGAAAATGAGATGCTCAGCCCTTTAACCTTTTCCAGTGTTGTGATTTTAGGCTCTAAGGTACCTTGCATATATTTTACGTATTACAATGTCTGGGTATTTTTGCCTCATGGCAACCTAAATTATTCAGTATTCATTGATGCTATTTATAAGCATAAAGTAATAAAAATAAGTAACAAGCCAAAAGTCATCTGAATTTTTCATTATTGGAGCAATACTGGTACCTCTTCACTTTTTAAGATTCCTCATCCTCTAACTTGTTTAGGTTTCTGAGGTCCCTCCCGACTCTGAGAAGCCACAAGCATAGTTCCAGCTGAGAGTTACTAGTAAGCTTGGGTAGCTACGGTTCCCTACGGGGTATTATCAGTACATTTGGCTCAATAAACCACAGAGAACCAATGAGTCAGTTAGTGATTGTCCATCCATTTTTACTCTGAAATTTTCATTTGTGTTTCTTAATCAGACTAGTCTGAATTCAAATCTTCTCCAGCCACTCAAATTGGGGTCTTGGTCAGTCCAATGCCCAGGAAATAACTCTTAAGACTCAGAAGTCTTCTTCCAATCTGAGAAAGGTAAATGCAGAATTAGTTCTTATCCTTGCCCTTCAGAAAGGTGCGAAAGTAGCTGATGCTAACGTTCTCTCCTCCATGTCCAGAGCTGCCTTCGTCCCAGCTACCAGAACCTCAGGTCAGCATCTGGCTCAAGAGCCGCCCTCCGGAGAACTCTGGGCAGAGGACACATGCATCTCATTGGTTAATAATAGTGTCTGCAACTCACCCAGCCATCTGTTAGACCGGGGGTTTCCATAATCAAGCCCTAGAGGAAGGAGTGTGCATGAATACACATGTTCTTCCAGTCAACTTCTTTTTTCTAGAGTCGGACTTCCTAGAAGAAACTGCAATGACCTGTCTTAGAGGAGAGAACCTAGCACCTGCAGAGGAACTGCAAAGCCGTGTGCTTACCTGCAAGCAGATATTCCAAATGACCTTCTTGCTACCAAGAGAGGAATAAATCTCCTGTTGCTGAACACACGTATTTGCAGACTTTTATGGACGTTGGCTTATAGCAGCAACCTGATCTGAACTCAGCATGCAGAAGTGAGACCAAGATGGGGCCTGGCCCAGCTCACAAAGAACATCCTGTCCCAGGCCCAGCATGTCACGAGGAGAGCCTCGCGACAGGCCAGTGGCGGCAGGATGTGGTGAAACAGCGGGTTTCTGCTACTCCCTGTCACTGAGGCTGGAAAGACCCAGCAGGTGTAACCTCATGATGATCTGCCTTAACTTAGAAGATGTAAAGGTGTGAAACATGACGGGTCCATGGTATTTTGCTCTTTGTCTACTGAAGTGGCTCTGAATACAAATTAAATAAGTATTGACAATTTCACGTTTGTCAACCATTATCCAATCCATTCCTATGGGTAATTTTTAAGTAAACATAGCAATGGTTCATTACTATGGTGCTGATAGGTTATGACGTGTTCTTCCCCAAAACAAATTTGTCTTTTATGAGACACATTTTATGTAAACAAAAGACACTTCTCCAAATAAAGATTAATGATATCAACTTTAGAGTCAGACAGATGAGGGCTAGCCTTTGTCCCTCCAATTACTAGTAATGGGACCTTAAGCAGCTCACTCTCAAGGCCTCAGTTTCCTCATCTGCAGTCTGGGAATATTAACAGAACACCTCTTGTGAGGTTAAACAAAGCGCCAACTCTGCTCATAGCTGTGCTGGCCCAGCAGAAATGCTCACATGGTAATCATTTTGCAATATATTCATATGTCAAATCATTACGTTGTGTACCTTAAACTTTTACAATGTTATATATCAATTATATCAATAAAACTTGGGTGGGGGACTTACTACAAAGCTACAGTTATCAAGACAGTGTGGTACTGCGTAAGGACAGACACATAAATCAATGGAACAGAATTGGGAGTCCAGAAATAAACCCTTGCATTTATGGTGAATTGATTTTCAAAAAAAGAGCTAAGGCAATTCAAGGGAGAAAGGATAATCTTTTCAAAACAAAGTGCTAAGACAATTCAATATTCAAAAGCAAAAGAATAAAAACTGGATCCGTTCCTTATATCATACACAAAAAAAATTATAACTCAAACTTAATCATAGACCTAAATGTATGAGCTACAACTATAAAACTCTTAGGAGTAAATGTCTGTGACCTTGTATTAGTCAAAGACTTACCAAAAGCACAAGAGACAAAAGAAAAAAGACTATATTAGGCTTCATCCAAATTAAAAAGCTTTTGTGCTCCAAATGATACCATCAAGAAACTGAAAACACAATCCATAGACTGGGAGAATATTTCCAAATGCTAATCCGGACTATATAAAGGGACTTGTATCCAGAATATATAAAGAACTCTTACAACATAATAATTAAAAGGTAAATAACCCAATTTGAAAATAGGCTGTAATTAGACATTTTTCCAAAGAAGATATGCAAATGATCAATAACACATGAAAAAATATTCAACATCATTAGTTATTATAGAAATTCAAATAAAAACCTCAATGAGATACCGCTTAACGAAGTATTAGAAAGAAAGAGACAATCACAAATGTTGGCAAGGATTTAAAGTAATTGAAACCCTCATTTAGTGTTGCTGGAGATATAAAATGATACAGCCACTTTGCAAAATAGTTTGGCAAGTCCTTAAAAAATTAAACATAGAGTTAATAAATGACCCAGCAATTCTAGAGAATCTCCTCAACTGAAATGAAACTTATGATTACATAAAATATTGTACATGAATGTTTTAGAAGTGTTATTCATACTACTCAAAAAGTGGAAACAACTCAAATGTACATCAACTGATAAATAAAATGTGGTATATGCATATAATGAAATATTACCGTGTTTCCCTGAAAATAAGACAGTGTCTTATATTAATTTTTGCCCCCAAAGACATGCTAGGTCTTATTTTCAGGGGATGTCTTATTTTTCCATGAAGAAGAATACGGTACACATTTATTGTTAAATGAAAATAAAGGAAATTTATTACCTGCATACGGTACGGTAGTACGGTAGTTGTCAACACAAACCAGACAAACTGTGAATCCTACAGTATCAAGAATTTACTCATTTATTCAATGACAATCATGTCATCATCTTCTAGAACATCATCATAACAATCCAATTCCTGAATTTCCTGGTGAATTTCTTGTGACTCCATTTCTTTCAGAATCAGTGGACCAAATCTCTCATGTTTAGCAATAGCACTGTCTTTAAATGAGTACTTCTTGTCAAGGTAGCCTGCTCACAGTGCATTTGCAATGCAACTGTCAGTGATTTTCTCCCATGAATTCTTCACCCAAGTCACAACTTCTTGCAGTTTAGGTTTCACAAAGTTTCCACGCTGATTTCTCTCCATTCTATTTTCAAAGTAGTCATTAATTTCCATGCGCAAATTGTCTTTGAATGGCTTGTTTATTGCAATATCAAGAGTCTGGAGATAGGCCGTCATTCCTGCGGGAATTATCATCTGATCTATTTTTCTTTTGTGAAGAAATGTCTTCATGTCTTTAGCGCGGTGAGTGCTGGCTGCATCCCAGACTAGCAGACCTCTTTGGCTCCCTCGAATAACAAGCGGCAGCATTAAATCGACCCACTTCCTTATAACTGCTTGTGTGGCCAGGCTTTTTCAGTTTCAAGAATAAAAACGCCCAAAACACGTTCAATCTTTTCCTTCTTGCCCTTAGAAATGATTAAAGGTGGGATTTTAGTGCCATCCAGATGAATTGCCAAAATACAGGAAACACGTGCACTTTCGTAAGCAGTGGAGGGAATGTACGCCAAGGAGGCACCCCGCTGTTCAATTGTTGTTTGAGATGATTGGCCCATAAACACTGCAGTTTCATCCATAGCAATCATGTTGGAAAGATTGTATTTAGAGAAGTCAGCATCATCAATAAAGGACTTGAATGCAAGTGCTCGCTTAATAACTTGAGTATCTTCCAACCTAAACAATGTTGTAGATCTTCTTAAAGACAGTTCACTTCGCTGAAGGAAATTATCCAGCCAGTATTGTGATGCTTTGAAGTCTTCGGGGGCTATGTCAAACTGTGGTGCCATTGCAAGGGCAAATTCTTGAATCTGAGCCCTATTCACAACCAAAGGCTTTGCTCTTCTGTCAACAACCCATTCACAGATCAGGTCTTCCAGATAGGAAAATAATGGTTGCCGACCTGATCCACACTTGCGCTTTTTAGCATTTCCCTTGTCCACTTGTTCAATGAGGTTACCATACTCTGCTCGCCATTTTCGGACCAATCGGATACTCAACATCTTCTCTTTGCAGAAAGCAGTAAGATTTTGGGCCCAAGAGTCTTCCATGATTCCTTTCTTGTACTCCATGGAGTAGCTTTTTCTTTTTGCGCTCATTTCTAGGGGTAAAAAAAAAGGAATTGGGGTATCAAGGTGGGGGGAGGGGGATCACTCAAAATGACACAGGGGGGATCAGAAGGGGGAATCAAAATGGCACAGGAGAATCAGAGGGGGGATTACCATTTTAGTAACCCCTTTTGATCCTCCTGTGTCATTTTGATTGCCCCCTCTGATCCTCCTGTGTCTTTTTAAGTGATCCCCCTCCCCCCACCCCTGTGCCACTGAACACCTTCACCAGACATCCCCCCTACCCCTTTATCAGACATTTACCCCATGGGGCCTGCCTGGGGACTGTCACTGGGCTTGCTGGGGCCTGGATCTGGGCTGGAGCAGGGTCTGCCACTGACTGAGAACCTTCAGTCATCATGAAGGCGGCCGTGAGCATCAGGTAGTGTCACCAGAGACAGACCAGCACTCACCACCTTCGCTGCATCCTGTCCGCTCTAATCCTCCTGTTCTTCTACATGCATCTGCGAAAGTCTCCTCCTCTCTCCCGCCCCGCGCTCACCGCTCACTCCGACCTCTGCTCCGCCTCCACACAGCAGTGATGTCAGGACTCCGCGTAATGTCACTGGTTGCTAGACGCCAGTCGGGGTGGCCCTAGCGACCAGTTTACGGTAAATTAATTTTCATTCTGAGACAGAGCCTGGGGGCCTTATTTTCAGGGGATGCCTTATATTTCACTCAGAAGGAAACCTGTGAGTAGGTCTTATTTTTGGAGGATGTTTTATTTTCGGGGAAACACGGTATCTATATATATAAAAGCCCAGTGACCGAATGGCGGAACGACCAGAACAACCAGTCGACCAGTCGCTATGACGCGCACTGACCACCAGGGGGCAGACGCTCAATGCAGAAGCTGCCCCCTGGTGGTCAGTGCACTCCCACAGGGGGAGCAGCCACTCAGAGGGCGGGTCCACACCCACTCAGCTGACCAGGATGAGTGACACTCCCACCACGGGCCAATCACCACAGGCCATGCCCTCTGTGCACTGGGCCTCTAGTTCACCTATAAAAAGGAATAAAATATTGATGCATGCTACAATGTGAATAATTCTTAAAAACATTATGCTGTGTGGAAGAAGTCAGTTACAAAGGACAACATGTTATATGATTTCACTTATATAAAACTAGGGGCCCAGTGCACAAATCCATGCACCTTAAAACGAACTGTGGGCCGCGAGGCTGCGGTGGGCACAGGGGTGGGTCTCGGCCCATCCTCCATGCCCCTTCACCTCCCCTGTCCCGTCTGCTGGCAGCCCCACTCCTGCTGCCACCACTCCCATGCACTGACGGCGCTGGCCCCACTCGCCCCCGCTGACAATGCAGAGGGATTGGGACCAGCACCAGCAGTGGTTGTGAGCGGGACCGGTGCCATCAGCAGGTGCAAGTGGCAGCTGCTGCCCCGATTATCCCTCAGGAACAGGGGGAGGCAGAGAAGCCCTCAGGGGCAATCAGGGCTGGCAGCTACCGCTCGCACCCGCTGACAGTGCCAAGTGATCAGGACCAGCACTGGGAGCCGGCAGCGGGTTTGAGTGGTGGCTCTGGCGCCGACAGCAGGTGCGAGCACTGGGTGGGACTGTGGCGCGAGGAGCAAAGAATTTTCAGTAACCACCAGAGGCTTGCCCCGATGACAGCGACCAGCATCCCACCTTGGTCTGGCGCCCCTGCTCACCTGCTCCACCATCCCGCCATGGTCGTCATCCACCATGTTCCATGCTATGCCACCTGCTGCTGATGCCCGCCATATTCCATGCATGCCCCCTGGTGGTCAGCGCATGTTACAGCGACCGGTTGTTTGGTTGTTCTGCAGTTTGGTCTATTTGCATATTAGGGTTTTATATAGATAGATACCCAGAGTAAGAAAATTCATAGAGACAGAAAATAGATTAGTGGTTGCCTAAGGCTGGGGGAGGAGGGGGAGGAGAGAATGGGAATTGACTTCCAATGGGTAAGGTGTTTTATTTTTGGAGGGGGTGACAATAAAGTCCTAAAATTAGATGTGGTGATGGGTATACACCTCTATAAATATCATAAAAATAAATATCATACCCATTGAGCAAGTTGTTTTGTTTTCTCTTAATTCCATGGCGCTCCAGGAGCCGTTATCTATGTCCCAAGGTCTAAATCACTGACATTCAATATGTCCAAGAAACCATGACCTACAGAGCTGATGTCATGCATAACAGCATTGAGAGATAATTCACATACCCTACATTTGATACATTTGAATTGTATGGTTCACAGCCTTGAGCAACCCTCACCAAATAAAATTTAGAAGATTTTTGCTACCCCAGAAAGAAACCCTGCACCCATTTACCTTTTCTTCCCATTTTCCTCCATCACCGCCACCACCCCAGCCATAGACAGGGACCAGTCTACTTTATGAATTATGAATTTGCCAGTTCTGGACATTTCATATGAATGGAATCGCGCAGTGTGTGATCTTTTGCATCTGACTTCTTTCATTCATGTTGTAGCATGTGTCAGTACTTCATTCCTTTTCATGGCTGCATAATATTCCATTGTGTTTACCTTCCACATTTGCTTTATCTATTTGTCAGAGAATGGGCAAATGCTGTTTTAACTTTTGGTTATTATGGTCAATGCTGCGCTGAATATTTATGTACACATTTTTGTGTGGAGATTTCTTTTTGCTTTCTTGGGTATATATCTAGGAATGGAATTGCTGGGTCTCATGGTAACTTGTTGAGGAACTCTAAGACGGTTTTCCAAGGTGTCTACACAATTTTACATTCCCACCACCAAGGTGTGAGGGTCAGGGCTGATTTCTGAAGGTTCATCTCTCAGCCCCTCCTTAGTGACCTGTGTGCACATCCCCCTGCTGTGTGGGCGCAAGCAGGTCACCTCCAACACCAGCCGCGGACCTGCACCTTGGGGAGAATCACATCTCAAGGTCCAGGTGCGGATCAGATGGCTGATTCCTGCGGGGTACCAGCCGGGGACACGAGGATGCAGCAGGAGCTCAGGCGATGCTTCAGGCCTGCATGGCTTGTCATCAGCAGGAAAACCACAAAAGTGGCCAAAACCTATGAATTACAAAGCAACCCTCTCAGGCAGCCAGGAAGCGGCTTAAGGTGAGGGCAAACAGCCGCCTTTCTCCTGTGCCCCAGGCACACGCAGGGAACAGCGGGAGTCGCTCAGAAAGAGCGGGCTTGTCCCCAGAGATTAGCAAGGGAGGAGCCCTGGGGAGACTGTCCGTAGAGAGACCCAAGCCGCCAGGTGGAATGAAGCGCCACATCTCTGCCGGAATTGGAAAAAAAAACACAAAACTGGTTCACCTGGATGCCTATCCCCGCTATTGCTTCAAGACCCAGAAGAGCTCACACCTGCGCATCCTGTGGTCCATAAAAGACCCACCTTAAAGGAGTATGACCAGAAATAGTCCATTTCGCATCCGGTTCTGTCCAGCAGAGACCCAGCGCTGAGGCCTCAAGCCGAACGCAAAAGCAAAACCAAGAGTGGGCAAAGCAGCCGGGGTGGGTGTCAGCCCCACTTTAGGCCCAACGTGGAGCCAGCAGCACCCTGGGGCCCCTTCCCGGACCTTTCCCTCAGCTTCGCCAACGACACGCACTGAACGTGGCCCAGCCCGTGCATCTGTCACTTTCGAACCCCAGAGGAGGACCCTAGCGGGGAGCTGAGAAACCCTTCGGAAATGTGCACCGGTAAGGGGGGGGGGGGCGGGCGCTGGGGCGGCGGGCAGGAGTGCTGAGAAAATACAAGGGCTATTTATTGAAAGTTCGATGCAGCTGCAGCTTTGCTAGCGCATTCACTTTGAAAGGGACAGAGTTGTGTGACGTTTCTGTATCAGCTTGTCACACAGAAAGGTGTACATCAGTGAAACCCTTTTCAGAAGCTGGGTGTCCATGCAGGACACTCCTGCGGGGTGGACACTTAAAGGAGCAACACCCGCAGGACGGTGGCTCTCACCTGGCGAAGCAGGGGAACAAGGAGAGGCCCTTATCCACGGGCCCTGCTGCTCCGCCCGCTCGCTCCCCACCTGCCCCGGCCCCACCTGCCCAGGCCAGGCTCCTGCACACCTGCTCCGGGGCGCCGCGCCCTCAGCTCAGGGCTGAGCTCAGGTGCCCTCAGCTCAGGGGGCCGCCGGCAGGTCGGCAGGTGCACAGCGCCGCCCCCTCGGCTGTGAGCTCATCCCGGGCGCCCGGCGCCCCGACTGCGCAGCAAGCGGCCTCCCGTGAGCCGGCCTCAGCCTCCGCATCCAGGCAGCGGGCGGTCGGGCGGGCGGGCGCATCTTTCCTCTCCTGCGGCCCCAGTCACAGGGATCCCTGCTCACCTTCCCTGCCTGGGAGGCGCGAGTAGCAGGACCCCTCCCTGGCCTTAAGCGGCCTTCTCCTCTGACAACCCGGGGGCGAGGGAGGGAGGGAGGGAGGGAGGAACAGCAGAGAGCCAGGAGACTCAGCCTGAAAAATGAAAAGGTGGGCGGACTGGTCTGCAGTCTATTCTGGGCCCTTTGTCGCAGTCTAGCCTTACATCATGGTTTAAAGCATCTGCTTTCCAAAAGGCCAAAGAAGTATTAAACCGCCCTTATAAACGCGCCCACCTGAAGACAGGTGATGCGCATGGCAGCCTGGAATGTCACACGTGTCCTTTGCGGAGAGCATCAGCGGGCTTCCCTGGCCTCCTGGGAGACAGCGTGATGGGGCGGCGCAATGAGGTTCGTCCCCGCAGGAGGCCGCAGACAGGTGTCACTGCCCTGGAACAGGCAAGCAGCTGCACAAGCCCCAGTCTCTCCACCACAGTGGTTCCCAGGTGGGCCCCACGCCCCACGGGGGGCTATTGGAGAATGAGTCACTAACAGTGCATTTTTTGCATTTCTTGTGGTTCTAGCGGCGTCCTATACAGTATAGAAATATATACTGTGACATATGTATGTCCTTTCTTATATGTATTGAAACTGTATTTGCTATTTTTTCATATCACTTCATATTATTACTATTTTTTTAACAATTTCTTCGTGATTTCTTCCTCTGGATTTCAACTGTCCTTTTGTTCTTTTATTTTTCTCTTTCATGGCTGCCATGTTCTTTGGAAGCATGTTTAGACCAAGTGAATGGCCTTTTAGGCTTCCTCCACGTGAATAGGAGCTCACTGTTTGAATAATAAGAATTCTATGGCCCCGGGGGGTGGGGGTGGGGAGGGAAGGGAGGCATCAGGATTTTAGAGATGCTTAGGTGGGCGTGGCCAAAAAACGGTTGGGAACCACTGCTCTAATTGCAGGTGGGTGTTCTGATTCTGTGGCTTGCCCACATTGTCCTCACATTCCCTAACTTTTTAAAGGAAATGATTCCTGAATTCTTTGTGAGTCATTCCCTGAAGGCCTAGAAATACACAATATATTGTAGAAGCCACGGGATTTGCAGTTAGCCATGGAGAGCTGGGCACCGGCTCCCCTCAGAACCTCCCTCAAATGGCAGTAAAGAAACTGAGTCCAAAAGGACTAAGAATGGGAGGGGAACCCAGCCGGTGTGGCTCAGTGGTTGAGGGTCGACCTATGAACCAGGAGGTCATGGTTTGATTCCGGGTCAGGGCACATGCTTGATCCCCAGTAGGGAGAGTGCAGGAGGCAGCCAGTCAATGATTGTCTCTCATCGTTGATGTTACCTCTCTCTCTGATCCCTCTCCCTTCCCTCTCTGAAATCAATAACAATATGTTTGTTTGTTTTTTTAAAAAGAATGGGAGGGGAGATGACCACAGGCAAGAGAAAGAGATGCCCATGTATTTTGAAAAGCCACAGAAGGAATGGTTGTGTGCTGACTGGATGGGGGAGAAGCTGGAGCCTTTGTTGGAGGGAGAGGGGTCTACGGAGGCAAGGTGATCGGGGTGTAGGACCCTGGGATGACTGAGGAGCCTGGAGGCACCAGGTACCTTGAAGGGGCATCTTCCAGAAGCAGGGGTATCCAGGTACCCCTTTCCCAGGCAGCCTGAAGTGGGCTTCTCCCAGATCCCAGCAGGAGCGTCAGCATCGGGTCACCAGGAACCCTGTGGACTGGGGTGGTTGTCACTCCTGACAAAAGGAATTCAGTTGCAATCCATATCCCTAAGCCAGGAGGCTTCCTCCCCCTCGCTTAGGCTCCAGAAGACAGGCAGCCAAACCTACACCAGCCCTGCCTCCACCCTCCTCTCCCTCTGTGAGGTTGCAGCCTGCACTTTGGGGAAGTGACCTTCACAGGAGAAAAGACCCACAGATGCTGGCAGGGGGGCTCCCCAGTGGAAAAGCCAGGTCTCCAACTAGTGACTCTGGAGACAGGCCCACTCATTAACAAGCCCCTCCTCTCATCCCACACGCATGGCAATGATGTGTAGAGTTTCCAATCAACATTTGGATGCTCTCTCTGAAATATAAATATATAGCCAGGGAATAACAGACTTTTTAGGAAAGTCCCAACCTAAGCAGAAGGAAACTAAAAATAAAAATAAAAAATCTTACGATTAATGACCCCAGAGAAATAGCCAAAACATTTTCAACCATGAAACAATCTCATACTATAAAAGGATTCCTTAGAGAGGAAGAACGAGCTCTGGGAAATGGAAAATACAATAGCAACAAATTTTTAAATCCGTAGGATTGGAAGGTAAAGTTGTCAGGAAGTTTCCCAAGGAGTAGAACAATAACACAAATAGGGGTGGGAAGTAGGAGGCACAAAATAATAATTAGAAAATGAATCCATGAAATCCAATATCTGAATTATAGGAGTTTCGGGGCGGGGGGAAGAAAAGGCTATAGAGAGAAAAATGTTATCAACAAAATTATTCAAGAAAGTTTCCCAGAACTGGAGGAGTGAAAAGGCACACTGAACACATAGAACAAAAATGGATAAATTAATTAGTTAAAATTCCCATGCACTTCATTATGACCAGGAGAGATCAGGAGAATACCCTACACGTTTCCTAAAAACTCCAACTTTCAGGGGTCATGGTCCGGAAGGGCCTTGTGGTTCCCAGTAGCGATCGAAATGCAGAGGAACAAGGTCTGAAATCCTGAGGGGAATTCACTAGCCGGCCCCAATCTCATCCTGTAAGGGTGGAATAAAGATAAGCAAGATCTCTAAAGTGTTCCTTCCCAGGAATCCTTTCTCAAAAAGGATTCTACTGGAAGACTTCCCCAAAGCTAGGGAGGGAAGCATGAAAGAGAATGCCACTCCCCATGACCTCCCCCTAGGAAGAAGGGACTCCTGCGAGAGAAAGGCAAAGGGCATCCCCAGAAGGATTGGGAAGGGGGGCCCCGGGACAGGAGCAGTCAACCATTGGCAAGAGCAGCTGGTCTGTGTTGGATCAGGGCACAGAGAGCTCCAAGAGGGAAGTTTCCAAGAAAAAAAAACGAAGAGATTATCTGATGTTTCTGAAAGAATGGAAAGAGGGATAGTTCTGTTTGAATGGCAAAGACTAATGAATGGTAGTTACGTAGAAATCAAAGTAAATGGAGGACATGAAGCACCTATTACCTTCAGGAATAACAAAGCATGTAATACCTTAATCAATGGAGAAATTAAAAAAACAAAAAAACATGTACAGGAAGGGAAATGTAGCCGGGCCGGTGTGGGTCATTGGTTGAGCGTCAACCTATGAACCAGGAGGTCGTGGTTCAATATCCTGTCAGGACACATGCCTGGGCTGGATCCCCAGTAGGGGACGTGCATGAGGCAGAGATCAGTGATTCTCATCAGTGATGTTTCTGTCTCTCTCCCTCTCCCTTCCTTCTGAAGTCAATAAAAAGTATTTTTTAAAAAGAAAGGAAATGTAATTGTAGGACTTTGGGCTCAACTGTGACTAATATTTATGCAGTGATTGAGGAAATACTAAAACTGAACTGACCAAAGTCCTTACACAAGTACATTGGGCAGAGCTGGGGAGGGACAGTGTCTTCTATGGTGGGAGGAAGGGGTATGTGAGAACTGAAACTCCATGACCCATAGCGGGCAGTCCAGGGGTCATTTCTTCAACTGCACAGATGAAGAAGTCACAACATAAGAAGGTTATTGAGAAATATGGAAGTAAATACTGGGGGGTGGAGAGGAATAAGGCTTGAAAAGCTGAATGTAGCTTCTGGGGAGTGCAAGTTGAGAGTGGGGAGGGGTGGAGTAATGTATTCCACCCTCCCCTTTTCTGAAATCTAGGAATGCTAAAATAAAATGGCCTTTTTGAAAAATGGTGTTTAAAATAATTTAGTCAGTGGTGTCAGTGCTGGGTGGCATTCTCCTGAGGCTAATGAACAACCAGGGTGAGCTTGCCTGTCCCTGAGGTCTGGGCACATGGCCCAAGCCAGGCTGGCCCTTCGTGCGGTCAGGCTCCACCTGGTGGCCGATGTGTGCACAGGATTCCGCAGTGACAGGGATGGTTCCTGGGACTCCTAGGAAAGTGGCCGCAATTCCCGAATTCCCCTGGTGACCTTTGATCTGCGGAAAGTGACTGGGAGACACTGGACACAGGAGACTCGTCCTTTTTCTTCCCACGTTTCGAATTGGGGTCCCTGCCATTTCCCCTCCTGGTCTCAACCTTCTCCCCCAGCCCTTTCTCCTCTGGGCGGAGAATCAGGGCTGACCACCAATCCTGTTACATCTGGATTTTCTGAAGTCACTGTTTATTGCTAGCACATAATAGGAGGACAACTGTCTTAACTTTAAACCAGTCAGAGTATCTGTATTACTTTTAGAAAATAATATAAACAATAAAATATTTATGGGACAAGAGTGTCAGAAGCCAGGAGCAATGAGTGGGTATCTGAGGAAAAAGAATCACTGGCCTAACTCAACCTAATCATTGACCTCCTTGCACAGGGTAGAGGCGTTACCTTCCAGGAATCCTTTCCTTCTTTCCTTTCCTAATTTCTAGCCGATTTCAGGTAAATTTTCTCAATTTTTTTTTTTAAATGGTGACAACATATTTAACAGCCCCAAGGCAAGCTGCACAACTTTCTGTGTGTGTAATCAGTTCAGTGCTTACCAAATCTTTCTCCACAGGGAAAGAAAAACCCCTTTCACCTTCCCCTCGCTCATTATTGCTACCATTTGCATTCATTTGTTCAGTGAAATTGTACAAGAGGCATCATTGTCCTTAAAATGGACGCTCGGGGTCTAGGGCGGGTTTTTCTCCCAACAATGTAGAGCAAGCATGTCAAACTCCCGGCCCATGGGCCGCATGCCTCGTTTATTTGGCCCATGTTAGCCTTTGAGGTTGACATGCTTGATGTAGAGCAACATCAAAGTCACTGTAAACATCACAGTTAAAGTTCATAAAGTAAGTAAAATACTGTGACTAAGGGGAATAGTTCATTTTAAATCAAGAATAAAGGTTACGGGGCATTTGGAAATTTCACAAGGCCCGTAACTCATCCAGATTTGGCTACCCTGTTTCCGTGATGTGGACATTAGTCGCAGGGAGGTCTCAGTTACAGCCAGAAGGAGTTGCATATCTCACCTCTTTAGCGTATGCATCTATGGATATTAAAGCAGAACTTCATGGGAAAGAAGCAAGAACTTAAGTTCTGAGAGAAGGGGAAAAAGAAGGAAGCAGCATCCCGGGAGAAGGATCTGGAATGTCAAGGCAGAGCTCTCAAAGTCAATCTCATCCAGCTTTACCTATTTGTTCAGCAATGTGGTCATTATTCTGGACATCAATTTTCACAGTGGAGAGGTTTTTTAAAAGGCCAACAGAGAGTTCTAGTTAAAAGAATGCTAGATAATCAGCTTGTTAGGTTGAAAACATACAAGTGCTTTCTGACGCCAAGTTTGAAGATGTTGATGTGTCATAATACAAATTTAATATTATATCTAAAAGTTTTAAAGGGATGGGTTTATTATTCACTATTGCCACATCTGAAAATATTTTGAAGTATTCATATTTGGACATGTTATTAAATGTATTTAACTTTATTTTAAATGATTTCATAAAATATTTTAGCCCAGCCGGTGTTGCTCAGTGGTTGAGTGTCAACCTATGAACCAGGAGTTTATAGTTTGATTCCTGGCCGGGGCACATGCCCGGGTTGTGGGCTCGATCCCCAGTGTGGGGCCTGCAAGAGGCAGCGGATCCATGATTAGCTCTCATCATTGATGTTTCTCTCTCTCTCCCGCTCCCCTCATCTCTGAAATCAAGAAAAAATATTTTTTAAAAAAAGATATTTTAGGCTCCTGAGTTATATAATATTAACACCTAAGATTTTTACCCTGTGCCTACCTAAGTTGATTATGAAAGTCATCTTATAACTTATCCATTCCCAAGCAATTACAATCTTAACTATGTCCTTTAAAGCGTGCATTTTAGTGTTTTATTGTCCCAATTATGAGTCTGGAACCATCACTGTGCCCCTCCCTCATGATCCCACTCAGTTCGGGTCACCAGCTCGGTCCACCTTTAAGGGGCCTGTCTCTGTAAGGCAGGAGAAAGGGGGTTGTGTAAAGAATGGAAAACAGCCGAAACCGGTTTGGCTCAGTGGATAGAGTGTCGGCCTGCGGACTCAAGGGTCCCAGGTTCGATTCTGGTCAAGGGCATGTACCTTGGTTGCGGGCACATCCCCAGTGGGAGGTGTGCAGGAGGCAGCTGATCGATGTTTCTCCCTCATCGATGTTTCTAGCTCTCTATCCCTCTCCCTTCCTCTCTGTAAAATATCAATAAAATATATTTAAAAAAAAAAAAAAAAAAGAATGGAAAACAGCTTCTATGTGATTTGGGAGCAAAGTGCACCAAGACCCATAAACTACAAAATAGCTTATATCAAATGGCAAATGTGCAGTGTGGTGGCGTTCACGTGGTTCTGTCCCACGCCATCCCTCCTGCTTGTTATCGCACGCCATTATCGCGCTGAAACACATCGCATGCTCTCTGGATTGTCTAACAAATCTTTACATTTGGAAATGACTTCTAAGCTGCCATCTCTGCTTGCAATTTTATGTCAAAGGGTAAGGAAAATTGAATCAGGCCGTCGTCCGTGAGCTCCATCTTCACCAGTGTAACTCGCCCGATATCTCCAGCGTGACAGGCCAGCCAGGACACCAGTGTTCAGCGGCCCACCCTGAGGCTGTAAGTAGAGGCAGGGAAGACACTGTTTTGATGTTGCCTGAAAACTTTATTAGTAGGCTGGGTGCAGAATTCGGAATCGCCGGTCCGTTTTTAGTTGACCTGGTAGTAATTTGTTGAGGTTCACTCTATCTCAGGACATTTTTCCCACAGACATGAGCCTTTTATCTTCTTGGCAGGCACTTGGGTTCAAAGACAGGGTGTCCCCCGAAAATGTATACACACTTGGAGTAATTATTAAATTCCAATAGGTTAAATCTGAAAAGAAATGAGCATCAATTGAGTTAGCAGCTGTTAAATCTGTATCCATTTTTGGGACGCCCTCTATAGAAGGCTGAATAAAAACAAAACATAGGTATCTTGAAGCTGATATTTAGTTTTCCACTTCATTCTTTCATACTATCTCCCATATTTCATTTTTTTTAAAAAAGCTCCACTAAATGCTACTTTATATTGTACTATATCGTGTGTTCTTGTAAATTTAATTGATAAGCATTTTAGAACTTTTGTGTAGTTGCTATGCTTAAGGGTTGCAACCATGTTCCATGGGGCAAAATAATATGACTTCCAGCATTAATTTGATTTGGTTTTAAAAGGAGTATGATACTGCGGGTGGAGGGGGGACTTGCAACATAGTGATGATGATGATGATGATGATGATGATGATGATGATGTGGTGTGAATTTTAAGGGCAAATAGATATGCAAATAATTGTAATCCTGAAGATAGTGCAAGGAAACTCAGGCACTGCAGGTGAGAACACCTGGGTGCTAGGGGCGTCTACCTTGTAGCAGAACCCCGTTGTCCAGCTGCTGGGGCTGGCTCCAAGGCGGTGCTCATGGCCGCCAACCTTCAGACGACAAAAAGCTAAGGACATATTTTCGCTCTTTGTGGTTGCAAGGGCTCACTTATCACACTCCCTTATTTTTATTACAAGCATCAGAATTTCCGGTGCAGGGATTCTCATTTGTGCCACCCTCCTGGGGAAACTGAGGGTGGGATGATTGTCTTTCCACTATTGTCATTTTCACATTTTTTCTTTTTTCCCAACGGATCATGGCTCCTGAAGGGATTCTTGATCCCCCAGTTCTGTCATTTCAGCCTGGTCCCTTCCCATGCCGAGTAGTAAAATAACACCGAATGTCCTTCGGAGTAAATCAGCGTCCAAGTCGAGCATTAACAGTACCTCAGACTTGGGTTCTTTACCAAATATCGCAATTAGTGGCTGCTTCCCTGGAATATTAATGAGTCGTTAACTACACGCCAGTGTCTCATTGAGTGCTGATCTAATCGCTTCCAGGAGATGTGAGTTCACTGCCACAGCCGAGTGGCCCACATCCCTGGAAGGGGAATCAGTCGACACAATTTCAAGCTGTCTCCGTCCAACATAACTGTGTTAACCCAGCAGCACGTGTTTGTTTTGGGGTTCCGTCACCTCGCGTCAGGCAAATCAGCTTCTGCTCTAAGCCTCCGTTTTCTTGTCTCTAAAATGAAGATAACATAACTGAGGTGCGGAAGACACAGCTAAACACATAGACAAATAGGACTCAACGTAACTTGTCACGTGGTCCCGGCAGGCTGCAGGCTGCTGGGAGATCGGCATTGGGGGGCCCGGCCAGTTCAGGGGGTGGGAAACACAGTGATTAGAAGGCTTGGATACAGGACAAAAGAGAATGGTGGGGGTAAACGCCAACCATTGAAGCCATAACCCGAAAAAAAAGTACAATTCAGAAAAAGTAAGAGATCAACAGAAGGACTTGTACGCATGCATATAAGCATAACCAATGGATACAAGACACTGGGGAGGGGGGTGGCAGGTAAAGGCATGTACTGGGGGGTAGGGGAGGCCGGGGGGAGGTCAATGGGGAAAAAAAGGAGACATATGTACTACTATTTGTAATACTTCAAACAATAAAAAAACAAAATAAGTCAACACTGTGCTGGCCCCAAACCCCAAGACTGGCAGCAACCTTCCTCCCCTGCCAAACACCGGCCCCTGTGTTAGGGGGCGGTCCACACGGCGTGGGAGTCATCGTGGTGCACGCTTGCCCCACTGAATCCAGCAAAACACGTCAGAGAGCTGAGCGCTCGTTTCCCTGTGAATGATGGCTATGAAGCTTTTGGGTTTTACCCAAATCTGTGTTTTTCCACAGTACATTTGTTCCCGAGATTGGAGAGGGTTTCCAGGGAGTGCTTGTGAAGACAGCGAAGGGAAGAGGCCAGATTGCAGCCTCCCCGTGCCTCGTCCCCCTGGGAAGAGCTCGTTTATCTCCTGCCAATGGTGCCAGCGCTGGGCCTTGCCAGGCTGCACAGGCCTTGCCAAGCTCAGTGGCAGCAGACCACTCACTAGTCACTAAACCTGAAAACCGAGAGGGCAAAGGAAGCCACACCCCAAAGAGTGCCTGTGCCCCGGGGCAAAGCCTGACTTGCCAGTGCTTACAGGGACTTCTCACAGGTGACTTTCCGAATGTGTCCTTACAGGATTGTGACCATACAGGATTGTGTCCTAGCATTTTGATGAATAATGTTGAACAAGACAGAAAATGTTGAGTATAAAAAAGAGGCAAAGTAATGAGGGAAGAGTCAGGATTCTTACGATCAATCCATATTTATGGCTGAATGATTGGTCCTGGAGTGTGCAGCTAATTTTCATAGTTACCTGACCCATTGGACTTCTGCCTCATTTCTTATCATTTTGCTGCCATTCCCCAATGTTTTCTCCACTCCGGCCACCCTCTCTCTTTGGCATCTCCATCCAGGCCTCCCTTCCTGGCAGGTTGGCACAATGGCACCCTGACAGTGCTTGGTCTCCATGTTTTTGCATAATTTCTGGAGGGAAAAATATTAGTGAGGAGGATAAGGAGCAATTATTATACCTCTGTTGTTCACATTGCTTTGCAAATTAGTTGATGCTTATGGACTACTCACAACAATCGTATGATGCAGCCACTAATGCCACTCGCTTCAGAAATGGGGGTGCAAGGCCGAGATGTTAGCTGGTACAGGCAGGACGCCGGGGACACTTGCAATCTCAGGTCAAAGATCTGAGTACTTTCTTGGGAGTGGGCCTTGCGACACTTGCTTTATTTCTTTCCAAATGAAATATTTAATTGGCAAAATTAAGTCGTGACGCTCTGTGCCCCGAGGACAGGTGCCTGGTCGAAAGCCCACCCAATGAGAGAGATTCCGTAGGAGAAGCATGTGGGGCTCCCATAACCATCACAGGAAAGCACCTTCTCATCGTGTATGACCGGTGCTGGGGGTTTCCGCCATTGAGTGAGCAGCTGATGGAAATCTAGCTCATTTAAATGAGAACATAAGCCCATCATGGACTTGCCAGCAATGCTAAAAATTTTATCTTCAGAGACTTAAAAAGAAACAAGGAAGCCTGACTGGCGTGGCTCAGTGGTGAGCATCAACCTATGAACCAGAAGGTCACGATTGGATTCCCAGTCAGGCTACATGCCCGGGGTTGCAGGCTCAATCCCCAGTGCGGGGCATGCAGGAGACAGCCGATCAATGATTCTCTCTCATCACTGATGTTTCATTCTCTTCCCCTCTCTTCCTCTCTGAAATCAATAAAAATATATATTAAAAAAAAAAAAAGATGTTCCATTTAAGCGGCAGGAAGGAACTGGTTCTGTAGTCCAGCGTGGCCCAGGGCTAAAGGCCACTTCACGCATGCCCAGTGCCTGGGAAGGTTATTTCCCTTTATCAGCATTAATTCCCCATCTCGAGATGGAGGTAGTGGATAGTACTTAGCTCAAAAGACTGTTGCGAGAATTCAGAGAGGAAAACAATGCTTGGTGAGTCAAAGGGTCTGTGGAAACATGTCAGACACACACAGCTGATTGCGAAGAGATGGATGTGCGCTTTACTGGAAGTTCAGAAGGAAGGCTGTCACAAAGAATTGCAGGGATGGTGACACCTGGGGGCAAGGGTGGGGGTCCAGAGGTACCTAACAGCTTGGCAGGTAGCCCGGGGGATCAGGCTGTGCCATGGTGTGGAGGAGGTGATGGGCAGCTACGATGGAGGGTGTGTATCAGTGCCCGGTACTGAAAGGAAAGCCATGCCAGGTGGCAGGCAGCGTTGGAGAAGGTGGCACCTGCTTGGACATTGTCTCTAGGCCAGTGGTTCTCAACCTTCCTAATGCCGTGACCCTTTAATACAGTTTCTCATGTTGTGGTGACCCCCAACCATAAAGTTATTTTCGTTGCTACTTCATAACTGTAATTTTGCTACCGTTATGAATCGTAAAGATCTGTGTTTTCCGATGGTCTTAGGCAACCCACAGGTTGAGAACCGCTGCTGTAGAGCCTAAGACCATCGGAAAACACAGATCTTTACATTACGATTCATAACGGTAGCAAAATTACAGTTATGAAGTAGCAACGAAAATAACTTTATGGTTGGGGGTCACCACAACATGAGGAACTGTATTAAAGGGTCGCGGCATTAGGAAGGTTGAGAACCACCGTTCCAGGCAGTAGTTGCCAACCGGTGGTCCATGAGGTCCGAAAGGTTGGTGACCACTGGTTTAGAGTACAGACAAGTAGGTCCTCTGACTTACTTACCCGATGAAACAACTGAAGGTGCTGGACATACACAGGCCTTGCAGTGTGTTTATACCAAGAACAGCAATTAAGAGCCAGCATGTGTCCTAAAGGGAAAGTCCTGCCAAAAGCATTTTTTAAAAAATCAAGATCACTGGTCTATTAGATCAGAAGGATCTGTTAGATCTCAGGGATTGGGCTCATGGAGCTGTTAGCTTGACTTTAGCAAGTCCTTTGACAAAGACTGACATTCTTGTGAGCACAGAGGAGAGCTGTGAGGAGACTGAACACCGGAGGGAGCGTCGCGGGCTGGACAACGGCTTGCAGAGTACTGACTGATGAGTTGCTATAGCGACCAATGGGCTCTCTGTTGGCATGTTAACGAACCACGGTCTGACTTCTGCTGTTCATATTTTATCAACAAGTTGGATGAGGACCACGTGCTCACCAGCCATTCATGTGACACTAGGTGAACTCTACGCTGAGCACACAATCAGGCTTCCCAAACACTGTTACCATGGGGACAGAGGTTCAGCGAGGGAGGTGAGGAAGTTCTGGAGATGGATGGGGAGTGACTTCAGGTCACTGAGCTGTTCCCTAAAATGGTTAAAGTGGTATATGTTTTCTTAACCACCACAACAAAAAATGTTAATGTTGCTACAGATGAAATAAATAGGTTTTTCATCTATCAATTCTATTTAGTGGAAGAACTCAAAACCCAAGCACAGCGTGTCTCACCTCTCGCTATGTTGTGAGAAATGTTAGTGATAAATTGTCAGTTCACTCGTGATGGGTTTTGAAACAAGAGCACATGTAGAGGGGGTGTGAGGGAGGCTCTGTTTGGTGTTATGTTGGTGTCAGAGGCACGCTGTTCGAAGTTCACCGAGGGCACCTGGAGAAAGGGAGCTTTAAGACATCATTTCACTATAAATACCACATTCAAGAAAGAACCCAATATTAAAAGCACTTACGATTGACCACTTAATTACAAAAAAATAATTTTAACAGATAAATGATACAAGTAAGACATGTAGGTAAAGTCTGCGTACATGTTTGACAACATGGATGGCCTATGATGAATATGTTTCATTTTATATTATATTTGAATCTCTTCCGTTAAGTTGATGTAACTGCTTTTAAGCAAATGTCTCCATGACAGGTCGAAATGTCACCTCGTTATTTGTTTACAAGGTCATGGAACTAAGTCCAGCTGCCCTAGTTCTATTACAGTGAGAAAGGAAGTGGGGTCACTTGAAAAATTTAATACAAATATTAATAGAATTGAGGAACTTGTAAAATTAGATAAATGACCAAAATCCAAATGGTTTTTTCAATGATCTGAATTGGGATAAATCCTCCACCGTACTCAATATTTCAATTGATCTCCACTTAGCTATTAATAGATACAAAAAATTGGGAAATTTGACTGAGGAAATCAAAGAAAAATCAGGAAATGAAAGAGCTAGTGGGGGAGACAGATATGACCGGAGTGAGCTCTAGAGTCAGAGACCTTGGGTTTGTACCTCAATGTCCCCCTCTGTCAAATGACCTCAACACCTACCGGATGGAGTGTTGTGAGAAGGAAATGAAGCAATACCTGCAATGCTAATGAACCTACTGCTTAGAGGCTGATTCATGGTATGAAGGAAGTACCTCCCCATCAGGATTAGTGGGGGGAATGCCTTCAACCTTTTCTCAAGGGTCTCCTGGGCGAGTTCAATGAGAGGACCTTACCCTCTTTCTCTCTGTATATATGTGTGCACATTCAGACAGGCAGACACACACACGCACACACACACGCACACACACACATCCTATTGGTTCTGTTTCTCTGGAGAACTCTCACTAATATACCCACCTTTGCTTCTGCACCATCAGTGCAAATGTCAACACAGTGAAAAAGACAAATGGCATCTTCGTATTATATTAAGAAAATCGTGCAGATAATATGACAATGTGGAAGTACTTCTGGTATCAAAATTCCCAGAGGCTCACACCCACCCCTGGAGAGCCGCATCCAAACCCTTTTCCTCCTGACATCTCTACGATACAATCTCCTGCCTTTACATGAGGCACATCCATGGGTCCGTCCCAAACCTGATTAGCAGGAGAGCCTAGAGTCTGGGAGCAGACGCCGGCCGCACTGAGGGCCCCTGAGAGACGGATTCCTGGGAGAAGCCATCCCTGAGCCTCGTGTGGCTCAGCAGTGTCCTCCTGACACCATTTCCCCTGGGTGCTCTTGGTTCAGAAGTTTTCCTGATATTCCATCAGCATTTCTGTTCCTGCTCTTCAGGTATAGGAGTCACACATATTTTATTTATATAAACGATGAGAAATTGAGCCATCACAGCATGGGAACAAAATAGGACATGTTCTTTACGCCCTTCCTGTCTCCTCAAGACTCAGTGTGTGTGGGATGAAGCCTTGCGGTGCTGGGAAGAGGCCAGCCAGGTACTCCTCCCACTGGCTGAGATCTTGGGAGGCCCTGGACCACAGCCAGGCCACCTCAGGAAGCAGGAGGGAGGGGGGAAATTCCACAGTTGGTGGCCAAGCAGTCTCCTTACCTGGGGGCCCGTTAGCATTGAAGTTATTGAATGAAGCAGCCATCTGGCAGTTGGCTATGAGAAGCAGTTCCTACCACTGTAAATGGGTTAGTGCAGTGGTCGGCAAACTCATTAGTCAACAGAGCCAAATATCAACAGTACGATTGAAATTTCTTTTGAGAGCCGAAAACCGACTTCTGCGCATGGGCCACGAAGTTTCAATCGTACTGTACGTGCGTACTCGCACATGGTATTTTGTGGAAGAGCCACACTCAAGGGGCCAAAGAGCCGCATGTGGCTCGTGAGCCGCAGTTTGCCCACCACTGGGTTAGTGAAATGCAGGCCCTTCCACAATCAGTTCCAATTATCCCAAGTGGGGGCACGGTTTCTAAATTTCTAATGTTCAGGAATTATTTGGGTGTCAGTAGACATGCAAAAGATAAATATGTTTCTTGCTTTGGGGCTTTGAAGAGTGTTTCCCATTCTCATTCTTTTCCGTCTTTGCCTAAACCTCCCTCTAGTGCAGCCTTGGGCAAACTACGGCCCACGGGCCGGATCCGACTGTTCTATCCGGTTCTCTTGCTCTCCCCCCCGCCTCCACCCCCCCCCCCCCCCCCCCGCCGCTCCTTTATTTTGAATTTATATTAGTTCACACAAACACTCCATCCATGCTTTTGTTCCAGCCCTCCGGTCCAGTTTAAGAACCCATTGTGGCCCTCGAGTCAAAAAGTTTGCCCACCCCTGCTAGTGTCTGGTTGACCAGCTGTCCCATTGGGGTATGCGAAGGGGGATTCATTTATGGTCATTGGGAAGTAAAGATTTAAAATGCCTGGAGGCAGGTCTATGACTGTCCTTGCCTGACATCCAGATGGTGAATTCTGACAAGAGCCTGGTGCTAGAAGGGTGAGAGTCCCTGTCCCCCAACCCCTGAACCCACCCTGTGGATTTCCTAGGACAGTGGTTGGCAAATTCATTAGTCAACAGAGCCAAATATCAACAGTTCAACGATTGAAATTTCTTTTGAGAGCCAAATTTTTTAAACTTCTTCTAACACCACTTCTTCAAAATAGACTTGCCCAGGCCATGGTATTTTGTGGAAGAGCCACACTCAAGGGGCCAAAGAGCCGCATTGGCTCACGAGCCGCAATTTGCCGACCACTGTCCTAGGAGAACTATAATTAACATGCTCAGCTATAGGTTGGGAGCTTGCTTGCACCTTAACTGATCCTTTCTACATACATGGCACAGGATGGCATGGAATCTGAGGAGCAACTCTAGGGGTGATCACGGACTCGGGGTGCAACTGCTGGTGGGCAGCCCTGCTCGTCGTCAAGGGTGCAGTCACCTCAGGACAGCCCTGCCCACCAGAGATACCATTTTGCTGAAATGCATCGGTGCACTTTTATTCCCGCACTGTCCTGAGCTCAGTGAATGTCTGGGTGGCCACCGTGCATGCCCTTTCACACCGGGAGGCTCTGAAAGGTGACAGACAGACTCGCGATAAAAGTCAAGTTCAAATGCAAAGACTCTATGACCCATCCCTGGAGGGGAAAGTCTCCCTTTCAAATGTGGTGTTTGGGGAGTGGACAGAAATTTCCACCTGCCCTGGGAATCACGTGTTCCCACGCATATCATTCATTAGGGATGTTCTGTAAAAAAAACAGAAGCCAGGCCGTGCAGAGAAAAGGGAAGGCAACAGGACTGCCGTCACGAAGGCAGGGAGGAGAGGCTGGGCGCTGCTGGAGGTCATCCCCGTGGGAGGCCAGGGAGCACCGAGTGGATCTCGCTGAGAAAGACACTGTGGGGAAGGGGCAGCAGTGGAGGGCTGACCAAGACCGGGAGGAATAAAGCTGCTGGACCTGGACCTGCCAGACCACTGGCTGTTTGTGTAAATAACTATGAGGAATATCATCCCTGTGGTGGGAGTATCCAAAAATTAGGAGAAATTTATTCCTGCTGCATTCACATTGCCAGTCATTGCCACCAAATGGATCTAAAATTCCCCATTTAAACCGCTGTATTGGACGTGTCAGAGTGCCAGGGGTTACACAGCACCTGCAGCCTGAAATCTCCGTGCTCTTCCAGGAAAATCTGGCTCTGAGTTTCCTTTTAATTATGGAAAATCCCAGAGGCTCCACATATAAAGAGATCAACACGTGCTTCAGGGGACAGGGCCTGGGCCATATAATCTCTGTCTAATTCGCAGTCTGAGTTCTTGATTTAAACAGAGTTGGTTGTTGTCGAATGTCAAAGAGCCCACCAGCCTTGCAAGAAGGACACAGGGGATGGTGAGAAGGCGCTGAGCATGTCAGGGCCGACATCACAGTCCTGAGCTTGATTGTAAGACCCTGTGACCTGGTGGTCATGCAAATAATGGGTATGCGGGCAGGCAGACGAGAGCCCTTCAGAGAGTAACTCAAAGTCAGAGCAAGGCAAAGGCCCAGAATACTTTATGCTGTTTTATCTATATTATGATATAACAATGACAAAGCTAATCCTATATAATAAAAGGCTAATATGCAAATAGACCGAATGGTGGAACAACCGAACAACCGGTCGCTATGACGTGTGCTGACCACCAGGGGGCACACAGGGAACATGGTGGGCATCAGCTGTGGCAGGATGGTGGAGGTGAGTGGGGGCGTCAGACCAAGGTGGGGCACCAGTTGCTGTCATCGGGTCGAGCCTCTGGTGGTTACTAAAAATTCTTTGCTCCCGCACACCATGGTCCTGCCCGGCACTCATACCTGCTGCTGGTGCTGGCCCCACCCACACCCACTGCTGGTGCTAGAGCTGCCACTCGCACCTGCTGCTGGTGCCCGGCGCCGGCCCTGATCACTCAACACCATCAGCGGGTGTGAGTGGCAGCTGCTGGCCCCACTTGTCCCTCAGGGCTTCTCCACCTCCCCCTGCTCCTGAGGAGCAATCAGGACAGCAGCCGCCACTCACACCTGCTGATGGCGCCAGCCCCAATCGCTCTGCGCCATCAGCGGGTGTGAGCAAGGTCAGCGCTGTCAGCGTGTGGGAGTGGCAGCGGCAGGAGTGGGGCTGCCAGCAGATAGGGGACCAGGGGCCATGGCGGGAGGGTCTGGGTGAGGTTTCAGAGGATGGGCTGAGACCCGCCCCTGTGCCCACTGCAGCCTCAAGACCCATAGTTCCTTTCAAGGTGCATGAATTCGTGCACTGGGCCCCTTGTATGATATAAATGTTGATAACAATAGGATATAACTATGACAAAAATATTAAATTTTAATTTTATATTCCAATCACAGCTGCCAGTAGGATTCACTGTAAGTTTAAACTCAACTCCTCACAGAATGAAGCTTGCCAGAATCTCCTCCACAATCAGATGATTGTAAGTTACCTAGTTAGGAATAAAAACGATGCTGTCGAAGGATGCAGATTAGCCATCTAAACTGCCCAAAGTCACTTTTTGTTCCCCTGAGGTATGCTGAGTCTGTGTGTGTATGTCTGTGTGTATGAGTCTCTGTGTGTGTGTGTGTGTGTATATGTGAATCTGTGTGTGTGTGTGAATCTGTGTGTGTGAGAGAGTCTGTGTGTGTGAGAGAGTCTGTGTGTGTGAGAGAGTCTGTGTGTGTGAGTGTGTATGTGAATCTCTGTGTGTGTGAATCTGTGTGTGTGAGTCTGTGTGTGTGAGAGTCTGTGTGTGTGTGAGAGTCTGTGTGTGTGAGTCTGTGTGTGTGAGTCTGTGTGTGTGTCTGTGTGTGTGTGAGAGTCTGTGTGTGTGAGTGTGTATGTGAATCTCTGTGTGTGTGAATCTGTGTGTGTGAGTCTGTGTGTGTGTGAGTCTGTGTGTGTGAGAGTCTGTGTGTGTGAGTCTGTGTGAGTCTGTGTGTGTGTGTGTGAGTCTGTGTGTATGAGTATCTGTGTGTGTGTTTGTACTGTGTGTGCATGTGCTATGTGTGCGTGTGTTTCTATGAGCAGTGATACTGCCCCAGGAGTCCGTACCCAGGCTAAAACTTTTGTGTCCTTTAGAGAAAGAGCTTGCTCAGGTGCTCCAAAGAGCCGGTGGAGTGGATCACAAAACCATAAAATGAGTGTAGCATCGGTTTTAAGTAAGCTATTACTTTATGAGAGACAGTGAAGCCATGGGGTGGGTCAGGTATAGATGAAGAGTAAGTAGCTTGTGAACACAGCAGAATTGATAGGTATATTAAGTACAGAAAGTAAGTTAGTAACTTGTAAGACATGTCAGGGTTAGATGCAGTAAGTCCTTAAAATATGGTGTATTAAAGAAGGCCTGCCGAATAGCAGGAAAGGGCTGCAAAGTCACGATTATGTCACCTCTGGGCTGGGTTGTCTCCCCCAGACTCGCCCAGCCATTAGGGACACCCATTACGGTCTCCCCATGGCCCTGTGCTCTGCCCAAGAAACACAGATGAAAACCAAGGCTCCTCAACAGACTAGTGAGCTACCGCCCAGCCACGCCTGCTTCCCGGTGTCTCTCCAAGGAGCAGGCATGTCGGGTGGTCCAGGGAACCTCAACTCCAGTCCTCACCACCACACCCTCAATGGGAAGGCTGAGGTGGCAGAGGAGAGACAGGACCATGAGCACCCTGTACCCTAGGATTCAGGGCGTTCACACTCGCACCCACTCCGCAGTGTGTCTTACCCTTTCTCCACCTGCTTCCCTCCCTATGACTTGGGTTGATTTCATCAACTCTGGGATTCCAGCGTCTGAATATGGTTCTCTGTGTCCCTTTTGCTGCATCATCTCTGGGACCGCCTGCCTGGGAGGGCACTGGGGGCTACTCTTGCATCCAGGCAATATCCTACACAATAAGCTTTTTCCTTATTTCCAAACTTTATTTAATTTCACCGTAACTTGGGGACTATTCGTTGTTTGGTATTTGTGGAGGAATTTTCTTTGTGACCTAACACATGACCATTTTTTTCAATGTTGAATATGAACTTGAAAAAAATGGTATAATCTCCATTTTATAAGGGAGAGAATATATTTTTTTCCAGTCTTGTGTAAAGGGTACTTTGTATATCTTATCTTTTTTAACAGTACAATTGCTTCTTGCTTGTTCTATCAGTTTCCGACAGAGTTGTGTTAAGTTTTCTCACCAATGATGTACATATGTTAACTTCCTCTTATAATTATCCGAGGCAGATAGGTCATTGAGTAGATTTGTTTCATAGTTTGTCTTTGTTTATATATTAAGCCACATACTTTTTAGACACGTGCAGGTCTATGGTTGTTGCTTGTTCTCAGGAAAACATTTGTTTTATCTTGAAAGCATCTGGTTATCCCTGATGGTGCTTTGCCCCTTAATTTCTGCTTTGCTGACATTGTTCAGTTGTGTCAGCAGCTTTTGGTTAATACGGACTGCTGTGTCTTCTAATCAACTTTCTTCCAATCTTTCCCCACATTCTGTTTAGGTGTGCCTCTTTCCAGCATTGTAGAGTTGAATTTTTAAGAGTCCGTTTCCTTACTGACTGGCATGTCTCAGTGGTTGAGCATTGACCTATGTACCAGGAAGTCACTGGTTTGATTCCCAGTCAGGGCACATGTCCGGGTTGTGGGCAGGAGGAAGCTGATCAATGATTCTCTCTCATCACTGATGTTTCTCTCTCTCTCCCTCTCCCTCCCTCTCTGAAAGCAATAAAAATATATGTTTTTAAAAGTCTATTCCCTTATTTGTTGCCTGCTATGTAATAAGTCAAACCATATGCAATTACCAATATTCAAATACTCTTACATAAAAACATGGCAGTCTCATACTGTTCCACCTGGTGTTTCTTGTGACACACTTTGATGCGTTGCGGCCATCTTACTTTGCTATGCTTTTTCTCCTTTGCTTCCTTTTTCCCTCCTTTCCTGCCTTTTGTTGAATTGATTTCTTTATTGCGTTTTCTTTGCCAGCACTTACTTTCATTGATTAGGAAATTACAAATTGTTTTCTGTGCCTTGGTCATTACCCTTAAATTGTGAATGCACGAACTTTATTATAACCTTAATTGAATACTAAGTTTTTTGTATCTCAGTAGCTATAGCCAACCCCTTAATAAGATGAAGATGATCTTCTCTTACCACTTTTGTCCAGTTTTAGTTCCCCATTTACCAACCTGAGAACAATACTGATTTTTATAGCTCATTGTCAATTAGATGTATGTATTTATCGCCATCTGTGCTCATCAGCCTTTTTCTTGCATCACAGTCCCTCCCTTCCAGTTTACTTTTGTTTTGCTGGAGCGTATTGTGTAGTTGACCTTTCAGCCAGGACTGGTGGTTGGGGACCACATTTCTACTCTGCAAAGGGGGCTGAGAAACACAGGGCCAGGGAGGCCCGACTGAAACCTGGGCTTCCATCAGCTTAGATCACAACAGTGCTGCCACAGCCCAACCACGTGGATTCAGTGAATGAAAGGACAGTACCGTTCATTCCAGAGAGAGAAGTCAACATCTTGAAATGCTTTCCTGCTCATCTGCACAAGTAAAGAATAAAACCTAACGGATGTTTATTTTCCTAGGAACACCAAAAACACATGAACAAGTCGCCTGGACAGCGGGGAACATCAGCAGCATCAGAGTGGGTGCGTCTGCCCCTGGTTTATGGATTGAATGTATGTTTCCCCCCAAATTCACACATTGAACCCCTAACCCCCAGTGTCACTGTATTTGGAGATGAGGTCTCAAAGGAAGTAATGAATGTTAAATGATGTCAAAGGGTGGGCCCTGATTCATTAGGATGTGTGATTTTGTAAGAAGAAAGCCTGCTCTCTCACTCACTGCATGCACAGGCATTGACAAAAGGCCAGGTGAGGATTTGGTGAGAAGGTGGCCGTCTGCAAGCCAGGAAGAGAGTCCTCACTAAAAAGCGCATTGGTCGGCACCATGATCCTAGCTTCTACCCTCCAACACTGTGATAAAATACATTTTTCTTGTTTAAGCCCCTAGTTTATGATATTTTGTCATGGCAGCCCAGCAGACTAACACACCCAGTATCGCAGTGCATTGGCTAGAGGCACCTGGAGACAACTGAGGCTCAGAAATGATGTCACAGGCACAGGCTGGCCTCTCCCTGCCCAGAGCATCATTGACAGCAGGCCCTGGGCACAACCTTGCCTACATGTGTCAAGGGACTCTGGAGTCCAACAGAGCCAGTGGGGGTAAAGCTAGAGAGATGCCATTTTATTTGAGGTAGGATTACCAGCACACAGCACTTGTGCTTAGACGAGCAGCTTCCTCAGGATCACAGAACTGGGGAGCAGATTCCAAATCTTTCTTGACTTGTTTTTCACTCTGCTACCATGGGGATGGGAAGTCATTACAAAGAACAAGTGCCTTTTAGAGTAACACTCACATGGGGCTCCAGACACACTGTACCTGCATCTGCTGTTGCCTTGGTGAGCTAAGTCACCTTGAGTGAGTCACCTGCTCTACCTACACCCATCTGCTCTTGTCTATATTGAGCAGAGTGATTGGACCAGGTGATGACCAGGGTCCTTTTCAGCATTGATATCATCATTCTTTCCCAAAATATACATTGGTGAATTCCACTTGCATATCCTTTGCAACGTGTGTTCTGTTAGCCATCCTGGCACAGATGGTCAGGTCCACGCTGAAATGCACAGGCTTTGATGTAAAGGAGCATGCATTTCCTGTCATTTATGTAAATTACATCTTCTTGGCTTGGAAATCAAAGAGTTGTTTGAACTGCCAATTCTATCCCCTCCATTTGGGATCTGATGTGGATCTGAAACGCTCCCATCACTTAGGAAATCGCCTCTTGGTGTGCACGATGGAGGCAGGCTGGCCGCTGCTTCTGCACTCCTGGCAGGCTTGGGCCTATGATGCTAGCAGACGGGATACCTGGGTTTTGTGCTGAGTGAAGAGAATTGGAGGGAGAAGGAGGAGGGAGTTACAGAAAGGTAATTGCAAGGTCCGCTTTTCACGTGCTCTCTATGCTTAAGTCTCATTAAAATTAAACGAGTGGGCATTGCCAGGTGAAGAAGGAGGAGCAGGGTCTTTCTCCCTTGGACAGAGGCCTTGAGAGAAGAGCGCAGCTAATTTAGGGGACAGAAAGGTGAGTGGTACAGTATTTGAGTGAGCCTACCCCTGCTTGGTGAGAAATGGAAACAAGCCAGGTTGGTCTAGTTTTCAGGTAATCAGAGGCATAGAGGGTTTGGTTTCTCTTTTATTTTTAGTTACAGTGTACATCCAGTAAATACCATCACATTGGGTGTTAGGAGTTCAATGGATGAATTTGAAGGGAATGCAAACACTCTGATCATAACAATATAGGAATGGACTCTCTCTTGGAGTCTCCAGAAGGAACCAGCCTTGCCGCCCCCTTGATTTTTAGCCCCGAGATGTTCATTCTGGACTTGTGACCTCCAGAACTGTAGGAGAATAATTTTTTTGCTGTTTTAAGCTATGCAGTTTGTGTAATTTGTTACAGCAGCCACAGGAAACTAGCAAAGACCCTTCATGAAAGGGGTGTCTGACACATCAAGAGAGGAGGGGTTTCTGGGTTTAATGTGAGTCAAGGGCTCAGGTCTTAATGAATGTGGTGGGTTCTGGGGCAAAAGTAAAGACAGAAAGAGAAAAAGGAAGACAAGGAAGTAGACAGGAAGGAAACCTACCATACATAATGCACATGCTGGAAGAACCCAAGGTCACAGGTAACGTGAGGCCAGGGAGAGGAGCCTTGGAACTCCTGGATAAAAATCATGAAATTCATGTGGTTGGCAGGAAAATATGTAAATCCTCACACTGAACTGGCTATAACAATCTAGCCACGCCACAGGCCCAGCTGGTTGTTGTGTGGAATGAGGTCAACATCCGATGATGCTGGAACATGTAGTTAACCTCAACACTTCAGTGAAAACAATTCCCTTTTTGCTTTATATCAGAAATATCCTATATAATAAAAGGCTAATATGCAAATCAACCAAACAGTGGAACCACTGGTTGCTATGAGGCACACTGACTACCAGGGGGCAGGCGCTCAATGCAGGAGCTGCACCCTGGTGATCAGTGCGCTCCCACAATGGGAGCGCCACTCAGCCAGAAGCTGGGCTCACAACTGGTGAGCGCAGCAGCAGTGGCGGGAGCGTCTCCCACCTCTGCAGCAGCGCTAAGAATGTCCAACTGCTGGCACATCTCCCGAGGGCTCCCGGACTGCAAGAGGGCACTGCTGGGCTGAGGGATCCCCCCGCCCCCGAGTGCTATCTAATAAAAGAGCAATATGCAAATTAACCATCAATCTACACCCACAAGCCACGCCCAGCAGCCAATCAGGAGCGAGTATGCAAATTAACCCAACCAAGATGGCTGCAGCCATGGAGCAAGCAGGAGGCTTGGGTTTCCCCAGCAATGGAGGAAGCCAAGCTTTCCACACACCCTGGCAGGCCCAGGCCTCCACTTAAGGCTACAAAGTTTCAATTATAGAAGATAAATAAATCCCAACAAATATAGCTGTGGAACAATCAGGAGGCTTGGCTCCGCTCCAGGCTACAAAGTTTCAATTGTAGAAGATAAATAAATCCCAGATACCAGGGCCTCTGCTTGCGTCGCTAGGGGGCATGGCCAGCCTGCAAACCACCACAGGCCCCTCACCCAGGCCGCCCCATGACCCAAGGGAGCCCCCATCCTGATCCGGGACACCCTTCAGGGCAAACGAGCCGGCCCCCACCCATGCACCAGGCCTCTATCCTATCTAATCCTATCTAATAAAAGAATAATATGCAAATTGACCATCACTCCAACACACAAGATGGCTGCCTTCATGTGGACACAAGATGGCCATCACAAGATGGCCAGTAGGGGAGGGCAGTTGGGGGTGATCAAGCCTGCAGAGGAGGGCAGTGAGGGATGACCAGGCCAGCAGGGGAGGGCAGTTAGGGGCAAACAGGCTGGCAGGGGTGCAGTTAGGCATCAATCAGGCTGTCAGGGGAGTGGTTAGGGGGTGATCAGGCTGGCAGGCAGAAGAGGTTAGGGGCAATCAGGAAGGCAGGCAGGCGAGCAGTTGGGAGCCAGCAGTCTTGGATTGTGAGAGGGATGTCGGACATCCCTCGAGGGGTCCCAGATTGGAGAGGGTGCAGGCTGGGCTGAGGGACACCCCCCCCCCACCCCGTGCACAAATTTCATGCACCGGACCTCTAGTATATGTATATTAGAGAAGTGGTCTTCTTGACCTGCATTGCCTAAACTTGCTTTGATTTGGCACTGGAAGACTCAATGCAAATTCAGCTTTATCTACTGGAACTGGTCATTTCAGTAAAAACAAAAAACAGAAAACCTCCTATAAAAATCTAGGTATACTCTATATATTTTGATTTCCTTTAGTCTTAACAATCATTTACGATTGTTCTGAGCTGTGGCCACTCCATTTGTCACCTGGCAGCCCCCATGGAACTTCATTGTATTAGCATGTTTTCTTTAACTTTTCAAAACTCCTGTTGGAGACTCTCCTGAAACTAGCCTTGTTTGGTCTACAATTACAGCTAAATCCACCTAATCCCCATGGTTCTGATAAAGCCCTTATCTCTAAAATTATAAATTTTTAAGTGCATTTGCTTTCTTTTGAAAGCACAGTCCTGACCAAATATTTCCCCAAGGGTTCCATTTGGAACCAGGGTTGCAGGGGCTGGCTGAAGGGTAATTTTCATGTCACAACCCTCCGTGGCCCATAAGTACACAGTGTCACATTGCTCACACTCTCTGTTGCATTGGTGATGGACAGCAGGTTGGGTCTTTACTGCAAACAGGCCTCAATTAGTTAGCTGAATGTATTGTTATAACTACATATGATTTCTTAAAATATCTCTCTCCAACCATATATTTCATCCTTTCAGAATTTAAAAGATTTTATGACAAGTTCTCAGGGTCACTGATGGGCTGATGGGCAAAGTGTACCTGACTTTTTGTTTTTCTTGTCACATTGAACCTTTTTTATATTAGTGACTTAAAATCTGTTGGCATTGAAATTAGCAAGAAAGTTTATATTTGAATATATTAAATCAGTTTGACTTCTTATAATCATAACTAGAGGCTGGGTGCACAAAATTTGTGCACTGGCGCGGGGGAAGGGGGTGCTCAGCCTGGCCTGTGCTCTCTCGCAGTCCGGGAGCCCTCTGGGGATGCCTGACTGCCACAGAGGCAGGAGAGGATCCCACCACCGTGCTGTGCTTGCCATCCATGAGCCCCGCTTCTGAGTGAGCGGCGCTCCCCATGTGGGAGTGCACTGACCACCAGGGGGCAGCTCCAGCATTGAGGGTCTGCCCCTTGCTGGTCAGTGCGCGTCAGAGTGACTGGTTGTTCCACCGTTCAGTCGATTTGCATATTAGCCTTTTATTATATAGGATCATTATTACTCTTGCTTTAGAAAAGTGGGAGAAGTGATTTCAGATTTTAACAATATAAACAGGGAACTAAATGAGACCATCTATTGAAACAGAAAATGGCAGTCGAGGACTGAAACATAGAGTGAACTGCCAAACACATGAAAAGTAATATGTTCAATCAACCAGCTCAGTCAGGTGGTACGTAGTAGGAATTCAAGAAATACTTGCTGGATGAATGAAGATGAACTAAAGTAAAACTGGTAAATGTAAGAAATCATTTATCCCTGAGATAAAGTTTAATTAATATTCTTCCACATAATATTTGCTTTTACAGAGAAAAAAACACACGTAAAATAAGGCCTCCTCCCAAAATTGTGGTAGCAGTCAAGTTCATGCAACATGTGATGAAACCTGCTGCCCTTTCTTGAGTCTATTGTTTGTATGTAGCTGAAACGCTCTAAGATATGGCTTTCCTCTTTGCCAGTCTAGCCATAGGCAGTCAAATCACAGGCAGGTGCTCTGCAGGTGCTCTCTGCTCTTCTAGGAAGCAAATTCACCAAAGGGAATTTCTGAAAGAGAATCAGAGACCATCAAATGTGGATGTTCATCAGAGGAAAGCAGAGGATGGAAAGCTTGACTTTTACAGGATTCTTTTTTGCTGCATAAGGTGTAGCATGGCAACCAGGGCTGAGATTCACAAGCTGAGCTGTATGACTCAGCATCCGAGTTTACTGTATCACCTGAATCTGTATGATTCGGCTTTACTGGGTGGCTGGGTAACACATTTGAGTTCCTTTGAACTCTTCTGGCCTGTAGGGAAATTACACAAAAATCAATACCAGGCTTATTGAATACTAGCCTGCTTGGAGGGAAAGTTTTTTTTAGGTCTGCTTCAAAAATGTCAGACACCCTATATAAAATCGGGCCTTCTGGCTCTCACCTGAAGGATCATCTCTGTGTGGTGACAGTGTCAAAGAATACCAACTAATTACTGAAATGCAATTTTAATCTTTAAGGAAGTCTTTAAAACTTGCCCACCAGTAAGTCCTAGTTGTGGCTCGGCTGATGGAAAACTCAGAGGGCAGTTGGGCAGGAATGTGCTTGGGATGAGACTCTCTGGTGGGTCCCCCAAATGTAATGCCTACAAAGTTGCATATTTCGGTACTCACCTTAAGAAGATATGAAATTTAAATAGAATCCAAGACACATGGAGCCACGGGTCATTTTAACTGTCCTAGCGACTATTCTTGCATTTAAAGTTTTTTTTTTATTTACTATCTTTATTGTTGACAGTATTATAGATGTTCCCCCTTTCCTCCCCCAGTGACTCCCTCCACCCTGCTCCTGTCCTCCCCTCCCCAGACCTTGCCCATACTATCGTCTGTCCATGGGCTACGCATATATGCATGTAAGTTCATTGGTTAAGCTCTTCCCACCTGCCTCCTTCCCTCTGAAATACGTCAGTCTGTTGAATGCTTCAATATCTCTGAGTCTTTTTGGTTCATCAGTTTATGTTGTTCCTTGGATTCCACATATAAGTGAGAGCATGTGATACTTGTCTTTCTCTGACTGGCTTATTTCACTTAGCATAATACTTTCCAGGTCCCTCCATGCTGTCTCAAAGGATAAGAGATCCTTCTTTTTTACTGTTGTGCAGTATTTCATGGTGTAAGTGTATCACAGTTTTTAATCCACCTACTGATGGGCACTTAGGCTCTTTCCAAATCTTAGCTATTGTAAATAATGCTGCTACGAACATAGGGGTGTATATATTCTCTCTGATTGGTGTTTCTAGCTTCTTAGGATATATTCCTAAAAGTGGGATCACTGGGCCAATGGCAGTTCCATTTTTAATTTTTTGAGGAAACTCCACACTGTTTTCCATAGTGGTTGTACCAGTCTGCATTCCCACCAGCAGTGCACGAGGGTTCCTTTTGTTTTATATTCTGTTAATCTCCCAATTATTTTCTTCTCTAATCTTCCTCACTCTAGAAGATTCTGATTTAAATAATTGCTTATAACAATGATGTCTGTGTGCTCACCCTCAATCAAGATGTTTCCGTAAAGTTTCTTTCATTGTCCTGTTAAATTTTTTGCTTTCTTGTTAATTCCTCTGGTAAGTTTTTATTGCTTTATTCTTGACTCTGGCAATGTGTTTCCTTGACTTTAGATGCCTCTCAATTCACTGTTTGCCATTTATGGTATTCTGTGTTTGAATGAGAGTCTCTGTTACTCATTGCTAATTTCAGAGCTTCTAATTAAGGGCCACCGGTCTATTTCATGTCTATCTAATTCACACACATGATATTTTATAATTTTTCTCCAACCATTGGTTCTCAAGGTGGGGTAGGGAGTGATATTTTGAATTATTGTTATACATCGTATGAAATGATCCATGGTGGGAAACAAATAGCCAATCAACCGCAGGGGCTGTGGTTGCCACAGTGCCCAAACTCTGCAACCAGAATCAGATTTTTGAGAGTCACGTTTCCTTATGACAAATTAGCACCTGTGCTCACATCTCACTCTTTGCTTTGTGAATTAAAATTCTGCAAAAGAAAACATTCTAAGTGGGCAATTCAGTGATGATCATTTCCCAGTGATGGTAGCATTTTAGGATGAGGGCTCTCAGCCTTTTGTCCAGCGGAGCAAACCCCTGTGACATTCGTGGGAGGTCCCTGGGTTCCTGTGAATTCTATATGAGCAGAAGCACTGCCAGTTCAGACCAAAAGGGACAGAGAGAGGGTGAGATGAGAGGAAGCTGGTGAACGCCTCCACCGTAACCCCCAAGTTCTCCTGGCAGAAAGCAGTTGATAAAACTTTCTAGCTAAAAGGAGTGCCACCTTGCATGACAAAGGAAAGATGATTTGGGGCAAAACTGAGAGCCCAGGGGCAGAGCTGAGAGCTGCAGAAGGTTATTCCCAGGCCTTGAAATCTAAGGGTTTGCCTACCTGGATTTCCAAATGTCTTAGGACAGGTGACTTCTTCCCCTCCTTTCCCGCTATTTTGAACAGGAACATCATTTGCTGTTAACTCATGCCTGTCCCACCACGGTATGTTGAAGGCCAGTGTCTTGTCCCTTCAGTGTCACAGGTTCTTGGATGGGGCGGAATGGTGCCCAGAAGCTGGACTTAATGGATTGACCCATATGCACCTGATTTTGATGGGGAGCTCTGTTCCTTAGAACTGATGGGATTATGGGCTCTGAGTTGATGCTGTGATCAGATGAGGCCTTTGAGGGTTTTTGGATGTGTGAGGGATGGGCGTGAACCTTGGCAACCAGAGAACAGATTGCGGTAGGCAGAACTTTGGTCCCCATGACGTAGACTCCTGGTGTTATGCCGTGAATATGTTACATAAGATGGCACAAGCGACTTTTCAGATGTAATTATGCTGCTAATCAAGTGCAAGCATTATGCTGGATTATTTTGGTGGACCCCATGTAATCACAGGAGCCCCTCAGATTAGCAGAAGAGGAAGTCAGGGAGATTAAAGGCAGGAGAAGTGTTTGATAGGCCATCGCTGCCTTTGCAGATGGAGGGGACCAGGAGCCAAAGAGTGTGGGGGCCCTTAGATACTGAGAATGACTTCCAGGCATCAGCAGGCAAGGAAACAGGGAATTTCGTCCTGAAAATGCGTGCAACTGAATTCTTCCGGTGCCTGAGTGGGCCTGGTGAGGGTCCTGGCCCAGAGCCTCCGGATAAAAAGCCCTGCCTGGCCGAAACTGGTTTGGCTCAGTGGATAGAGCGTCGGCCTGCAGACTGAAGGCTTCCAGGTTCGATTCCAGTCAAGGGCACGTACCTTGGTTGCAGGCACATCCCCAGTGGGAGGTGTGCAGGAGGCAGCTGATCGATGTTTCTCTCTCATCGATGTTTTTAACTCTCTATCCCTCTCCCTTCCTCTCTGTAAAAAATCAATAAAATATATTTAAAAATAAATAAATAAAATAAAAAGCCCTTCCTGGCCAATACCTTGACTGGATTTGTGAGGCCTTGAGAAGAGACTCCAGCCTCACCATGCTGACTTCTTGAGTCAGTGGTAATTTACACAGCACAATAGGAAGCTAACGTACTTCCTCAGGCATTGTGAAGGAAAAGGCCCTTCCCACCAGCCAAGACCTTTCAGGGTCCACTGGCCATTGCTACTCCGCTGAGAGCAGGTCGGACAGCCTGAAAGAAAAGCTCGTTTGCATAAGGCAAACCTTCTGTGGCATCGTCATCATGTAGCGTGACATCATTCCACCTCCTGCATTCAGAACATGTGCACTTTCAATGCCATTTCAGCTCACCCTAGACATCTCCCCTCTAGCAATCACTGCTGGGTAACAGTTTAACTTGAAATAAGACTAAGGCTTCAGATTTTTATTCAAATTCTTTCCTCAAACAGACGATAAGCCTGAGGCTTTCAGCGGATTGGGTTCTCAATGGCTGTGTGAGAACTTGGATGATGGGAGAGGGTAACACTGCCACAAGGTGGGGTTGGGGAGACCTACCACCAAGGTCAAGTAGAATGGACCAACTGGGTGCAAGGGTGACATAGGGGGTGGAGCCAGAGCAGGTCCCGCTGACAATGGTATGCAGCCATATTGTACAATTTTTAACATTTTGGGAGCAAACCTGCTACCTGCCCTCTCTGGCCCCCACTGGGCTCTATTTTTCTGTAAGGCATTTATTAATTTCTAGTTCTCCATGAGGATGGAGATATATGTCTGCTTTATTCACTGCTGCTTACATCCAGCTTCTGGAATAGCACACACAGTAGGCCCTCAACAAAGTAAAGGAAAGATAAATGACCACATTTACGTTTCTGAAGATTGGAGGGGGCAAGAGTGGTTATAAGGAGAAACTTTAGGGGCCTAATGCAGTAAAGTAATTCATTGGAGAGATAGCAACGATCAGATTAAGGTAGTAAATTTTACTCTCATGAAGTACTGTACCACATAATTTACAAATAATAATGCCATATTTAATATTCTTCATTCTCAATTCCACACAGTAAGTTGATCCCACAATATGCAGTAAAGCAGTTAGTGATGGTTTCAAATACTCATTACATTTATTTTTAGCATAATGTACTTAATTGTAAGTTAATATTTAATTTTTAATAATTACATTTTCATAACTTGATGTTTTAAAACCAGCTCAATGACTACAGGAAAACTTCACCATCAGCTTCATGAGGCTTTACAAGCCATCTGCCTTATAGAGCAGCACAAAAGGGGAGGTTCCAGGAGTGAGCTAGAAGCTTGGCTCACATGACTGGATAGATGGCCTGTCACTCACTCAGAGAGGAACCATGATGGAAAACCAAGTCAGCATGGAGGCAGAGGTATCCGGTTGGGATCATGGGGTTAGAATCAGACGTGTCCAGTTAGAATGATGGCTGGTCAGCAACTGGATGCACAGCTCTGGGTCAGCACAGACGATGACCAGCACTGAGGAAAGAAATCTGTGGGTCGGGGGAGATACCCCAGGGAGAGGGCATATAAGTGAAAGAATCTGGGTCCAGGCCTCGAGGAACTACACATAATGGTCAGATAAGGACAAGCCTGCACATAAAACTGAGGATGGTCCACCCAAGGGGTGAAAGGACCAGAGACAAGGGGTGCTGCCAAGGCCAAGAGCAGAAGCTGCTGCGGGATGAGGTCAGCCTTGTGGAGAGCCACCAAGAGGCTGGAGTACGATGAGAACTCCGGTGGTCGAGGGCGTCGATGAGAACCATTTTAGTGCAGTGGTGGGTGGAATGCAGAGCACAGAGAACTGAGGCATAAACCCAAAGTGGAAATAGAGAAAATTCATTTTTTTCTAGAAGCTTGCCTATGAAATGGTGAAAATGTATAGACTCACATGTGCGGTAGGTAGTGCAGGGCCCAGGAAGTGAATTATTTTACAGGAAATAAAAAACCTGACTCAAGTCCAAAAGTCAATAGATAGAATCCAGTAGAAGTATATAAGATTCAGGGGGGAATAATGGAAATAAGGGATAATGTCATGAGAACCTGGGAGGATTCTAAAAATAGACCCAAACACATGGACTTTATTATATGTGTAGGGTGACATTTCATATTATAGGTGCAGGGGTCCTCAAACTTTTTAAACAGGGGGCCAGTTCACTGTCCCTCAGACCATTGGAGGGCCGGACTATAGTTTTAAAAAAAAAAAAAACTATGAACAAATTCCTATGCACACTGCAGGCCCGGGACAAGTCGGCTGCTAAGCAGGACAGGCAGCGGCACCTGGCGGGCCGGATAAATGTCCTCGGCGGGCCGCATGTGGCCCGCGGGCCAAAGTTTGAGGACCCCTGTTAGGGGAAGCTTGATAGCCATTCAGGAAAAATATACGAATCTGTATGTAAATCTGTAAATTAAAGCAAATTCCAGAATTTTTAAAAATGGAAATGATAAACATATCACAAATAAGCATGGATGAATTATTTTGAAATGATGCTTCAAGGTCAAAGGGTCTTTTTAAGTGAGATACAAAACCTAGAAGCCTTAAAGGAGAAGATGGATAAATTTGACAACATAATGTTTTAACCTGTATAAAACACCACGATCAAAATAAAAGATAATAGGAAAACTCTGAAAAAATACTTGCAGCTTATATCACAAAGGGCTAACTTCTTGCACATAGAAAAAAAAAAAGCACCTATAAAGCCATATAAAAAGCAAGAAATCAATGAAAAAATAAGCAAAGAATATAACAGTGCTCAGAAAAGAAAACTCAAATAGCTCTTAGGTGAAGTTCAGTGTCATCCCTTGCAAGAAAGTGCAAACTAAAACTGCACTAAGATGCCACTTATTATTATCGGGTTAAAAAAATTAAAATGTTTCTTTACACACTGGATCTGACAAGGAGTGGGGAGCTGGCCCTGTCATACATCGGCTGGTTCAAGTGTTACTCGGCAGAGCCTCTGTGGGCACAATTAGGTATTTAAAATTACAAATAAACTGACACTTTGAACTTGGCATTTCACTGCTGAGAATGGATCATACAGCTTTGACTCACAATCTGCTACATTTTCTCCATTCTTAAGGTGTATCTTGGAAATTGGAATGAGTTTTACAAATGATGCTGTGACTGATTTTAATTAGCAGCATTTTCTTCCTTTTTAATGGCACACAAAATAATAGTGTGTCTTATTAAGGCATCTTAGATCAGACGATGTCAGTTTGTAGAATATTGTTCATTACGGTAGGATTCGGGAAAGATGATGAGAGTGAATTGTGAAGCGCTGTGTATAGTTGCGATTACCCGTGTAAAATACATAGTCTCTGGCTGTGATCTATATTATTTCTGCATTAATGGATGCATGCAATATGCATATACATGTGACCATTCACACTTTGCTTCTGTGTGTGTCACCTCCAGGGAAGGGAGCTGGGTCTCTGTCTGGAAGGAAGAACTGAAGAGAAACGACACATTCTCTTTTGTATTTTCTAAACATTATGCAAATGTGTCATGTAAAAATTATAAGAATGTGTCATCTAAAAATGAATATTATTAAAAAATGAAAAATGTCCTATTCCCACGGCAAAGCCCTGCTTTGTGTCGGCTTCGCGATGATGCTCACTTGCCACTGCCTGCATGGACCCTGTGCCCCTGGGCCTGGGGAGGACATAGCTATGGCAGGAAGTCCTTGATTCAATAACTGAGTGTCTTTCCATCAGTCTGTAATATCCTATATAATAAAAGGCTAATATGCAAATTGTCCCCTTGACCGGGAGTTTGCCCCAGAGTTCGCCCCGGAGTTCAACCGGGAGTTCGACCAGGGGGCGGGGCCAGCTGGCCAACCACTGCGGCCCCTCCCCCAGCTGGCTTGATTGCCCTGATTGGGGCGGGCTGACCAGACCCCACCCATGCATGAATTCATGCACCGGGCCTCTAGTATTGAATATAAAATCCCTTTAAAAAATATGATTTGGGGAGACAATCTTTAAAACTGAATCCAGCTCTAATAAAAAAAATGTTAATCCTTATACTTCCCTAATCATAAAAACAATACCTTCTCAGGGAAAACAGAAAGAAGGAAGGAAGGAAGGAAGGAAGGAAGGAAGGAAGGAAGGAAGGAAGGAAGGAAGGAAGAGAAAGAAAGAAAAAGAAAGAAAGAAAGAAAGAAAGAAAGAAAGAAAGAAAGAAAGAAAGAAGAAAGAAAGAAAAAGGAGAGAGGGAGGGAGGGAAGGGAACACTATAGAAAGTGCTACCCTAAAATGAATGATGCCTTTCAGCAAGGGTGGGAGTAAGAAGCCAGGGATGTACTTAGGCCCAGGAATGCCTGCTGCAAACTGTTGGGGGATTTAAAGAACGGTGATGTTACATGTCACAGGGTTATCATGACCCAGCTAATGTCAACAGTGGCATCAAAACATCTGCCAAGTACTCTTGAAACAGTTTTGTCTCCCATAAAGATGGTGGCTATGACTGGTGCACACAGGAGGTGTTTGCGAGTTCCTTGAGACCACCCCTACATTCTCATCACCAGCCTGTGCACCCGGCACGAGGGTGGTCAGTGAACACTAACTGAACGCACGAGGAGGTGGCATGGGATATTGCAAATCCCACCAACCCAGGAGCCAGACCTCACGCTCAAACCTCAAAGCCCCCAAGTTGAGGGGTCTGAATAGGTCACCAACACCTCTGAGTCCATACGTGACATAATAACACAGTTTTTGCTATGGGAACTAAAAAGCAGTCTGTGCAAAGATGGGCACACAGCTCCAGGAACAAAATCAGGCCGCCACAGTCTTCTTGCAATTATGATGCTCACTGCTGGGAAGGCATGCGGGCTGAGGAACAGAGCAGGGTGCACAGCCCCACTGGGGATGGAAGGGTCGGCAATGATGGTGTTATCAGGGCGTGAAGCTCTTCAGACAGGGCCCCGCCCAGCCCTCCTGCAAACACACAGATGACATGCAATGGTCAGCAACTGAAGAAAAACCTGTGTTCTCCCAGCTTCTGTTTCAAACAAAGACGGCGCTTGTCTACACTGCCTGATGATGGTTTTACTTATTGGGAACTGACACCCTGGAACGGGGGAGGCATGGGTGGGCGTGGGCTGTAGAGCAAAATGCCAGGCCTTGGCTTCAGGGGCTCTGTTTAGTTCGTCTTGAGTTAAGCGATCTATACTAATAAAAGCCTATGTGGTCGTCACGCCCTCATGCCATGATGCCCTCACACTGCAACAAGCAATCACCAGACGGCTGCGTGCACAGCAGGCGCACGTGGGTGGGTGGGGCTCCAGGCACACGTGGGTGGGTGGAGGCTCGACGCTGCGTGTGCAGCACAGAGGCAGGTCCCAGCGGCGCAGAGGTGGGAACCCCGGCCTCTGGCCTACCTCTTTGGGGAAATCCATCGAGGAGCCCTGGATGGGTGGGCAGGGCCTACCTCTTTGGGGAGATCAATTGCGGGGCTCCGGCACTGTGAGAAGGCACAGGCCAGACTGGGGTCCCCCACCCCCCGAGTGCATGAATTTCATGCACAGACCTCTAGTTCTCTCATAAAACAAAGCTAAAACATCTGTCCTGCCTACCCACAAGGTGCTGGGAGGCTCCAAAGCAAATGAAACGAGAAGACATTCTGCAAATTATAATATACGCAACAAATAGTTTGTTACCAACGATGTTATTGCAATTGATATGGGTAGACTCAATGGATGGTAAGGGCGGGCTTCATGAGTTACCTAAAATAGTAACTTGGGTTGAAGAGGGCTTGCTTGTGACTCAGTAGAGCAAGAGGCTAGGGCAGCCGTGGGCAAACTATGGCCCGCGGGCCGGATCCGGCCCGTTCGGCTGTTCTATCCGGCCCGCGGAGCCGAAAGAGCGGAGGGTTCTCTTGCTCTCCCCTCCACTCCTTTACTTTGAATTTATATTAGTTCACACAAACACTCCATCCATGCTTTTATTCCGGCCCTCCGGTCCAGTTTAAGAACCCATTGTGGCCCTCGAGTCAAAAAGTTTGCTCACCCCTGGGCTAGGGGTTGCTTTCTGCAGGCAGTGCCTAGTTTGGATCCTAGCAACACCTCTTCCTACCTGTGTGAGCGTCAGCTTCTCTAACTAAAATGTGTATTAGTCTGTGTATTTCATTGAGGTGAGGATTGAGGAAGATAAGCCTATGATACTCAATGTGACGCCTGCTCAGTGGCTGTAGTGTTATCGTTACTGCTGTCATGTTTGGTTGAATTGAGTCAATTCATAGAATTATAAGGAGAGCCCAAGAAGAATGGCGCCTGGACCCTTCTCTCCACTGTGAGGTGCGGTCTTGAACCATGGTGCCCGCCTGGACTCTTCATGGACTCATTCTCACTCATTCAACTGAGAGGAGACCAATTCCACAAGGAACTGTGAAATTCTTAAGGAGCAGTGGGGACTCAGGCTGATTAGCATATGGCAGTGCTTAGTAGTAACACTATTTGGAGCATGCCTCCAGGCACAGGGCTGTTCAACAGGAAGGGGGAGTGAGCCGAGGCAGGAGAAGACCTGAGAGCTGAGGGGAGAGACAGAGGGAAAACGCCTTTTGGTCCCCCCTTTGCCTCTCCAGGGGTGCAGATGCTCTGCCCCAGAACCACAGGATTGAGTTCCCAAAATATGCATCCGTGGTGGCAGTTTCCACAAACTGCAGCCTTCCCACCAGCGAGCACCTCTGTAGGCACTGCTGCCGATTCCACCCCAGGTTTTGTTCATCTCATTCAGGCTTTCGGCCATTCACAGCAGCTTGTTGTGGAAGCATTTGCAGAAGCCTCCAGAACCAGGCACTTCCTAGTCCTCTGATCGCTTACGGCCCTGGAAGGGTCCCTCAGATCTGCCCTGCTTACCGCAGGAGAAAGCCAGCCCTTGCTTGGGGCGCGCCTTTGTTCTTTCTGAGTCTTGTGCATATCAGTAATTTACTCCTTTTTTTCTTTCTAGAAATGTTTCACAGTAGAAATGGTGGCATGGAAAATGGTGTGTTTTCCTGGTTCCAGATAAGGAAAGCTGTAAATAGTTGAAAGTTCCTGCAGTGCAAGATTACCCAAACAGAAAGGGCACTTTTTATGCTTGGCACCGAGGAGAGTGAAATAAGAAATGGTGCCAATTTTCCTACAGGTGGAGTTTTAGCCGCTTTATAAGGTAAGCACTTTGACTCTGAAATAAGTAATGCAATGAGATTCTTACATCCCAGGCATGCCAGCATTAATGTGAGGCCATAGGAATAAGGACCCACATTTACCTTCCTCTCAAAAACAAGCAAACAAACAAAAACCCCCACAAAACGACTAAGTCTCGGCCTGGGACCATTAAGGCACACCCCAGGGTTCAAAGACTGTGCTCACAAACATGTTTATGTCATCACAGCTGTCCAGGAAAACACACCAAACTTACATGAAGCAATGTTACTTTACAAAATTCTGATGTGTACGTTAGTTGAGTCTCTCTGTAAGCCACTATATTTTAACACATCCATGTGACCTATTTTCCACCCCTTCATTTATAGGTCATCGTACAATGGGGCCATGCCCAGTTTCATCTGACCCTCTGACCCCCTGTGCATTGCGAGCACCTCCCAGGATGCCCTGCTGTGTCGGCGAGGCCTACAGGATTTTCCTCCTTTATGTCCAGGTTAGGGCTGAGACTGGTCAAGCTCCATGCCTATGAACCAGAAGGTCTCAGAGCAAGAGGGAGGGAAGCCATCTTGCCCAGATTTCCGCTCCCCCTGGGAAACCTGGAGTGGGCATGTCATGGAAAGAGAAACAGACTTCTGGTCTCCCCTTCGATGCCATTGTGTAAGGAGGGCTGCCACCTGGGCACTGGGCCAGTGGGTCCCGTGTCAGCTAAGCAGTTCCAGATATCTGGAGCTTGGGGCGTGGGAAGGGCTTGGTCATCAGGCTTTATAAAGACAAAGCACAGCATTAGCAGACAACAGCCCAATGTACATCAAGGATCATAACAAAAATTGTTTGCTGACAGCTGCTCAATATCACCAAATGCAAGTCAACTAGAGTTTGATTCTAACGGTAGCTGTCAGTCTCTCACACCAGAGCACGGGCTTCAGCCTTGGGTGCCAAGTACTTGGCCTCTTTAAGGCCATGAGAAGTGTCCTCATAGGCATGAATGCATTTGGCTGATGTTTTCTACCAAAAATTTAAAAAAAAAGAGAGAGAGAAAGAAGGAAGGAAGGAAGGAAGGAAGGAAGGAAGGAAGGAAGGAAGGAAGGAAAGAAGGAAGGAAGGAAGGAAGGAAGAAAGGAAGAAGGGAAGAAGTGAGGCAGGGAGGGAAGAAGGGAGAGAGAGCCAGAAAGAGGGAGGGAGAAAATTATTTTAAAAACAGCTGCCTCCTGTGTAATGGCCTCCACGGTTGAAGCAGGAGGCCACCATGGGCTTCCCTAACGATAGAAGACAGAGAATAGATGCTCAGCTATTTCACCTGCAAGAGATCCCTTTGCTCCAGGCCCTTCACTCTCTGGCATCTGCTTGGCCAGCTGGGCCCACCCTTGCCTTTCAGTCCAGCAGCGCTTCTTCAGGCAGACTTTCCACGACCCCTGGAGTAGGCCAGGTCTTTCCGCACCTGCTCATTGCACTTTGTAGCTGCCACCTTAATTCGATTTCTTTCTCCTCCATCCAAGTATAAACCTGGGGGTGGGAGGGATTTCATCTGCCATGTTCACAGCCTCATCCCCCTGAGCCACCTGGTCAGTACTCAACAGCAGCCCCTGACTCAATGAGTGCAGGCATCTCATTGGATGCTTTTAAATGCAGTTACGTGCAGGTGACAGGTTCTGTGTTCTCCTGAGATCAATAAGAAATTGTACCTTTTCTTGGCTTCTTCCTGTGTCAACCATATACTCGGCTATCAGTTAGATACACTTTGGAAAATATTTACTTACTAGAGGCCCAGTGCATGAAATTTCATGCACAGGTAGGGTCCCTAGGCCTGGCCAGCAATCAGGGTCGATCGGGGTCTTCCGGCAGCTGGCCGGGGCCTCCCTTCCCCAGCTGCTGGCTGCTGGCCAGGGCCTCCCTTCCCTGGCTGCCAACCGGGGCCTTCTTTCATTCTGCGCCACCCCCTGGTGGTCAGCGCACGTGAGAGCGAGCAATAGAACTCCTGGTCTCCCAGTCGAACTCCCCCGGAGGCCACTTTGCATATTAGCCTTTTATATATATAGATTACTTTAAAAAATCCAGAATAAGTTTCTTGTCACATGGCTCACAGAATTTCATGCTTGATAGCTAATCTTTACAAGTTCCTGCCATGTCTCTGTTGCTCTCTGGATAAAAAGGGTCTGGCCGCCCGCTTTGTCACCCACCTGCTGAGAAATGGACTTGGAGTGAATGGCCCCTCACGCTTGGGGTTTTCAGCATGGGTGACAGGCAGGATCCAAGCTGAGCATCTGGTTTCTTCTCAGCAATGTCTCCCTCATGAATACTTAACCCTCGAAACTGAGTGTGAGCAACACATTTAAGATGCTTCACCTTCCCGCTGTGTCATAAAGGATGAACACCTGCTTCCTGGTAGCCTCTGTTCTAGGTAGTTAGTAGCAAACTACTTTAATTTTCCCTTGGAATTCACCTAGAGCACAGAGAGTGCAATTTGAAGGAATCACAGAATGACCTTCCCTTCATTTCAGCCCTGTTTTTAATAATCCCCAAATGCTAAGAGTGTGTGAGGACTGTGCCTGTCTGACTCTGAGACCAGGACTGCTGACTGCGTGGCAGAGAGAATCTAGAGAAGGCAGATGCCCCTGTGCCATATGGGGACAGAGGGCTGCCAGTCCTTCAGGTGCAAGTGACGACTCCCTCAAGACTGATGTCAGGGGGACTTAGAAGTATACCCACCCATGGAGCCTCAGGGACATAATCCCTGGTCACCGGCTCCACCAGGCTTCTCCTAAACTGTAACTGTGCAGTGGAGGGAAGAACGCCTTCATCAATAGACCTAACTCAGGAGAGTTTTCTGATCAGGTTTGTGGGAAGCATCCCTATGGGACGTGGCTCAGGAATGCCTTTGGGAGTGGCCCTGCTGGTCTTCTGTGCGACAGGAGGACCTATCTCCATGGGTGGTCACAGAAGGAAAAGAGCAGGTGGTCACCCCTTGGTCCCCAGAGCCCCTGGCAGTGGCGGGGGGTACAGAACACGTTTGTGTGTTTTGCAGTGTTGGGCTTTCTGGATAAACATGTCTGCCAGTCTAGTCACAGGCAGTCACATCCCAGGCAGATGCTCTCTGCTCGGCAGTGACCCATTTGTGTCTGCAAAGGAGAGCTCCCATATCTGAGTGTAAAACCAGCGACTCTCAATTCTTCAGGCTTAGCTTTAGTTCACACACATCACAAGTATTCAATACGTGTGCATAATACGCCTCCATATTTGGAACAGGCAGACGTTTCAGCCTTAGAAAGCCCCCCAAAATGAAGAAAGATGTGTTTGCGGTCAAAGACTCACACTGCCACTCCCCGCCCACCGCCGTCATCCGGTCTCCAACCACTCCGAAGTTTCACGGCTTTTTCTGGTGCTTGACGACTCACATCCTTGCCAGGATGTTGAGAAATTAACATGGTGGCTTTCTGCTTTTTCTGCTGCATGCTGACCTGATTGGTGTTATATAATGTTGAGACATTTTGAAATTATTTTTTTCAAGTTAACTTTTCTTTCCTTTCTTTTTGTTTCTGCGTCTCTCTCCCCTGTTTGTCATTTCCAGTATAATTTTTTTGGTCTACCTCTAAGTAGTCCTTTGTGACTCTACACTGAACGTTTCCTGTTCTTTGTGTTGTTCTAAAGAAATTGCAATTTTGTGGGCTCTAATTAAAGTGCCCCATAGGACACGCCAGCTTTCTTCTGCTTCGTGTAATATTGTGCAATTTCTGCTATTGTGCTTTCTGCTCCTCTTTATGGTGCTGAGTTCTCCTCTACTCTGTTGCCTTAGATGCCCATAAGAACCATAGATAGATGTGTGTTTACTGTACTTTGCAAAGTTGGAAACACAAATATAGGATTCCTGCTCTACTTGACAGACCAACACTAAGCATGTGGGGGTAATTGCATATTCCCAGCTAATGTGATGAGCCCACAGGTTAGAATTAAACAGCTTGGCTGATATCTATCCCAGAGTGGTCCACAAAGGCAAATGCCAAAATAAAAGCATTTTCTTTTTTCTTATTAAAAAAATAAGGATCTAAGCCAAGGGTGGGCAAACTTTTTGACTCGAGGGCCACAATGGGTTCTTAAACTGGACCGGAGAGCCGGAACAAAAGCATGGATGGAGTGTTTGTGTGAACTGATATAAATTCAAAGTAAAGGAGCAGAGAGGAGAGCAAGAGAACTGGATAGAACAGCCGGATCCGGCCCTCGGGCCGTAGTTTGCCCATGGCTGAAAGCCTTCTGATTCCAGGTAGATATAGTAGGACATGGCAGACCTATAGGACCACTATGAAGTTTTTCTGAAAAGGTGGATAAATGACACACAGCTCATGGTTTGACAAGGTTGGAGAACTCTGGAAGTGAGGACAACTAGAAGAACTAAGCCTCAAGATAGAAGGGTTCCTCCTTAGGTGAGGTGGGAACTGCTGACTGTTTTCTTCTCTGGGCACATATCCCAGGTCTGGGCATGAGTTGAAGGTTAGGCCTGGCTCCAAGTGGGGGATGCTGCTAGTAGATACTGGGCCGCACCTGTGGATGGAGTGATGGGCTGGAGACCACGTAGCCCTGAACAGGCACGTCTTCCCCGGGAGGCGTTGGCTGAGCTCTGCAGCTTTGCCGGAAGCCAGATACAAACACAGACGGCTACTTCCCACCTTCCCCGGGCTTTGGAGACCAAGTGCCTCTAAGAGGCAGGAGCTCACCACCAAAACAGAGCCAGTCTCCCTCTCAAGTCACCAGCCGTTTGTGAGGGGAGAGCTATGCTCAGAAACTTGGAAGGACAAAATATTCAGAGCTCAGGAAACAGAGACTTGCATTCAGAAGTCTAGGCAAGCCGTGCCCAATGCGGGGCTCAGCATAACAGCAGAGCGAAGTCTCCCCTGGGGTCCCTTGGGAGAAAGCATCCCGTGAGAGGGAGCGACCCTGCAAAAGACCTATGATGGGTCAAGACATTTGCCAGATTTCCTGAACTTGTATACGATTAAGGTGAGAGGCTCAATATCGCTGAGGGATAGAACATTCTGGGATGGGGCGATCAAGGAAAAACCTAGGAGCACACCCAAGAAACTTACGATAGAAACAAGAGACATCAAAACCATCTGAAAATCAAGTACTTTATGATATACCAGAGGCCCGGTGCACGAAAATTCATGCACTCAGGGGGTCCCTCAGCCTGGCCTGTGCCCTCTCGCAGTCCGGAACCCCTCAGGGGATGCCCACCTGCCAGCTTAGGCCTGCTCCCCAGGGGATCAGGCCTAAGCTGGCAGGTGGACATCCCTCTGGCAGCCCAGGAGCCCTCGGGGGATATCCGACTCCCTTTAGGCCCATTCCCCTGTGGCCACCTCTGTGGAAAGTGTGGTGCCGCCTCTCCCGCCGCCTCTGTGGAAGCGGGGGTGCCGGGACCAGGCCCACGCTGCTGCCTCTGCAGAAGCAGGAAGGGGGGCCCACACACCGGGACCGCCATGGCTGGACTGGCAGCGCAGGTTCGCTGGCCCCGCCCCCCCACTCACCCACTGGTCATTCCAGCAGCTTGTTCCAGAAGGTCATTCTGCCGTCCAGTCTAATTAGCATATTAGCTCTTATTATATAGGATATGATAAATGTTTACATTTAAGTAATTGTTTTAGAATATTAATATCCATTTTCAGTCTTACTGAATTCTGGTTTTAAAAAATGTAGTCTTTGGAATTATCCTCTGAGAATTAATATTTGCTTTGTTGCCTAATATGTGATTAATAGTTTGACTATCCCATGAATATATTCACTTAATAATGCATAAAGTCCAATGCCTTTTTTAAAGGGAAGGATAATGAGGACTTTCTCAGACAAAGGCTGAATGGATTCATGGCTAACGGATCGGTGCTACAAGAAATGGTAAAATAAGCTCTTCAGGAAAATGGGAAGAGTTACAAGTCGGAAACTGGAATCTACACAAACAGAGGAAGGCTGTTGTCCAGGCTGCTGCCTGTCGGGTTGGATATGAAGGTGAAGCACAACGTATTGACTAGGGGTCGTTTAGGGGCGGCTGATTGGAGCTGTATTTACTATGTACAATATTTGTGGTCCCGAAGCATTACCTGGTCTTAGGGAAAGTCTATTACATATATTGGTAGCTTGGTTTTGAATTCAGAGGCCCCGAGCAGCTACGTTGACACTCTTTCCATTACAAGGTCGCACCGTAAATATGCTGTGCTTCTGGCTTCAGAATGACTTTGCCCTTCGGAATTACCCACGGGAAATCTTGAGAAAAATACCTTCTAAATGGATCATTTTCACAGTGCTGTGTTATAAACATATCCTCAGGTCCAAGCAAGGCGCTCTGCAGCTACTGGGTTTGGGACGTGCCCAGAGCCCATTCTCCACGTGTCTTTGGCACCATCCTGCAGCCCCCGGGAAGGTCAAGGTGTTGGCAAACTTTTGGAACTGGCATTGAGCCACGGAGACTTACTCTCAACCTTATTCAGGAGCTACTTACCACTTACGGGGCAATAGGGAAAAACAGAGCTACTTTTTAACCCAGACTCCAGACAATGGGCCTGCATCCTGCATCTATACAATGGGCCTAGGACAGGCATGTCAAACTCGTGGCCCGCGGGCCACATGCCTCATTTATTTGGCCTGTGTTAGCCTTTGAGTTGGACAAGCTTAGCCTAGGATAGTGGTCAGCAAACCGCGGCTCGTGAGCCGCCGCTCTGTTGACTAATGAGTTTGCCGACCACTGGCCTAGGATATCTGCCTCTTAACGCCCATGAAACTTAGCCCTGATGTAAAACACGTGCCAATCAGTGCGAGCTCATCACTGGGGTGCTTGCTGCTGCCTGCTCCACGGCTGGATAAAAATTTCCACCAAGTAGTATAAGCATTGGTTATTTTGCTTCTGGTCAGCGGTTCCTGGGAGATTTTCCCAAGTTAAAGCAAGAAGGTTTTTACCCGTGTATCTAATTAGCCATGACTGCCTGTGACCATGGACAGTGGGTGATACAAAGGACGGGTTCTGGTTGGTCAAGTTCCTAGAGGTCCTTATCTTGAAAAGGAAATTGTGTTGTTTTTTTCTTTGAGATGACATTCAAAACCTCAATCATTCATTCTACCAAGATTTCTGTGCCATGTTGACTACTCCTGATAGAACATGAATGAAGCAGACATGTACCTCCTCTGACAAAGCTTACAATCTATGGAGGAGAATGCATTTTAACCCCCGAATCCCACCAGTATTAAGTGTAGCAAGTGTTGGGATGGAAAAACACCATGTGGGTGGACGAGGGGCAAGAATCACAAGAAAATAGGGACCGGGGCCTGGTGTCTGCTGGAGTCAGGAAGGCTTGCTTCCCAGGAGACGTGCATTGCATTGACTCCGAGTTGCCTGCCGAAGGGCGAGGGGAGCTTAGCGGACAGCAGGCGAGAGGAAAACCTGGGAGGGTGCCCTCATATAAGCAGGTGCTGCCCAAGTTTCTCTGCCAAGGACCACCGAGAAAACATCTTTGGCTTTGCAGACCGCATCTGTCACAACTATCAGCTCTGCCATTACAGCACAAGCCGCAGACAAAACGTAAGCAAATCGGGTGGCTGCGCTTCAATAAAACTGTTACGGACACTGAAATTTGAATTCCGTGTCATTTTCACATGTCACAAAGTATTCTTCTTTGATTGTTTTGTTCAAACAATTACAAATGTAAAAACCGTTTTTAGCTCACAGGGCACACAAAATCAGAGAGCGCACCAGGTTTGGCCCATGCCTGCAGGCTGTGGAGCCCTGGGGTAAGCCAGGAGGGAGGTCCGGCTGGCGGTGCACCGCGTGGAGAAAAGGCCTTCACAGCTCAGACTCCATACAGAGAGGTCAGCATGGAGCACATCCTTCCCCAGAATCTACGCGCAAATTGAAACTGCTGTTTCGTAAACTATTAAGTGTACACAAACACAGGCTTCTTTCTTGGTTGTTTATGGTCTTATCAAATGTTAATGTTGGGGCCAGGGAAGGGGTATCTAAGCTACGTTATTTGCATGTAAGGAAATGCATAATTGCCCAAGGTCAAGGGAGTGTTCTTAGGAGACCTCATTTAAGACTACAAAGGAGTAATTTCCTCTCCTCCTGTGATGAATGTGTCCTCCAGTTCAAGCTGCTTAAAATTCCTTCCCAGCTGCTAATGAATATCAGCAAAATGGGGAGCATCCCGAGATAGCATTCTTTTGCTAAAGAAGAAATGCTCAGGAAATCTGTATACGTTTTCTTTAAAACAACAATAAGGTGTCAGTTAGCCCAGGCACATAGCTGAATTGAATTAACAAAGTTATTGGAAGTCTGAAATCGCTATGATAGAGGAATGTTATTCATAGGGAAATCTTATTCCTTATTTTCAATTAGATTTATTTTGTTTTCCCCAAAGTAAATTAAAATGATTTATTACAATAAATAAATCTTTCTTTGGAAACGTCTCAGTGTACGTACACGGCACATACACGGTAAACCTGTATTTCCTGGCTGTCTGTCCAAGGCCCGAATGGAGACACTGGGACATGAGTTTCTAAGGCCCTTGTTACTGACAACAGTCTTGTTGCCTCTGAGGTTCCAGATCAGCTGCACACAGTAGAAATTGGGAGTGGGAGTAAGGAGTCAGAAAAATACGAGGAACAGCGTGGAACTGGGCTCCATGAAATTCAATCATCCGGTGCAGAGGACAATATTGGACAGACTTTAAATAACCCTTCATACTTTCTCACAAAGAATGTGCAGGAAGGTGTCTGTGCAGAAATCAGCTTTTACACTATTCAGGTCTGACTGTAAATAAAGCTTCTGAACAGAAGTAGAAAAAGAAGGCTTGATGGAAGGTTCTCAGGTGTCAGAAGAATCCTAGAGGTCAGCAGTGCAGCCAGCCCGGCCCGCCTGTCACAGCACACAGCATCCTTGCTCAGCACCGTTGACAAGCTATCACTCGGCTGCCGAGTCAGGACACAGAAGGGGGACCTGGGAGTCTTGAAGATAAACAACATGAGCAGGCCCTGGACCAAGTGATAAATGAAGTCTACCTTCATGGCTCCCAGGTCCCCTACTCAATGCCCTATCTCCTCTGCAGAAAATCCCTATTATTTTCATCTGCCTGGTACCCACTTCTATCCTTGTGAGGGAACCTTTTAGTTAGTTAGAGTTCCCAAGTGGGATGCCCTGCCCTGTGTGATAACAAGCTCCCGTCATGGGAAGCAACCAAGCCAGAGCTGCATAACCGTGCACCAGGAGCACTGTGGCAGGGCACTGAGTGAGGAAGCAGGACTGAGTCCTCCATCTACACGTTAGCTGAGGCTCTGATGACATCAATTGTAGATGTTGCTATAAATTCAACAAATCTTTATTCACCTTTATAATAGGCCAGGCACGATGCTGGGACCACCAGGAAATGGCAAGCTAAATAGGCATGTGTGCTTTATTCATCACTCACTCAGCCTGTTGCATGGAACCAAGTAAGTGCTCAGTGTTTGTTGAGTGAATGAATGAATGAATGAATGAAACATTGGTACAAAGCTAGATAATTCTTAGCTGAGTAATATAATCAATTTTCTGAACCCTCAGTGCCTAAGTTTTTCTAAATGGGATTAATAACAATACTAACCTCTTAGGGTTAAACCAGTGGTCGGCAAACTCATTAGTCAACAGAGCCAAATATCAACAGTACAATTGAAATTTCTTTTGCGAGCCAAATTTTTTAAACTTAAACTACTTCTAACGCCACTTCTTCAAAATAGACTCGCCCAGGCCGTGGTATTTTGTGGAAGAGCCACACTCAAGGGGCCAAAGAGCCGCATGTGGCTCGTGAGCCACGGTTTGCTGACCACGGGGTTAAACGAATAAATTTTAAAATGCCAACTCCTGCTTTTGCCCATGGAAGAGTAACGGATACAGTATTTGCACTCTTGCCATTAAAACAGATTAGAAAAAAAACACATATGAAATAGGTATTCTCAGACATTGGATGACACACAGTACAGAACTGTGATTCCTGATTTAAGGGCAGCAGTGAGGTCAGCACACGGCTGCCCAGGCTCTCGGCCTGGAGCCTTTCCAGACCACAGGACAGAGGAGGGAACCCGCACCGATCCCAGCAGTGTGCTGAGCTGAGGGGAGAACCTCGACTTCGGGAAGCGGGTGGCAGCTAGAACGTGTGGGCAGGATACCGGAGAGGAGGAGGCTACGCAGAGAATAGCTCTGAACATCTCCCTCAGGAGTCCCTTGGCTATGAACCTGCACGTGTCCAGGGTGAATCCACAGGCTGGGCAAGGAGCAATTCCCAGGGAAAGGAAACGTATGTGTGGTAATTACAGGCTAACGGTTCCAGAGCTCAAGTATGATTGGGAATTATTCAGGGACCCACCACACACCCATGGTTCATTGAGCACCCGGGGCTGTGTTTTAGTAGAGGGGTAAACCACCCCTAAAAATAGGCTACTCTAGACCCGTTCCATAGTATACTTTAAAAGAGCCTGAAAGGGCGGGAGAGACCGACTCCATGTTCCTTTTGTTCCATGTCCTCCACCTTGTGGAGTCAGGTTCCCGCCCTAGAACCTCTCCAAGAGCCCAACCCACACTTTTGAATTAGCCAATAGAAATGCAAGAGGAAAGTAAGTCGCGCCCTGCCCCCATGTGCAACCTGACCCCGACCAATCAGCGGAGGCCACACTACCTCACCCCTCCTACCTCTCCCAGGCCCCCTATAAATCATCGCGTTTGGGTTCTGGGGCTCTCTCCCTCCCCCTTCCCCTCCCCCTCCCCCTCCCCCTCCCTCTCCCCCTCCCCCTCCCTCTCCCTCGCCGCTGCACCGGTGTGTGTGTGGGGGACTGGGCTCGAGCTAGCTCGATTAAAGGCTCTTTGCTTTTGCATCGGACTCGGCTCCCTGGTGGTCTTTGGGGATCACGAAATCTGGGCATAACAAGCCCAGAAGGCCTTGAGCTACAGAAACCCAGGCCTCAGCCAGCCCTGGAGCAGGACAAACCCAGGAATGCCCAGGAGTGAAGCCCTGTCCTCGGCAGCCTGAGTCGGGAGGTGAAACCTCGTGCACGTGTTTGTGGAATGCCGTTCACGACTGGGTCCCCACATGGGCTTGCTGGTCTACCTCCACTTGTCACCCAGCTGAGCTCCAGTGCTGACAGAAATTTCAAAATGAAATTTCTTGTCTCTCCCTCCATGTGTTTTACAGAGGAGTGACTGCATTTACTGTGAGTTGGTTGGATTGTGCCAGCAGCTGAAACAACGGTGTTGATTACCTGGACGGCTCAGTCAGAGCAGCTTCCATTTCTATTATTAAACGTGGAGGGGCTTCAAGTGGCCCTACGAAGAGGCCTGCCCTATCCTTCCACGGAGCGGGGGGAGAGCGGGATCTGCTCATCCGAGGGGCCATACTCAGCACTCAGTGGCTCCAATTAAGCCCTGATTACATACCTGAGCCTGCTGCTTTCGGAGGTCATCAACCCTCTCTCACTGTTTCGTTTTGAAAGTGACTCAAGCTCTGGGAAGGAAACAGCAGATGTGCACAAAATCAATAGGCACACCCTCCACTAGGACAAGTGCACTGAACTCCAGATCAGACCTCTCGGCACCAGAGGAGGAATTCGGGGGGAGCGGGGGCGGGGGGGGGAGCAGAGATGGGGAGGCAAAAACAAAAACCAAGCATCACGGGCTCCCTTTGAAGCACAAGAGCCAGCAGCTCGTGCAAACACTGCCAGGACTCATGGCTGTAATTCTGGAAAACTCTTTTGCGTGAAGAGGCTGTCTTGAGAGTGTTGAGTTTGTTTCTAAAGATCTCGTTGCCTTCGTTCGTGAAGAGCCACAGCTAGTATCTGGATGAAAAACACTGACTTAGGTTGCAGCGTTGACCCTCTTTATAGTTTTTCAAGTACCGAAGGGTTTGGCTGTTGTCTTCAAGGTGGAGGGAGGTCATCCGGGCAGGGTCTCACCCAGTAGCTGCGCCAGTCAGGACAGAACTGAAGCATTGCAGCCAGGTTGCCCCACCCCGCTGGGAGTGGGCAGCGGGATGAGTCCTCACCCTGAGTGTGGTGGCAGAATAACGGCCCCTAAAGAAGAGCATGTCCTCATCCCTGGGCCTGTGGATATGTTGCCTTACCTGGCAAGAGGGAATTCACAGATGGGATTAAGGTTTTTGAGATGGAGAGGTTTTCCTGGGTAATTGGAGATGCCCAATCTAATCATTGGGATGGTTACAAAAGGAAAGCAGGGGAGACAGACAGAGAGATATGAGGACAGAATAGAGGTTTGAGGCAGGCAGGAGGAGAGAGACCAAATACGCTATAACACTGGCTTTACAGGTGGAGGAAGAGACCACAAGCAACAAAATGCAGATGACTTCTGGAAGCTGGAAAAGTCAGGGAAACACCTCAGTGACGTCAGAAGGAACCAGCCCTGCTGAACCCTTATTTCAGGACTTCTGACCCCCAAAACCGGGAGATTGGAGGTTTCCATGGCAACTGAAACTGGGTATGTGGTCATCTATTACACAGCAGTAGAAAACTAATACACTGGACAACCCAGAGGAAAGCCAAGCATGTCTAGAAATCATGTATCAGTCTGATTGAAGGAAATATTTGGCCCTGTCTTCCAAATGTTTCTGCAAATGAAGAACGTACAAACCATGACCTCGAGGCCATGCACTTCTTCAACCTGTAGCAGCTAACACAAGAGACTAATTTCCAAGGCCTGAAGTTCCAGAGGTACTTCTTAAGGTAAGACTTAAGGGATAACAAGATGACTAGAAATTAGAAAAATCAACGTTTTAAGACCCAAGTTTCTATGGAGATATGCGTTGTGGAGACAAATAGTATGTTCTTTTTCCATCATCTTGTCATCTGAGCGGCCATACTCAGCACTCAGCGGCTCCAATTAAGCCCTGATTACATACCTGAGCCTGCTGCTTTCCTAGGTCATCGATGACGTAAGAATGTGTAATAATGGAAGGGGATTGAAAATGGTATGCAAACAAAAATGTTTGCATGCAAACAGCTCACAGTCTCTCAGAGGCTGCATTTTTATTTCTGCTTCCAGCCTTCCTACTATCTGATATTTCACAGTTGGATTAAAGTTTAGCAAATGCCTGTCTCGCCCGTCACCAGCTTCCTTCCCACACACGTGGCAGACATCACTAGTTGATCATGTGCAGTCCTTCAGGCTGGATGCAGTCTCCTAATTCTAAACACAGCCTCTAACCATCAAGGCTAGAGCTGGACTCCCAAAGAAGCCAGCGTGCCAATCCTGGGATGACTCAGTGTCTACAGAAATCTACGAATGCAAAACATTGTCAAAGATGTTTCATCAGGGGGTATTCGCCCTCCATGGCCTTCAGTATGAAAGTACTTCTGGTCAGCACCATCAACTCTTAAAGAGGCGGCGGAGAAACAGGTAAGGAGGAACAGACTGGCCTGCCAGTAGGGTGCTTTCTAGCTTGGGAGCCAGGTGGAGATTCTTGAGCCGCCCAGCAGGGTGGGGCTGAGAGGAAGAGGAGGGAGGAGAGAGGAGAGGCAGGAAGGTGCTGAAGATGAACTTCCCAACCTGACAGCGTGGCCCAGGGCCAGCTCCCTGCTAATGCATGACAGTGAGGTTTCCTGCTTCATGACCACATCCATCCTCCCCTCTGGTTCATGGGCCTCCTGTGACACCCTGTGCTAAGGGCTGGTGAATCATTTCAGTTGCCATGGAAACCTCTGGCCTCATCTAGTGGTATCATTAGGATTTGAGTGAGCTTCACTGTACTACTGCGGTCCATCGGTTGTAAAGGTTAGGGCATCCCAGTGCTCACGGTCTCCACTGAAGTCGTGATTTTTCATGAAGGTATGTTTGCTCCGTTGCTAGGGAAGACTGCCCTGGGATTTGGCTGAAGGGGAAGAGAGTTTATTTCACAGCATCTCCTGCAGAGGAAAATCTGATTGCAGGTTTCTAGAATGTGAATGTCACAATGCAGTCTGACATGCTCCTTACTGAGGTTCCCCCTCCAGGTCCCAGGGAACAAAAGGCAGCCAGGTAACTGGCAATTAGACCTGGTGCATGGAAAGAGGGAACTAAAGGACATGCGTACACGCTGGCCTAGGGTATCTTATTTTTTTCCTTCATTATTTAGATACTAAAATTGAAGCAGAATGTTGGGCAGGATCATTCATAAAACTGCAATCATTCATTTCTCACATTGGAAACCAAATAATATCAAACTTGGGAACTGATTAAAATACATTATGAAAAATCCCCAAGATGATTGTAGATATCACCAATGTTGTAGAACCATCTTTAGGAACAATAGTGTTCAAATTTTAAGTGAAGAAGCAGTTTCCAAAACTACACAGTATGATGCAATTTTTTTAAAATAAATCTTTATTCAGATTATTACAATTATTTCTCCTTTTTCCCCCCATAGCTCCCCTCCACCCATTTCCCACCCCACCTTCTGCCCTTACCTCCCCCCCACTGTCCTCATCCATAGGTGTATGATTTTTGTCCATTCTCTTCATGATTTTTAGTGATTAGTATGTGTGTGTAAAAGTTGAGAATTATGTAAACAAGAGTGGTTAAAGGATGGAAAAGATAATGATGTTGTTTTACTTTTTCTGTATTTTCTGAATTTTTTTGCTGAGAAAAAGCATCCCTTTTGTAAAGTGGAAAAAACTAAGCCCTTTTAATGTTCAAAAAATGTAGTGCCTCTAATAAGCCTGTTTATAATAACAAGCCTGTTAAGCTATAATAATAGACAGGAGAAAAGTGACGAAGCATGCTCTCTGCTCTCCTTTATTACACTGATGCTCAGTGCCAGAAACTAGATGGGTGTGTGTCCCTAACTCAGTTCTTCAGATTCATTTCCATCATCACATCATCATCATTATAGTTATCACCTTCACCATCATCATGACTATTATCATCATCATAATCACCACCACCATAATTATCATCACCCCCATTATCATTATCATCATCCCATCACCACCATCATCATCACCATCATCATTATCACCAATATCACCACTATGACCTCCAGGCCAACCACAATTAACTCTCTTAATAATGGCACTCACTAAGCGTCAACCCTCTCTGGTTGTTCCTGCATCCAGGGAAGCCCTCTGGCTAAGACTTCATGTATTAAAATTCTATCAGTTGAAGAAAATAGGTTTTTCCCGGAAACTGGTAAGGATCATATTGTTTGGCCCAAACCTGTTCTACGCCCTGATAAATGAGAAACTGTTACATTTCCTCTCTGTTTCTCCAAAATTTCTTGCTGGTACCAAGGGGAGGGGAGAGAAAAATAAGAACTGTGGCTCCACATAAGTCATCATGTTTGGAAACTGAGGCAGACGTCCTCAGTTAAAGTGAATGGAAAACAGGGATGGGCACTGTTGGGAGCAGGAATAAAATGTGTGGGCGCGGAGTCCTAGAAAGGATTGGAATTGTTTGGAAATCAACTGAGCATTTGGCCTGAACATGATGCACATTATTTGCACCCCAAAAGCCCTTTCTGGGCTCTCAGCATTTAGAGCGATGACGCCTTTTCTTGGGAGCTTGTGTGATGCTTGTCAGTGTGTGAATGTGTGTGTGCGCGTGCGCAATTCTATTTAAATGTTTCCAAACTCATCACACCCAAAACACACCCAAAACACACACACACACACACACACACACACACACACAGCCATCTTCCTTTAAGAAATCTGATGCAAGAAAATGATTCAATGTGGTTTGAATCCTGGGCAGCAGGACAATGAGCCGCCCACAGTGAGGTAACCAGATGTCCCCTTTGGGCACAGCCCTGTGCCTGCTGATCTTGGTGAATGGTCGGAATGTGGGCCGGAGCTCAAGAGCAGGGGAACACAGCACTGAAGAGCCAAGTGGACTGCTGGCAAAGGGGGCTGGGGGAGAGGAGGTCTTAGGCATGCATGACTGAGAACACTGGGGAGCAGGCACCTTCAGATCTAGACATGTTGTCAATGGCAGAAATGCTGCAGAAAAAAGCAAGTTTCAGAATAAGACAAGGCAACCATGTCGAGGATAAACACTGAACAAATTGAGAGTATTTGCCTTTGGGGCATGGGATTTGAATGTGCTTCTGGGGTGTTCAATATTGTGAAAAGTAATAGGTCAAATATATATACACTAAAGGCCCAGTGCAGGATATTCATGCATTGTGGGGAAGGGGTCCCCTCAGCCCAGCCTGCGCCCTCTCACAATCTGGGACCCCTCAGGGGATGTAGCAGTGTGCCAAGCGGCAGGCAGCCAGGGGAGGAACAGAACTGGGGCTGGGCCGCTCGCATTCACCACTGAGGTTCCTGCCGCTGCAGCTGTGCTTGCCAGTCATAAACCCGGCTTCTGGCTGAGAGGCGCTCCCCCTGTGGGAACGCACTGACCACCAGGCGGCAGCTCCTGCATTGAGCGGCTGCCCCCTGGTGGTCAGTGTGCATCATAGCGACTGGTCAACTGGTCATTCCGGTCGTTCTGGTCATTCTGGTTGTTCTGGTCATTCCAATAGTTGCGTCCTAACGGTTGCTTAGGTTTTTATATATATACTAGAGGCCCGGTGCACGAAATTCGTGCATGAAATTCGTGCATGGGGGGTGTGTCCCTTAGCCCAGCCTGCACCCTCTCCAATCTGGGACATCCCTCTCACAATCCAGGACTGCTGGCTCCCAACTGCTTGCCTGCCTGCCTTCCTGATTGTCCCTAACCACTTCTGCCTGCCATCCTGATCACCCCTAACCACTCCCCTGACAGCCTGATTGATGCCTAACTGCTCCCCTGCTAGCCTGTTTGCCCCTAACTGTCCTCCCCTGCAGGCTTGATCGCCCCCAACTGCCCTCCCTTGCAGGCCTGGTCCCTCCCAATTGCCTTCCCCTGCTGGCCTGATCGCCCACAACTGCCCTCCCTTGCAGGCCTGGTCCCTCCCAACTGCCCTCCCCTGCTGGCCATCTTGTGGCGGCCATCTTGTGTCCACATGGGGGCAGCCATCTTTGACCACATTGGGGCAGCCATCTTGTGTGTTGGAGTGATGGTCAATTTGCATATTACTCTTTTATTAGATAGGATAGAGGCCTGGTGCACGGGTGGGGGCCAGCTGGCTTGCCCTGAAGGGTGTCCTGGATTAGGATGGGGGTTCCCTTGGGGCATGGGGTAGCCTGGGTGAGGGGCCTGTGGTGGTTTGCAGACCAGCCACGCCCCCCCCCCCCCCCCCCGGCAACCCAAGCAGAGACCCTGGTATCTGGGATTTATTTATCTTCTATAATTGAAACTTTGTAGCCTTGAGCCAAGGCAGGCCAGGACTGCGGAAGCTTGGCTTCCTCCATTGCCGGGGAAACCCAAGCCTCCTGCTCGCTCCGTGGCCACAGCCATCTTGGTTGGGTTAATTTGCATACTCGCTCCTGATTGGCTGGTGGGTGTAGTGGAGTGATGGTTAATTTGCATATTACTCTTTTATTAGATAGGATAGATTGTGAAAAGTAGTAGGTCAAATATATATAAACTAGAGGCCTGGTGCACAACATTTGTGCATTGGGAGAGGGGGGGTCCCTCAGTCCAGCCTGCGCCCTCTTGCAGTCCAGGACCCCTTGGAGGATGTCCGCCTGCCAAGCAGGAAGCGGGCCTAAGCCGGCAGGCAGACATCCCCTGAGGGGTCCTTAGCACTGCCGCAGAGGCGGGAGAGGCTCCTGCCACTGCAGCTGTGCTTGCCAGCCAGAAGCTGGGCTCGCTGCTCCTTAGTGCTGCCTCTCCCATCACCACCACTGCTTTTGCCAGGCATGAGCACACTGTGGGAGCGCACTGACCACCAGGGGGCAGCTCCTGTGTTGAGCGTCTGCCCCCAGATGGTAAATGCACATCATAGGTCATTCTGCTGTTCAGTCAATTTGCATATTAAGGTTTTATTATATAGGATGCTTTTATTGGGGGTACAGGCCACACTCTGCCTCCCCCAGTTCTTTACCTTCTTTCATCAGCCCACTCCCATCCCTTCCTCACCCTCATGTTGGTGCTTGTGCCCAGACATCATGAAGACAATGGCAGGAGTGGACGCTACTCCAGATGCCAAACCCCACCCCTTTGTGGAGCACTAACCAGACCCACCAGTTCTGCTTCTGTCAGAGGAAGGGGCAACCCCTGCACCCGTGAGGAGGGGGCACTCTTATTCCTAAAGGCCAGACAAACTGGCCCTTCATTCTCATCAGGTCTTTGACCCCATCCGCCCACGCTCTTACCATTATCATGTCCTGTAGTGGAAAGTTGAACAAGCTGAGCCAAATGCCCACTACAGGGTCTCCATGGATGAATTTAGAGATGCCCATTTTTAGTACTTGCCGAAATCCGAAATTATGGGCATGACGTTTTATGCTATAGGCACACATAACTGTTTAGCATAACAAAAACTGGTCTCAAATACAAAGAAAAAGCATTTGGTAATGCAGATGCATAAAAAAAAGAGGCAGTAAAACCCAGTGACCTCCACCCAGTTTCATTACCCCACCACGGGAATACAATCGCATTCATTAGTCAATACACCTGGGCAATCACTTCTTTGGTCTCCATTTTGAATGTGACATTTCCCAAAGAGAAAGCCTGGCCAACACGAATAAATAGGGCATTACATCTAATACTAAAGCCAAATTTAGGAATTAGGTGCTTCCTTCAGCCTCTTCTTTACATGTGGGAATAGCTCAGCACATTGTGAAAATTAATAGGTCACAACTAATGCCTGTGGAGGATGGGCCCATCACCATATAGGTGCACAAGGAATGCAGCCTTGATGGGAAGGAGAGCCACAAGTAAGAAGGTTGCATGGGTTCAACACACTTAAAATGAAAAGAAAGGAGACAAAGGCAGATTGATACCTAAAGAAATAGTCAATGTAGACAAGATCTGCGGATGATAAGGAGGGAAATATGCCAAGCAGAAGCCTGCTCATTAATTCCAAGCAGAAACTACAACTGTTAGGAAGAAATTCGAGACATTTCTGGGGAGCTTTATACCTGCAGGTGCATATACCTTCCTTGTGTAACAAGGATTGGGAACATCCAGGAACCCTCAATGATCAGAACACACTTGTCTTCTTACTCCAAATAATAAAGAGAAAAGTAGAAAATAAGAGATTGATTTTAAATCCATCATTTAAACTTTTCCAGACTGTTAAACTTTGCTTTCTTATTGCCAAGGTTAATACAGTATATAAATTTTGTTCTGTAATCATTATTGTAATTAGTCTCTAGGTGGATCTTAAAATATAAAAATCAATAATATAAAAAATAATGCTATAATAAATTGTCCCTTTTATATGGATTTTATTTTTCCTGGATCTATCTATCTATCTATCTATCTATCTATCTATCTATCTATCTTGTAATGTCTGCTTTTATCAGATCTTTATCATCATCTAATGTTTTCAAATATACAAAATCATTTTTCTTCTCTTATCTTTATGGAGGCCTTTGCTCACTAATCTCTCTCTAGTTCTGTTGCAAAACTATCAATCTGGATAAAATCTACTCTTCTTGCACCTTAAGGCTTCTTCTTTTGGTTCACTCTCTTGTTTTGCTGGAGCACATCCTTGTATAGCTTTGCTTAGAATTAAAACAGGGTTTTTGCATAATCTGTCTTCACACTTAGTTGATCATTTTCTTGATTATAGAATTTTAGGGTGTAAATCACTTACATTAGAATTTAGAAGATATTCCTCCTTGTCTTACAGTATTAAGTGTTGCTTGTAAGAATTCCACAGGCAGTCTGACTCTGATCCTTTGTAGGTGAATAGTTTTTACTCTCTGGAGGCTTCCAAAATCTTCTATAGTTGGCATATTTTGAACCTTCACTACAATGTGCCTCAATATTGTCTTTCTTATGCTTTATTCTAAGACTGGAGGATGACTTCAGAGGACATATACCTTCTTCAGCTCTCGAAAATAATCTTGTGATATTTCTTCAAATACTGATTCCTCTGTGTTTTCTTCGGTCTCTCTCTCTCTGGAAATTCTATTCAATTGTCTTTTGGCCATTAAATGGATCTTTGTTGTTTTTTTAGGTGCTTGCACATATTTTTTATCCCTTTATTTTGTCTTTGGTCTCAGTTTATAAGAGATTCCCTTGATTTCACTGTTAAACCTTGTGTTGAATTTTGTAGTTTGAAAATATCTTTTCTTTCCACAAGATCATTCTTATTCTCTGATACCCTTTAAAAAAATCTTATTTACCTATTATGGATTTGATACCAACTCAAATCTCTCTGAGGACACCAATTAGGATTTTTTAAAATACCCGTTATCCCTTGAATTATTTGTTTCATCCTGGGTCATCTTTGGCTTGTTTATCTTTGCCTTTCTCCTTTAGCTTACAGCCTCTCCTCAGATGTCCGTGGCCCCCTGCTGTCCATTTATATTTTAAAATACTGCCAGGGCAGAGCTGTGAGCTCTGTTTGTAAAGGAGGCCTCACCTGGATGTTGTCAGTCCAGCGGGAGCAGGACAGAAACAAGCCATACCACGGGGCCCCAGAATGCACTGCTTTGGGCACCAGCCCTCCCCAGCTGCCCTGCTTCTTCCCAGGCAATTTGCTCAGTTTCCTTGATGATGAATGCTTTGCTTTTTGGCCTGAGGGGTAAACATCTGCCTATTGTCTCTTCTGTGCTCAAAGGGTAGGAAGGGAGTTGTCAGAGCTCACCACTTGCTTCAACCTCCCACATCTCACTCCCATCCCCCAATGCGTCTGAGAGCAGCGCCTCTGTGGGAGTCCAGGGCACCCAGGTGAGTGGTTTGGAGGCTGTTTGGTTACAGTACCCTCTGGACCTTCCTCCCCCTGATTTACAGTCACTGTGACTCCACTGGCTCTCACCTTCAGGAAACCTGTAGAGAGCTGTCCTCAATGATGGTCCCCGCCAAATCCCTTTATGATTGTAAGCGAATCTATGTTTTATTCCTTTACTCTCTCTTTCATAGGATTTGAGAGGAAGAGAAAAAAAGCTTACGTACTCAGCCTCTCATTCTGAACTAGAAGCCATTTTTGAAGTAATTAATGCCCCCAAAAGGAATAAGATTTAATTATTCAAAAAACCAATTAAAATAAGATTTCCATTCGATGACATTTTCTCAGCTACCACTTTGTTCAAGGTATGGTGCTGGACTAAAAAAGGGATTTACAAAATAGTGGGATTAGAGGTTTGGTCCTGGCCCCAAAGGAATTTATATTCTGCGACAAGTGACAGATGTTTATCAACACGCTCTAACTGTACATTTGACTCTATATTGACTTTAAGAAATGAACAAGTATGCCCGGCCAGTGTGGTTCAGTGGTTGAGCATTGACCTCGGAACCAGGAGGTCATGGTTCCATTCCCTGTCAGGACACATGCCCAGGTTTCAAGCTCAATCCCCATTAGGGGGCGTGCAGGAGGCAGCCAATCAATGACTCTCTTTCATCATTGATGTTTCTGTCTCTCTCTTCTTCTCCCTTCCTCTCTAAAATCAATAAAAATATATTTTAAAAAAAAAGAAATGAACAAATATATCTGAATGTGCTTACGTATGATGTTGAGTGCAAACATTCTAATTTGGCTGCAAAAATAGGTCTGGATTTCCAGAAAGAAAAAAAAATGACAGAATGGCTAAAAGCAGTAAAGAGAGAAAAGATGGCGTTCCAGGGATAGAAGGGGCTTGCGCTCTGGGTAAGCGGAGGGAATCCATGGCTTTTAAATTAGTAAAAGGAAATCTGATGGTGGTGGGGAGTCTACTATTCGTTATACTGTTTGCAACCAAATTAGAATGTTGCGCTAAAGTCCTTACGCAGGCGCATTCTGTTATATTTTATCATTCCTTAGACTCACTCTGCAGTCAAATGCACATTGTAATCCTCTGATGAAAAGTATGATTTTATTTATGAGGGTCACAATACAAAAAATAGTCAATAGTATCATTTAGGGGTGTGTTGACTGAGAGGAGGCATAAATGACACCTTTGGGCGCAGAACCTGTTTTATTTCTTGACCTGGGTGCAGTTTACGTGGGTATGTTTACTCTAGGAAATTTCATCCAGCTGTATTCATAGGGTTTCTAATCTACATTTCAATAACACATCTGTTAGGAAAAGGAGGACAACATAGTTCAAAAGCCTTCTCTTTAGAGTGTATCGCAAGAGGAAAAGCTAGAGCAGTGATTTCCAACGGGTAGCCACAAGAATGTGTAAAACAGGCAATACCCGACTAGTTAGTCAGGGACACTGACCTCTCTTCCCTTAAGTTGTCAAACTGAAAAATGACATCAGCCAATATAACAATGGCCGTCTGATTGGATAAATCAAAATTATACCTATTTTCTTTTTGGTCAGATAGGCAAAAAGTTGTATTTGGGGGTGTGCTGCAGAATTTTAGTAATTAGTTTGTGTGCCATGAGATGAAAATGGCTGAATATCACTGATCTAGAGTAAAGACCAGGAATTCCTTGGAAATATGGACTGTTGATTACAGAATTTCCAGGATCTGGAATAATACCTGTCCCATGGTAGGTGTTCAATATGTGTTTGTGGGAGGGAGAGAGAAGAAGAAAGGGAAGGAAGGAAGGAAGGAAGGAAGGAAGGAAGGAAGGAAGGAAGGAAGGAAAGGAGGGAGGGAGGGAGGGAGGGAGGGAGGGAAGGAAGGAAGGAAGGAAGGAAGGAAGGAAGGAAGGAAGGAAGGAAGGAAGGAAGGAAGAAAGAAAGGAGACCTTTATGTACTCAGCCACTGGATCCAGAGATTTTTTGGTTTTGTCACCACAGCATTAACTAATACACTTCCCGCGAGCTCGCACAGCCAATGTGCACACATCCATCCATAGCAAACATCACTCCCTCTCCCAGAGCATGAACTTGTTGAGGTCGGGACTGCTTCTTCCCACCTTAAACAGTCCTTGGATCGTAACAGGTGCTCACTGAAGATATGTTGACTGGAGTCATTGCTCACCCTCATGCATCCATCACCGTAGTTTGTATGTGGCAGGCCCAGGACCAGTATAATGGTGGATTGATTGCTGCGGGGAGCAATGGCCAAGAGGTTGTAAACAGGAGAGACAAATATCAGTGGATTTTCCTGGAAGTTTGCTGAAATCCCACTAAAAACACCAGCTAGTCTGTGCTCACCATGGGCATATGGGTAGATTCTCCACCCCCTATTCCCCGCCAGGAACCCCTCCCAATGCTTTGTCTCCTTCCAACCTGTCCAGGGAGCAAGTGCCGCCTTGCGAGAATGCGGCCTTCTAGGTCAGGACCAGGAGCTGGGGGAGCCGCCGTCCGTTCAGCAGGATGAGCTTTCGTTACTGCCTCAGAAAGGACTGTGCCTTCCACTCCTCCCCGGCTCGCCCAGCCATAGCAGCCTCTCCCGCTGGGCAGCCCAGAGCTCGCCTTCCTGGGCGTTCACGGGGAGACGGAGAAGGTTACTCAGAGAATGAGCAGCTGTAATGGTTTCCCTGAGGGGGTAGCATCCTCGGGCCGGCGGAGCATTTTGCAGCTTTTCTTTATGCATTTTTAATCAATTCTAAGCTACTTACAAATATGTGCAATTACTTTCTGCACTTCGCTTTGTAATAAGATGTAATGGCTCTGCCTCAATCCTCCGGGTGAACATTGATAACCTGGCTCTATGAGTTAAAATTTCGCTCCGCAGAGGAGGAGGGTCAAAACAAATGGGTTTTTCTTCTTGGGGAGGGGGAGGTGTGGGGTAAGGGAATCAGAACATTTAACCTTCAAGTATCCTGAATATGAGAGAACAGAACACCTCACTTACTTGCCACATAGTATCTGATTGAAATACAGAGCGAAAAAAAGCCCAGACAACAGAAACTCTTTCTTTAACACATTTTACAGATGATCTTAAACAGAGAGGCCGGGAGGCACCCACAGAGCCCATCTGGTCCGTTTGCAAGCGTTTAGATAGGGAATGTCCTCCAAGTGTCCTTGACAGAGAGAATGTCTCCCAGCTCTGTAATCACCGGGAGGAGCCGCAGTTTGCACCCTCCAGCTACCTGCTGACCAAGTTCTGTGATGGAGAGTAATACACACGGCGAATATCCACTGTTCTAAGCGCCATATACATGGGCACAAAAACCCAGGGAGCGAGGGATTACTGTCCCGCCCATTGCAAATGAAGGCTTTGACCTGTTCTCTCTGGGAGCCTCGGAGAGCTGCAGCCCGTTGCTGACCGAGGAGAGACCCTGGCCCCACAGGATCCTGTGCCTGCTGCTGCAAACCTGCTGACCTCACTCTCTGCAGACAGAGAAGTCCCGCCCATTCACATCACAGAGTCAGAGCCAGCTCAGCCTCGCCTGCTTTTCAATGAAAGCACGTGAGCACAAGGCACGTGGGCGATTCGGCTCACCCTGAGCCACCCCGCCCGGTGCCTCCCTCTGTCCAGGACTCTAAGCAGCTGTGTGGCTGACCTGGGGAAGCAGGGACACGGGCAGAAGGCCCAAGGCCTAGTTGTCATCACTGAGTTGCTATGCAACCAGGTAGCCAACAAGCGGCTCACGTTCTTTATCTAAGAACAAAGAGGGGGGTGAGCTAGGAAGCCTCGCAGGTCCCCTTTCAGCTTCACCACATGTGGATTTACGTGACAGCCATCTACTCAGCGTCATCAACTGGTGGCGGGAGTTACAGGTAACTAAGGTCTTTCCCTGCACGGAGTCTAGTTTCTCCGTGTGCCGTGGTAGCGCTATGACCAAGGTGCAGGCTCAGAGCCCCTTCTCAGATGAGCCCTGAAATAGGACAGGTTTCTGCTTCCCGTCTTCTCCCCACCGAGTGTTCCTCCTGCAGGAGGGAAGGGGGAGCTGCTTCTCCAGGAAGGCCCAGATTAGCCCAGGGATCCAAACCACTGAAACACGGAAGACCTGCGTGGGGTCCAGGAGCTCCTGGCAGGGACCGTCCCTGCCCTTGTCCACGTGCCACCTCCTCCTGGGCCACCGCATGTGGCTTGCAGCCTGGATGCAGCCATTGCCACGATCAGGAATGACTCCTACAGCATTGTGGGAACTGCCCTTAGTTCCCAAGATGGAAATGCCTGAGAAGGCCCCAACCCCACTCCCAGCAAGTCCCCCACCCCAGGTGTCCTGTGTAAGGAGCAGTCCTGGCAGTTGGGCAGCTCCAGGCTGCGTGAGTAACAAGAGGCATCTCTAAATGATTTTCTCGAGAAGTGAGGCGCAGGTTAATGTAACTGACAACCACATTCTGAGTTGTTGAACTTCCAATTTGGTTCATTTCCTTTTTATCTACTTAGATCCAGAACGGTTTTTACTTAAAGGTGCATGTGTAAGGGTGGGTGATGTGGGCAGGTGAGGTGAGATTTCTCCATGTAGTAGCTGGAGAGGCAGTCAGCAGTGTGGAGAGAGACCGTGTGACCAAGGGGAGAGAAGGGACCGTGGAGAGAAGAGCAGGAGATGAAGCCAAATGCTGCCCTAATGTGCCTAAGCTGCTTTGGGGAGTGGGGTGGGGGGTGTGCAGACAGAAACTTGTATGGGAGAGGGTATCCCAGCCAAGAGGGTGGACGGGGAAAGGTAGGTCTTAGTGTGACATCCCTTCAAGGGACTGAGTGCCTGAAGGTACATGGAGAAGCTAAAGCTGCTGTAGAGCCTAAGACCATCGGGAAACACAGATATTTGCATTACGATTCATAACAGTAGCAAAATGACAGTTAGGAAGTAGCAGCAAAAATAATTTTATGGTTGGGGGTCACCACGACATGAGGAACTGTATTAAAGGGTCGCGGCATTAGGAAGGTTGAGAGCCACTGGTCTAAAGGAAACCCTCTACCTAGACAAAGAGCTCACGCAGAGCATTTGCTGGGGCGCTTGGGCAGCAGAGCGTCCTAATAGTGGTCATGAGGAAGATGTCCCCGGGAAAGGCTGACTCTGAGCTCTCAGGACGGCTCCTGGCTGGGAACTGCAAAAATTACAAAATCAAGAAAACCCCTCACCCTTCCAAAAATGTGAACACTTAAGCCAATAACATAGACTCAACCAGGCGTTTGACAGGGCCTCGCCTCTCCCACTTTAAAGGTGTGACCATTTGATTGTCTCACACAAAGAGAGTCTCTCGCTTCACAGGGGAGTGTGTGGAACGGAAGTAATAATTCTTGAGTTTTCCTAGACCTTGGATCTCAAAAAGGCCTATGACTCACCCATGGCAATGGCCAAGAGGGACAGAGTTTGAATATCTCTCAGCCTGGCCCTCACATCTAGTTGCTCCTCTCAATAATACAACAATGAAGGAGCGGTTGTAACCCATTTACAAGCGAGGAAACTGAGGCAGGCAAAGTGGCCAAAGACACAAAGCAAGTAAATGGAAGAATTGGAATGCAATCCTAGGTCTCTAAAGCAACAAATAATTTTTAAATAAAACATTTTTAAATACTATTTACGTGTTTAGGCAAAAGTAAGGTTTCCTCAGGTGGGGGTGGGGGGCAGCCTTATTCCTTAAAATGATTTTATGTATCTCTGCTTTGATATTGTAGTAGAGTCTTAGAGGGCAAGCAAACTCTTCTTATTTGTGAGTTCTCCTGGGGTATGACATCACTGCCTCCCGCCCGCCCCCACCCGCCATGCAAAACAATGTACCTACTTCATGGTCCTTTCTCTCTGGCTCCCACATTTATAAAATGCTAGTCATAGAAGTCCTTTTCCCTGGAACCATGTTAACTCCAGATCTCAAATGTCAGGGCTGTACCTTCTGCATTTACATATTGAGCAGTTCCCCTGCACTTCATTCTTATGTAGGCTACCTAAATTACTATATAGTGCTAACCAGTCTAGGTAGTACATGGTCATGCTAATATATCTAATATACTAACCTAGTACATCATGGGCAGGATGGTATAAAAGTTAGAGCTTTGGTGCCAATGGCATTGTGCCTCCATCTCCCAATTGAAAATGCTAAGAGCCATGCCACAGGGTTGTGTGCAGCTTAAGTGAGAAAGTAAAGTTCCCAACCCCTTTATTATTGTTGTCCCTATGATGTAGGACCATTAGGAAAAGAGCATTTGCAGCCTGCATGGGGATCTTGAAGAAGAATAGGGTTTTCGTAGCGTGCGTGTGTGTGTGTGTGTGTGTGTGTGTGTGTGTGTGTGGTAAGTGGGAAGTTTCTGGTCAAAACATGGAGGTAGGACAAAGAAGGTCCAATCTGTGTGACAATGTGAGGAACATGCTGACTGAGAACATTGGAAAGTTGAATGAGAAGATGGGGTGGGGGCTGAGGACCAAATTAGAGAGGTTTAGAGGTGATGGATGGCAAGAAACTACTTTGTTTTAGTAGGAATGGTATGCACTAATCCTTATCACCATCACCATCATCTCCATCATCATCATCACCATTACCATCATCACCTTCATTATCATCACTACCAGCATCACCATCACAATCACCACCATCATCTCCACAATCGCCATCACCATCATCGTTTTCTTCTTTTCCTCCTCTTCTCTCCTCCCGGATCCCTCCCTTTTCCTCCTCCTTCTTCATCTTTATCTGTCTTTATCTTCAGCCTTCTCTTCTTCCTTGTCTTCTTCACCATCATCAGCATAGATAACATGTAATAAGCCTTTACTATGTGCCAGACACTGAGCTAAAAGCTTTCTCCCTATTAATGAGGAGACAAGACAGTAGGCCCTAATTTCTAAAGCACTTTTCCTGCTATGTAAACCTAGCTCCTTGTTAATTACCTATAATTACCTGTGTCTATTTTCTGTAGGGCCACTCTCTTTTCCTTTTTAAAATTTTTATTTGAAATAAAATTGTTAAGCCTCTGCTCTGTGGCACTTCTATGAGGCCAATGGCTCGTTGACCTGGGGAGCTGCAGTTTCTCCGAGAGGAAAGCATGAGCACTGATAATAGGTAAATGCCCTAATAGAGCTGGCCACCGGTTCTGCCCTGTGGGGGTGGCAGAACGCTTCATGGAGATGGCGACGTTGCTATGAACCCTACAGTGGGAATTTATCAAATGGCTAGAATGAGGAGAAATGGAAGGAGCTAGGGAAAATACCTGGAGGGTGGGGAACAGTATGGGCACTAAAGTGAAAATCAGAAAACAAAGATGAAAATAGTGCAGAGGCCCGGGTGTAGATGAACAGTGTCTGAATGTCACAGCTAGATCCATGAGGCTCAGGAATCAATGGAGAAGGCATGAGGCAGACACCTGCAGATGGAGAAACGTGAGCACAGATCCACTTCCCACTCTCTCCACCCTCGCGTGCGAGACAGGGGAATATGGACGATGATTTTCCACCTGTTTCTCCAGAAACCAAGTGCGTTGAGAGAAGGAAGTAATCACCTCCTCCAAACATTTGGCCTTACCACAGATTGAAATGTTGTTCACATCTCCTACTGGTTCTTTACTTAATAGAGTCCAAATGCTTTAAATCACTCACATGAGTCCTCCACATAAAGGAATCCTATCTAATAAAAGAGTAATATGCAGATTGACCATCACTCCAACACACAAGATGGCTGCCCCCATGTGGTCAAAGATGGCTGCCCCCATGTGGACACAAGATGGCCACCACAAGATGGCCAGCAGGGGAGGGCAGTTGGAAGGGACCAGGCCTGCAAGGGAGGGCAGTTGGGGGCGATCAGGCCAGCAGGGGAGGGCAGTTGGGGGCAATCAAGCCTGCAGGCGAGGGCAGTTAGGGGTGACCAGGCTGGCAGAGGAGGGAAGTTGGGGGTGACCAGGCCTGCAGGGAAGGGCAGTTGGGGGGTAGCAGGCCTGCAGGGGAGGGCAGTTAGGGGTGACCAGGCCTGCAGGGGAGGGCAGTTAGGGGCAAACAGGCTGGCAGGGGAGCAGTTAGGCATCAATCAGGCTGGCAGGGGAGTGGTTAGGAGGTGATCAGGCTGGCAGGCAGAAGTGGTTAGGGGCAATCAGGAAGGCAGGCAGGCAAGCAGTTGTGAGCCAGACATCCCTTGAGGGGTCCTAGATTGGAGAGGGTGCAGGCTGGGCTGAGGGACACCCCCGCTCCCGGTGCACCAGGCCTCTAGTATGGTCATGAACTTGAACTTCACGCATAATTTTTTTTAAAGCAAATTCTGCCCATATAGTCAAGTCATTGCACAATCCTAATTGTGCAAAGTCTAGCCCAGGGTTTGCCTTAAAAAATTCCTGGGGAGAGGGCAGCTAGAGGGGGCAGGGATGCAGGAGGGGCAGCTGCAGGGGCAGCTGGAGGAAGCAGGAGGGGCAAGTCTCCTGAGCCGGAGAAAATGGTGTCTTTTACAATAATTTTTGAATCACCTCATGTGCCTCTAAGAGAACAAACGACTAATTTTAACCACAGCCTTCTAAAAGACAAATAACAGCATTCACAACATTAAAGAAACTCCGAGGATGCAAAACTGTGGCCAATTATGCTGCAGCTGAGTGACAATGACCAGCTGACAGTATCGGCCTCCTGAAAAGGGCCATTCTAATTGAGCCTCTGACAGACCCCTAACTAGGGCAGCGCCGCTGGGCGCCCGGGCCATGCGGTGCATTTTAATTGCTATGCTGGCATTTATTGGATGCCACTGGTCTGGCTCAGCATCCTTTTATAACCATCCTACTTGACCACAAGTCAGGTACACATAAGAAACCAGCCACAGCATCCTCCCTCCGAAAGGCAGTTGTATTGTTTTAGGGACGTTTGATATTTACATTTTCATGACGTTGGAGCTGGGCTGCAATGTGGGCGGAAGCGTGGTGAGCAGGCGGCGAAGTTGTCCTGGCAAAGACAGGTCGGCAGGCAGGAGGGAGGCTGAGGGCGATGGGGAGAGGCCAGGGGTAGACCGGCAGGTGGATGAAGGGACCCTGCCCGTTATGCCATCGCCAGAGCGGCAAGATGGCTTGGAGAACACAGCAGGCAGGGCGCGATCCTGCGGGGAGAGGCGGGTGTGAAGTCCCCGCGCTGCCCTTGCGCGTGGCCGCATCTCGCCGCATCCCCGCTGCATCCCCAAGCAGCCGGCTCTCGGCCGCGATGCTCTGCGCAGTCACGTGTGCTGCTGGGGACTCGGAGGGAGCCCCGCTCCTCTTCCACCTGCTGGCGGTTTCCTGAAATGCAGGGCGGGCGCACCTGGCCGCCCCAGTTCCTCTCTCCTCCCTCTCATTTGCAAACCAAAATGTGGCACAGAGAAGGCTCCAAGTTAGGCTGTGTTTCACATGGCAGACTCCTCTCTTCAAATGTGTCTGCATCTCTACAGGTAGTTCCGGGCCATTTGCAAAAACAGACAGTTCTGCCTTAGACGGTAAATATTTTACGATGTCCACATTGCAGCGATTTGGAATGAGAACGGCTACCAAATTCCAGAAATAACTTCCCTTTCTCGTTAGAAACAACAGCAAGAGTCCTCCTGCTGTTTGGGGGGAGGGGTGATGTTTTGATGTTCAAAAAGCTCACTGTTGCTGGACTCTGAAGGGGCTCTGGTCACTAGAGGGACATTCACCAAAGACTAGCTCTTGGCCCAGCCGTGGGCAAACTACGGCCCACGGGCTGATCCGGCTGTTCTATCCAGTTCTCTTGCTCTCCCCTCCGCTCCTTTACTTTGAATTTATATTAGTTCACACAAACACTCCATCCATGCTTTTGTTCCGGCCCTCCGGTCCAGTTTAAGAACCCATTGTGGCCCTCGAGTCAAAAAGTTTGCCCACCCCTGCTGGCCTCAACACTGGCCCTATGGTGACAGCTGTAGCCGGGAGGTGGGGAAGGGGGGGGGGGCACAAGTGGATTCCCAGACCCGAGAAAGTAGGCTTCAAGTGTTATTCGGGCAAACAATGAACTTGACCAATCTTGTTTCCTGTGTCTTGACCAGAAAGTCAATGGAGTTAGCTGTTCAGAGTGGGAGGAGTACCACTAGGAGTTCCAGAGAGGGGGGCAAGGAGGGACTGGCTGGTTTAACTACATCAGTCAACACCATGAATCCTGAGTATTTAAAGAGGCAGATAAAATTGGACAAAATGGGAAATCCAAAGACAAACGCCCTTTATGGTTGTATCTATACTAATAAAAGGGTAATTTGCTAATTAGACCGGCCGTCTTCTGGACATCCTTCCTGACAAAGCTGCAGCAGCTGCGAAGGCCAAGGGCCCGCAGCGCAGGAGAGGCGGCCCCGAGAGGCAGCCTGAGAGGCAGCAGCGCAGCCCTTTTCACAGAGGTGACGCGGGAGGGGCTGCGGCATGGGCTGGTCCAGCGCTGCGGCCCCTTCCACAGAGGCGGTGGGAGAGGTGACTGTGTGGTCCCGGTCCCAATGCTGCCCCTTCTGTAGAGGCAGCCACAGAGGCAGCGGCACAGGCCCAGTCCTGGTGCCACGCCTCTGCAGAGCTGGACAGGGTGCGACCTGCTGTGCCTCAACCTCCCACAGCTCCTCCCCCAGCCAACCTGGCCCCAGATTGACCCCCACCCACCAGTGGGCGGGGGGCAGGACCAGCGCTAAGAAGTGAGGGCCGAGGGCCGGCAGCTAAGGCAGCCGGCAGTGGCAGCAGCAGCGGGGTGATGTGGGCAGCACCTTCCCCTGATCTGCCCAGTCACCTCCCTAAGCTGTCAGTAGGACATCCCCTGAGGGCTCCTGGAGTGTGAGAGGGGGCAGGCCAGGCTGAGGGACCCCCCTCCAGTGCATGAATTTTCATGCACCGGGCCTCTAGTTCAAACATGAGAGGAGGCTTAACTTGCCTACATTGACCCAGGAAAGGGATGCTTGGATAGGAAAGGGGCGTCTTCAAGAAACAGCTAGAGGCTCTTTATAAATCAGTAACGCCCGCCGTTGTGAATGAGGCAGTGGCATGTGGGTGTCCTCAGGGCAGTGGTGACCTCAGAGAGGCAGGGTGCGGACAGACCCGGGGTGGCTGCACACGGAGGTTCTCCAAGTGTGGTCCCTGGACCAGCGGTACCAGCCCCTTTGGGAACTTATTTAAAAGGCAGGTTTGGGGGCCCCACCCAGATCCACTGAATGAGAAACCGTGGATGGGACCCAGCCATCTGTGTTTTAACCAGCCTTCCAGGTGACTTGGAGGCACCCCAAGTCCGAGGACCGCTGAGCATGCGTATGCCTTTGCTCCCAGCACCTGCTAGTTTGGAGAAAAACAGCTGCTGGGTCTCATTGTCCTCTTGTTCCCTTAGAAACGAGGAGGGGGGTTGACAAGGGAGAATGAGGGGCAGGCAGCTCTGTTCCTGGGCCTGGCAGGCCATCTCCCAGGTGCACCCCCTCCCTCTGCTCTCTCCCATCCATCCTCAGGATGGCCTCCCTCTGTGGGGAGACCTTCCCTGGGAGCCTGAGCCCCTCCATTGTTGAGGTCACTTTCGTTGAACCCTACCAGGCAGGCTGTCTGAGGGCTGGTGTCCCATCAACATGCGCTCAAATGTGCAGGGAGCAGGGTCAGCTGGGAAAAGAGCTAGTTGGGGTGTGGGGGGAGCTGGAGAGGGAGTGAGAGTGGGTTGGTCAGTGCCCTCACTGAGTGAGGACCAGGCATGAGTCAGCTGGCAGAGCGGCTGAGCCAGGAGCTGAGGGAGCCATACTGACCAGAGACTAGTTCAGGGAGACTTTGGGCACAAGCAGCAACCCTTGAGGGCCCAGCAGCAAACCAAGGGCCCCTGTGGCTGGGACAGTGAGGGGCCCGCTGGGGCAGGAGCCCTGGGCAGACTTTCCCGCCCCTGGCACACACCTGGGGGTCTCTAGGAAGGTTCGTGGAGCTTCAAGCGAAGGCTGTGGGCCCCCGAGGCTGCCAAAAAGACGCCCTCCTCTGGGGAGAAGCTGCCCCTGGGAACATCCTGAGCTGCTGGCAACCAGCTGCTGCCCCTGCGGGACCCGCGCACATCACCTGAGACCCAGCTCTCCAGGCAGCTCCAGGGACACGGGCCTGGCAGGAGCCCCAGAGCCAGGCCTTCCCGCCCCACGGAGGACTCCCCTGTAGGCTGTCTCTGCTCTGGGCACCCTGTCACGGGGTCCAGACTTCCTCTCAGGGGCAGACCCAACGTGTCTCATGTGACACAGCTACTGGGAGAAGGACTCCAACCCAGGCACCGCCCCAGCCTGCCTCCCATTGGTTCTCACATGTCCACCTGAAGGCGGACCGTCTCCTGCCCATCTGTTTACCCACCGTGCCCAGGACATCAGTGGCAGCCAGTAAGCAGTTAATGAATAAATAAACAGAAAATTGCGCCTCGTGAGTTCATTGGCTCCCAGCCCTCGGGCAGCTGCAGCTGTTGGGAAGTCTCCTTGGGTCCATACTGGCCCATACATTGAAAAAATAATTGTTCGCATATTTATGTAGACCATTATTTAAATGTATATGGAAGCTATTGTGGGGGATGAAATAAAGTTCACATAAGGGGTTATTGAGGTCATAGTCGTTTTCTGTGTGCTGTTTCTATTTTTAGGACAGCAGATTCTAGAATGCAGGACCTTGGACAGATAGGTTCCATGACATTGTCAGATTAAAATAAGAGTGATAGCCCAGCTGGTGTTGCTCAGTGGTTGAGCATCGATCCATAAAACAAGAGATTGCTGGTTCTATTCCCGGTCAGGGCACATGCCCTGGTTGCGGGCTCTATCCCCACCCAGTAGGGGGTGTGCAGGAGGCAGCGGATTGACGATGTTTCTCTCTTATAGATGTTCTATCTCTCTATCCCTCTCCCTTCCTCTCTCTCTAAAAACCAATTTAAAAATATTTTTAGAAAATTTTGAAAAAAGAGTGGCAATATTGGGACATGTATTGGAAGGAGGAGATGGAGATGGAGGAGAGAAGAGAAGCTGGAGGAGGAGGAGGACGAAGAGGAGAACGAGGAGGAGGAGGAGCAGGAGGAGGAGGAGGGGGGGGAGGAAGAGAGGGAGGAGGAGGAGGAGGGGGAGGAGGAGGGAGAGGGTACAGAGAACCCATCTTTGGGCCAAAAACCACCATGAGGATTTTCTTTCTCTCTCTTACATAATATCCCACGTCCTGTGATTTTACCCCAACAGGGCTCACATAAGAAAATTCATCTAAGAACCACCCCCCTCACTGGCCAAAGCAGAACTTGAACTTGAGTTGTACTAGAAATATTCGAGAACTACCTGCCACGTTAAAAATTCCCAGACTTTATGCAAGTCGTTTGGGCATAATGAATCAGCAAGAGTGGAGGCTCGAGCAAGCCACACAGAAGCACAGGCAGAGGCGGAAATGCAATTTGCTTTCTGCATTACCAGCAATAAGCAATCTTTTATATCATAATGTAAGGTCTAAAAATAGCTCGCTGTAAATTCGGGGCCTTGTACATCTGAGAGGCTGTGCACAAAAGCCAGTTATTCATTATTCTCCACATTAAAGGCTTCAGCAGTAAGAGCCCAATTAACAAAAAAGACCAGTGGGAAATTACACACAACACTTTTTGTTTATTGCAGAGAGACTTTCGTTCATATCTCACTAACAGAGGAAATTTTGTACTGACTCACATAATCCACACATGGCATTCTTCCCTCAGCATTGAGGGCTCTCACAAATGACGGTGCAGAAAGAAATAAAGAGAGAAAATTGTGATTTTTAGAAAGATAGTGCCACCGTGTCATTAAGAGTGAACAGCCATTTCTGTGGCCACAGGTCAGGCCTGTAGCCTTGGACAGGTGGGCAATGCCATTGATGAGGAAAATAAGACATTTTTGGGGGGAGACCCGCAGCCTGACTCTGTACCTAGTTAGTCAGTATCCCTAATGCACATTCCTGTTAGACTATGATCAAGTCACTGCCCCTTCCTTAATTATCTGGTCTTGCAAGACCTATTTACCTAAATACTCACATTTTACAGACGCCATAAACCATGAACAATACACAACCCCTGGAGGGGGGTATCAGCACTGGCACCAGGCCAGGCCTTTGGGTGTGGTCTCATGGCCCCCATCCCAACACACAGGGCTTTTTGCAAAGCTGACGGAAGGTCCGGAAGTCTGATCCATATATGGGGGACAAAGAAACCAAAGGGTATAAAGCGAAAGCTTCCTCCATATTGGTTTGCTCAGGATTTGGGAACAGGCTCCCCTGAGTCACGGTACTAGTACATCTGGAAATAAGTGGGTTTTCCCTGTATCTCGGGGTACTCCTGTGATTTTTCGGCTGCCTGGTAAATTCTGTAACACCATAGCTGTGGCTTTGAAGAAGCAGGCGGAGCATGACTCGGGAATTCGGATTCTAGTTAAGGTGGGATGATGACTCTACAGATTGTCCTGGGATTCCTGGGTGTGCAAATGACCTCTAATCTTGTCCTCACCCTGCCATTGTAGGGGTAAGGTTGGGGTTCTCCCACCCACTCCCTGTGACAATCTCCAGCCTCAGATTCCTCCTCTGCCAAAAGAGAAGGTAATAATATCGTATTTGAGAGACCTTGAGCCTCAGTTACTGCAGGACTACTTCTCAAGGGCATTCCCAGGAACCCAGAGATCCAAGGAGAAGTAACAGGGATGACCTTTGCCCTTCAACCTTCAAGAACGCCATTTTCTCTTCAAGAACGACATTTTCTCTTCTTCCCAATCCCCAGTGTCTGTGATATAAAATAATCTGTGACTTTGCTAAGGCCCATATTTGGTTGCCAGCCAGGAGCTGGCACTTTGGAGCAAATCTTTTGGCTGGAGAATGAGCCTGCTGACCACCCAGCACCCCCATTTGCAGGAGCCCAGGTGGTCTCTGCTCCCTGTCTCAGTGAGCAACTTGTAGGCACTGATGGAACCCCCCCTCTCCCTAGAGGAGGGAGTGGCCACAAAGCAAGCCTCTGGCTAGTGCTGCGATGGAGACAACCCGGGAAGCAATAGTTCTTTCCTAGGGTTCAGGCGCCGTGTGTGCTGAGAGTGGGGGGAAGTTCAGTAGGGCTTGGGTCTCTGGCAAGCCCACCACCTGCCCTCCCAGGGGTGGAATTATGTGTTATCACTGCATCTGAGAATCAAAGTTTGTATTAAGATCTCAAGACATATCTTTTAAGAATATCAAAGATCTAAAAAAATAAGAATATCAAAGGTCTTTCATATCAATTCCCCCCTCCTTTTTATGACTAAAATTGCCAGGAATGAGAATGTGATTTTTTAAAATATGTGTCTTGATCACGTGGATGTGTTATGATTTGAGTGTTCACATGTAACAGCCACTTTTGTGACCATGGCATCCTTCCAGTGGGTCTTCTTTAATATTCAGAGGGACTAAACAGGCCTCCCCATGTTCCAGAAATGCTAGGGTGCAGTCATAAATGTTACATTGCACACACATGGAATGGGCACAGACGAAGTCAAAGTCAAGAGGGAGATAAGAATCTGCCACCTGCCTGGTAGAGAAACACAGGGACTTATGTGACCATGGCAGAAAGCAGGCCCAGTCTCCCAGCTGCCCCAGTGACTCAATTCCCAGACCTCTCACCATCCTAGGGAACAGTCTCTAGTAACAGTTACATGCTAGAATGCCCAGAGCAAAGCACACGAGGTTACATCAATAATTGCCAGATGACCAATCAGAATGTGGGAAATAAATATGATAGCTTTTATTTAATACTAGTAGCCCTGCGCATGAATTCGTGCACCAGTAGCTCTCTGTGGGGCCTGGCTGCTCCGCGCCCGCTGCCCAGAGGCTCTCCGCGGCCCAGAGGCCCATCCTCGGCCGGGCACGGAACTCTTGCCTCGTTGCCGCGGTGACAAAGCAAGCATTCCTCCAGGCCACTCACACTGCCTGTTCTCAGTGGCCACCCATCCCCCCAGGACTGGGGACTCCAGCGGGGCTGAGAGGACTGGGTGCCACCATCTTGTGGCTATGGGCACCGCCATTTTGTGATGGAGTGATGGTTAATTTGCATATTGTCCTTTTATTAGGATAATTTACCTAGGCCTGCAGGGGAGGGCAGTTGGGGGGTGGGGGGGGAACCAGGCCTGCAGTGGAGGGCAGTTGTGAGTGATCAGGCCAGCAGGGAAGGCAGTTAGGGGGGACCAGGCCTGCAGGGGAGGGCAGTTGTGAGTGATCAGGCCAGCAGGGAGGGCAGTTAGGGGTGACTGGGCCAGCAGAGGAGGGCAGTTAGGGGCAACCAGACTGGCAGAGGAGGGCAGTTTGGGGCAATTGGGCCGGCCAGGGAGCAGTTAGGCATCAATCAGGCTGGCAGGGGAGTGGTTAGGGAGTGATCAGGCTGGCAGGCAGAAGCAGTTAGGGGCAATCAGGCAGAGGCAGGTGAGCAGTTGGGAGCCAGCAGTCCTGGTCCAGGATCAGGCCTAAACAGGCGGTTGGACATCCCTCAAGGGGTCTCAGATTGGAGAGAGTGCAGGCTGGGCTGAGGAACAATCCCCCCTCCACTCCTCTGTGCACAAATTTTGTGCACCAGGCCTCTAATATTTTATATATTTATGTAATTACATGTATGTGTATATACATATATATGAGTAGAAATGATAATGCATGAAAGTAAAATATATTACTATAGTTATTTATATAATTAATTAATTAATTAATATATACATAAATGTATGTATATTGGAACTCATGATCAATATTGTTTCCAAGTGGTTCTATACAACAAAAAGTGTTCCAGATTAACTGTGTGGGCCTGGACACAGTATCTTCAACTAATTTTAAGATTGGGTTGGCAATATTGCCCCACACTCACTTGTAATCAACTAAAAATGCAAGATATTCTTCACTTAAACTATGCTAGTCCAGGCCTCCCTAAACTGGTATCTATAAAAATACTTCCTGAACAAAATATCAGAACTTCCACTTAGCCTTATTTGGATTTCTTTATTGATTTCTGCCCTCTATTTTCTGTCAGGATGGATACATGTATTTGTTCTCAACTATGTTAAAAAATGAAAATGATTTTTTAAAAGGATAGAAAAATATGCAATCATCGACAGAGGTTGTTTCAAGATGGTGAGTTTGGGATGATTTATCCTACTTCTTCACATCTGTCCTACTTTTGAAATATTTTACAGTAAGCGTGTATTTCTATGATAATGATAATGAAAAGGCAAACACTTATAAAGAAAATGTGTAATTCTGCCATCCACCCTCCTACTTCCTTAGTGGATGTGTGGATGCCAGCGGTTAATGCTCTGAATTCATATTCTCTAAAGTCAATGCAGGATTTGAGGTATAACTTGGACTTGGTTTTAACAATTTATTACCATTAAATTGTCACAATTTCAAATAACAATAACATTTAACTGCGCATGTGTGTGTTTGTGTGTGTGTGTGTGTGTGTACAGGGGTGGGCAAAGTAGGTTTATAGTTGTTTGAATGGAAAATAATACCATAATTAATAAATAATATAAGAACAAGCTCTGTTTTGCATACTCACAACTGTAAGTCTCCTACTTTTGCCAACATCCTATATAATAAAAGCCTAATATGCTAAGTGTCTGACTGTTTGTTTGACCATTTGATCAGTCGCTATGACATGCACTGACCACCAGGGGGCAGACGCTCTGACCGGCAGGTTAGCTTGCTGCTGGGGTCCAGCCGATCAGGACTGGGTGAGAAGGGCCAGACACACCCTGGAGCCCTCCCATGGTACCTCCCCGGCCCCGATCGTGCACTCGTGGGGTCCCCCGGCCTGGCCTGCACCCTCTCACAATCCGGGACACCTCGGAGGATGTTGGAGAGCCAGTTTCGGCCTGATCCCCACAGGCCAGGCCAAGGGACCCTAATTATACTGGTACATACATGTGAACATGGTCAGGAGAAGTGTGGGGGCAGTGACGTGGTCTGCGTGCCCCGGGAGCTGCAGAGCTCACCACCTGGAGGGAACTCATCCACCTGATGGTTTGGGCAGAGCATCTGCATGCAGCTCCTGGGGATGGAGGCCCCTTTCTCAATGTCCTTCTGAGCCACCTGCTGGCCACCTCTTACGTGAATCCTTGGTTTACTGATTAATGGCTTATTCGTATCAAAAAGAATTCTTAGCTAAACCCAGATCTTACATCTGCTTACCTGTTCACATCAGCGGGATGAAGGCCACTGTACTTTTCTCATAAACATGTCACACCAACTTTGCCTGGAACAAAATAGTTAACCGACAGTTATGATTTCTTTAATGTTTTTATAAATGACTCAAGATGTGACCGGTGAGATCAGCCATTGTGAGGCCATCTGTGTCACCCCCCACGAGCCATCGGTCCATCCACGGTCCCCACTGTTCCCCTGGATGTGCCAAGAAGAATCAGAGTGTGGCTGATTCTGCCCAGATGGGCAGGAAAACCAGGGTGCCATCACCGTGAGCAGACATGTCACCTCCCCAGAGCTGCGACAGAGTCGGAAACATCCCACAAAACTTTAGACAGGCCCACACTAATAAGCAGAAATTGGACTGTGAGTGTGTTTAGTTCTGAAAATTGGGATGTACACGGGAAAACCAGAGGCATTTTGGATGTCCTTTCGTCTCCTGCAGGCCAAAAGTGCTGATGGACAGGAATGAACGTGACTGATACCTGGGGTGTTGGAAGCAGAGACCCAGGCCACGTACCACGAATGTGGACGATAAACCCAATGGCTGGTTTCTTCTTGCTGCTGTTGCCATTCCCACCAGTCAGCAACAGCAGCGAGAAGAAACCAGCCATTGGGAAGAAAATAACATCCTGTAGGGATTCCAAATTGGTACAAGAAATACATCATTGTGTTTCTAAAGATGAAAACATTCACAGCGTGGATTGCGAATACGCTGCTGTTATCAATGACTCTGCACAAAGTGTGTTATTATCTCGATTATTAAACTAGCAGCTTGGATGCCACCATCATGACATGACTGTGCGAAGGAGGTGGCAGGGTTGGCCTCCAATTAGCGAGGACACGGGGGTCCGGGGGTGGGCGAAGCTGGCAAACAGGCCCAGCATCAGAGGCGCAGCTTCGGTCCCGTGCCTGACCCTAAAGTGTCCAGTGAAGACCAGCTCTGCAAACTTACCTACAGTGCGCACACATCACTGTACCATTATGACGGGTGTATTCTGTACTTTCCTGAAAAATCATGTGTAAACAATTCTCTGCAGAAAAGCAAATTATGCTGTAAGTGGGCCAGAGGCCATAGTAACATATACAATGGATTGCTTTTAAAAATGTTTGAAGTACAAAAATGTCAGTGATTAGTGACAAGGTCTGCACAGCTAACCTGATTTTTTTAGTTTGTTTTTAATATGTTTTTATTAATTTCATAGAGAGGCAGGAAGAGGGAGAGAGATAGAAACATCAGTGATGAGAGAGAATCATTGACCTGCTGCCTCCTGCACACCCCCTACTGGGGATCGAGCCCACAACCTAGGCACATGCCCTAACTGGGAACTAAAATGTGATTTCCTCGTTCATGGGGTCAACGCCCAACCACTGAGTTACAGTGGCTGGGCATTGAGGGTTGTTGTTTTTTTAAACCTAATATGTAAAACTAGAGGCCCGGTGCATGAAATTTGTGCAGGGGGGGGGGGTGTCCCTCAGCCCAGCCTGCACCCTCTCCAATCTGGGACCACTCAAGGGATGTCCGACTGCCCATTTAGGCCCAATCCTACCGGGATTGGGCCTAAATGGGCAGTCGGACATCCCTCTCACAATCCAGGTCTGCTGGCTCCCAACTGCTCGCCTGCCTGCCTTCCTGATTGCCCCTAACCACTTCTGCCTGCCAGCCTGATCACTCTGTAACCACTCCCCTGCCAGCCTGATTGATGCCTAACTGCTCCCCTGCCAGCCTGATTGCCCCTAACTGCCCTCCCCTGCAGGCCTGGTCACCCCTAACTGCCCTCCTTGAAGGCCTGGTCACCCCTAACTGCCCTCCCCTGCAGGCCTGGTCACCCCTAACTGCCCTCCTTGAAGGTCTGGTCACCCCTAACTGCCCTCCCCTGCAGGCCTGGTCACCCCTAACTGCCCTCCTTGAAGGTCTGGTCACCCCTAACTGCCCTCCCCTGCAGGCCTAGTCACCCCTAACTGCCCTCCCCTGCAAGCCTGGTCCCCCACAACTGCCCTCCTCTGAAGGCCTGGTCCTCCCCAACTGCTCTCCCCTGCAGGCCTGGGTCCCCCCCCAACTGCCCTTCCCTGCAGGCCCAGTCACTCCCAAATTCCTTCCTCTGATGGCCTGGTCACCCCTAACTACCCTCCCCTGCAGGTTTGATCACCCCCAACTATCCTCCCTTGTAGGCCTGGTCCCCCCCAACTGCTCTCCCCTCCTGGCCTGATCGCCCACAACTGCCCTCCCTTGCAGGCCTGGTCCCTCCCCAACTGCCCTCCCCTGCTGGCCATCTTGTGGCGGCCATCTTGTGTCCACATGGGGGCAGCCATTTTTGACCACATGGGGGCAGCCATCTTGTGTGTTGGAGTGATGGTCAATTTGCATATCACTCTTTTATTAGATAGGATAGAGGCCTGATGCACAGGTGGGGGCCGGCTGGTTTGCCCTAAAGGGTGTCCTGAATCAGGGTGGGGGTTCCCTTGGGGCGTGGGGCAGCCTGGGCGAGGGGCCTGTGGTGGTTTGCAGGCTGGCCACGCCCCCCGGTGACCCAAGTGGAGGCCCTGGTATATGGGATTTATTTATCTTCTATAATTGAAACTTTGTAGCCTTGAGTGGAGGCCAGGGCAAGCCAGGGCAGGCGGAAAGCTTGTCTTCCTCCATAGCCGGGGGCAACTCAAGCCTCCTGCTCTCTCCAGCTCTGTGGCCACTGCCATATTTGTTGGGTTAATTTGCATACTCGCTCCTGATTGTCTGATGGGCGTGGTTTGTGGGCGTAGCAGAGGTACAGTTAATTTGCATGTTTCTCTTTTATTAGATAGGATGACAGTGATAGTTAAACAAATACTGATTATTTCTTTTTAAATATATATATATATATATATTTTTATTGATTTTTTTCATAGAGGAAGGGAGAGGGATAGAGAGTTAGAAACATATATCAGCTGCCTCCTGCACACCCCCTACTGGGGATGTGCCCATAACCAAGGTACATGCCCTTGACTAGAATCGAACCTGGGACCCTTCAGTCCGCAGGCCGATGCTCTAGTCACGGAGCCAAACCAGTTAGGGCTGATTATTTCTTTTGGAAATAAAGAATTCTTGTGTAAAATGATTCTTTTTCCTGTGTTTTGTGTGTGTACTGTAGACCATGAATCCAGCTGCTGCGTCCAGGGTTGCTGGCTGGGTCAGGGTTCATTGCAGCAGCTCCAACCTGACTTAGGGGGTGAGGCCGTGGGAACCAAAAGGAAGTGCACAGCCCCAGGAGGCGGGATAAAGAAACAGTGCCAGCAATCGTACAACTTGGAGGACCATACACAAGGCATACAACCTCTGGCCTCAGAAACCAGCCCACGGGAGCCTGGGACTAAAATATGCTGCTGTCTTCGCCAGAGAATTGGGTGGCTATGGAGGGGAGCCAGGCTGGGGTGCGTGGACAGTGGGACAAGGGACCCCAGCTGATTCAGTGCCCGTGGAAGAGCCTGCGTGCTGGGGTCGCCTGGGGGTTTCCAGGCTTAGTGCCCGTGAGTCAGGTGTTCAAGGCCCTGACGGTTGTCACAGGCTCTGAGGAAGGAAGTCCCCAGGTCCAGAGGGATGGGCAGCAGGGCTGGGTGTGCCCACCAGCCTGATTCTCAACTACGTGCCAGACAGGGAACCAGGTTAGCACCAGCCAGGGCTTCCTCCCTAATTCCAGCCGGCGGCCCCCAGCAGCCCGGCACACCCCACAGCAGGACACTCCACTTGGACATGGCAGCGTGCCCGGGTCTGGCCAGGGCTCCACTCCACATCCAAACATACAAGGTAACTTCCCTACTTTGCTGCTCGGACTGTCTATGAAGGAGGAAGGGAATCCAATTCAAAATCAAACTTTCTGAAAACTGACTCACTGAAGAAAATTAGCAAGTCACTGTTGAAATTCAGACTGTGAATTATTTTAGAAGATTCTCAAATTCACGCAATGGCAGGAACTGTATCAGAACTGAGCACTAAAGAAAAATTTACACCCTAAAGATTCTAATAGGAAAATGTACATTTGTGTGTATATATATATATATATATATATATATATATATACACACACATATATATATATATGTGTGTATATGTGTGTGTGTATATATATATATATATATGAACATTTGAAAGTATAGGAAGAGAAACTGCATTCTGTTGATACAAGAGATAGAATAGTCTCTGCCATCAAGAATATGCTGGCCTGCATATGCTGGGGGCTGGATGAAAAAAGGGATGAAGCAGCATAGATTGGTGGTCACAAAATGGTCGCAAGGATGTGAGTACAGCATAGGAATATAGTAAAAAATATTGTAATAACTACGTATGGTGCCAGAAGGGTACTAGATTTATTGGGGTGATCACATCATAAATTATATCAATGTCTAACCACTATGCGGTATACCTCAAATTAATTTAAAAGAATATTGAGCCCTAGCTGGTTTGGCTCAGTGGATAGAGCGTCAGCCTGTGGACTAAAGGGTCCCAGGTTCAATTCCAGCCAAGGGCACATGCTGGGGTTGTGGACTCGATCCCCCCAGTAGGGGGCGTGCAGGAGGCAGCCAAGAAATGATTCTCATCATTGATGTTTCTATCTCTATCCCTCTCCCTTCCTCTCTGAAATCAATAAAAATATATTTTTAAAAAAAGAATATTGAATGTCAACTGTCATTGGAAAGTAAAAAAAAAAAAAAATTAAAATAACATTTTTCAAAATTTTAAAGAATATGTTGGCTTTTCAAAAGAATCAGCGATCAGCGTTGGACCTGAGAGTGTTTCTAAGAGACAGGAAACACGTATGCGCATGCTCACCCTCACTGTGGCTAATTTGCTGCTGCTTTTCATTCTGAAAACATGGCCACCTGAGAGCTTAGGCGCTGGCTGGGCAAAAGGCCAACGATGTGGCCGATTCCCGTGCCACCTCTTCTTTAGACATATGTCACCCGCGTGTAGCTGTCACCTTAGCGTGAGTCACATATTTTCTGGGCTGGCATGACACACACCAGAAGTACTAGATCACTTTCAATGTTAATTGCAATTACATAGAAAAACATAACGTGCTGCCAAAATATTCACAGGATAATTGCCCCGTGGTGACAAGATAATCTTCCCATTCTTCCCAAACAGAATGTGCGCCCATCTAATTACTTTGCAACCTCCCAGGCAGGGATGTGCACGAGGCCCCAGCCAAGCGTGTACCTTCCCACGAGCATCTTCTCTCCCGGCACCTTTCACCGAGTCAGGAAGTGTGTGGAAATGCCCAGGGTTTGATCAGGGTTTCTCAACCTCAGCTCCACTCACCGATGGAGCCAGAGATCTTTTTTCCTGTATATGTGCTTGTTGTGTGTGTGTGTGTGTGTGTGTGTGTGTGTGTGTGTGTGTGTTTGAGGGGAGGGGCACGGGTCTTTCCTGTGCATTGTGGGATGTTTAACAGCATCCTGGTCTCTGCTCACTAGATGACTATCACATGCATCCACCCCTGATCACATCCCAAGAAGTTTCTGAATGTAGCCAAATGTGCCTGGGACACAAAATAGCCACCACCACCACCACCACCCCCCTCCCCATTGGGAGCCACTGGATAGATGTGTTTGCCCGGTTGGTAAGAAGGTCCTGCTTTCAGCCGTTGGCCCAGGTACACCCCAGAAGTAGAGCAATGCATCTGTGACACCCCCTGCCCCACAGCCCTTCTCCCTGCCTCTCCCCACATCTCAGGAGCTCCTTCTCCTCGAGTCGTCCCAGCTCTCAGAAAGCACAGCTTTTCTCCCTCCAAAGAGTCCCAAGTCCAAAGATAATCCTGCTGTCTCCCACGTTCCCCGCAATGCACCCCCTCCCCACTTGGACGTGCTTTGAAAAATAAAACACTGATCAATCGTGTTGTTAATACTCACGGGGATTTGGGTGAAATTTCAGGGTATGTCATTGCCTGCGATTGGTGCCCCTTTTTACCTGTCAACTGTTAGGTCTGATCAAATAATCAAATTGAGTTTCCCTCCCCTGGGAAACTGACCTTTAGACCATTTCACAACCGACATTCCCTTTCACTAGACCACATTCCATTTGCTAAGACCAGTAACTTTCCCCTCCAGACTTGCCCAGCATCAGGACCCACCCAGAGAATTCCCTGCCGAAAAAGCTTGCCTAGAATCCTTTAAAATCTCTGACTCCCCATCCCTGGGGCTGGTGCCATTTGGGGGCTCAGCCCATCTGGGTTTCCAGATGACCTAATAAATGTATAATTCTTTACCACTGTTGGCCTCGTGCATACCTCCTTCAGCGACCCTAACATGGACCCGTTTATTTTATGTCTTCCTAGTACAATGGAAGCACCATGAGGATCAGGATCTTATGCATCTCATTCCTTATTACATCTCCACAACCAAGAGTAGCACCCAACACTAAGGAGGTGCTCAGTACACTGCGGAATATCTGTGGAATGGGAGAGCTGTTCTCACAGCTCATCTGCTTATGCCCTTTCAGTGCTGTCTTGCTATACTCTACCTGCTGTTGCCTTGATTTCTCCCCACTGGACTAGAATGTCCTCAAGGGCAGGGAGCACGTCTCCTTCACCCCCGGCACCTTGCAGACCATATATATCGGATGTTTGATAGATGGTTGGACAGGTGGGTTTACTAGATCAGAAGAGGAAGAATTATGCCAAGGGCTGGCCCTGGGGCCCCTGGTTTGACAGGGAAGGTGATTTGCTTTTAGAATTTATGTCACCAGTCATCACAATGGACCATGTAAAAGCCATCCTGGCAGGAACAAGCAGATGATTTTTTTAAAATATATTTTATTGATTTTTTTACAGAGAGGAAGGGAGAGGAACAGAGAGTTAGAAACATCAATGAGAGAGAAACATCGATCAGCTGCCTCCTGCACACCTCCTGCTGGGGATGTGCACGCAACCAAGGTACATGCCCTTGACTGGAATCGAACCTGGGACCTTTCAGTCCGCAGGCCGACACTCTATCCACTGAGCCAAACCAGTTAGGGCCAAGCAGATGAATTTTTGAAAGTATCTGTGGGTTAACAGTTCCCATCCTTCCCCTCGGTTGTAATTAGCACTGGGGTTACTTTTGCTTTTCAAAGCCTCTTAGGAGTGCCCAGTTCCATCTCCCCAGCCTGCGCCTTGAACAATAGAAGGGAATGTGCCCTGGGGCATTCTCTGAAAGTCACCCTCACCTTCACAGCAGAAAATGCAGAGGGCCCTAATCAAACAAATTCCCTCTCCACGCTCACTCTAACATAACAAGAGGTAAAGACCAATGTGTTGATTTTCTTCTGGGCTCATGACCTGATTTCCATCTAGTCGATTCTTTCCAGACCTTGACCGAGCATTCATTTGTGGGAATAATTTAACTCCCATTGTTCTGCTGTTTTCTGTCCCAATAGATGTCTTGATAACATGGGGCTGCCCAATGACATTTCAGCAATCTTGTTTTCCTTGGGTCTATAAAAGCAAAGAAGAATGAACTAAACCACACAGGTTATTTGAAGAAAGAAAAGGGAGAAAATGAAGAAAGCATGCAAAATATAGATATTTTAAAGTACGGCTGAGAAAACCAGCATCCAAACCATTTGTAGGAGAATCATAGTACTTTCCATTTAGAGAAGCGGGACAAGTTAATTGCATAGCTCCCATGAAATAAACTACGCGGTAATTGCCCAGAAACTTCGGTGGAAACTGTAGTAATTACACGGAACTAAAGCCTTCTAAAACAGACCCGGAGTTACCGCGTCCACATACAATGGGGAGATGCTTAGCTTCTTGATGTGAATGCAGCCCCGTCAATGACTTTGGATGCCAGTTTTTGAAGATAATGATTTTTAAATGTAGACATCTTTCTAGAAATGGTCTCTGGCACATTATTTCCCTTCCAAAAGTGGGAGAAAAGGCTCCGCTAATGACTGCCAGGCAGCAAGAATGTTGACAGTAATTTCCTGTCTAAAAGAGGTGAGGCTCTCCAGAGAAACACAGGCACAGTCTCCATCTTAGAGCGGAGTTTTGGGTTGTGGGGCTCCCATTTGCATGCGGTGTGTCGAATGTGAAAGGAAGCTGCTGGTCAGAATGGAAATGGCTGAGTTGAGAAGTGAATGGTGCAGCACGTTTTGCAGAGAGCAAGCAATTTTCTTGGGAATAAAAAGGCTTGTTATATAGCCAATCCCCCCAAACAATCACCTTTTGTAACTCTGTTTTACAAATCCTAAATTATTCCGCTGGAGAAAGAGGGGGGAAATACATGGATGGTGGGGATTGCCGTGCCCTCAGAAACTCGACGGAGTGAAAAATCGTGAAAATTGGCTCCTGGGATCCTGGTTCTTGGCAGTGGGTGTTTTAAAGCAACTTGCTAACCCTGGGGCCTGACGTTGCTAAAAAGGTCAGGCTCCCTCTCCTTGCTCAATTTAAAACTTGGGGATCAGGGTTCCAGAAGAACCAAATTGAGGGTTTTCAACCATCCCCAGAGTTTCTCTGTGCGTCAGCTAGCATCCTGCCACCCCCCCCCCAACCCTGCCAGACAAGATTGAAAAACTAGTCTAAGGGGTGCTCAGCTATCTGCTCTGCAGCCCTGTGATCAGGTCTACCAGTTGGCTAAAGCCCAGGGTCAAGACCGCATCAAGGCTGGATTTGGCATTAGCTGCCAAGGCTTTTGTGAATTTAATTTCATAGACATTGCCCTGCTCAGTTGATGCCAGACTCAATGATGGGCATGAGAGTAAGAAATGGGATTAGAAATGAGAAAAGCCAGACAAAAGGGGGGAAGAGAAATTTTTAATTGCACATAATTTAAACCTTATATGTGCTCAGCTCTGGCATGGCCGGGCCAGCTCCAAAATCATGAAGAAGCTTTTGGAGAGACACATTTAGTCCCCAAATGGATCTGTTAAAACCAAGCCGTCTTTTATCCTTGGGGTGGGGGTTGGGGGGGAGAGAGAGAGAGAGAGAGAGAGAGAGAGAGAGAGAGAGAGAGAGAGAGTTTGTTTCCAGGGCTGTGGACATTTCCACAGGATTGGGAGAACCCTGAAGACAGAGAATTATTCTCTGCTTTCTCTTTGTGTTTTAATAAATGTTGGTTGACTGAATAAATGAGCGCTCAGATCTGAGCAGAGACTGCCACATATCACCACAGAATGTTTGCCTTTGGCCCAAAAGACTTTGCACACCTATGAAGGGAAGAATAGTTGCAAAGTTGTCTTTTTTTTTTTTTTAATGTCTGATAATCAAAAGAGAACACGGTTGTCAGAATTCGTTGAATTTAGGAGTAAGGAGCATTTCTGAGTTGTTGTTATCTTTCAAAGTCACGCAGTAACTAGAGGTGCCCGGGAGTCAGAATTCCGGGAGCCTCTTCCAAAGCTCTTTCCAACACATTGCTGCTTCACGTGATGTGTCTCAAGTCAATTTAGTCATCACTTTTGAGTCTTCAGAGAGACAGATGATTCTGTGTCTGTGACAGACAGAAACCAACTCCACTTTCCTATTATTGTTCTAGAGCGGCAGCTAGTTAAAATTATTAACATGAAGCTTTTCCTTCAAATTCCTTTTCATGGAAGTATTTTATATAGGCCACTGCTGTGAACTGAATCTTTGTGTTCCCCCAAAATTCATATGTTGAAACCCTAATCCCCAGTGTGGTGCTGTTGGATGTGGGGCTTTGGGAGGTCATTGGGTCCTAGGGGTGGAGCTCCACGAATGAGGTTAGTGCCCTTATAAGAAGAGACAAGGAGACACTAGAGGTAGCTCATTCTATCACCACCCCCCCCCACACACACACACACCCAACCCTGCCAGACAAGATTGGAGCATTGGCAGGGTGGGGTGGGGGTGGGGGGTGGCAGAATGAGGACACAAGGAAAAGCCAGGCATCTGTAAACCAGGAGGAGGTTCCCATCCCAAGAACCCAACCATGATGGCACCTGACCTCAGACCTCCGACCTCCAGAACTGTGGACAACTAGTGTCTGTGATTTATAAGCCATCCAGTCTCTGGTGTTCTGTTAGAGCAGCCCCCACTGACGGAGACAGCCATGCTCTTGAATATGGATATGAATCAGTCAATACCCCACCCACTGTGGGGACATAATCCTTAGTTCCAAAATAGCACCGACGTTTTCCCCCAGAGGGGCTGGAAAGTGCTGGAGTCCTTTGCTGGGGCTGAGCCTGTTTTAATTCCCACCCCCACCCCCCTGCCCCAGGGCCTGGGGTAGGTCCTGGTGACTCACATCCTCACAGGTCAGATTGATGCCAGGACAACAGGACCCAGCAATCATGTGTCCAAGTAGAATCCTGCCGGTCCCGTAACTCCAACCACATCCCACAAGAAGGCAGCCTTCTCGCCTGGGCTTAGAAAACAAGAACCCGGACTCCAGTGCAAATGCCAAAATTTCAAATGTGCTTTAAACAGTCTTGTTGTGCCAGTCAGTCCCAAGGTCCTCTGCAATGCCCTCTGCTTGTCAGTCTCTCACACCCCCCCATAGGCTGCCCCCTCACCTGTCACCGTGTGTTAAGCGGGCAGGACTACCTGGTGGGGAGAGCCTGGGTCCTGAAGGCCACTTCCTGGACTCAGCTCACTGCTGGGCAGCTCTACCAAAATCACCTGATTGCTCACGCCTCTGTGTTCTCATCTGGGGAACGGGGGGATAACCGAACCCCCCTCAGGCTGGGGGTGGGTTGGGTGGGGGAAATGTTCCTGGAACATGGTTCATGCTCAGCGATTCTTGGCTCTCGATTTTACAAACGATGACGTATCCGTCTCAGCAAGGTGGCTGGAATGCCCGGCTGGGGTATCACAGGGCCGCGCAGGGAATGCCTGTCCTCTGAATCCCACAGCTGACCGCCAGCAGTGACCGGGCAGTTCAGGTCCCCGCTCGGAAGTGGCTTTTCTACCCCTCCCCTTGGAAGAATAAGCAGACGTATGTGATAATAACTCAATCTTACGAGGAGAATCACACCTTGGAAAGCAAGCCCCTGGACATTATGCACACGTATAACGTATACACGCATGTGTACATACATACATACACATACAACAGGCACCACATGTAAACATGCATGTTTATATTAGCTAACATAAAGTCAAGTGTAGAACATTTAAAAGGTATAAATATAATTAGGAGTTACTCATAATCACACAGTCTCAACACCAGGCATAGTCCTGGTTGGCACCCTGGGACATGGCCCTAAATGGCTGGGATTTTTTAATTTTTTTTATTTATCTAGTTAGCCTAAACACATCCATATTGCCCCAGATGCACTGTACGCACCCAACTGCATGGAGCTCTTCTCTTCGGCTCCGGAACCGTCCTGACATGCCCGCCACTCTGAGCTGTGAGACGGAATTTGGAAGGAAGATATAACCTTCTGAGGCTGTGGGTTTTCTCTTAGGGTTTTTGGGGTTTGAATCATAAAACTCGTTAGTCACAACCCCGCCCATCCCCTCCCCCCTCCGCCCCCCCAGCACATGGGTCAGTCTCACTCTGCCTGGCCGAGGTTTTCATTCCCGAGACGTGGACAGCTGGTGTCACCCCCAGAAATCGGAGGAGCTGATGAGAAGGGAATCACGCCAGTCCCAGAAGGACAGCTCTGCATGATTCTCCCATTCATAGCATCGAAAGTGGTCAGACTCATAGGCGCAGGGTGTGGCATGGCGGTGCCCAGCAGCCGGTGAGGGCACGGGGGACTGGCAGAGATCTCCCTACAACATCATGTTTACAGCAGTGAACGGTTCTGGACACCCCATTTGTTAAGAGGGTAGATCTCGTGCATGTGTGTGTTCAGCCATAAGAAAAATAAGAAGGCCAAAACCGGTTTGGCTCAGTGGATAGAGCGTCAGCCTGCGGACTCAAGGGTCCCAGGTTCGATTCCGGTCAAGGGCATGTACCTTGGTTGCGGGCACATCCCCAGTAGGAGGTGTGCAAGAGGCAGCTGATCGATGTTTCTCTCCCATCGATGTTTCTAACTCTCTATCCCTCCACTCCCTTCCGCTCTGTAAAAAATCAATAAAATATATTTAAAAAAAGAAAGAAAGAAAGAAAGAAAAATAAGAAGTACAAACACAAAGGGTTTACTGATTTCTGCACAGGAGCTGGCGTCCTGCCAGTGCCCTCTTGGGGGCAGCGGAGGTGAGCGGGCCACCTGGGAGTATCAGCCGCGTGTGGCGCGTGGCAGGACCCTCACCACCCCCACATCCGGTGGCGGCTCCTCCAGAAGCCGATCCATCCTTTCCTTCCAGAGAGTCTGCCCAGGTCTCTCTGCTCCTGGGTCATCGACTTTCTGTTGCCTGGTAACCAGAGCACCTAATTATTCCACTAGGAGGTCAAAGAAATGTCGGCAACCCCATTACATGGACTCGAGACGCCAGCGGTAAGGCAATAATTTGCATAGAGAACGTCATCTTCCAGCCGGGCAGAGGAAAGAAAGAGAATCCCTAAGTTCAGTGCCTTTTTTTTTTTTTAATATATTTTATTAATTTTTTACAGAGAGGAAGGGAGAGGGATAGGGAGTTAGAAACATTGATGAGAGAGAAACATCGATCAGCTGCCTCCTGCACACCTCCCATTGGGGATGTGCCCGCAACCAAGGTACATGCCCTTGACCGGAATCGAACCCGGGACCCTTCAGTCCGCAGGCCAACGCTCTATCCACTGAGCCAAACCGGTTTCGGCAGTTCAGTGCCTTTTTGCTAATATTGCAGGAAGGTGGTCCTTCAAGAGTGGTTCACAATGGATGAAGCAAAGCAACTCAGAACAGATGCTGGTGTTTGCTGGGTTTTTGTTTGTCTGCTTCGTGTTGTTATTGTTGTTTTTCTCTTTAACTCCAGAAACTGTCCGCAGGAGAAAAAGTGCTTCTTCATATGTTAGGTGATGAGTTGTTTTCTAGTAAAGGTTCGTTAAGGATCGTGGCTTTTTCCTGGCTGGGAATTTTTATTTTATTTTTATTTTTTTGTCTTTGCGTTTAAGTTGACTTTTCTTCTCAACTAATTCTAGGTTATCAGGTTTAAAAATAGTCGAGTTGTCTTTTTTACTTTCTCGGTTGACAATACCCCTCCATTTTTATCTGACCATCTGTGGCTGTAATTGCCAGGGGTTTATTTCCTAAAGAACGATTCCGGGTGCTGTGGGTAATTTGCTAAAAATGTCCTAGCTGCCTGTGGACAATGAGCGTGGCTGTTCCCCGTGAACCCTCCCTGCCAAGGGACTGGCCTGTCACTCACAGCCAGATCCACTGTGGGACCTGGGAGACTGCAAGCGCTGATTTCTTTGCCGTATCTAGCTACTGTGATGAGCCCGGCCGGCGTGGCGCAGCGTGGCGCAATGGTTGGGCATCAACATGAACCAGGTGGTCTCAATTCGATTCCTGGTCGGGGCACAGGCCCGGGGATGCGGGCTCGATCTCCAGTAGGGAGCGTGCAGGAGGGGGCCAATCAATGATTCTCTCTCATCATGGATGTTTCGATCTCTCTCTCCCTCTCCCTTCCTCTCTGAAATCAATAAAAATATTTTTAAATAATAATAATAATAATAATAATAATAATAATACTGTGATATTTATTCTCTGCAGGCTCCATGCAGAAACACTTAGTAGTGGCAGGTCCCAGTGTTCGTAGTTAGTCTCCATGCTGTTCCAGGGACAAGAAGTGCTCCCCGTTTCTTCACTTTCTCTAAAGCAAATTCAATTCCATGCCAAAGTGGGTCTCTCTCCCTGACGTGGGCGGCACCCACGAAAGTCCACAATACCCAAATAATGCTGCTAATGGCTTACAATACCCAAATAATGCTGCTAATGGCTTACAATACCCAAATAATGCTGCTAATTGCCCCCCCAGGGCAAGAAGGCTCAGAATGAAAGAAAGAAGCACCCAGAAGAGGGGGGAGAATTATTATTCTTCCTTGATGATTTCTTTCACCAGTGAAAATTGGTGCAAAACACAGCTTTACACACCTAAACACTGTTCGGCTGCAGTGTTCCTTGTATGGCGGTGCTTGTTTGTAACCGCAATGCTCTCTGCCCCTGCCTGCCTGCCTGCCTTCCTCCGGGCTCACTGCTGGTGAAGGGGTCGGCACTCCGCAAGGCTTGGCTCACTGGCCCCCTCTGCTGGCAGCGAAGAGTAAATGGCCTGGCCGAATCAGCCACTTACTGGTAAAACCTCGCTGAGTGGCGCCTATTCCCTGCAGAGCCATGTCACTTAAACCTCTCCTGTGTTTGGAACACCCATCACTGCCCAGAAGTATCCCCATGGGACGATGGTGGCACAACGTGGTTGGACGCTATGCCACTGAACTGCGCTCTTATAAGTGGTTAAAATGGTACATTTGAGTGCCATATATCTCACCACAGTAAAAAACATGGCACCCACAAAGAAAACTGGTGCCCAGGAGAACGCGTGGAATGAAGAGCGCATTATGCTTACGGGTCAAATGTGTCCCTGATGACTCACTGTCGGCCGGGTCCACACGGTGAGGTGTCACAGTGGGTGCCCAGGGATGGTCCCTGGGTGGGAAGGTCCCATGACGAGGAAGAGAAAAAAGAGGGCAGGAAGTACCCCTCTGTCCCTCTTCTCAATCAGCCTCCTCACTCTTTCCAGAATGTAAAGGAGACTCATGGTATCCAAAAAAAGAAAAGAAAAGAAAAAAAAAGCTGTGAAGAAAACTATTATTTTAAGGGTTCAGAGAGTGGTAAGGGGATTTGAAAAAAGGACTCAGACTTTCTGAACAGTTGAGAAAAGACACATGGGAGGTGCAGGTGACCCACGTTCGAAGTCACCCAAAGAAGTGTAATCAACAGTGAAAATTTCACAGCCCAGGAGCCCAGGTTCAAAACAGGAAAGAAACGGGCCTGGGCTATGTGCAGAGGAAAGGCGAGCCCGCCCTGCCTCCGTCTGTGCTGTGTCTGTTCCTGGAGGAACAGGAAGGTCAAGGAGAGGAGAGGGAGGCCGAGCCTGCAGGAAGGAGAGGAGAGGAAAGAGAAGTCAAAGTAGGAAAAGGGAACCGAAAACAGGCAGCAGAGGCTGCTGGTCTACCTTGACCTGCGCCCTGCTTTAGCTCAGGCTCCGCATGAGTCTCAGGGCGAGGTGGAGGCCGAGCCGAGTCGCCCTTGTCCATGCAGAAGGTGGGGCTGTGAGTTCTGAATCAGCAGGGAATTGGAAGCGTGCACGTGCACGTGTGTGTGTGTGTGTGTGTGTGTGTGTGTGTGTGCATACGCTGTGTAAGACACTGGCTTTTTTAAAGCAGGTATTACATATCAAAGAGAAAAAAAAATTATCCATCCATCTCTCAATTTATTCCTTCAATGCAGTCCTTATTTTAAACTCTAAATTTAATGAACAATCCCAAAATATTGTGGGTTGGTTGGTTTATTTTTATTTTTTTAAATTAATTAATTTATTTATTTTATTTTTAATTGTTTGAAGTATTACAAACAGTAGTACATATGTCTCCTTTTTTTTCCCCCATTGACCTCCCCCCGGCCTCCCCTTCCCCCCAGTACATGCCTTTACCTGCCCCCCCCCAGTGTCTTTTATCCATTGGTTATGCTTATATGCATGCGTACAAGTCCTTTGGTTGATCTCTTACAGCCCCCCGCCCCCACCAACCTCCTTTGCCTTCCTGCTATAGTTTGACAGTCTGTTCAATGCTTCTTTGCCTCTGTATCTATTTCCCCCCCATTTCATTCCTTTAAAAAGTCTTGCGTCTGCAGACTAGAAATAAACATATAATAACAAAAAATGTTTGAGTCCCAATTTCAATGTCCAACAGTTCTGAGTCCCCGTTTCAATGTCAAACAGTTCCTTATGTGTACATGTCAGCAATGATATCTGGATGGTGGGCACATGGTGGCAATGCAGGTCTGACCCTCTCTGGTTTGGTCCTAGGCAACCTGCTGCGTCGCACAGCTGCTGACTGCTAGCGTGGCAAGGTGTCGTCAGAGTCTTCCATCTCTGGACTGTTTCTCCTCTTGTCTTCGTGGTTGGAGCAGACCTGTCAATTCCTCTCTGTTGCAGGAATCCACATGGTCTTGGAGTTGTTTTCTGAAAATATACAAACATATTCTCGACCAAAAGTTAATAAAGGAATCTTTTCTATATAATTGATTTGGGACTCTTTTTATTTTTGCCCAAACGATTTTCCTTTGTCTTATTTAGACACCATGTGTGTTTTTCATGGGTGTCTTGCTGTTAGCATTACAAATGAAAACTAATTTTGTAAAGTAAAAGTTTTCTAGATGTAATTTATTTATAGGATATTTTTCCTTACATGATATTACCCTACTATCCAAGACAGAAGGGTTGTCTTTTTTTTAAATTCCAGGAGAAAACAGGATTGTGAGATATTTGGCAAGGTTCTGGTAAATTCACATCTTACGCAACAACGCGTACTTGTTATCTGTCAAGGCCACAGCTTGCAGCATCCTAAAAATGAGGCTAAAGACACCATTAACCAGAAGCTATCGGTCCCATGGAACACGGTGCTCAGCCACACGCTCAGCAAGTGCTTCCAGAACCTTCAGCGGCCCAACATCAGCCTCGCCCATGCCGGGGCGGCCTACAAACTGGATCCTAGCACCTTGCCCAGACCGTAGGGTGACCCTGAGCCTTTCGTGTACCCACTGTGGCAGATCCAAGCGATGGTGCTTACTAAGGCAGAGCCACCCCCTCACACCCCGCTGAAACTCCACGCCCACAAGCTACAGACCCTTTGTGCACTTTGTAGCTAGAGACAAGTGGCATGTAAGTGGCATGTAACAGCATGTTCACAACCAAGCTTTAAATTGAGAACTCATGCAATTTGATTCATGAAACCCAGGGACCCGAAACACAGCATTAATGACAAATACGTGTAACACGCCACATTGCGAGGGTGGTGGCCACTCTGGAATGAAAAAAATCAGAAACTAGAGAATCCTCAAAAAAGACTTCATTTTCCTGCGAAAGACTAGGAAAACTCATAGTCTCCTGCAGGATCATAAAGCAAAGATTGTTACTACCATGTGTTTTAAAGTCAACCAAATGGGAGGGAGATTTCATAGCAACTATGGTTTGGGAACATTTGAATCAATGTCAGAAAAAGTCTTTCAAATAAATAAACAGACAAACAAATAATAAAGTCAACTTAAATACAATTTTTATGAAAAAATTATGAAATTTTTCAGTTTATCCAGAATTAGACAACTTATCAAATTCATATTTGCTTGGCCAATATTGACTTAATAGTGAATATAATGGGGGAAAGAACACTGATAATATCAAATCGTACAAATCACTGCCTTTCCTTAAAATAGCCCTTGAAGTTTTCATGCATCTCACTCCGCAGCATTTAGCAAGCGGGCCTTGAAGACATGTTTGTTGTAAATGCAGTGATCCAATTAGAAATGTTATAGCAATCTTTGAGACAAGTGTAAAAAGGCTGAGAAATTTTGAAGAAAGCGGAAAAATTTAGAAACCATCTGGAAATCTTAAATAGATGACAGTAATTATTCAGCTGTTTAGAAACAAGTCCTTAACAAGAATACTTGAAGCTGGTCTCTCATTTTCTGCTAAAATAATTGTTTGTTTTCAAATCTTACAGCTTTGGGTATGGTAATATTACTAACTGCCAACCTCCCTCTCCCTATAGACGGATTCCACATGTCAAGTCACAGGGTCCACATTTAGAGAGCTTCAGGCTCCTTGTCCTCAGCATGAAATTCACCCCAAAACTGTGGCTAAGTCCCTCCTCAAAGTGACCTGGATGTTGTTCTTACGCTCATCCTTTAACTTTCAAAAGCCGACCCCTCTTCCCCTACCTCTAGGCTAGATCCCAACTCAAGCTTCCAGAAGTATTCTGTGTCTAGTGACAGGAAGGTGAGGAAGTCCCGGTTCAGTAGCTGATGTGACTGGAAACAAACTAATTGATCTCCTAGCACTTGCCCCCCGTGCCTGAATCCAGGGAAGCCCTCCTAAAAGTTATTGCCTAAACATGAGCACTGAGCAAACACCCTGCTTGCTCTTATGTCTTAAGTTCTTTTTTTAAATTATTATTAAAATATATTATTGATTTTTTACAGAGAGGAAGAGAGAGGGAGAGAGAGTTAGAAACATGGATGAGAGAGAAACATCAATCAGCTGCCTCCTGCACACCCCCTATTGGGGATGTGCCCGAAACCAAAGTACATGCCCTTGACCGGAATCGAACCTGGGACCCTTGAGTCCGCAGGCCGACACTCTATCCACTGAGCCAAACCGGCTAGGGCTTATGTCTTAAGTTCTTATCACCAAGCCCCACCTTGATCCAGGTTTCCACAGAATTGGGGCAAAGCCATGCTCAGGTGGGTCTCCCACTTCCAGACCATAGATGCCCTGGTCAGGCTCCCCACAACTTGCACCCAAGCTCTTCTTGAGTTTTTGCTTTGTTCATGCGGGGAAATCTATCTTCCACTGACCTTCCTTAGGCAACAGTACCCTTGGGTTAGACTCCAACTATGGCACACACTCTGTTCTGCCCCTAGCCCCCTTCTCTGGAGGTTGTGTTGCCTTTGAGACCAGTCCACACTCAGGCCCTGACCCTGGCAGAATGCCCCTTCTCATTTACTATTCTAATCCTAGTATTATGATCATGTTTAACCAGTGACCTACTTTCCTCAGAATTATCTAGAAAGTCACCACTTCACTTCTAGAGAGAGTTCCTGTCTTCCCATCAACTGGTAGGTAGCACGCCCTAAACTACCTAGTATCCCTCATACTTTCTTCTTCTTTCCTCTGGCCCATGCACAGCTCTTCCTGCTATTTAATTCCAAGAGCCCAATAGTTTGCAGAAGAGCCAAGGGACCATAGGGAACTAAGTTGCAGAGATATCTTCTTAAACATCTAAACTACAGGACTGGGTGGCTGAAGCAACAGAAATTATTCTAGAGGCTAGACGTCCAAGATCAAGGTGTTGGCAGGGTTCATTTCTCCTGAGGTGTGTAGATGGCTGTCTCCTCCCTGTATCCTAATCTCCTCTTACAAGGACACCAGGCTAATTGAATAGGGCTACCTTAATGACCTCATTTTAACGCAATCACGTCTTTAAAAGTCGTATCTCCAAACACAGTCACATTCTGCAATACCAGGGATCAGAGCTTTAACATATGAATTTTTGGGAGACACAATTCAGCCCATAACCATCCCTAAGCAAAGTAGAACAAAAACTCATGGAATCATTCTCCTCAAACTGGCCCCCTGGGATTGGAGGTCCACAAAGCCACAGGTTAAGAGCAGCACAGCCTCCTAGGAAGTCCGTTTTACTTCACGCTATGCTATGCCTAGAAAAAATGTCATCAGCATATTTTGAAGAAGATTAAAATTCCTATATAATAAAAGGGTAATATGCAAATTGACCGAATGGTGGAACAACTGGTTGTTATGATGCGCACTGACCACCAGGGGCAGATGCTCAATGCAGGAGCTGCCCCCTGGTGGTCAGTGTGCTCCCACAGGGGGAGCGCTGCTCAGCCACAAGCTGGGCTGATGGCTGGTTGGCTGGTGAGTGCAGTGGTGGTGGTGGGAGCCTCTCCCACCTCCGCGGGCCTAAGCCATTAGTCAGACATCCCCCAAGCACTGCTGGACTGCAAAAGGGCGTAGGCCTGGCTGATGGACGCCCCCACCGAGTGCAAAAATGTCGTGCACCAGGCCTCTAGTTTTGAATAAAATCTTACTGTTGAAGCACAGGACTTCAACATAAAGTTTGCACTGGCCTCAGACCACCCTAGTCTGGATGCTTAGACACACTAAGGGCATACCTTCTCCTTTCTCTGTTGCAAAAGTTATGATGGAGAGGCTTAAGGAGCCCTGAGTCTTTCCCCAAAAGAACATTCATTCCCAGCTTCCTCACTCCCGAAAGGATGTGTTTGATCAGCAAAACAAAGGGTACAGGGCTCCCTGGTGAGTAAATGCTGGTGAAGATTCCTTAGCTGAAATTTTTCTACTCAGGCAGAGTTCATGCCTTAATCATACCCCCAGGGTGCAGTTCATTTACTTTAATTAATTGGCGCTCCTTACAGTTTCTGCAGATTTCCATCTAAGAGGAGGGTAGGAACTACGAAAAGGGCACGCTGAGTCTCGTCATGGAATGTGGAAGACGCCCCTCTCAAGAACAGCAGCCTCAATTAAATTCGTTACAATATCTGTGCCTTAAAAATAATTAGTCTAAAAGTGAGTACATGATACCTTTATGAAAAAAATGTAATTACTAGTGGATATTAGTCATCTAAATAAATGGAGATTTATGCCATGTTCCTGGTATAAATTAGTATAATACAGTATGCCTAATGTGGTAGATATACCAGTCCTCCTTAAATTAGTCTATATATTCAATGCAATCCAAATCAACATTACAGCTAGATTTTTTACAAATTCAATGTAATTTTAAATGTATTTAAAGGAATAAAGGTCCACAAATAGCTAAATGGATCTTGAAAATGAAGAACAAAGGTGAGGATCAGGATGGACTTGAGAAAGCCACTGTAGTAAAAGAAATTTGGCTCTTTTACAGAGCTGGACAAATAGACCAATGGACCATGTGGAGGAGCTCAGAGGCAGCCTACACCCATTTTATGTACAGTAAAGGCAGCATTATGGAGCAACGGTGGAAACGGACTGATTAGTGAGATGACTTGTGAGAAATTGACTATGGCGAAAAATAAAGCTGTATTCCCAGCTAATACCCTATAAAGATTTAAACTTCCAACTGTTTAAAAATCTAAATGTTAAACATAATTGCAAAGATGTAGGAATATGTCTTCATGACTCAAAATTAGCACAAGATGTTTTAAACAAGAACCAAAAGAACAAACGATGAAATAATTTGTTAATGGATCAATATGGTTACATTAAAATTAAGGCTTTTTACCTGGCCAGCATGGCTCAGTGATTGAGCATCGACCTATGAACCAAGGGTTGTGGGCTTGATCCCCAGTAGGGAGTGTGCAGGAAACAGTGGATCAATGAGTCTGTCTCATCATCGATGTGTCTATCTCTCTCTCCTTTGTCCTCCCTCTCTGAAATCAATAAAAATCTATTTTTAAAAAAAGTAAGGCTTTTTGTCGGGAACATCACAATTACCAGAGAGATGACAAACTAAGCGAAGAAATTTTGCCAAATCAAAAATCAACATCATATTAATATCTAGCATATACAATGAGTCTTGTAAATCAGTGGGGGGGAAACAAAAACCCTAGAGAAAATTGAAAACCTATAAAAACATAAATAAACAATTACAGAAGGCTATGTATAAGTAGGTATCAAAATCATTAATGCTCAAAATAACACAAATAAGACCACAGTGAGAGACCACTTTACAAACATGGTGAGTGATATCCAGAGTTGGGAAATATTTGGAGACGTGGAAACTTTCTGTACATTCCTTGTTCTGTTAGACATGTGAATATTCAAGAACATACAATAAACACATTGGCGGGGCGGCTATGAGAAAGGGAGGGAGAAAAGGGGCTGGTATAGGAGGAAGGTAAAGAAAGATGAGCCTCCCCCACAATAATGATGAGAGTGTGCTAGGATCTTAGGAGTGTTATGACCCCAACTCTGCCCTAGAGGAACAAAACAACAACACACATGTGACCTTGTGGGAATCACCTATGTAACTGACAGTCCTCAATGACATGAAATCTTCCTTAGTGATGAGTGCCGGAGACCAGCTACATACATACCCAAGCCCTCTGTGCCTCCAAGGAATAGCTACATTTTCGGTGGGACCGTCCCGCTCGGCTCTGGCCAATGAATGCAGGAGCAATGCCACTTCCACCCAGCCCCTAACGCATCCCACGTGATCTTCCATGCTCTCATTCTCTCAGCCACGGTGCCAAACGTGAAGGGCTCTACGGTGGCAGAGCCCCTGGATGAAGGAAACCTGGATTCTTCGGCTAGCATTTGGAAGTGAACCATCTGACCACATCAGACTCATGTGAACAAGAAATAAACCCATACTGAGCCACTGGGATGAGGGAGTGATTTGTTTTTAAAATTAGCCTATCCATATTAGAATTGGATTCTATCAAATCTAATTTGAACCTCTTTATTGAAAATTAATAGATCGAGGATAGGTAGACACATAAATACATACATAGATAGATATGGATGTCTAGCATCAGGTAAGTCTGGAACCATGAGAGAGACTCAGGTTTTGAGATGATGGAGTTAAGGAGAAATTAGCTTTATGAAGGTTCGGTTCTCAGAAGTAATTGGAAGTGTTCCATTTCTTCTCACAGCAATGCTCCAGCCTGCCAAGGTCCTCATTAATGGAGCCCATGTCTCTGTGGCTAAAGGCAACACAGGCAGTAGATAAAGCAGTCTTCCCCAGTAATTCCTCCCGCAATCCCAGAAACTTCTCCAGAAACATCTTCATGCACATGTCTGGAAGATGTTGCTGATGGTCAACTGGGACTTCGGCTGGAGATGTGGCCAAAGCACCTACATGTGACTTCTCCATGTGGGTTGGGCACCCTCAGGGCATTGCAGCCTCAGACTTCTTACAAGTTGGCTCGGGTCTCCAAAGGTGAGTGTCTAAGAGAACCAGGTGGCAGCCGCGCTGCCTCTGATGGCCTAGTCTTGGGAGGCATGTGGCATCCTTTCTGCATATGTTCAAGAGAGGAAATATCAACACCCCCAATTCTTGGTGGGAAGAATGTCAAAGTCACATTAAATGCGAATATGCAAAACGAGAGATTTTCATGGCTTTTAAGTGTATATATATGTGTGTTTGTGTTTGTGTGTGTGTGTGTGTGTGTGTGTGTGTGTGTGTGTGTGTTAGAGGCCCGATGCATGAAATTCATGCAAGGGGCTCGGCCCCCACTGTCGCCCTGACTGCCTCAGCCCCAGCTACCACGGCTTCGTCCAGAAGGTCGTCAGAAGGACATCAGGTCTAATTAACATATTATGCTTTTATTATTATAGATAACCTTCCAAACAAGCTTAGTGAGGAAGTATTACATTGAACTTTATGAACCCGCCACTTTGTAGGTCAAATTGTCAAATATTAGAAATTTAAAATAATTCAACGTATTATTTATTTTATACATTTTATGCCTCTCCACACCTAGCCCATACTTTGTATATGTATATGGTGACTCTCAATTCATGTTTCATAGAATAAGTAAATGGAAAAATATGTAATATAAAAAAAGAAAAAATACGTCCTACGTCCCTCAACTTTGTGTTAGTCAAAATTAGTCGCCTGTGTTTGCTATAACACATTACCAAAACATGGTGGCTTTAAACAACAGAAATGCATTTTCTCACTGTTCTGGAAACCAGAAGTCTAGACTCAGCATCACTGGGCTGAAATCAAGGTGTTAGCATGGCTGTGGTCCTACTGGAGTCTTTGAGGAGAATCTATTTCTTGCCTCTTCCAGCTTCGGGTGGCTGCCAGCATTCCTTGGCTTGTGGCCACATCACTCTAATCTCTCCCTCCTTGGTCACATGGCCTTCTCCTATTCTTACTCAAATCTTCCTTTGCTTCTCTTTTATAAGAACACTTGTCACTACACTTAGTGCCCAGATAACTGAGAATGCTCTCCCCATCTCAAGATCCTTAACTTAATGACATCCACAAATTCTGTCACGTAAGGTAATAGGAAGGGGCTCCAGAGAGTAGGAGGTGGACATCTTGAGGGACTATTATTCAACCCACCAGAGTCAGAAATAGAGATTTCCACGGGCACAGGTGAGAACATTTTTGGTAGCAGTAGATAGAGTCTGACAAGCTAGGATAGAAGCCATGGCTTAGTAAGAAGCTGGAAGCCAAGCGTAGATAAAGAACTGCCTGTGAACTCTCACGTCTCCTGCACACCCCAGTAGCATCTATTGCCCTGGCTAGTGTCTCCAGCACCTACACCATGAACTCTGGAACCCTGAAGAGAATGCGGTTATGATCTGGTTTTTGTGACAGTTTTGTGGATACTTGTTTTGTTACTGAATTTTCCCAATGTGTTAGTTTTACATAAAGCCCAGCATTGCAAGTGAAAAACAAGGATCCTCTATCATTAACCTTCATTATTCGAGGGGCAGTGTGATGAGCTTTTGGTTATTGGACTGCTCAGTGCCAAGGACATGTGGTAGAATGAGAAAAATGTCCGACAATATGGGTTTGAGTCTTCAGTTTGCAGATGAACATTCCCATTTCCCTTTTCTTTTTCAAATCAGTTGTTTACGTTTTGGCCATTTCACACTCTCCACACATCTATGACAGCTGCTGTTTTTAAGCGCCCACAATATGCCAAGAAGAACCATGTGAAGATGACTCAGAGATGCTTATGAAAACTTGAGGTCCATCAGAGCATTTGTGCCTAGTAGTTTGTATAATTTCCCTGGCTTTATCCTGGTGGGAGTGTCTTACCTCCAACAAGGTACCTCCAACATCTCCCCCGGGAAACATGGCTCAGGTCTGGCTCTGAAACCTCCTAACACGGTGGTCGGCAAACTGCGGCTCGCGAGCCGCGGTTTGCCGCTCTGTTGACTAATGAGTTTGCCGACCACTGCCTTAGGGAAAAACACTTAAAAAACATTTTAATAATGTACTAATGTCTTTAACCTGAAGTCAAAACTTCTGGGTAAGGGTAATGCCTTACAGCAGTGGTCGGCAAACTCATTAGTCAACAGAGCGGCAAACCGCGGCTCGCGAGCTGCATGTGGCTCGCGAGCCGCAGTTTGCCGACCACTGTCCTAACACACACCCACCCACTCAATGTCCATGAAGACTTGCATGAAGGATGTCAAAAAGACCTGGCTACACGTGATGCCGCAGTCACTATAATGAGCAAAGAACTGGTATGTTTTCCAGGTGAAGCAATGCACTGTAAAGCTCTTGACCTTCTGGGTCGTGATCATACTTGTTACCAGGGGTCCTCAAACTTTTTACACAGGGGGCCAGTTCACTGTCCCTCAGACCGTTGGAGGGCCGGACTATAGTTTAAAAAAAACAAAACTATAAACAAATTCCTATGCGCACTGCGGGCCTGAGACAAGTTGGCTGCTAAGCAGGACAGGCAGTGACACCCGGCGGGCCGGATAAATGTCTTCGGCAGGCTGCATGTGGCCCGCGGGCCGTAGTTTGAGGACGCCTGTTAGACCACCAATCTTCTGAACAAGGCCTGAAACCATTTACAAGGCAGAATGAGAGGGTTAAGCAGGAACCATTTGAAAGGCAAGAGATGGTGTCTTTGACACTGTGAACTGTTTGCCTGTGGGTTCCTCAGGAAAGCCCAGTGATGCTTGGAGGAGACCACCTCACGGGCGGGCTTCCCCAGCAGCTACCACAGGCTCCCCACGTGTGCGAGTGGAGAGGAGAGAGGATAATGGGAACATATGTTGGAAGATTAAACCGTAATCCCAGCCCTCCTGCTGCCCCTGCTGTAATGACATGCCATCACATTCAGAGGCCGCCAGCTGCTCAGGGCCTGAGCCAGGAATCTCCCAGTTGTCCACTGTCTCCGGGCGGGAGCGCTCTGACCGAAGGGCACAGCCACACGCATATGGATGAGATGGAAACTGTGTAGACCTGAACCAGGAGGTCACGGTTCCATTCCTGGTCAGGGCACATGCCTGGATTGTGGGCTCCATCCCCAGCGTGGGGTGGGCAGGAGGCAGCCAATCAATGATTCTCTCTCATCATTGATGTTTCTATCTCTCTCTCCCTTTCTCTTCCTCTTTGAAATCATTGAAAATATGTTTTTAAAAAGCACTCAAATATATACCTGTTTTCATAGTAATACTCTTACCATCTGCTAAACCAGTCCCCAGGTAACTAAATTATTTTCACTTCATTGAGCTGCCGAGTTCCTTCCAGTCAGAGCTAGCGGATGCTCTCAGCGGGCCAGCGTTTTGCTGTGGAAATGTAACATACATCCGGCGGAAACTCCCTGGAACTAACACAACGTCTAGTCTTGCAGTTCTTTGAAAACAAGCCAGGTAAATGTACGCGTGACCATTGACATGCGGACCAGGGAACTGGGGACCAGAGGATTCCCTCCCGAGTTTGGCTTCGCGGCTGCAAACCAGAGAACACAGAAGCCAGCCTCGTTTGGCTTTGTTTTCCCCGGGAGCCCACTGGGGCTGCGGCGAGGCCTCACTGTGTCTGCGTGGGTCTCTGCTGACGGGCCGTGTTGCTTCTGGCAACAAGGAGGGGACCCTGTCCGGGCAGCGTGCTAATGAGCTGGAGGGAACGCTGCCCACAGAGGCGAGGCCCTGCCTCCCACAGGGCAAAGCCCGGCCGTGGTCCAATTCGCCAGGCTCACAGCCTGGAGGGGGGGACACCTGCACCGTGAATCAGACGTGGCCTCCTGCGAGGCTGAGAGGGGATGGACCGTGATTAGGGCTGCTGTGCCAACAGAAAACGGTGTTGCTTCAAATATTCATTATGGCCACGCCCTGCTGGCCGCGAGCTCGCCGTGGCTTATAACATGGGGCTCACTGCTTTATAACAAGTCACTGTTTTCAAATGCAAGTTAGAAGCCATCAGGGGAAAAAGCCATCAGGAATGCGTTGGTTCTGTGCACGTGGATGCAACGCATGTGCTGTATAACAGATCATCTAATTCACCCGATGAAGATGGCCCATGGCCCACCGGTTCTTACCCACGCTCTAGGTCGCCTTGCTGTGAAGTCGCATCTCTGGTCCCAGCACGTCGGCAAGGGTAGCAGAAACACATGATAGAGTCACATACTTCAGAAAAGCGGAGAAATGTGCAGCCACATTTGTAATTCTGAGGTCAACCTAAAGGATGATCATTTTCAGGAAATAAGTAGGAACAGGATTATTGAACATCTCTTTTCTTTTCCCCCAGAAGAAAAGGAATTTCCAGAATAAAATCTTTTTCCGGAATCATTGACATCACATTTGTTAGCTATCAATTCGGGCTTCCTGGCTAGACTAATGAATACATGGTTACCAAAATCTGCATAGCATCATTATAGCTGACTTCACTGACGCCCGTCAATCAAAGAAGCCCTGTCGCAGAAGCAGCCCCCTCCTCAGCTTAGCCAGCAGACACTGCTGAACAACACGTTAGCAGTCTTCCTTTCCCGTGCCCGCCCTTCCTCTCGCTGCTGACACACACAGACACGCACTGTAATTTATTATAAACATGACAATCTGGGTGGAGAGTAAACTCATGGAAATAAAAAAACTTGCTCACTGTGCTGAGATACAGAAGGAAGCAAACTGGGCTCACAGAGGACAGGAAGGAGAGGAGAGCAGAGACACCTGCCCCCCGGAACGCCCCCCTATTCCCACAAGAGCAGGCTAGCCAGGGAACCGGCCCAGGCTCCCACCAGCAGGTGCTCCTGTGCCCCACCTGGGACTCGGTGCCCCCAGGGGCTCCACACCCCAGGGCTGTGAACCTGACCCAGCAAGGTGCCCAGCACAAATCAGTGTCTCCTCCCATTCCTTTCAGTTTGCAGTGCGCCCTTCTGAGACGCGGAGCAATCGCCCCACTTTACAGAAGAGAGAACGCAGGGTGAATATAAGCAATCTGTCCAAGATCAGAGAGGGTTATTTCTACAAGAAACGGAAGTGTGCGATGTCTTTAACCACTGTCCTAAAAATACTTCAATATGTCTTTAAATTCTCTAAAAGTGAATTTCTGCATTCCTCCCCACCTCCAGCCTCCCACAGGCCCAGCACCATCTGAAGGTGAAAAGGTCACCCGAGACGGTGTCTTCTCTGACGACCCACGCCCCTTCCCAGGGCTTATGCTGTGAGCAGTGGCTCGCACACACTCTGATGTAAAACAAGGTGACATTTCCCATGAGGGACAGGAAACTGCATCCAGCTACGACTCGAACCATTTCTTTAGGGCAGCTGAGCTGCTGCGTGCCCTGACTCTTCCCGGAGTAGCAGCCCTCACAGGCACAGCCCTGCTGTGACCTTCCTGTGCCCTCTGAGGCCCTGCATGGGTGGCAGTGACCTCTACACGCTCAGGCTTAGCATCTTTGCTCAATAGGAATAACACCATCTACTTGTTTTATAAAAAAAACAACAAAACAACAACAGTTGATTGAAGTAAAATTGACTTAGAAAAAGCTGCCTATATTTAATGCATACTACTTGATGAGTCTGGAGGTTAAGTATACACCCGAGATTCCATCATGATCACCAATGCCATAAACACATCCATCACCTCCTAAAGTTTCCTCCTGCCCTCTTTATTTGTGCATGTTTATTTGTGCGTGGTAAGAACACAACATACGTTCTGCCCTCTTAGCAAATTTTTAAGTATGTAATACAGAATTAGTAACCTGGGGGACACTACGCTGAGTGAATTAAGCCAGACAGAAGGACAAATACAGTATGATCCGGCTTATATGAGGAGTCTAAAGTAAACTATCTGCCTATTTGGGGATGATCTGGGTGTGGGCCATGTGCAATATCCCATTTAACTCTCACAACCCCCATTCATTCATTCATTGAACAAATGCTTATTAAACACCTCTGACAGGCTGCTCTACAGAGCAGTGAACCAAACAGGGAGGCAGATTGGAGCTGACAGGTTAGAGAGGGAATCATTGTAAGGAGGCATCAGTAAAGGTCAGCAGGGAGCATGACGTGTGGGGCTGGGGACATTTCTGAGACAGGGTGAAGTCAGTCCTGGTGGAAGGATGACAAGAGTTGGCTGGGTCAACAAAGGATGGGAGCGGAGGGAGGAGCAGGTTGCCCAGGCAGGGGCAGAGCAGACACCTAAGGACAAAGGCTCAGCTCATAGTTAGAGACAAGGAAAGGGAGAAAACAAGGATGAGAGCAGCAATGGGCACCGTGCCCGTGGGTGGTGAACAGTCCACCACGATAGGGCTAAGAGTTCCAGAGATAAGAGGCGAGCTGGAGAGAAAGGTGTCCTATAGCGTGGACAAGGGTGGGGGGGGGCATTGAAGGGTTAAGCAAATCGAGACATGACCATATTTGCATTTTTGATAGACAGCTCTGGCTGTAGTGTGGAGTGCATTGAGAAGGTTCTTTCTAAGACGGTGGAAGAGGGGGTTCCTATGAAATGGAGAGAGCTGGATGGACACAATGATACCTCTAGAAACAACACATGGCCGAAACCGGTTTGGCTCAGTGGATAGAGCGTCAGCCTGCGGACTGAAAGGTCCCAGGTTCGATTCTGGTCAAGGGCGTGTACCTTGGTTGCGGGCACAACCCCAGTAGGAGGTGTGCAGGAGGCAGCTGATCGATGTTTCTCTCTCATCGATGTTTCTAACTCTCTATCCCTCTCCTTTCCTCTCTGTAAAATATCAATAAAATATATTTTAAAAAAAAGAATAGAAAAAAAAAAAAGAAAAGAAACAACACATGGAGGTGAAGGATTGAATTGGGAAGTGGGGGCAGAAAGAGACCAGAAAACACCCAAGTTTCTGGCTTGGGCAACGTGATGGAAGATGTTACCATACTCCTGAGAGAGAAATTCTAGGCGGTAAAACAGGTGTAGGGGCAAGGAATTCATTCGCATCTGGAACCCTGCTGAGTTGAGAAATCCATGGAACAACCAAATGGAGTTGACTCATGGGCCAGGGTGGCTCACACTGCAGATGCTCGGGAGAAAGATCAGGAAATCAGTGCAGCTTGGGGAGTTATCGGGATGGGGCAGGGCTGAAACGATAGACGTGGCTGAGATAGTTCAGGACTTTGTGCAAATTGAAAAGAGGTCCTTGGACAGCCCATGGCCAAGCCTCAGCCCGAGGCTGTGCTCAGACCACATCAGGAGGGGAAGAAAGGCCTGTGTGAGAATAGCTGGCTGCAGTCTCTGAGAAAGGGGTGATCCTTGTTCCCTAGATAAGGTGCAACCCCGAGAGTCTGGGTTGTCCCAGTGAAGCGTCAGCTTTGGGGGTAAATATGAGCTCCTCCTTCGCTCTTCCTTCTGCTGAAACCAGCAGTCCACAGCCTCGGGACACGTGTCCTTTTGATTTTATTTTGACTGTGGTAAACACACATAACATAAAATGTGTCATCTTAACGAAGTACAGAGCTCAGAGGTGTCGAGCACATGCACTCTGTAGTGCAGCCACCCCCAGAACTTTCCACGCTCCCGAACTCTATAGCCTCTAAACAATGACTCCCCATGGTCCCCCAGCCCCTGGTGCCTCCGTTTGTTCTCCTTTCTGTCTCCGTGAACTCGACTCCTACCGATTCCTCAGATCAGTGGAATCACACAGTGTTCGTCATTTCTCCACTGGCTTTCTTCACTCAGCATTATGTCTTCAAGATTCACCCCTGTTGTCGCGTGTTTCAGAATCTCCTTCCTTTTTTAAAAATATTTTTTATTCATTTCAGAGAGGAAGGGAGGAGGAGAGTGAGAGAAACATCCATGATGAGAGAGAATCATTGATTGGCTGCCTCCTGCACGCCTCACACCAGGGATCGAGCCCGAAACCCGGGCATATGCCCTGACCGGGAATCGAACCAACCGTGACCTTCTGGTTCATAAATCAACACTCAACCACTGAGCCACTCTGCTGGGCTTCTTCCTCTTTAAGGCTGAATAATATTCCACTGTATGTGAACCACACTTTGTTTATCCATTCATTTGTTGCTGTGTGAGTGTGTGTGTGTGTGAGTGTGTGTGTGAGTGTGTGTGAGTGTGTGTGTGAGTGTGTGTGTGAGTGTGTGTGTGTGTGTGCGTGTGTGAGTGTGTGTGTGTGAGTGTGTGTGTGAGTGTGTGTGTTTGAGTGTGTGAGTGGGTGTGAGTGTGTGTGTAGGAGTGTGTGTGTGTGTGTGTGAGTGTGTGAGTGTGTGTGTGAGTGTGTGTGTGAGTGTGTGTGTGTGAACAAGTTAGTCCACTGGGACAGAAACTCAAGTGAGACTGCTGGATCACACACACAGGGGGAAAAAGAGCTCGTGTTGCTTTATTTGGCCCCAGCCTGGAGCCTGCACGGAGGAGTACCCACTCTGCCTCACCCAGGTACCTCTTCCCGCTGCCCGTGGCTCATGCCAAAGGCGCCCGGTAGAAAATCACCTCCCTGTCCCGGACGCGCCTGGGGCTCAGTCACACACGCAGTCTGTCACCCCTACTCGCTGGCGCAGACGGCGCAGCAGCCCGTGTTCTGGGGACGCTGGCTGAGAGGTGGTAATTGACCGGCCCCCAGATGTGCTGGGAGAGATGGCAGGAGAGGTGAGGGCGTTCTGATCACGGGGCACTCCTCTCAGGGGGAAAGGCTTAACAGAGACTTCCATGGAAGGAGCACGCGGCCCGGGTTACCACGGAGATGCTCGCCACAGCCGGGGGGAGAGGAGTGACTGTCTGTCTCTGAGAGGGGGGGTGGGGGCGCCCCACAGAGCACCCTGTGTGAGCAGGCCCGCCGTGGAGCCACTAATAAATTTTACCCAGAAAAATCTGAGACTCCCCAAGGAAATACAGCCAAGTGAGTTAAGAATTGTTGCTTTTTAAACATGCACCTCAAAATAAAATACAGCCCTAGCTGGTTTGGCTCAGTGGATAGAGCATCGGCCTGTGGACTGAAGGGTTCCAGGTTTGATTCTGGTCAAGGGCACATGCCCGGGTTTTGGGCTCGTTCCCCAGTGGGGGGCATGCAGGAGGCAGCAGATCAATGATTCTCCCTCATCATTGATGTTTCTATCTCTCCCTCTCCCTCTCCCTTCCTCTCTGAAATCAATAAAACTATATTTTAAAAATAAATAAATAATAAAATACAAATATATGTGAAGGAATACGTTCAGCTATCAACCCACCTATAATTTTCTTTTATCTGTATAGTGGGAAGTGTCCATGGAATGATGAATGTTTAGACTGTTAAAGATGTGGGTTAGCATTTCAGGCTGAGCTCCCGCTCCTGGGAAACCTTTCCGACTTTCAGACCTCAGGTTCAATGTCACCCCTCAGAGAGTACTTCCTTGACCAACCGCCAGCCTATCTTATTCAACACGGCACTGAGTATTACCCGATATGTTCTTGTATATTCATTTATTTATCAAATCCCCTCTCTAGCGTGTGAGCCCCATGAGTACAAGACCCTTGCCCACCTTCACTCCTGTGCCCCCTCAGCACCCAGAACATCTCTGGCACATCCTAGGTGCTCAATAAATATCGGACAGAGCCTAGCAGTTTCCAGAAGGGCTGGGTGTGCGATGCAGATGGGTGATCTCCCCAGGACTTAGCCTGGTGCCATTTTCTGTGGTGAGTGGAGTGTGGAATGGACAGCATCCATGTGTTGCCGCTCAGCAATGAACACACCTGTAAACAATAGTAAAAACAGAGCCACCTTAAATCGGAGCCAGAGCTGCCATCCCAGAGGACCTGCCTGGAGCGTCTTCACAAACCTCGGAATGTTAGAACAGGCAAGACAACCTTTGACTGGACCTGAGCAACCTTGTCTCCCAAAGACCTGTCGGCAAGGATAACAAGAAAGCAGGTCTGGTGACAACTGGATGGAAAGGTAGAAACGTTATTTAGAGTTAGCATCACTGTGTTATGTCATCACAGCAATGCCTTCCTTCTGTGATGTTGTTATTCCCCTTCCCTTTCCCATCAACGCCCTGGCCTTTGTCTTCAAATCAGAACAGGATTTGGACTTCTGCCTGAATCAAAGGGTCCCCACTAGCTCTTCTCACTGACCTCAGATCAGCGCTTTCTGCCTCTACCTTGGAAAGGCCTTTTTGAAGTGAACGCACCTGCTCTGTGTCCTGCTCGGTGAGCATCCACAGAAGTCCTCTAAGCTGGTCTCCTTTAAAGCAGGCACCGTATTAAGCTTTCTCAGTAGAGGGCGCTGGAGGGACGCCAGAAGGAAAAGGCTTCCTGCTACTTCCAGCATAGAAGGGGTCCAGATGCAGGCGCGAGGACATCCGGGGAACCGGGGCCAGACAGTGTCCCAGGGCCCATCCCTCTGAGATCTTGCAGCCTCGGCCTGGTGACGAGCTTTCTGCAGCTTTCTCCTGCAACCTCGTGCTCAGGCTCGAAGGCTCCTGTAGCACCCACATCTGCTGCACCCCTGGGAGTGCTCTGTGGCCCAGCAGCTCCACACCAGCTTCGGCCTGGCTGTCCAGTGGACAAACCTCACTTTCTCCATAAGATCCAAACTCCCAAGTCTGCCCTTCCCCGGTGTTCCCTTATGTCAGTGGTCGGCAAACTCATTAGTCAACAGAGCCAAATATCAACAGGACAACGATTGAAATTTCTTTTGAGAGCCAAATTTTTTAAACTTAAACTTCTTCTAACACCACTTCTTCAAAATAGACTCGCCCAGGCCGTGGTATTTTGTGGAAGAGCCACACTCAAGGGGCCAAAGAGCCGCATGTGGCTCGCGAGCCGCAGTTTGCCGACCACAGCCTTATGTCATAGTTATTCTGCTGCCATTGCCAGGAGTTCTTTACATTAAACTTCCCTGTTTTGCCCACTATGTGTCCTCTATCTCCTCATTAGACTCAGACTTCTAACCACAAAGGTCCTACTCAGGGAATGTCATTAAGTTGTTCTTTGCCTGGAGGGGTCACTTATGTGGCCACTGGGGTCTGAGCAACTGACCCCAGGATGGCCCATGCATCAGCTGGTGAGAGATAATGAGGGGCCAGGTTAACAAGTGTTAATCAGCTAAACTAATTCGTGTGTTTTTTCCTCTGGCTTTGGTGAGAAATACAAAGATCAGGCTGTCTAGCTCAGGAGACCACATTCTTCATCATTTACATAGAATTAAAATACGTACCCATAGAACAAGAGTACACCTTTTACAAAGATAACCTTCAAGCTAAAAGACACACATTGAACACATTGCTATAGTACTAGAGGCCCAATACACGAAATTCGTGCAAGAGTAGGCCTTCCTTCCCCCGGCTGCTGGCACTGGTTTCCCTCTGGCACCAGGGACCCGGGCTTCCCTCGCAGCCCCAGCTTCGTCTGGAAGGTCATCTGGAAGGACGTCAGGTCTAATTAGCATATTACACTTTTATTATTATAGATAATTGCCTGTGGACAAGGTGTGACTGGAAGTGGGGGGTGAAAACCAAAAAAAAGTGAACACATTAATTAATAACAACAAAATAAGAAGGGGGTATGCAAACATGTGTACACAGTTATGAAAATTAGTGGGATTGACCCAATGCTATGTGTGTTTGTGTTGGTGCATGAGGTTTAAGATAACAGTGACAGTGATGGTGTTCAAGATGGTGGTGACAGCGATGGTGTTCAAGATGGTGGTGACAGTGATGGTGTTCAAGATGGTGGTGACAGCCTGGCTGGTTTGGCTCAGTGGATAGAGCGTCAGCCTGTGAACTGAAGGGTCCCAGGTTCAATTCCAGTCAAGGGCACATGCCCAGGTTGTGGGCTTGATCCCCAGTTGGGGGTGTGCAGGAGGCAGCCGATCAATGATTCTCTCTCATCATTGATGTTTCTATCTCTCTCTCCTCTCTTTCTCTCTGAAATCAATAAAAATATATTTTTAAAAAAAGATGGTGGTGACAGCGATGATGGTGACAGTGGTGGTGTTCAAGAGGATGGTGACAGCGATGGGTGTTCAAGATGGTGGTGACAGCGATGGTGGTTACAGTGATGGTGGTGACAGTGATGGTGTTCAAGATGGTGGTTACAGTGATGGTGTTCAAGATGACGGTGACTGTAACAATGTTCTCTGCACAGAAGGACCAGAGGGAACCACAGCCCAGCGCAGATGAGGCAGGAGGTATTCGAGCCTTGATGAAGTGATCCGATGCCTCTCTGCTGTCATAAAAGCAGAACCCATGGAATGTAGGCAACATGAAGGTTGAAATTTGGTTCAGCATCTACTAGTAGGACACAGCCTGGCACACAGATGATAGTTATAGATGCTTTGTGTTTACTGAATGAATGAATGAATGAATGAATGAATGGAACAGGGACAATTGTTTTTCTGGGAGGTCACAGCCAATGAGGGGGTTGAGGGCCTGTGATAAGGAGCATCTTCCACAAGTGCCCAGGTAGCCATCCAAATGGATAAAGAAAAAATATATGAGTTACTTGTTAAGGCAAGCCTCTTGCTGTTTTTAAATTTTGAATATAAATCTTTCAAGGAGCACATGTACCACCAACCATGATTTTACATCCGTTTGGGGACGAGCCCATCCGGTGTCCAAATAAGCCCTTTCCCATTAGCTTTTCTGTCCTTTGGAGGAAAGGGAGGCTATCCAATATTTAATACCACGTCAAAATCAGGAATCGATTTGAAATGCTAACATGAAATTAGCATACATCAAGCCAAAACTACCATCTTAGGAATAGCTGCTTGCGCTTCACTCTAGCCAGAAATACACCCTAGCACCTGACCAGCATCCAGTCACTAGAACAAGCCCTAAATTAGTATGTGTGCTCATAAGATGCCCTTAATAAAATCTTCAGCGAGACATTTAAAAGTCAAGCACACAGGAGTATTAAAATGGCCCTCCACATCCAAGCACATGACGAGCTTTATGAAGTCAGTGCCGTCTCTAGCACTAATTTGGTCTGTGTGGCTTAATCAATAGATACCCACGCCCTGCTCTCTCCCTCTCGTATTTTCAGTCATGCCAGGAGAGATCAGCTTCCAGCATACCAGAAGGTCTCCCCCAGTGTTTCCAAGTGGCAGTTTGAATCTCATGCATAATATTCCGTAATTGCCGAACATCTGGCCTGACACCCGTTTCTTGGGGATGGGAAGAAACACAACCACCTCAGCCCTGGTTCCAGTCCCCAGCGTCAGCAAGCTGGTATTTCTCACTTCCCGCTGAAACGCACGCTGTGTGCACAGATGTGATTATATAATTACAGTCAAATGGCAACCGCAGTGTGAGTCTTGAATTACTTGTCCTCAAACGCGTAGAGCTATTGATAATCACACCGAGCCTGGGGAATGGAGCACGTGTGGACAAAGGCAGACTCATTTCTAGCTCAGGGACTGAGACTTAAATGAAGCAGCATGAGGGGGCAGGTGCCATTTATGGGCAGAATAGCCCCCACCACCCACAGCCAGAAGTGAGAGCTTAGAGCAATGACCCCATAAAGGGGCAAGCCTTGTCCTAGCCCGTTTGGCTCAGTGGATAGAGTATTGGCCTGCAGACTGAAGGGTCCCAGGTTCAATTACGGTCAAGAGCACATGCCCGGGTTGCTGGCTCGATCCCCAGTAGGGGGCATGCAGGAGACAGTCGGTCAATTATTCTCTCTCATCGTTGATGTTTCTGTCTCTCTTCCCCTCTCCCTTCCTCTCTGAAATCAATGAAAATATACACTGAGTGGCCAGATTATTATGATCTCTGAAAGCATAATAATCTGGCCACTCGTGTATGTGTGTGTGTGTGTGTGTGTGTGTGTGTGTGTGTGTGTGTGTGTGTATTAGAGGTCCAGTGTATGAATTCGTGCATGAGTGGGGTCTGGCCAGGGGGAGGGGACATAGGCGGTTGGCCGGCCTGCCTGCTGGTCAAACTTTTGGTCGAGGGGATAATTTGCATATTAGCCTTTTATTATATAGGATATACACTGAGTGGCCAGATTAATATGTGTTCAGAGATCATAATAATCTGGCCACTCAGTGTATAAGAAAGAAAGAAAGAAAGAAAGAAAGAAAGAAAGAAAGAAAGAAAGAAAGAAAGAAAGAAGGGAGGGAGGGAGGGAGGGAGGGAGGGAGGGAGGGAGGGAGGGAGGGAGGGAGGGAGGGAGAAACCTTCTGCTTGGCTGGTAGCAATAAACCACCAGCCATTCTTGGCAGAAAGCGGGGAGGCTGAAAAGAGCCCTAAGGCCAGTTCCCTCTGTTCACTGGCTGGGTTGAGTATGTGAGCACCTTAGAGAGGAGTGGCTACCAAAGGAAGGATTTTGGAGGGAGCCTAGGCTTACTGATATGAATAAAATAGTTCTTTTCATATTGGCAGAGCTGGGTTTTACTTCCAGGAAGGGGAAGTTGAGAACTAAACTGGCAAGTAGTTTATTCCTCAAGAGAATTAATGTAAGGCTCAGGGATGAAGGCAAGGGCTCGCCTGTTTGTTCAGTGGCCAATCAGGTGCAGCGGTGACAAGGCCCCCAAGAAGCTCCTGTGGGCTGGGCCACAGTGCAGGGTGATTCAGGCCCTGAGCTTTAGGGTCAGAAAGACCTAGGTTTGAATCCCATCTCAGTATAAACTTTATCGAGTCGCTTCAACTTACCCATGAAATATAGTCTATCAGACAATCGTTTCCATTCCTACTATATTGTCCATTACTCTAGGACAGTGGTCGGCAAACTCATTAGTCAGCAGAGCCAAATATCAACAGTACAGCGATTGAAATTTCTTTGGAGAGACAAATTTTTTAAACTTAAACTTCTTCTAATGCCACTTCTTCAAAATAGACTCGCCCAGGCCATGGTATTTTGTGGAAGAGCCACACTCAAGGGGCCAAAGAGCTGCATGTGGCTCACGAGCCGCAGTTTGCCGACCACGGCTCTAGGACTTCTGCATTAAAGGTCCCAGACCTTCGGAGTCCGAGGAGCTGAGCTAAGATTTGGGAGACAGATGTTAGCAGATACAGGACCATCTGACTCTCATATCCACAGAATGAGCTCATAAGTATCCCCTCCCCTTCATCATGTGTCATGAGGATGAGACAGCTTCGCCCGGGCCCCATCCCCCCGTTTACATTCTGGGCCCTTTTCCTGCCTCTTTTCAGCTCTTCATCTTTTGAAGAGTTCTCCTTTTGTTCCATACCTAACTTGTTAAAAATTGTAACGTTGGTTAAGCATCATCCCGTGCACTGAGAGGTTGCTGGTTCGACCCTTGTCCTTCCTCTCTCTAAAATCAATAAAAACATATTTTAAAAATTTTTTAAAGAATTGATAGATAATTAATCACCAACACATTCATATCGAGCACCCTCACTGTCCTTAAGACTTTTCTACTTAGCCTGTTGAACAAATGTTTATAAGGCACTGTATTAGTTCCCTGGAGATTGCTGTAACAAATAACCACAGACTGAGATTGAAACCAACACACGTTTATTCCCTCACAGTTCTGGAAGTCAGAAGTCGAAAGCCAAGGGGTTGGCAGGGCTGCATTCCTTCCAGAACCATCAGGGAGGATCTGTTTCCTTGCTTTGTCCTGGTGGCTGCCGCGTTCCTTGGCTCATGACCTCTTCTTCCATCTTCAAGGTTCACCACTCTAACCTCTGGTTTCATCCCCACGTTGCCTCTTTCTGCTGTGTCACTTCTGCCTCCTTCTTACACCCAAATAATCCCCCCAACTCAACGTCCTTAATTTCATCTCATCGGCAAAGTCCCTTGTTCCGTATCAGGCAACCTAGTCGCAGGTTCTGAGGACTGAGATGTGGGCGTCCTTGGGTGGGGCCATTATTCACCTGCCACAGGCATCAGCCATGAGGCTTGTTTCTGTACAGGCGGGGGTGTGCACAGATTTAAAACCCCCATCTCTGCCTCCTGGACGCTCAAAGTGGGTAAGTGGTACCAGGCTAGCCCTCCCACCGTGAATCACTATCAAACTGGACACAGTGAGTGACACACCTGCTTGCAGATGCGGGACATCAGACTTGCAGGCCTGAGGAATCTGAGAGAGGAGGAATGAGGGGAGTCCTGCAATGTCCCCAGTTTTCTGCCTTATGGCCCTTTCCGGATCATGGCAGAGGCGAGGCGAACCCACGCAGAGCAGTGATCTTGCTAAGTGGAGAACATCGAGATTGTAGTTTTGATGCTAAGACAATGAGAGTGTGTGACACAGAACTTGACCAAAGGGGCTCCAGAAATCTGTATAGGGGTCTCCTTGCGTCTGGCTCAATACTAAGCTGTGTGTATATAAGAAAACCCCAAAGGCCAGGCAAAGAATGGCTATCAGATTCTGGAACTTGCAGGGGGCCGGACACCTAGGTGTTCCAACCTGCCCCAATGGTTTGAGAATCTTGTGCCGAAGCCTGTTCTTGCCTTTCCACCGCGCTCCGTCCCGGCGGCATCAGCCGTGTTGTAGTAACCAGCCCCTCCAGAGATGACAGTGACAGAAGACTATCTTGCTGTTTGTCATTCTGGACAATAGCTTAGAATTGTAAGATGGACTTCCAGGACCCAAGTTTCTCCAAAGAGAAACGCCACCTTGAGAACGAACTCCTGCCCCTTATCCTCTGCCCCTTCTACAGCAGTGTGGTCCCAAGAAGAAACCAGACACCAGAGCCCATGATGCTGGCCTCAGGTCCCCTCCCTGCCCCGTACCCACTGGAATGTGGGCAGTCATACACCTTCCAAAGTGGCACTTCCCACAACCGTTTCTGTGAATATGATAAAAGCAGGTGACGCAGAAGGTGGTGGTGAGGCCTGGGATGGAATACGCCCAGAACGTGGGGACAGACCGAGCTTCCGGGCACACAGTGGGGCCTGTCCTGCGCCCCAGCCTCCCAGCAGGCCCAGCCCCCTCCTGCCTCACTGTCTCCTCCACCAGCCCCAGCACCTTCGGAGCCGGAGCCTCTCCTCCCTGCAGACGGGTGTTCCTCGCGGCTGCACTGACACCAGGCCTGACAAGGTCCCGGCCTCGCAGATGACCCTTCTGTCCTCAGGTCACTGCTCAGGGTTCCATGACACCACTTACCTCCTCTGCCCTCGCGTCCTGCATGTACAGCTCAGCCTCCCTTCCCTGAGCTCCAGGCTCACACGCCCAACCGTGCACAGGGCGTCTCTTTCGGATGTTGTGCCGGACATCTTTCACGTGTCACCTCGCGTCCTCTCGGCCGCCTTTTTCTGGCCACGGCTGCCAGCCGGCTGCCCACGGAGGAGGTGAGGCACCGGCCAGGCCTGCACACCCTCGCCTCTTGCCCAGGACTTCTCCGCAGCTGGAAGGTGGGGAATCTGAGGGAGCCCGCTGGCTGGGCCCAGTGGGAGCAGTGGTACACATGGGACGGACATCAGGGGGTGGGGGGAACATGCCCTGGGGTGACCCCTGAGAGTGGGGAATGGGGGATGGGGGGTGATCACCCCTCCCCACTCCCCAATGAGACTGAGCCCAGAGGCCCTCAGTGGGAACTTGAGACCACGCCCACAGAGTGGCTTTCCTCCCCCGGGGCCTCACGTCTCCCCAGGCCCTGGGGCCACGTCTCCAGATCAACTATGTGCATCTATGCGCTTCTCACACTCTCTCTTTAGTAAAAACCTACCCCTTGAGTTATGGGCAGTGAAGAGTATAGGGAAGGGTATGGGTGTTGGGGTGAGAAATTCCTCAACAAATACCAGTGTCTTCTCAGTCCCTCCATCTCCAAACCTCCTGGGGCGGGGGAGGGGGGGAGAAATTCAAAATTGTCTCTGCGTCTGAAACTTCACCACTGAAAGGGACAAGGCTTTTTCCTCTTTGTATTCTGAAGTTGGTTCAGGAAGAAGTCTGGGGTCATTTCTGTCCATCTGGCGCCGGCCTCCAGGCAGCGGAATGCGGCTCAGCCAGGCTCCCCCGGCCGAGGAGGTGACGGGAGCGCACAGGGAACCTCAGCCGCCCACGGGCCGAGCACTTCCCAAGCAGCCCTCTTGCCAACTGGGCTTTGGCTTCGCCCTTGCCAGTGACTCTCTTGATCACGGCCTGGAAGAGGCGTTTTGGCAGGAAAGGGAATGGCGGGTGAGTCTGCCGTGATGTTCCCATCCTGGCCGGTGGAGAGGACAGGCAGAAAACAAGCGCTGGAGGCAGCAGTGGTTACCTTGCAGGGCGCTCCTCCCCCAGACACCCACCTCTTGTCGCCCAGCATTCTGGGCAGCTGCCTCTCCACCCCACGCTGCCCACCGCCAGCTGCTGGCTTCATAGTCTCATTTCACAAACATGTGTTGGGCCCAGCACTGTTCTAAGTGCCTCGTGTATGTGAACGGTATACCACCTGTAGGTTGATATTATTATTAGACTAGTGACCTGGTGCACAAAATTCGTGCACATTAAAAGGGAATTAATTAGAGGGAATACTTTAATATTGCTATTTGCCCTTTCTCTATAATAGAAGTGTCAGAGATGAAAGAAAATTAGTAAAATGTATATGAAAACCTTCCTCCTGTCAGAGTCTGGGGCATACCACAGGACCCAGAGTCAAGTCCCCGCCCACCCACATGCACCTCAAAATGGCATGAGACCCAGACCCAGCCACCCCCCCTCCCCCCACCATTGGGCTAGATCCAGACCTGGCCAGTCCCACCTTGTCAAGCCCTGCTGGGCAGGGGGCGTAGCCTCAGGTCCCCTGGCCCAGTGCCAGGACGGGGTGTGTGGCCTGAGGTCCCCCAGCCCAGACCCGGGCGGGGGGCATGCCTTGAGGTCCTCCATCAAGCCCTGCCAGGTGGGAGACATGGCCTGAGATTCCCTGTCAAGACCCGCTGGGTGGGGGGCATGGCCTGAGGTCCCCCGTCAAGGCCCACCAGGCGGGGGGGGGGGGGGCACAGCCCCAGGTCCCCCGGCCCAGCATGGGGGGGGGGCAGCCTCAAGTCCCCTGTCAAGCCCCACTGGGCGAGGGCGTGGCCTGAGTTCCCCTGACCCAGCATATGGGGTTGCACCTTGAGGTCCCCCGTCAAGCCCTGCTGGGTGGGGGACATGGCCTGAGGTCCCCTGTCAAGCCCCGCCATGCGGGGGGTTCGGTCTGAGGTCCCCTGGCCTGGTGCCAGGGTGGCCTGAACTCCCCTGTCAAGCCCCACCTGGTGGGGGGTGTGGCCTGAGGTCCCCCGGCCTGGCGCTGGGGCGGGGGGAGCAGCCTGAGGTCCCCTAGCCCAGCACCAGGATGGGAAGCACACCTTGAGGTCCCCCATCAAGCCCTGCTGGGTGGGGGGCATGGCCTCAGGTCCCCTGGCCTGGCACTGGGGCAGGGGGTGTGGCCTGAGGTCCTCCAGCCTGACGCCAGGGAAGGGGTCGTGGCCTGAGGTCCCCTGCCAAGCCCTGCCGGGTGGGGGGCACAGTCTGAGGTCCCCTGTCAAGCCCCATGGGGGTGGGGGAGGGTGTAGCCTCAGGTCCCTGCTGATTGCTCATTAAGGCTCCTTATGGGAACTTGGCCTCAGCTGTGGGTGCAGCCATCTTTGTGATGGAGTGATGGTCAATTAGCATATTCCCTCTTTATTAGATAGGATCCATTTTTACAGATGACAAGACTGAGGCTCAAGTTCAGAAACTTGCCCAAGGCCACACAGTGGGCAGCCAGCGAAGCCAGGCTTCCTGCTGCAGCCTCTGTTCCAGATCCATCCGTGTACTCCACCACACAGAGCTCTTTCCACCTTGAGGTGGACTAGCCTGCATCTCGCCCCTCAGGGCCCACGGTGGTCAAGGAGCTGGTCCGATCGCCCTCTGCTAGTGGGAAGGAGTCAGGAGACAATCTCCAGAAGTGCCTGTACCCAGGGCCTTCCAGAACCGACTCTCTTCCATTTGTCCTTGAAACTCAGAAGCAGAGCTCCCAGGGGAGATTTTTCTGGCTCCTTTAAACCAACACACCTGTGTCAAGGGGCCACTGTGTTCCAGGTTCTCCCACACTAGTCCTTCCAGAGAACCCAAGGCAGCCGTCTCTCCTTGCTGGTTCTGAGGGCTGCTGGGCAGATGATGTGGGGATGGGGAGAGGGCTGTCTGTTTGGGACGAGGAGGGTTTCTCAGAGCATCTGAGGCCCAAGGTCGGCAGCTGGTCTTGGACAGAGCATCGGGAAGGCACAGTCTCCCGTGTCCTTGGGTTTCTTGCTGTTGGTCCCCAGGAACATTTGCTTTGCGGATATTTGTGTTTATTTGGTTATAAACGCCCACCTGGCTCCCAAATAGCTGGCTGTCAGCACTGGGGCACCGTGATGGCAGAAACACTAGGTGCTGGATGTGGACAAACAAACCAGGGAGGATGGTGGCTAGGTTGTCATTTGGAGGAAAGAGAAGAGGAATTGGGATCCCAGGCATCTCTGAAAAGTAAGAGGGATGGGAAAGAGAGAGAGCAGTGAACCTTGAAAATCAGCACTGTCTTGCACCCGAAAGGCGGGCTGTCCAGCACAACCTCCGGCCCCTGGACAGAAGGTGTGAGCCAGGGATGACAGGTCAAGAGATAGGCGGCAACGTGACCCGGGCGAGTCCTGTCACCTGGGGAGAAAGGCCAGGGCTTGGCTTGGTTGTGTGCAAATGTTTTCCACCACAGACTGTTTCCCTCCAAATAGATCTCGCTCTGAAACCTATCTAGACCAGGCAAGTGTGGTCCTTGATCCTCAGCCCTGGTCAGGGCGCGTGCGGGAGGCAACCAATCAATGTTTCTCTCTCTCTGTCTCTCCCTCTCTTTTCCACTCTCTCTAAAAATCAATGTAAAAATATCCTCAGGTGAGGATTAACAACAACCAAAAAAAAGCAAGAAGCTTAATCTATACTAATGAAAGGGTAATATGCTAATTAGACTGGGAGATCTTCCAGGAGACCTTCTGGACGTCCTTCTGGACAAAGCCATGGTGGTGGGGCCAAGGCAGAGGCGGTTAGGGGCGATCAGGCCAGCAGGGGAGGGCAGTTGGGGGTGATCAGGCTGGTGGGGACAGGCAGTTTGAGGTGATCAGGCTGGAAGCGGGGGGGGCAGTTGGGGTTGATCAGGCTGGCAGGCAGAGTGATTAGGGGCGATTAGGTAGGCAGGCAGGTGAGGGTTAGGAGCCAGCAGTCCTTCATTGTGAGAGGGATGTCTGACTGCCGGTTTAGGCCCGATTCCTGTGGGATCGGGCCTAAACCGGAAGTTGGACATCCCCCGAGGGGTCCCAGATTGGAGAGGGTGCAGGCTGGGCTGAGGGTCACCCCTCCCCACCCCCCGTGCACGAATTTCATGCACCGGGCCACGAGTTTCTAGATAAAGAAGGACCCACTGGCTGGGAACGGAGCCTCGGGCTGTGGAACCATCTGTGGAATAACCCTGTGCCTCCCCCCGCAGTACCTTGTACACACCAGGGCCCCTTGGCCAAACCTGGGCTTCACTGTCTCGAAGGTGTCCTAGTTGAAGCGGCAGCAACAGCGGCTGGAGCACAAGGCCACCATGGGCTCCTACAGGGTGAGGGCAGGGCTGCCCCAGAGGCGGGCCTGCCTCCCTGGCACCCTCACCTCTCCTGACCCACCCTGGAGCCGCAGCCCCGCGTCCCTGCCATCACCTTCACCCGGAACGCACTGCAGGGACAGCCACTCGCTGCCCTAGTGTGAGCACCCTTGAGATCATGAAGGTGTGATTGGCCGGAGGGCTTTGCCTGGTTTTTGACAAGTCAGCTCCCATGGCCTGACTTAGAAGCAAGCCAGGCCTCTGTGAACAGCACAGTCTGGCAGGTGAGATAAAGCACTGAGAGGTGGAGGCGCGTGCTCCTGTGTCAGCCAGGGAAGCTGAGGTGTAACTGCCTGGGGCCATGACATCACAGTCCTAACTATGCTCCCTCCATCATCTGACAAACGTGACTTCAGAGCACAGGGCCAAAGGTCTTTCAGGGGTCAGCATAAACGGGCCCCGGGCCACACTTGTCCAAAGGGCTTTCGGCCGTGGGTGCGGAATTCAGGCCTGGAGCCTCCAGCCCCTGGTCTCCTGGCCTCAAAACCCCCTCCCCCCCCCCCCCACCCCACCCCGCCGGCACTGCTCATGAGCTCCCAGGTGGACGTTTCATTAAACATCCGGGTTCCCTCCTTCCCTTCAACCACCGGCACCATCTGGCATCTGACCCACCCGGGTTTGCAGGCAGCCTAAAAGCAAAGGTTTTCTGAATGTCCCTTTGTTCACAACGAAACAGTGGACGTGTTGACATTTTTAAACGATTCACAGAATAAACTGTGAATTTTTCAGGTGTTCTTAGTCTTGGGGTAATGTGGGGAGGGGAGTGGCTGAGGTTCCATGGAGGAGCCCACGTGCCAGGCCCCGTGCCCCATGTTTACCATTTGCGCCGATTCAGAGAGGAGATCCGGAGAGGGTGAAAAACTGAACCCAAGTGCCTCAGGCGGGAAGTGGTGGCACCAGGATGTTTGACTTGCAAGGCTGTGCCCTTTGTGAAAACTAAGTCGGGAATCAGTGTGTGAGTCAGCAAACCCCATCTGCAAGGCAGCCGATGGAGGGCGTGAGTCTTCCGGCCCAAATGGGACTGTGGGACCGGTCAGCATGCGGAAAATAAACAGGGAGGACAATCGAGGGGATTTCAGTCCTCGTGAGCGCAGTTTGGAGATGGAAGAAGTGAAGGCAGCTGGGACCCAGCAGATGTGTGCTGTGGAGCAGGAGGACTCCTGGGGGGCGGGGCGGGGCGGGGCGGGGCCAGGCCCAGTGGAGGTGACCTGCATGTTTCAGCCTCAGTGAGGGAAGTACAGACAAGAAGAAGGTATGTCCAGTCACCAAACTGGTTGGTCTGGTTTTCCCTAAAATTTCCAAGTGAGCTCAGTGGCCTGGGAATAAAGCAGGCCTCCTCACTCAGCAAGCACCAGGCCAACACGATGACCCCGTCAGCAGCTGGTCCTCGCAGGACCCTCGCTGAAGTCTCCTCCTCGTTTTCCCCTCATTCCTTCCTGAGCTCAGAGTCTCTGATCGACAGCGTTGCCCCTGTCTTCACCCCGCTTCCTACCTGAGCTACTCCTTCTGGGCTCCTGAGCCCACGGCCCTGGCCACAGGCCCCCACGTAGATTTCCGGGCTCACCGGGGCTCCGCGTCTGCTGAGCCTACCACAGCCAAGTCCACCCCGGGGGCCCTCTGGTGGTGGGAGAGGGGCTCTGAGGCACTGGGGTGGACAAGACATCACGTGTGGTCACTGTCCAGTAAAAAGGGCCATATGATCGAGATCAGTTCGATACCAGTGCTTCGAATAGGATAGGGGTGACGATGATTTTCTTAAATCACCAACTCACGTGGCTGCTCTCATTCATTCTTCAGGAAAGGTGTCCAGAAAGCCCCCTTTTCCCAGGCCAGGAGGCCAGCCCAGCCAGGCCGCTTCTGCCACGTTAGGGGCAGCAGCTCCACCCCCAGCACCACACCAGGGACAGTGGAGCCACTGGAGACTGTGCCTATGTATTAGTTTCTGTGGCACAAACTGGCGGAAAGACTGTGAAATGCTGGTGAGAGGTGTGTGCTGTAGTGGACACGGTCTTAGGCCGTTGGAGGTGGGCAGTGGGCGGAGCCTCCCAGAATGGCTGGGTGTGGAGGCCGGAGAGGGGACCCGTGTGCAGGGCAGTTGCTTTCTGTCTTGTACTAGTATCTACACCAGAAACCACAATTGTAGGAAAGCATTGAGGTCCTTACTAGAAAAAGTCAGAAACTCTAAAATGGAATTCCAGCTGTGCTATCTGCGAGTGTTTGAGACTCCAAACACATCACTTAGTGTTCAGAAGCCTTAGGTTCTCAACAAGTAAACTAGAGATAATAATTCTTGCTCCCCCACCCTCGAAGCATTGCTGAGACAATCCAATTGATTTAATTCAATATATGTGAATTAAATATGGTTTTTTTAAAAATATAAAACACTTTAAAAATGCAAGGTATTTATTCTTGCCCTGCAATAGAGGGAAGATGAGAGTAATTAGTGTTATTATATTCACACTTGCACGGGATTGAAATTACTCAAGAAGGCACCCCACCGCACCTCATGGGCTGCCACAGGACTCAGGCCAGACCAGTGCTGCGGGCGGCCGGGACCTGCACCTGACTTCTGCCCCAGGCTCCCCTACCCCCCTGCCTGTGTCCACTCTGGGCCACCAGAGCTGCCGCGCCAGCTCAGGCAGGCCCCTCTGTCTCTGTCTCTGTCTCTGCTCTGGGCCTCACCTGCGCACACAACCTCCTCCTATCCAGTTGTCCTGTTATGGAGTCCTGGCCTAATTTGCATATTACCTCTTTATATATTAAGATTCTCCTCCTAGGCTTTGTGACAGTGAAGATGTGGTGTAGATTATATAAAACCCCTGAAAACTTTATTGTCTATTGATCAACAACAAAATCTTTTTTAAAACATGTAAAAATGTTTATTAAAACCTAATAAATGCATCTTTAGAAAAGTGATCCAGGGTCTTCCCATTTTCACGTGGCTGTAGGGAGGAGCAAGGACCTCATGGAGCTGCAACCTCCCCGGAACTCTGCAAAGCCATTTATGTCAGCTGTTGCTGTGGTCATTGGTGGTGCAAGCCCAGAGGCAGCAACATGCCCATCTTGAGTGCCACAGACAGAGGGAGGTAAACACACTGGAAGCTGCGGAAAGAGGTGTGGGTGGGACGGGGGGCTGGAAGATAAGCATGAGGGGGAAGAAGGTGGGAAAGAAAGAAGGGGGACAGAGTGCACAAAGGTTCTGTAGGTGCGAGGGGGACCCTCCTGGCCCCTAATGGATACCCTTATCCTTTCTCAAAAGACTAGACTCTGGTCACACCTGAGCAGGGGACCTCCCTTGGGCAGAGGACAGAAACATCGGGAGCCCTGGGTCCAAAGGAGGTCGGGAACCAGATGGGTCCTGAGACACCTGCCCTGCCTCAGGTGCACTGTCCAGTCGGTAGGTCAACGTCTTGACACCAGGGACTTGCCCACCTTCCTTCCTGATCTTTGAGACCACAGCTGCCCAAACTCATCATCCTTCTCACGGTGGTTTTTGACACTGAGGAGCCGACTCTGCTGGCTGGAGTGTCACCTTTACATCCTAGAGCGCCCGCCAGGAGAGGATGGTGAAGCAGGTGACACCTGAGAGGGTTGCTGGGACAGCGGACACGTGCCCCAGGAGCTGATGGCTTTTGGACGTATTCCTGGGCATGAGGGCAGCAAGGGCTCCCAAGGGGGCGGGCTAGGGAAAGCTCCCTCCTTCTCACCAGTGGTTGTGCTGAGCAGGGAGGCTAAAGCTTCTCACAGCAGAAGACCCATGGATCGTGAATCTAATCAGCACCGTGAAACTGATACCTCCCCGTGGCTGGGAGCAGATGAGGCCTCCGGGAGCTGGGTGTGGACAGGCCAGCCGGGGGTCCTCATTCCCGTGGCCTGCCAGGAATGGTGCCCAGAGGCTGTCGGGCCCCAGTGGGCTCCACCCTGGGCAGGATCTGGAAGCTGGGCTCCTGCAGGCTCAGGTGGCGCTGGGGGCCCTGTGCACACCTGTTAGGGAGGAACTGGGTGTGCCACCGTTTGGGGAGGAAAGAAAACAAGCAGCTTAGTCAGACAAGTGGAATACGGTTTCAACTCAGCTTTCTTCTTCAGATTCACAGGCCTGGGCCACTTGCTTCTGGGAATTTACCCACTTGCCTGGAAATACCCCCTCTCTTCAGTTCCTTGAAAAACAAAGACTGGAAACATAAGAAAATCCTTTCATTAACGCCTCCCCTCCCCCAAATATTCTAGCCAGGAAAAGAGTTTGCTTCAAGGGGAGGAAGAATCCATCAGAAACGGAACTTATCAAACTGATCTGATACCACAGCCCTAGCATAGTTTTCCATCGACCATCTGCATGCCAATGCTGCCCGTGAAAGGAGGGGCCCTGGGGTAGGTGAGCATTTGCCACAAATGGAATTTCCCAAGATGCACCTGCTCAGAAACCGGCCCAGTGTCACGTGAGCGATTGCTAGCCCTGTCTGCAGCTCCGAAGGTGGACTGCACACAAGAGGGGCTGAATACTGAGGGGTGTACGATAGAAAGGATATAATTGTCTAACCACCAGGCTGAACCCCTGAAACCAATCCAAAATAAAACTGAAAGAAAACAAAAGGCCTTGCTGATCCCTTCAGCCCTGGAGACCAATCGGACCAGCTACAGAGAAGGTGCCGTTGCTGGGCGACCACAGCCAGACTGGCGGCGCTTCGGAACCTGCGTCAATTAAGCGATTGGGACGAGAGAGAATATTTGCAGGTAAAGTGTGGTTCAAAGGTCATAAACTCCTCTGGTGAGTAGATTCATCTCGGGTGAACAAACACGGTTCATTTTCTCCGCACACGAGACATCTCATGCGCCTTGAGGGTAGGGCTGCTATTGTGGGAAGGGGTGTTTGGGAATGACTTATCAGTGGGGGTAGGGACTGAACCCCCTCTGCAGGGCAAAAGGCACAACTAGTAGGTTACCATCCCCGCCCCTGAGAATAGCAACCCTCCCCCGTCCCGTGTTGCAAACCATGAGTCCAGGTGCCCAGAGAGGGTCCTAGCCCATCTCCGCTGACGCTTTTGGGAGAATTGCTTTGCATTCATTCCAGAGACGCAGGCCCCAAGTCCAGTACCGGGCAGGGCCAGGTGGGACCCGAACCAGCTCACTGAGGGCAGATGCCAAGTGGCTGATGGCTTACAATCATCCACAGAGCGTCTGCTCCTCTGTGTGTGAGTGTCTGTGGGGTGTGTTGTGCGTCTATAGTGTGATGTGTGTGTGGTGTGTGCGTGCACTGTGGTGTGTGTCATGCACGTGTGTGTGGTGTGTATGGTATGTGTCTGTGGTGTGTCTGGTGTGTATATTGTGTGTATGGCATAGTGTTTGTGTGTTATGCACATCGTGTGTGTGCTGCAGTGTGTGTGGTGTGTGTTATACACCTGTGTGCGGTGTGTGTCTGTGGCATGTGTATTATGTAGGTGTGTGTGGTATGTATCCATGGTGTGCATATGTGTGTTATTTATGCATGTGTATGCCGTGGTGTGGTGTGGTGTGTGTTATGCATATGTGTGTGGTGTGTGTGGTGTGTGTCTGTGGTATGTGTGTGCATGTGCATGTGACGTGGAGAAGGCAGAGGAAGCTGCGGACTGGGCCGGGTAGTGCTTCTCGAACAGCAGGCAGGATGGAACCTGTCCCAGCTGCTGTCAGAAAGGCCCCAGCTCCTTCCAGCAACCAGACCCGGAGCCCAGGCTGTGAGGCCAGGGCAGGACTGGGGGAGGGGCAGCAGTAACTGGTCTGCTCACATTAACTCCGAAGAACACGACTTTTGTCAAAGGCATTTTAGCACAAAGGTGCCTAGGTAGGGAATCCACATAGAACATGGGAAATAAATGGCCTCAGAAGAATCCCGCCTCAGAAAAGTGTCCAGCAGCCCTGTGTCCTGGCTTTATAGGAGTGTGTCAAGGGGGACTGCCATAATCTTCTACGTTTTACTGACAAAATGATGAAAACTCGTGTCATTGATCTTTGCCAAAAATTACAAGCCTTTGTGCCCACTCACCTGAATGACTTAGAACCCTATACCACTGTTGCTCATGGAAGTTTGACTTACTAGGGTTTTCTTGTGAACATCTGCAGAAACAAACAAGATTTCCGTGTCCTCAGCTTGTCCCTCCAGCCTTCCCCCACAGACTTCTCCCTGCCCGGCGTGTCCCTGCCGGCAGGAGACGAGAGACATGCCCACCACACCTGTGGGACCCAAACCCAACTTGGAAGCGGTGCAGCCTCCCCCTCCCCAGAGCAACGGCGCTGGGCTCTAGAGTGGCTGAGGGCCGCGTAGACCTCAGAGCATGCGCAGTGGCAGGAACCACAGCCTCCAAGAGAACGTTGGGCTTCCGGCCTGGAGGACGTGCTGGGCTCTAGGGAAGAAGAGGGGCCCTGGGAGCAATCTTGAGGCCCCTGCGATTCCTTCCTTCCTTCACAAATATGCACGGAGCACCTAGAGCCTGAAGCTCTGTGGAGGCATCTGGGATGTGGTAAGAAAACAGGTACAGCTGCTGCCCACCTGGGGTTTGTGTGGCCGTGGGAGGGAGCTATGCAGGGAGACAGAACAGTGACCAGAACGCGTGAGTCATTTGTCTGATTCATTTATATGATTTGTTATGAAGTGATAAGCACTGTGGAGGGGAAAAAGAGAAATAAAGAAGGAAAAAAAAGAGGGAGGGAGGGAGGGAGGGAGGGAGGGAGGGAGGGAGGGAGGGAGGGAGTGAGTTTGGTTAGAAGATGAAATAGTAGAGGGGGGTCAGAGAGCACCTGGGCAGGGTGGGGAGCAAGGGGGCTGGTGTGATTGCCAATAGACAGGGGTAGCCTCTGAGCAAAGCTCGCAGGAAGTGAGGCGACCCGCTAGGAGGCCAGGGCAGGTGGGCGATGGCAGGTCGGACCAGGTGGTGGCAAAGGAATGAGAAATGGGTGGTCAGTTTCTGGTAAATTAGAAGGTAGAGCCGTCTGATTCCTGGTGGCTGGATGTGGAGTGTGAGGGCAATAAATGTCCAGGTTCTCTTGAATTCATGGTCTGAACAACTGGAAGGATGAGTGGAGGAGACTGGCAGGGAGAGGGTGAGGGGAGCAGAAGTTCCAGTGGGTCCTGTTGGACTTGGGATGTCTATTAGACACCCCAGTGGACTGTCCAGGAGGCAGAGGCTAGAGTTGTAGGGCTGGGAGTGTAGGAGGGGCTGAGCTGCAACTCTAAACTGACATGACATTTCAAGCCATGGTTCTGGGTGAGACCCCACAGGGCACAGGAGCGGACCAAGGACTGCACCGGTACCTCCAACTCACAGTACAAAGTGGCCAGCTCAAGGTTAGCACAGAGAGTTAGAATAATAAAAGCACTGCGGCCATCATGTTCCCACACAGCGCAAGGCAAGGGCACCACCAGTCGCCACCTGCACAGACCACGCCAGCCTTCCAGCCCCGAAGGCAAGGATGCTTCCATTCCTCGGGGGCGGGGCATTGCTGTTCTGAACCCTTACAGACTAGGGATCCCCTGGAGCGTTTTCTTTCAAAACCAAATAAAAGAAAGCAATCTAAGGATACTGATCAAGGAAAAGCCTAAATAAATGCGTTGCCCTCCAAATCACCCTGAAGTTACGTGGTGGATCAGCTACTCCAGCGCTGGGTCCAGCCTCTCCTCCCCCTACTATGGGCAAGTGCCTCAACTTCGAGGGGTGCCGGGTGCCTCTCGTGTAAACTGGGATGATCATGCCCACTGCCTGCTGTGCTCAAGGATTAAATGAGATACAGTGTGTAAGAGCCTGGCATATGGCGGCTGATAAGTAGGAACCCTGATAAGAGTTATCATTATAACTGTCCGGCTTTAAACATACTTCCCCAGAAGATAAATGTCTACCAGAGGTCCTCCTCTCCCACCCCCACCCCCCCGCAAAGCCCCCAAGTCCACTCCTGACATTGCTGGGTCTGCCCTGCCCCAACCAACACCCACGCTGTCCCTAGGGACCCCTAAGGGAGGACTGCCCAGTGGAAAGCAGCTGGTACCCCGGGCCTGTGGGAGGGGCCGCTCAGGACTTGCTCTCCTCACACTGGGAGGAAGGCGCTTTGCGGGTGCGTGGCTGGCTGAAGGGGGCCCCTGCGTGAGGTGCTGGCTTGTGAGTCACAGCCCATGCCTGCGGTCGGAAACGAATCGCTGCCATCCCGCTGTGTCCACAGACTGGCACGGTGACGTTCCTTGCCAGGTTCTTTCTTGTTGGCTTGGACTTGGCTGCCACCCACCTGAAGGGGACACGCCCAAACCCAATAGAAAAAGCAAGCAAACTCCAGCCTCCAAACCCAACTCCACCCAACCGTGGTCAGCCAGGCTGCACCTGCACCGCTCGCTCCCCCCGCCCGCCTCCCCCATCCGGGTCCTCAGGAAAGTCTCTCACTCCACAGGACCCCAAGGGACACAGGTTTGTCACCAGGCCGGGAAGGTCAATATTTCAAACCCAGCGTGGAACATTGAAAGGGTTTCTGGTAAGTTTCTCTAATGGCCTAAAAGTCCTCGGCTTTTTAAATTAAAAACAAATCTAAATAGGGTTGAACCTATGTTTTCCTATCACCATCAATAGTAATAATTATTATTAATTAAAGTAATAGCTAGTAACTATTAAGCACTTAAAATGTGCCAGCTCTCCGTGAGGTGATTGGCATATGTTATGTGTTAATTTCACAATATCCAATGAAATGCACTTTATCTCCCATTTTACAGACGAGGAGGCTGAGGCCATGTGATGAGGCAGAACAGGAGGTGAATCCTGGGTCAGGATTCAGTCCTTGTGATGGGATGAGGGTGTCTCCCCTCCCTCTCCAATTTACCCTTCCCTGAACTCCCCCACTCCATCATGCTGACGCAGCCACCCTCCCCCAGGCTGACCCCTTCCCCTCATTCCCAACCCTCCCGCCTGAACTTGGTGAAATAATCTGGAAGTTTCATTCTCCATGGGTCTGTGGGCTTGTTTTTTTACATCACGCCTCCTGTTTCAAGAATCTTTTCTTAGCTCGGCTGGGATGGCTCAGCAGCTGAGCATTGACCCAGAAACCAAGAGATCGCAGGTTCAATTACTTCCCGGTCAGGGCACATGCCTGAGTTGCAAGCATGATCCCCAGTGGGGGTTATGCAGGAGGCAGCCGATCGATGATCCTCTCTCATCGATGTTTCCATCTTTCTATCCCTCTCTCTCTAAAAATCAATAAAATGTATTTTTCAAAAATACTTTTTTAAACAATCTTTTTTAAAAAATTGTATGAAGTCTCTCAGTCACATTGTCAACAGCTCTTCAAATTCAATTCTGAGTTTTATTCATATCACTAGAGGCCTGGTGCATGAAATTCATGCACGGGGGGGGGGGGGCGTCCCTCAGCCCGGCCTGCACCCTCTCCAATCCGGGACACCTCGGGGGATGTCCGAATGCCGGTTTAGGCCCACAGGGATCAGGCCTAAAGTGGCAATCAGACATCCCTCTCACAATCAGGGACCGCTGGCTCCTAACCGCTCGCCTGCCTGCCTGCCTGATTACCCCTAACCACCTCTGCCTGCCAACCTGATCGCTGCCTAACTGCCCTCCCCTGCCAGCCTGATCACCCCCCAACTGCCCTCCCCTGCCAGCCTGATTGCTCCCTAACTGCCCTCCCCTGCCAGCCTGATTGTGCCCCTAACTGCTTGCTCCCCTGCTGGCCTGATTGCCCCTAACCACCTCTGCCTCGGCCCCCGCCACCGTGGCTTTGTCCAGAAGGAATTCGTACATCCAGAAGATGTCTGGTCAATCCGGTCTAATTAGCATATTACCCTTTTATTAGTATAGATTGGTCTCTGTGTTATAAAGGGCACCTTCTTTTCCTTGAATTCCTCCTGATTCCCTTTTCCAATTGGTTGGAGTATTTCATGAGTCAGGTCTTCATGAGAAATGGCACGTTTCTGTACATCACGCTTTCCTCTCTCTGTTCCATAGGAAAGATGAGGTTTTAATGTGGCCCCACTGTTCTGCTGACTCTGTGTCTTCTTCTAGGGACACCCCCAGATGGACTCACATTTAAATTTTTTTCCTCTTTATCCTTGGAATCCCTAAGTGCCTTTTAAAATCATTCCACCCAGCACTGGGGGAGAATTTTTAAAAAATATGTTTTTATTGATTTCAGAGAGGAAGGGAAAGGGAGAGAGAGATAGAAACATTAATGATGAAAGAGAGTCATTGATGGGCTGCCTCCTGCATGCCCCACACTGGGGATCGAGCCCACAACCTGGGCATGTGCCCTGACTGGGAACCGAACCAGTGACCTCCTGGTTCATGGGTCGATGCTCAACCACTGAGCCATGCCAGCTGGGTGGGGAGCATTTTTGACTTCAGCTCAAGGAAAACATCTTGTTTCTTGGATCATTGCTTCACCGCCACCATTTCCGTTCTCCCCTCCTGGAACCTGTGACATGAAAACAAAAAGGACCTCTTGATTCCCCTTCTTCATAAATAGTCCCTTGTAGTCCCCACCTGTTTGCCTTTTTGCTCTGGGGTGGCCACACTTCCTTGAACTTCATTGGGCTCAATTCATCGTGCCAGAGCTCAGCTCTGTCCCACCCTCTACTGCCTCTACTGTTTTTCTTTTATTCTCAAAAATTATGTTTTATCTCCAAGACATCTTTTTTGAGCCCCAAGTGCTCATATTTTAACAGCAAAAGCTCTCATTTCCTTCCTTTAATAGCTCCTGAAATTTTCCTCAGGGAACACATACTAGAATGATATGTTAGGTTCTCCACATCCTGTGGCCCCGTGTCTGGGGACCTCTCATTGTCTGCACAGATGTATCGGTCAAAGCTAAGACTGATGGATTTGGTAGCTAGTGTGGCTCTCTCTGCAACCAGCCTAGTGGGAGTCTTTGGGAGAGAGTAGAGAATGGAATGGGGGAGGGGAGAGGGATCAGTAGACATGCTTGCTCTGGGGATGGGGCAGAGGATGGGGGGGCAGGAGGGCTGGCTAAGAAGCAGCTCACAGGGGCTGGCTGCACTTTTGAGCCAGGTGGGTGGCCATGGGCCCTTCAGTCTGCAGGCAAAGGCTGAGGGTCACCGTGTAGAATTCCTGGGGTTTTTGATGAGTCTTCCCATATCTGCTCCAGGCTTGTCCACCCACACTCCCAGCCTTTCTCTGCTGGTGGGATTTAGGGGGTGTCTCTGAGAGTCAAGGGGAAGGCCAGAGAAGCTCCCACACAGTAGGAGCCGGGCATGCGTGGGCCCTCCATTGCGGCCTGGGGCCCTCCCCCACCTTCTTTATTATGGCACTTGAAGGGCACTGCAGTGCTGCCCTTGCTGCCCTCGCTGCCCTCGCCCCCTGGGTCCCTGCTGAGGGCCTTGCCAGACCAGAGACTGTACCTCCCCTCATAGCAGGCAGCCCCGGGGACAATCGAAGGTCAAGGGCCACGCTGGCTGCTTTATGCACAGCAAGGACCCTGCCTGATTATCTGTCTCCTGAGGTCCCTTGCTTTCCCCTACCCTGACCCCCAACAGGATGACCCACCAGGGCGACTCAGCTGCGCCCTGAGCTCGGGCGGGCTCTGTGCCCTGAGCTTGATGGGAGGTGGTTTCGGGGCATGCTGCTTCTCTCTCCGGGGATGAAGCTGACCTGATGGAACTGGGCCCCACAGGAGTTCTGAAACCCCACTGAACCCGCAGTGCCCTGGGAGGGGTTGTGACGATGCAGCTTCCACCTGTCCCCAGTGCAATCTGGCTTGCTTTTTCTCCTGCATTTTCTTCCTTATTTTTCTCCTTCATTCCCTCCCTCCTTCACTCTTTTGCTTCTTCCTCCTCTGACAAACAGGCAAATCCACACAAAGGATGGCTCCGTCCTCAAATGGCCCCCCTCAAAACAGATGCTTCTGCAGGCACGCGCCCGAATCGGGCCTCCTCCAGACTCCCAGCAGGGAAGGGAAGCGCTGGAGACTTTCGGACGGTGACCAACACACATCCAGCACTTTGCGGAAGACGCCTGTGCAGCCAGAGGGATGGGTCTGCGGCCAGCGACCCACTTCTGGTCTCGCCACTGCCTGCATTGCCATTAATATTAATTAATCTGACGGTGTAAAACAGAACTGTGAACTCCAGAGGAATATAAGATACGGGAAGAGGCATCCGCTTGCTCCGTGGGCTCCTCACCGGTGTCTCCCAGCTCCTCACCCATATCTTCCCCAGGGGAGCAACGGGGAAGACAGGAGAGTGAGGTCACAGCGGGAACAGAGGACACTGGAACTGTTACCAGTGAGATGGCGGGACCTCAGGTCTTGTCTTCTTGAAGGAAATATTTCAATCCAGAGACAACGTGCAGCAAAGCAGCAAGAATTCATTGGCCACAGCAACACCACACTCAGGGCAGTGAAACAAGGAAGGGCGCAGCAGCAGCAGGAGAGCCTGGGCTGGGCTGCTCTGGCTCACTGGGAAGCCAGAGAAAAGGGGGCCTCGGAGACAGGCTCAGGGGGTCAGCCTGGGACAAGCTGCTGCTGCCCATCGCTCCCCTGGTTCCAAGGCTCATGGGGCCCCTCAGAGGGAAGAAAGGGGAAGGGATGGTACGGGCGTGCTCCTCTGAGGAAGAGTGCTCACTGGGTCTTTGCATTGAGGGTATGGCTCTCTCTCTTGCAGGTGGAAATCTTAGGGCAGGTCTCAGGGGAGGGTTTCACTACAATAGTCATCAGTTTCCCAGATGTGCTTGTCTTTCAGGGTCGAGGTCTCCACTGATTGGTTGGTACCAAGGCAGGGGGTCCTTAAGTCAATGCAGCTGGTCCTGAGGCAGCCATGGTGTCACTGGTCTGGTTTTACTACTTTTCTGGGCCTGGAGTTGACATACAACTGAGGCCTGGATGCTATCTTTAGGGAGAAAAGGTCAGGGGTCTAACCCACGTGAATATGCCAAGGGAGGAAAGGCCACCCTGGGGCGAGGTCCCTGTTTCCCAGTTTTACCCCTTGTTGAGCACCCAGGGCTTTCTGCCCTCGGCCCATCATACTTGCTCTGCTCATGTCTGTCTAACTGCCTATAACAGTACCAAGCTCTGGAATGGGGTAAACAGGAAGGACGACATGCAGATCAGCACCCCGAAATCCCAAATATACATCCCCAGTGCCCAGGTCTGTTACCAGAGCAATATGGATACGGGGATGCCATCTGCAGGGTCTCCTGGCCTGTTGCGCATGAGGAATTCACATAAGCATGAAAATTCCAAAGGCACGGAGAAACATTGAGTATACATGGCATTTTGGACAAAGGAGAAATGGTGGGAGGGAGCAGGGTCTTTGATTTCAGAAGTGAAACGGGGGGTTTACAGGTGGTTGAGGAAGAGCAGAGCACACGTGGCAGGAAAATTCCTGCCGGGCAACCCAGAAACCATGGGACATGGGCGTGGGGTGGGCCATGGCTCTGCTTGTGGTCTTCCTGTCTAGTCCAGTGCCGAGGTGATTACGCTAAGCTTCCCTTCCTGAAGCAGGTTTTCTACCTGAACCTCTTGGGCAGGAAAGGGGGAGGGTCAACAGTCTTTCTTTCATATATATATACTAGTGGCCTGGTGCACGAAATTCGTGCACATTAAAAGGGGATTAATTAGAGGAAATAATTTAATATTGCTATTTGCCCTTTCTGTATAATAGAAGTGTCAGAAATGAAAGAAAATTAGTAAAATGTATGTGAAAACCTTCCTCCTGTCAGAGTCTGGGGCACACCACGGGACCCAGAGTCAAGTCCCCGCCCACCCACATGCACCTCAAAATCGCGTGAGATCCAGACCCGGCCGGCCCCCCACCCTCATTGGGCTAGATCCAGACTTGGCCAGTCCCACCCTTGTCAAGCCCTGCTGGGCAGGGGACATAGCCTCAGGTCCCCTGGCCCGGCGCCAGGATGGGGGCATGGCCTGAGGTCCCCCAGCCCAGACCAGGGCGGGGGGCGTGCCTTGAGGTCCCCCATCAAGCCCGCCAGGTGTGGGACACGGCCTGAGATCCCCTGTCAAGCCCCACTGGGTGGGGGGCATGGCCTGAGGTCCCTCGTCAAGCCCTGCCAGGCGGAGGGGGGTGCACAGCCTCAGGTACCCCGGCCCGGCACCAGGAGGGGGGCACAGCCTCAGGTCCCCCGTCAAGCCCCGCTGGGTGGGGGGGGGGGGCGCGGCCTGAGTTCCCCCAACCCAGCACTGGGGGTGCACCTTGAGGTCCCCTATCAAGCCCCGCTGGGTGGGGAGCACGGCCTGAGGTCCCCTGTCAAGCCCCACCAGGCAGGAGGGCGCAGCCTCAGGTCCCCTGGCCCAGTGCTGGGGCGGGGGGTGCGGCCTGAGGTCCCCTAGCTCAGCACCAGACGGGAAGCACACCTTGAGGTCTCCCATCAAGCCCCACCAGGCGGGGGTGTGGCTTCAGGTCCCCCAGCCCAGACCAGGGCGGGTGGTGTGCCTTGAGGTCCCCTGTCAAGCCCCACAGGGGTGGGGGAGGGCGTAGCCTCAGGTCCCTGCTGATTGCTCGTTAAGGCTCCTTATGGGAACTTGGCCTCAGCTGTGGGTGCAGCCATCTTTGTGACGGAGTGATGGTCAATTAGCATATTCCCTCTTTATTAGATAGGATATATCTTGTTTCATCTTTCACTTATCTTATTTTTAAAACTGATTTGTTATTGATTTTTTGAGAGAGAGAGAGAGAGAAACATCAGTGTTTCAAACCCACAACCTGGGTATGTGCAATGGGGAATGGAACCCACTACCTTTTGGTGTATGGGATCACACTCCAACCAACTGAGCCACACTGCGAGGGCTGAGTCTTTTGTTTCTTAATAACCGGCTTAAATATCAATACCCCCAAAAGCACAGGTTTTTCTGGAGGCAGTGGGGGCTCTGGCAAAACTTTGGTTCCCGTCATCTGCAAACTTAAGGCTCAGCTCTCATTTTGCATTTTTTTCTTCATTGAGACACAGGAATAGTCATATGTTGACAATAACTTAATACACAAGAAACCAAAGAAAGATAGTACAAAACAGCAGTATTTCCAAGGGGTTTTTTAGTTCAAACTATTTTTTTTTTAGATATGTTCTTACTAGAGGCCCGGTGCACTAACTTTGTGCACGGTGGGTGGAGGGATGGGGTGGGTGTGTGTTCCTCAGCCCAGCCTTCACCCTCTCCAATCTGGGACCCCTCAAGGGATGTTTGACTGCCTCTTGCAGTCGGACATCCCTCTGACAATCCAGGATTGCTGGCTCCCAACCATTTGCCTGCCTGCCTGCCTGATTGCCCCTAACCACTGCTGCCTGCCAGCCTGATCACCCCCTAACCACTCCCCTGCCAGCCTGATCAATGCCTAACTGCTCCCCTGCCAGCCCGATTGCCCCTAACTGCCCTCCCCTGCTGGCCTGGTCACCCCTAACTGCCCTTCCCTGCCAACATGGTCACCCCTAACTGTCCTCCCCTGCTGGCCTAATTGCCCCCCAACTGCCCTCCCCTGATGGCCATCTTGTGGCGGCCATATTTGACCACATGGGGGCAGCCATCTTGTGTGTTGGAATGATGGTTGATTTGCATATACCTCTTTATTATATAGGATTGATTTCAGAGAGATGAAGGGAGAGAGAGAAAGAGAAACATCAATGAGAGAGAAACATCCATTGGCTGTATGCCCCTATGCCCCTACTGGGGATAGAGCCCACAACCCCAGCATGTGTCCTAACCTGGCATCGAATCAATGACCTCCTGGTACATGAGACTATGCTCAACCAACTGAGCCACATCGGCCAGGGCAGTTCAAACTATCTATACATATAAAGGCTAAGCAATTGGAACCACTGAAATGTCCAGAACAACCAGTCGCTATGATGCGCACTGCAGCTGGCCAACCTCCTGCGGTCCCTCCTCTGGTCCTGCAGGCCCCGATCACCCCATCGGGCTGGGCCCTGAGCTGGGATGGAGAACCGGGGGTGGAGGCGGCCCCTTTCCCAGGGGGACCAAGGGCCAGCTCCCTCCTCAGGGCTGGTGGCCAACCTCCTGTGACCCCTCCCCTCCCAGCGGCAAACCTCCTGCACTCCCTCCCCCAGCCAGCAGGCCCTGTCCCTCCCCCTGGTGGTGGTGAGGGAAGGAGGAGGGGGCGGGGAGGCAGGGAACCCCACGGTGGGGGCGCCAAGGGTGGTATCAGTGTCTGGGATCCATTCCTTCCGCACCCGGCCCAGCGATTGTCGCCTCCTCTCCCGACCTCACCAGGGCCTTTGGGCCCCAAACAGCCCACCCCAATTGGCCTGGCCCTAATTGGCCCTGATTGCCAGCCAGGCCTAAGGACCCCCCCACCTGTGCACGAATTTCATGCACTGGGACACTAGTTTTTATGATAATACTAAAATGTTACTTCTATCTTCCATGCTCAGTCTCTCCTGCATGTTGGGTAGAATTTTCCAAAAGTTTCTTAACAGACTGAATGCAGGACATAGGAGAATCTAGCTGCCTTCTACTAACGCCAGATAGAGATTTGCAAACCTATAAAAAAAATGTCATTCTTCTCACTAGTTTTTAAAGTATAGTTTTAATTAAAATGTTACTTATGTTGCTGTGCAATGGGTTTATTATTAAATGAGTTGTTACATATTGTTAAAATTTCTCCATTTTATTTCCTAATTTGGTAACTATTGATAGATGCCGTCCCCATAAACAATAGCTCTTTGGGGTCCTCAGTTCTTGAGAGTATAAAGGGGCCCTGAGAACCCAAAGTTTGAGGAGGGCTGGTGCAACAGGGAGCCAAAGCTTTTTTTTTTTTTTTTTAAATATATTTTATTGATTTTTTACAGAGAGGAAGGGAGAGGGATAGAGAGTTAGAAACATCGATGAGAAAGAAACATGGATCAGCTGCCTCCTGCACACCCCCTACTGGGGATGTGCCTGCAACCAAGGTACATGGCCTTGACCGGAATCGAACCTGGGACCCTTCAGTCTGCAGGCGGATGCTCTATCCACTGAGCCAAACCGGTTAGGACGGGAGCCAAAGCTTTTGGTCACAGTAGCCAGAGCCAGTGAACACCAACAATGAGAACAGTCTCTCTGGCCAAGCACCTCCGATTTCTGGAAGAAACCCCTGGTTAGTTCCATGGGCTGGAGGGGGGACCCTTTCTCACCTTTGGGGATGTGTTTAGTGACCACACTGGCTCTTTGCAAGGAGGGAGGGCCCATCTCACTCCAGGCTCTGGTTTTCCTGAGTGGACCAAGGAAGTGGTGGCTGCCAATGTAGGTGGGCACAAAGGCTGGAGGGGGGGGTAGGGGGGAGAGGAAGAAAGTGGGGGAGGAGGAGAGGGGAGGGGAAATCTATAGGCGCAGTGAGGGGGAATAGGCCAGCTGAAGATGTGTGTGTGTGTGTGTGGGGGGGGTGCTATCAGGGAGTGAGGGATTCACTTCTCCTCCCTCTCCCTGCATGGCTCCCCAATACTATAGGAGGGGGCTTCCTTCTTGGAGAAGTGCTTCCAGAATGACAGGAAGGAAAACCCATGTTACCCCACAAGAGGACGGCCACATGTGACTGCCATTAAAACACCTGGAAAGAAAATCATTGTTCCCCAAACCCCGCCAGCACCGGCGTTCTCCGTCGGGATCCAGATTGCTAAGAGTCCACCCTGGGGCCGGGCGCCGGGGCTGTCGCTCCTGCCGCAGCATTTTCTGAGCAGACAGCTCTGCCATCCATTAAGGCTGCAGACGCTAGATCTCTAAGGCACCAGCTTATCTGCAAACCGGAACCAGCCCTCTTCACGTTGAAAGCTCACGCACACACTAGATGGAGCCAGGAGTTTCATGAAGGACAAACCTTAATTAGACTTGATTTTTAAAAATTTCCCTAGCGGTTTTTAATTAGAGAGAGCAAATGTCTCCGATGTTGAACGAACCCATCACGTAGCCCCTGTGTCAATGTCCTTAATGCATTCCACGCGCATCTATACGGCTACCTTCTCCTGAGAGCTGTCTGAATGGCCTTTCAGCACGCCCCCACCCCCAAGACTGGACACTGAGGCGTATAACCACTTTTTAAAAATTACACCTCCTCCACAACCTTGATTTTGAAATGCAAATATATGAATGTAATCGCTCGGAATAAGTATTTGCAGATTTATGGAGAATCGCAATTTTGGTTTTATCAGGGGACCCAACTACAGTAGGCCTCTCTCCGTGTGCCTGGGCGTTTGTTAAAGCTGGGGATGTAGTTTGGGGGGAAATGGGATGTAGAGTTAAAGTCATCTAAAAACCAATGCAGTGAAGCTCCCTGGAAGAGCCACAGCTGATTCTAACATTGAGCAGACGGGAATAAAAGTCAAATCTTGAGTAGAAGTCGCTGGAAATTGCAGTGAGGAGGGAAGCTGGGCGCCAACCGCCCCGGTGTGTGAGGATGGACTTGTTTGTTTTCCTTTAAAACACCTAACATAACTCAGCTGTTGGAGGTAGAAAGATTTTCCTACTCCTTGTTTCGGCAGACATCGATGGACTTAGCCGGTGTAATTGTCCTCCCTGCGTTTAGTCGCTAAAATCAAATAATCCTCATTGCTTGAATTACTAAACATATTTCTGCGGTCCCGGGGTCTACATCCAAGCAAGTGTTAATGAGATAATCGGCCGCCTAGAGCGGCTGGGGGCGGGTGTGGGGGTGGTGGGGGTGCAGAGGGACTCGGCGGCCCCGGATTTGGATGGTGGGATGGTGTCAGCAACTTGCCAGGTGGAGTCAGGGCGTCCTGCAGGCGGTGAGCAGGCGGCTCCCAGCAGCATCAAATCTGCATCGCTGAGGAGCATGGGGCGGCGAAGTCCAGGGTCAAGGCCAGTTTCGGACACCTCCTCCCCCAGCGGGAAACGGTGGGCGCCAGGGGAGGACCGCCAAGCCCTTCCCCCCATCCCGGGGCCCCAGGATTTCCGTGGAGAAGTCTCCCAAGCTCTCGCGTCCTCGCCTGCCTCCCCCCAGACCTTGATCCGACCACTTCAAAATCGCTGAGGCCGCAGTGGGGCGGAGGGAGGGGAATGGGCAGGAATGGGGGCCTGGGGCTGGGGTCGGCGCACGGGAGATGCCCCGGGAAGCGGCCAGACTTGGGTGGGCTGAAGGGCGGCTCTAATGTACTTGGCGAGGGGAGGCGCAGACTCGCTGACTCCGCAATGCTCAAGGCTCCTTCCCGACTCCCTGCTCTCCTCTCGGCTCCGAGTCACCCCTGCAGCCCCGCCCCTGCGGGGCCAGAGGACACCGGCGGGGCGCCCTCGCGCGCGGAGCCGGGGTTCAACTCAGGCCCTCGCTTCCCCTTTAAGGGTTCCCGAAACTTTCCCCCTGGTATCAGATGAGCCTCGTCACATCCGTTGGCCGTGGCCGCCGGGGCGCGTTCCGAGGAAGTTCGGGACACGAGTTTCCCCGGGGAAGAGGCGCGGCCCGAGACCGGCGAGTGCGGGCAGGGCCGGCCAGTGGACCTCAGCAGACCCCGCGCCGCGCTGCGACCTTGGCCGCGCGGAGGGCCCGGCTCTTGCGGGGCAGCCACCGCCCGCCAGAGGGGGCAGCGGCGACCAACTTGCTCAACTTGGCGGTGCGGGCTTTGGCTGCTCGGCGCCTCCTCCTCCTCTCCAGCCTCCTCCCCCAGCCCTCCTCCCATCCGCCACCGCCGCCGCCGGCCCGGGGCGCGCCCAGCCCTTCCCCGCAGCCCCGCGCAGCGCCGAGTCAAATCGCGGCAGAGTCGCCGGACGGGACAGGACGGGCCGGGTCGGGCGCGTCCCCCGGGCCCCGCCGCCGGCATGGGCGCGCTGGCCCGGGCGCTGCTGTTGCCGCTGCTGGCCCAGTGGCTGCTGCGCGCCGCCCCGGCGCTGGCCGCGGCGCCTTTCACACTGCCCCTCCGCGTGGCCGCAGCCACTGGCCGCGGGGTTGCGCCTACCCCCGGGCCCGGGCCCCCCGCCGTGCCCCGCGCCGACGGCCTCGCTTTCGCCCTGGAGCCGGCCGGGGGCGCGGCCAACTTCTTGGCCATGGTGGATAACCTGCAGGGGGACTCTGGCCGCGGCTACTACTTGGAGGTGCTGATCGGGACCCCCCCGCAGAAGGTAGGTCTGTGGGCGCTCGCCCGTCCACCCGGACCGACGCCCCGCCAACCCTGCAGTCCTCAGGCTGTAGCCGTGGAGTCTAGGGGGCTCGTGACCCCAAGGCAGGCTGTGGTGGGGGGTGGAGGTGGGGGGTGGAGGTGGGGGGCGCGGAGGGCTCCTCTGGGCCAGAGCGGGTCGCGCGCCCTCGGGACCGGAGGCAGCCCTGCCGGGGCGCAGCCAGGGGTGTGTGCACGTGTTTCAGAACTTGTTCATTCCCCGCTCCGTTTGGCTGGGCAGCGAGGGGAGACCTGTAACTTCCATCTGAGGAAATTCCTTCTGGCGGCTACGCCCCCTTCCTGCCCGGAGACCGTGCAGCGGGCCTTGGGGGCGATGCTGTTATTGGGGGAAGCACTTGGTGTTACTATTTCCACCCCCAACCTTCCCGCGCGTCTCATTGCTAGGGCGGCAGGTGGCCGGCTCCAGCGGCGCGGTGTGCGTGGAGAGGGGTTTGTGCGTGCGCTCCGCCGAAAGCTGCCTGGTCCGGGGGGCGAGCTGTCCGCGGGGCGAGCCGCGTTCCCTCCGCGCCGCTGCCCTCTCCCGGAGGCGGCTCCTCGGCTCCCTCCTGGCTCCTTCAGCCGCCCAGCCCCTCTGCTCGAACCCAGTGTCTGCACACGCGGTGGGAAGTGTTAATGCAGTACAGCTGCTGGGAAAACAGACCGGCTGAGCTAGGCTTTCGGGGACCAAGCGGTCTCCCGGTAACAAAGTAACATCAAACAGCTTTCTTTTTCTCCTTCTCAGAAGGATTTTCATTTATCAGCACTTTTTGGAGCAAGAAATAAATGTCCCCAGGCTCGGTCATCTTAAGAAAAACAACATCCCAGGAATCGATGTGGCCCTCCTCTTCCTTCCTAATCAAAGTGTGATTTGAAGTCAGATTTTTCTTATCAGTAGGATACATTGTCTGAAGACACTTTATATTTACTTCGAACATTGTCATTTGGGTTTTTATTCAGCTGTGATTCCTCCATAAATAGAACAGACTCATGACTTTGGTATAATTCTAATTAAATTATTCAAGACTTTCTTAAGAGAAACGGCATGCCATGCTAATTCTTTTTTAAAAAGAAACTACTGAATAACTTCCATACTTGTTTAATTCGTCTTTTAAAAACCTTCAAAAATGGAATTCTGCTCAAAACTTTGATTCTAGTTCCTTTCATATGAGTGTTGTCTCTGCCACCTCCAGGGTGGCTGGAGGCTGGAGGCTGGATGGATGCAGTTCAGGGAGTGGGAGGGAGTCAGCTGAGGAGGCTTAAGGGACCACAAGATGCTGGTGCTGGTGAGATCCACGTGAAAACATGTGCTGGGCGGTGAGAGCATTGTACGTTTCTGTCTCACAAGATCTCACGCGATATTGAGGATGGACCTCTTTGTGGCCTAAGGATAACCTTGGGGAACAGGCCCTAAATGCCTCTCCATTTGGAAAAGGCATGGCTTGATGAAGAACTCGTGTTTATTTTCGAGTAGGTGGGAATTCTCTCTACTGAAGTCAAGCAGATTTCGGGGGCTGTGCTAAATGGGTCCTGATGCCCGTCTCCCTCCAGAGAAGAGGGGAAGGGAAAAAGCCTAAGGAAGAACTAAAAAACATTTCTCACCTGGCTGGCGTGGCTCAGTGGTTGAACATCGAATTGGTCACAATTCGATTCCCGGTCAGGGCACATGCCCAGGTTGTGGGTTCGATCCCCAATGTGGGGTATGCAAGAGGCAGCCGATCAATGCTTCTCTCTCATCATTGATGTTTCTGTCTCTCTCTCCCTCTCCCTTCCTCTATGAAATCAATAAAAAATATATTAAAAAATAAAATAAAAATAAAAATATTTCTCTTGGGCTCCCAAAAACAAAAAATATTCCATAAATAATAGCTTGTCTTTATTAATCAATAATCTTTACTTTAAAATGAGAAAGTTTAAGTTACAGGAATGTATTGAGTACCTAATGCTCATCATACCTTCACCTAGGAAGAAGTTTATTCAAGGTTATTTCTCAGAGAAACGCTAGCATGTTTCCAGGGAAGGCTGTTTTTAACCATCTACATATAACTTTTACATTCGACAGGAAATGAAATACTCGGTGCCTTTTTCCTGGCCTGATTTAGTAATAAGCTGCTTTATAGCAGATCTATGTGTGTGATCTTTGCAAATGCCTCCTGTGAACTCTCCGGTGGTAGTGACAAGTGCATTAGGGTTGGTTTTTCCCAGTCTCCCCTGCGGTGTCTGACCCCCAGCAGGTGTTCGCAGCAGGGTAGCCAGGCGGCATCCAGCCGTGGGGTGACTTCTGAACCCAGAGTGAGCCTTCCTGCTCTCTTCGCGGCCAAGACTCGTGATTTGTATTCCCTGCGGGTTCTCTGAAGCCTAAAACTTGCTTAGGTGGAGAGAAAAATGGAATTGTAAATTCAAGCGGTAAACAGCCAAGAGTTTTTGGAGAATTAAGTAATAGTCATAGACGGTGTGAAGGGCTCCCTTCCCGCCAGCACGGTGCCGTGGTGTGTGTGTGTGTGTGTGTGTGTGTGTGTGTGTGTGTATGTGTGTGAGAGTGTGTGCAGTGCTGTCCCAGGGGGGCCTCACAACCACCTCACGGTTCTCATCCCTGTTGAGGGGGTGGGGAGACTAGGGCTTGGAGAGCCTGAATGACTTGCCCAGGGCAACAGGACAGGGAAGCAGAAGAAGCAGAGATTGAACCAGGAGCCAGATTCCGGAACCCAAGTTCTGAACCACCAGGCAGAACCTGCTCCTTTGCCTTCCCGCCTCATGGCTTCTTTTCTTTGCATTTTGGCTTCGAAGATCCCTGGACCGTACCCCCCAAGGTGTTAGGGACTTAACGTGCAACCAAACCTGGACTCTCCCACTCCCCCATCTCTTCCTCTTCCTTCGGGGCATAATGAATAGTTGGAATGGGAGAGAAGATTCACCAGGAACAAGAGCTTCCCCCCCGCAACCCGGCACCCCCAGAAAAACCAGCTGTTGGACATGGGCTGGTTCCCTGAATGCTTTAATCAGGAACTGGGGCTCCTTGTTCTGCCTGACACTCTTCAAGGCATCGCAGGGACCTGCCCAGAAGCCCGGGGAGAGCAGGACCGCGTTGGCATGGAGATGAGAGCTGGGTGTTTGTGACCATTATGTGACTTCTGACGGTAGAGAACCCGCCTCTGCTTGAACCGGGCAGTGTGGTCTTATTAAGAATAATAATGGTGTCCTAAAGTGATTATAATTACAGCACTTTCTATGATAAAAAAAAAAAAGGACTTTCATGCTAACACAGTAAATCCAACGGAAGGTGCTAAAGGCCTGCATCTCCATACCTGGTAATGGCTTTGAAAAGTCTTCAGGGGTTTCTGTTGAAAGATTTCTGTCATCTCCGCTAATACGGGTGGAACACAGGCAGCAAAATGATTTTCATCGTTAAACATCTGAATGGAAGAGAAGCCCAATTATTTTGGGGACTCGCATTTTAATCATGGTGCATTGGCTTGATTATTACTTAGTACGCAATTTTTGGGGAAGGATTTGAACTGAAAATACGAACCAGCCTGTGCAATTGAGGAGGAAGCCATCCAGTGTCCCCAGATTGCATTAAGCTCCCTGCCAGCGAGGCTGAGAAACAGGAAGGCGGTGGCCAGCAAGAAGAGATGGGATAGAACAAACTGAGTAGGTAAACAATGGAGGGAAAAGGAAAAGATTGCTGGGGTTAAAAGAACAAGAAAGTCAGAGCTAGGGTCTCAGCGGCTTCTGAGCTGGAGACAGAACTCAGCATCGATGGCCCTGCCAGGAAGGACTGCGAAGGCCCACGCAAGACATCGGCGCAATCACCGGGGAGGCACAGTCTGAGAGGCCGTGCACCACCCTCCCCTGGACTGCCAACCTTTGTTTCAGGCGTAGTGCGTGCTGGGCACCATGCACAGGCCGCCTCCTCTAGTCCTCGCAACAGCCCTTGAAGTATGTACAGTTATTTGACTTCCTTGTCAGCTGGGGAGTCGGCTATTCTGTCCAAGGCCACACTGGCGAGTGGCAGAGCGGGGGGAGCCATCGGGTCTGCCCGGTCCACAGTCCGAGCCCCGCACCACTGCTCCTGCTGTGCCCGTGGACTTTTTAAATAGCCACCTCCCCCAGCCGGCATGGCTCAGTGGTTGAGCATCGACCTATGAACCAGGAGGTCATGGTTCGAGTCCCAGTCAGGGCACACGCCTGGATTGTGGGCTGGATCCCCAGTGTGGGGCGTGCAGGAGGCAGCCGGTTGATGATTCTCTCTCATCACTGATGTTTCTGTCTCTCTCTCTCCCTCTTCCTTCCTCTCTGAAGTCAATACAAATATTTCTTTAAATAAATAACCAACCACCCTCAGACACACCTTTCTCCTCAAGTTCTTCCTCCCACCATACCCTGCACCTTCTTGACTTCTGTCTGGTTTCCTTTGCTGTAGGCTGTGGGTGTGGTGGGAAGCGTCCTGGACTTATTGTGGGGGCCTTGACGCTGGTAGCATTGCACACAAGGTCACAGGCAGGTGATCAACCTCCCCGTGTCCTCCTTTTCTCATTAGTTAATGATCTTGGAGTTTTTCTGTTCCTGAGGCTGCTGCAATAAATTAGCACAGACTAGGTGACTTAACAGAAATGTGTTTTCTCACAGTTCTGGAGGCCAGAAGTTCAAAATCAGGGTGTGGGCAGGGCCTGCTCCCTCCCCGGGCTCCAGGGGAGGGTCCTTCCTGCCTCTCCCAGCTCCTGTGGCTGCTGCAGGGCCTGGCTTTCCTTGGCTCTTCACTGCATTACTCCGATCTCCGCCTCCATTCTCACATGACACTCTCCCTGCCCGGGTGTGTGTGTGTGTGTGTGTGTGTGTGTGTGTGTGTGTGTGTGTGTGTGCGCGCGCGCGCGCCAACCTGTCTTTTTGGGGAGACACAGTGTAACGCACAAGTTTGTTCTGAGTTTATTGTTCCATGAACTTTTTTTCTTTCTAACCCATCTTTAGTTGCCAATAACTTTGACTTGGAATTCACATATCGTTTTTATTGAAGGTAGTAGCATTGCCATCACATGCAGCCTGTGACAAAATCATGCCCTGGGGGACAGTTGAGTGGCAGAATGAGGGCCGATTGCAGATTTTTTTTAAAAAAAAATATGTTTTTATTTATTTCAGAGAGGAAGGGAGAGGGAGATAGAAACATCGATGATGAGAGGGAATCATTGATCGGCTGCCTCCTGCACACCCCACACTGGGGACTGAGCCTGAAACCAGGAATCGAACCGTGACCTCCTGGTTCATAGGTTGACACAACCAATGAGCCATGCTAGAAAGGCAGATTTTAGATTCTTTCCTGTATTTCTGTGTCCATTTAGTAACTGCTTACAATGTTAAAGAATCTCCTATCTTATCGCACTAATCCTGGTGCTGGAATTACTGTAATGCGGGAAAAGCCCACTCTACCAGGCCCCTGGCGTTTACATGCCTGTGACACACAGGTTCTCATGTTTCCAACCACACAGATGAAGAAAGGCTTGAAAGCTCGTATTCCATGTTTGGCAGACTGGGAGGCATCTGTCACCCGTTCAAATCAGATACATTTGATATGAAAGACACACCTTCCTCCTCCAGTTCATCCTCCCCCCATCCCCGGCGCTTTCTTGACTTCTGTCTGGCTTCCTTTGCTGCAGGAAGCTGGGCTTCACCTCCTCTGGGCTTCCTGTTCCCCCTGGAACGATTGCCCATCCTTCCAACTAAAAACCAGAAGGGGAAGGGAGGTCGGCTGTCGTGGCAGCGATCGCTCCTCGTGGTGGTGCCCCGTTGCGCAGGACCTCAGGAGGGGACCCCTCAGGGGCGTTTCCCTTGCCCGTGGCGCCTGGCAGCGTGCCCTGAGATTTACTTTATATCTCAGTCACTGGACGGAGCAGGTCCAACCCTTGGGCCCTTGATTCAATGTGGTGGGGCTGGTGGCTGCTGACTCTTCCCCAGCCCCACAAAGAGCGCAGCAGGAGTAGGCGCCGGGTCCTGTGTGACAGTGAGCAAGGCGCCGTCCCTTCCACCTAAGGGCTCCTTTGACTGCTAACAATGGGCCTCTGCTCCACAGCCATCTGCTTCCTCCTCACACACTCTGTTCTGCTTGTCCAGCTGGACTTGATGGTGGGCTCCTTGCACGCTAGTGACAACAGACACCACCTGGGAGACCCAACACCCCTGTGAGGCAGGTGCACCGTGGCCCCTGTGCCTTTGCGCATCCATGTTTATGGGGTGGGGGGTGGTTTGTGAGAGAGGCGGTGAGTCCCGCATTGCGGGCTGGTGTCCCGGGCTGCAGAGAATTGGTGTGTGATGCACAGTCGGCCTGCCTGTCACCCGGCCCCCCTCCGCCCTCTCCTGGCCCAGATGGACTATTTGAGGTGTTGCCTATTGCTACTCAATAAAAAAGGGTTGCTGTTTTGCTCTTGGAATTCTCAAAGAGGGGAAAATACTCTCCAGTGCCACAATGGCCACAGTAAGGGCACAACACTAGTCGGTTCGGTGTTGAGTTAGTGCTTGCTCTGCAGCTCAGGTCCCAGGGCGGATGTTTGCCGATGTTTATTATACGGCACATCACATACCTGTGGCCGGACGTACTCAGTCTCGGGCTGCCACTGTAGGAGGAGGATGGGGGCTGTCTGGAGAGTGAGGCCCGGTGCCCAGGGCCAGCTCCATCGTTCCCGGAAGCCGAGCAGGGCGGTGGGAAGCCCACTTCCATTCCATACCAAACAGAGGGGGAGATTTCTACCTGGTCTCCTAGGGACAGCTTGCTGCTCCCACCACACATCTCCAGCCTCTCCCAAGCCAGCCGATAAGTGGCCTTATTAGCAGCGGACAGGGAAGCACTTCCACTTCCCACCCATGCAACCCCCTGCCTGATGCCAGCCCCTGGGCAGCCCCTGCAGAAGGTGGTGCCCTGGGGAGGGAAGGTGGAAGGTAGTGAGTGGAAACCTTTTCCTGAGAGCAGAGAAGGCCGGATAACCTGGCCGGGCCCTTTGGCAAGGTGGGGACCGGTTGCTGGAACAGAAGCTGCTTGTGAGAAGGTGGGTGAGGATGCCAGGAGCCTCGGCGGGCCACCCAGAGCCCTTCCCACCACGTCAGCTGCTCCTGGGGCGATTTGTAGGCTTTTCCCAATTGGACAAGCTACTGTGTGGTTTGTGCCGTCATTTGGGGATTAGGTGTTCCGGGTGCTGATCCCAGGTCTGCTGCTTGCCAGGTGCTGGGTGTGGAGCACAAGTTCAGCCTCTCGGAGCTTCAGTTTCCTCTCCTGTACATCAGGCGAGTTGACCAGAGGAGCTGAGATGCTGCAAGCTCGAACACTCCACCGTCACCGTGCATGGTATTTGTGAGCGCTTTCCGTGGCGCTGATTTGGGTCTGCTATAATGCAGCTAAGCCAGAGGTGGGCAAACTTTTTGACTCGAGGGCCACAATGGGTTCTTAAACTGGACCGGAGGGCTGGAACAAAAGCATGGATGGAGTGTTTGTGTGAACTAATATAAATTCAAAGTAAAGGAGCAGAGGGGAGAGCAAGAGAACCCTCCGCTCTTTCGGCTCCGCGGGCCGGATCCGGCCCGTGGGCCGTAGTTTGCCCACGGCTGACTGGGTTCCGTTCAGGTGCAGAACCTGTTCAGTGCCTGTGAGATGGGAGGTGGATGGTGCTGGCGCTCAGCGACCACAGTGGCAGAGCCTTCTAGAGCTGGTTAGAAATACAGATTCCTGCGGCCCCATCCAGACTTCCTGGGGGAGACCTGCTGCCCCGGGGCCCGAGAGTCTACTTTCTATTGTGCTCCCCTTAAGCCGCCCGGCCCAGCCCTCGGACACTATTTGGAGGCTACGAATAGTGCCAGGTGCTCCTCTGCTCCTGGTTTTCTGGGCGAAGTGGGTGTGTTTCTTATCCTCTTAAATGCGGTTGTTTGGCTATCTCCTCTGCCCATTGGAAGATCTCTACCTCATGCAGACTGTGTTCCCGAAGCTTCCGCAAGTTGGCAGGTGGAACCTGGAGTGAGTTTTGTTCTGGGGAAGCGCTCGGAAGCTGGGCCGTTCAGTCTCTGCGCTGATGGCAGCCTTTCAAATTTCTAGTCTCCCGAGCAATAATTTGTAATTCAATAAACATGAATTACTAGGGAAACAAAAAGGAAAGAAAGACATGCAGATACAAGCACCACTTCTTCAGCTATTAGATTCAGCGGACATCCCATTTCTCTTTTGCACAGATCTCAGCGTTTCTGGGGCTTCCTCCTGTCCCTGTTCCCTTGCTGTGGGTTAGGACACCTCGTTGCAGATGTGTCACTGTTTGTGGATGGGTGCCTTAGCAGAGCGCTTGGGGCTCTAAGAAGTGTTTGCTGGATGAGGGGCAGGACAACTGAGAAGTTGTCACGAATGGTGCCAGTAACAACCTTGTTGGGGCCTCCTCCGCTCAGCGGACAGTGGTTATTTTTGCCAAAGCCAGCAGGAAATGTGGTGGGCTTAGGTTCTGGGCTTTTCAGCCCTCTCGAGGGGGCCTGAGCCTAGAGCTTTCCCCCAGGGCTGGCCAATGGGCTAACTCAGAGGTTCTCAACCCTGGAAAGTGTGCCCTCCAGGGGCTTGGCACTCTCCAGAGATAGTTTTGGTTGTTATAACTTGGGTGGTTCCATTGGCATCTAGTGGATAGAGGCCAGGGATGCTGCTCAGCGTCCTACACACACTACACACACACACACACACACACACACACACACACACACACTGGCATCTAGTGGATAGAAGCCAGGGATGCTGCTCAGCATCCTATACACACACACACACACACACACACACACACTGGCATCTAGTGGATAGAGGTCAGGAATGCTGCTCAGCATCCTACACACACACACACACACACACACACACACACACACACACACACATTATAGGCAGTTAGATAGGACGACGTCTAGGCCTCGGTTGTATGTCAGCTCCGGGCCCAAAAGAACAGCAAAACCAGACAAGTGATCATGTGGCTGCCTCAGGACCAGGAGCATTGACTAAGGACCCCCCGCCCCCTGCCCTGGCACTGGCCAATCAGTGGAGACTAGGACCCTGGGAAGCTGGTGAATATACTATTGAAATCCTCCCCTGCCCTCCCCTCAGATTCCCACCTGCAAGAGAGAGAGAAATACACTGAGGACACCGGACCCAGTGTGCACTCTCCCCCAGGGGAGCACGCCTGTGCCATTCCTTCCCCCCTCCTTTCCCACAGGCATGTGTCCCCTAACTTCTAAGGGGCCCATGAGACTTGCAACTAGGGGAGCAATGGGTACTGGCAGCTCATCCCCACTAACCCCCTGCACCTCTCTCCAAGGCCCCCTTTTCTCTGACTTCCCAGTGAGCCAGAGCAGCCCAGCCCAGGCTCTCCTGTTGCTGTTTCTACACCCTTCCTTGTTTCACTGTCCTGAGTGTGTGTTTGCTGCGGCCAATAAATTCTTGCTTGCTTTGCTGCACTTTGTCTCTTGATTGAAATATTTCCTTCAAGAAGACAAGACCCAAGGCCTCATCATCTTGCCAGTAACACAACTACCTGCCCCCATCTCTACAGTCCGGTCTTTGCTTATCTATATATATATATAAAAGCCTTCTCTATATATAAAAGCCTGAGCGACCGGTACAACTAGTCAGCTGAATGACTGGTCACTATGATGTGCACTAACCACCAGGGGGCAGATGCTCAACTCAGGAGCTGCCCCCTGGTGGTCAGTATGCTCCCACAGCCAACCTCCCACAGCTGGCCAACCTCCTGCAGTCCCTCCCTCTGGCTGGCCAACCTCCTGCAGTCCCTCCCTCCAGCCGGCCCCGATCAGCCCCCATCACTGGCCAGGCGGAGGGACCCCACCTGTGCATGGATTTGTGCACCGGGCCTCTAGTGTTTTATATAACACAACTCCCTGTCAACAGTGCCAAGGGTGAGAAATCCTGATAAGTCAACCCACCAACTCAGCTGGCCTGGGAACAGCTGCCCAGAGCAGGGAGGGGAAGGTGTCTGTCAGAAGCATGCTGGGGAGGGGCAGCTGACACCTATTGATCCCCGCCCCCATCTTTGCAGTCTGGTCTTGTCCTAGCATCATGTGCTTCTTGCCAGATACAGCCAGGCGCATCGGGAATGTTAAAAATCATCTCTAACTGGAGTGATTGGGTATTAAAGAGAAGGAAGAATTTTTTTAATATATATTTTTATTGATTTTAGAGAGGAAGGGAGAGAGAGAGAGAGAGAGAAACATCAATGATGAGAATTATTGATTGGCTGCCTCCGCACACCCCCTACTGGGGATGGAGCCCAAAACCCAGGCAGGAGCCCTTAACTGGAATCAAGCCTGGGACCTTTCAGTCTGCAGGCCAATGCTCTGTCCACTGAGCCAAACCAGCTAGGGTGAGAAGGACGAATTTTGAACCGGACTCAAGGAATGAGCATGCTTTCATTTCCTCAGTGTATTTTTGAAGCATCGACTGAATGCCAGGTCTCATTCTAAGCCCTGGGAGGCAACAGTCAACTAGACAAAGGTGTTCCTTGCTTCTGTGGAACCTGTGTGCTTGTTGGGAAGGCAGACTGTAAGCAGGTAAACAGAATTTTAGACAAAGGCTGTGAAGACAATACAAGCTGGTAATGCTATAGATGTAAACAAACAAGACTGCTGTAGAGAGGGTCGCTGAAGAAGACCTTTCTGAGGAGGCATAGTTTGGGCTGTGAGATCAGAAGAGAGGGTAACATTCGAGGAATAAAAAAACGAATGCCTTCTACCACGAAGTGCTTCTGAGAACATCATTGCATCCGAGGAACTGCAAACAGTTCTAAAGCTCTCCACAGAACCTTCCTAAAGCGACCTAGGCTCCAGCTCCCCAAGCCTCTGTGCCATGCTGGTTGGGCCTCTCATGGCCACGTGCACTGTGCACTCTTTTCTAGAAGAGAAAGATGTGATATGTAGGCACCGAGCAAGACAACATGGTTGGGGTGGGAGGAGATTGTTTGAGGTTAAAAACAACCACAGAACCTCCCGTGATGGCGGAGTGCTCTGAACCTTGGACTTCTGAATGACTAGTGCCCGCTGCCTACTAATCCTCCAAGTAGTCACCTGATCCTCCAAGTAGTCACCTGATCCTCCAAGTTCCTGATCCCACAAGTTCAATGAAGCCATAACTGAGTTTACCGAAGCGTGGCTCCCGTATGTTTTGTATGCATAAGGATTGATTACCGAACAGCTTGTGGATGTTTTATATAACATCAATTCTTAAGTACGTACAAATTTCAAAAATATATATGAAATATTTGTTATCGTCCTTCGATCAGTAAAGCAAGTAGTACATTTAGGATGTTAACCGTGAGGGACACGGGCAATCAACTTCCAGTTGCCCACCTTCCTGCTCACTCCGCCCAAACAGGAGAGGTTGTGTGCCAGGCGCTGGGCTGTTTACAGAAGGTGGGGTCCCTGTGTACCCAAGGATGGTCCTCGCCTCTCCTCCACGTCCAGCTGACAACTCCCTTGAGCCTGCTCCTCTCTTGTCTCTCTGAACACATACCTCATTGTGCTGGGTTTTTGACCCGTGAGGCTGGCCAGAGAAAATCCCAGTATTTGTGTTCAGGCCTCAGGGAAGACAGAGACCTGCGACACCTTAACTCGGCCTCCTGTTCCCGCCCAGCTTCACCAGAACTCTTCTAGGTGCCCGGTGCTTAGCAGGGCCCGTGCTGCAGGGGGCGCTCCTTTCCCCTTCCTGTGATTCCCGGGGGCTGCACCACCTCAGACCCCACCTGTGAGTGACCGGAGATACAGAGCCCAGCCATCCTGGCTTCACTGGCCAGACAGTGCCTCCACACATCTCTCTGAGTCCTGACGCCATTTTCACATTATCTCCTACATCAATGCTGTTGAGAAGCCCAATGAAATTGGGATTTTTGATTCTTTGTATGCTAACTGTATATGAGATACTGAGTTGTAGGAGATATTGTATAGGTGCTATTATTAGACCTGGTATTCCAAAATTTCATGAGAATATCTTAGGATGGCCTTCTGTGTTTTTAGTTTTTATGTTATTATTATTACTAGAGGCCCGATGCATGAAATTCGTGCAAGAGTAGGCCTTCCTTCCCCTGCTACCGGCACCATCTTCCCTCTGGCACCTGGGACCCGGTCTTCCCTTGTAGCCCTGGCTTCATCCGGAAGGTCATCCAGAAAGACGTCTGGTCTAATTAGCATATTATGCTTTTATTATTGTAGATTTTATTGTGGCAGTTGCTGAGTCTTTTCAGTTTAGAAGCTCATGACACTGAGTTCTGAGAAATTTTCTAGTAAAATGTCTGTTCTCTCTGTTCAGACCACCGATTATCCATGTGTTGGGCCTTCTACTTTCTCCTATTCTGCATTTCTTTGCCTTTAATTTGACTCTGACTATTCATTTCTGCCATCTTTACTTTCTCTACTTTTTAACGGCACTTTGTTCTGCTCAGAATGTTTTTTTGTTGTTGCTCCCTATTATTTCAGAGTTGTGTATCTTCTATTGCTCTGAGAAAATTATGATTTTTTTTTTTTTTTTGGCAGTTTTCTTTCTGCTTCCTGCCTTTTCTCTCTTGTCTCTGAGTTCCTTTTCTTGGGGTGTTTGTCATGGCCTCTGTCTCACACTAGAGGCTTTCCTCAAATACCTAGCAAGTATTGACTGTCTATTTAAAAGAGAAACATTTAAAGTGCCGATTGGAAGTTCTGGGGCTGTACCCTGTAGGCAGAGTATACAGTTTATTTTCATTATTTATATTCAAGTCTAACTTTTGAAACATGGCAATGATAACGGTTCTGGTACCTGACCTGTGGCAGATGTTTTCAGCTGGGTGATGAAACCCAAGCACCTTCCCAACACTCGGCCTTCTCTCTGACCCGAAGCTTTCACTGTGGCCTCCTTTGTGACAAGGACACAGCTCTGGACAAGGACTTACATGGAGGTCTTCTGGGGGATTTCAGGGAAAGCTTATGTTTTCCTGATAAAAGTGGCAGCTAAGGCTGAAATGATCATTTCTCCTTCCTCCTGCCTTTGATAAAATGCAAGACCTTCAACAGGGATAGCCAACTTCTGACCTTGAGCGAGAAGTCAGGGGAAACGAGGGTGGTCTGCCTCTGATTTTCCTTGAGATGTTGATCCAGTCCCAACAGTCTCTAGCGACGTCTTGATTTGGAGAAAAACAAACCTCTACTTGTTTGATCCACCCTAAATCTATAGTTTCCTGTTTACTTCCTTCTAAAAACATTCCAAATGATGCATCATCATAACCTGAGAAGGGGAAAAAAAAAGCTTAATAATTTAAAAAATTAGTTTAAGGCAAGTTTCCATCTTTTTTCTCTCCTGGAAATCTCACGTCTGAAAGTCTTCTGTTATTGTCTTTTCTGCTGTTTTGGACAGGGCCCTTATTTCCCATGGGCAAGGTGTGGACCCTGTCACAGGGATCTAAACTTGGCCACCACAAAAGGAGCCCCAGATGAGAGGACCACCAGAGGGGTTTGTATGGGCTAGACGGGGCGTCGGCAAACTAAGGCCCGTGGGTCAGATCTGCCTGTTTTTGTAAATAGAGTTTATTGGAACGTGGGCATACTGACTTCTCTCTACGTGGTCTGTGCTGCTTCCCCACTACAATGTCAGAATTGAGTAGCTGAGACATTGCTGTAGCCTCCCCCATCCACTCCCTGGCTCTCTACCGAAAACAATTGCTGTGCTCAGGGTTAGACTGTCAGGTGCTCGATAGAGATGAAGGAGGGAGTGCAGGTGGGGGCATCCCTGGTGGGTATGGGAAGGGCGAGATGGTGGCTCTGAGGAGCCCACTGCATACCCTACAAAAGGAAGGTTGAGCAAGTAGACATCAGCCATACCCAGAACCATCCGTGAACTTAAGGACGATCCTCCTCCTGCTCCGCCTTCTGTCCTAAAGGAATCAGCATCGTCATGAGCACGGTGGGGACATAGAAATGAGTCCCCACCACGCCTCCCCTTCTCTTCAGAAGGTCTCAGAGTCCAAGACAAGCCCTGATATTGGATGCCAGATAGCAGCGTTGATGTTGCATAGGACTGGACTTGTCATACCTAAAAATAAGTGTATTACCACAAAGATATTGGAAAAATACAAGCTTTGCCTGCGATTTCATTCAAGGATGGAGAAGAACGATTTACAGAGCTTGTTTGAAGTCAGTTGTAGGATAAGGGAAAGTTCTATCGAAATGCTATCTCATCACGCAAGCCCTGTGGAGGGAAGTTTGGAAATGTCTAGCCCATTTCCATACGCATTTATCCTTCGACTCAGAAATCCACTTCTAACAAAAGGTTAGGTTGGGAAAAACGATGAAAAGCAATTCACAAGTCAGTTCACTATGACAGTACTTGCACTGTAAGAGCAAGTGATTGTATCGTCAAAAAAGGACTGATGGGCCCTAGTCGGTTGGCTCAATGGATAGACCATTGGCCTGCAGACTGAAGGGTCCCGGGTTCGATTCCAGTCGAGGGCATATTACTGGGTTGTGGGCTTGATCCCCAGTAGAAGGTATGCAGGAGGCAGCCGATCAATGATTCTCTCTCATCATTGATGTTTCTATCTCTCCCTCTCCCTTCCTCTGAAATCAATAAAAAATATTTTTTTTAAAAAAGAATACTTTAAAAAAAAGAAAGAAAAGGGACTGACTGGTGGGATGTAGGATATGGACCATGGAGCGTGATGGAGCTGGAATGAGTGAGGACCATCTTAGAGAGCCTTGGGGGAGGAGAGCAGGTGGAGAAGAGAGTGGGTTAATGTGTCTGTTCACCTAGGAGAGCGGACATGCTCACCAGGCGCCTCGCTTGGGAGACTGTCCAGGACAAAGGTCTCCAGAGTGGGGGTGACTGTGCGGCTCAGTGAGCACGGCCTCCTTGCATGTTCCTTTGCCCCCAGCCTGTTGGACCATCTGCAGACGTCAGCGCTTTCTTGGTATGCTGTGCTTTTTAAGGACGAGGTGCATGTGTTCATTGCCTAGAAAGCTGCAGCCCCAGAAGGGCTGACTTTACGGGGACCACAATGGGCTGGCAGAGGTATGTGACTGAGCTGACACTGAAAAAAATAATAAACACAATTAAAATGGGTCCCTTTGAGGTGATCTTTTAACTCCGAGTTAGAAACTGCTTTTCAAAGGAAAATCCAGCTGTGGAGAGAGTCATATAAAGATACTAGAGGCCTGGTGCACGAATTCGTGCACAGGTGGGGTCCCTCGGGGTGGCCTGTGGGGATCGGGCTCCAGCTTGTGCTCCCAGGCTCATAGCCCTGCAGCCCCACCTTGGCCTGGCGCTGCCCCCTCACCTGCTCCACCATCCCACCTGTGGGACGATCAATTGGGGCTGGGCCCCCGCCACCACAGCTGGTTACTGTCTGTGGGGCGATCAGTCGGGGCCAGGCCCCCCACCTGGCTCCACCAGCACCGCGGGTCACCTTCTGCGGGGTGATCGGGCCCCCGCTCACACTTGCCTTGGCCTGGCGCCACCCGCTCACCTGCTCCACCATCCTGCCGCAGTCCCGCTCTCATCGGTGCCCACTGGGACCGGCAGCGCCTCCACTGCTGCCCGTTACCAGTGCTGCGTTGCCAATGCCCGCCATGTTCCGCACCGCCCCCTGGTGGTCAGCGCACGTCATAGCGAGTGGTCGAACTCCCCATCGAGGAGACAATTGGCATATTAGGCTTTTAATATATAGGATGTTTAAATGTTTCCATCATTACTGAATTGTCTACTACCCGTGATGATAGAAGTTTGCTGCCTGCAAAAACACTTTGAACCTTCAACTCGGACACTAAACTTATGACCTGTGTAAAAATCTTCCAAACAATTTCAGTTCTTTAAGAAAAAACAAACAGTGAGAAGTAGTACCTTCTAGTTCAGCCGTGGGCAAACTACGGCCCGCGGGCCAGATCCGGCCCGTTTGGCTGTTCTATCCCGCCCGCGGAGCCAAAAGAGCGGAGGGTTCTCTTGCTCTCCCCTCCACTCCTTTACTTTGAATTTATATTAGTTCACACAAACACTCCATCCATGCTTTTGTTCCGGCCCTCCAGTCCAGTTTAAGAACCCATTGTGGCCCTCGAGTCAAAAAGTTTGCCCACCCCTGTTAGTTCACTAGAGCTAGGGTAGATGGGGGTTTACCATTCACTGTCCCCATTTTACAGATGAGGACACCGAGGCCCAGATGGTTACATTGGGAGGCAACACAACTCATGAGGGCAGAGCAGGATTTGAGAACGGTGGGTGTTCCTCCACTGTGTGCTCTGAACCACCACACTAAGCCACCTGCTAGCACGTAAGTTACAGATGTGCACACACATAGGGTTGAGTACTGGGAAATATTTTTCTTGATGGCGTAGATTGTCCTAAAAATTTCAGAATCACTCGTCTGTGGGAATTTGGGAGCCTTTATAAGGAAGGGTGGGCCTGGTTTGGTTCCAGAGAAACAGCCTGTTGCTGAGCAGAGCCAGGGTCCTGGTACCCAAGCCCGCTCTTGGATAAGCACAGGTGCTCGGCAAATAGCCCTTCACGTGGCCATGCGCGTGTCTGGCCCTGACACGGCCTTGGGAGAACACCTGGCTGCCGCCTCTAACAAGCTCCCCGACCAGAGCGGCCCCAGAACATACGTGAACAACAGAAAGCTGATCTAACCCATCAGTGCCGACTCCCAGCATGCTCGCCGTGCACTGCCTATGCGCAGCCTAGTTTACCCTCTGCCCAATCAGCAGGTATGAATTACCCCCCTGGAGTTGTGGCACTGCCCGCCTTTTACAGGAGCAACCTTGGATGGATGTCGAGGTGCAGCTTGGAGTCTGCCCATCTTCTTCCACCTGTGTCCTGGGAGGCGGGTTGGCTGCAGAGCCCCCTCCGCCTCCTACCGCCATCCCTGCCCTCTTCTCCGCCGCCTTCCAGTGAGAGCCGGAGGGGGAGGAGGGGGAGGAGGTCAGTGAGGAGCAGGGGTGAGGATGCTCTGCGGGTGGCAGCAGGACCCTGCCCGGGGCCTAGCAGGAGGCATGAGACCTGGGTGCCGGATGAAAGGGCACACCCAGGGCATTCAATGAGTAGGGGCCCTCTGTCCCATGTCAGGGTGGCAAACCCCCCGGAACTGTGCCACTCAGCTCCCTTTTCTCCTGGCTTTGGGTCGGCCCATGAGGACAAAGAGAAGGTGTACAAGGCCCACCTTCGGGTTAACAGGCTGCATTTCCCTCCACAGATGCAGCTGCCAACAGCCGGTCCCCTCCCAGCTCTGTCTCTTAACCTACCCCTTCAGGCTGGGATGGGAGAGTGCCAGTGGCTGCTGTGGGGCTCTGAGTGCCTTAGCCTACGCCCATCTCTACCCCTACCCCTGCCCACAGCCCAGGGGCAGCCCTCCATCACACCTGTGCCCATCCCTACCCCTGCCCACAGCCCCGGGGGCAGCCCTCCATCACACCTGTGCCCATCCCCACCCCTGCCCACAGCCCAGGGGGCAGCCCTCCATCACACCTGTACCCATCCCCACCCCTGCCCACAGCCCCGGGGGCAGCCCTCCATCACACCTGTGCCCATCCCCACCCCTGCCCACAGCCCCGGGGGCAGCCCTCCATCAAACCTGTGCCTATCCCTACCCCTGCCCACAGCCCCGGGGGCAGCCCTCCATCACACCTGTGCCCATCCCTACCCCTGCCCACAGCCCAGGGGGCAGCCCTCCATCACACCTGTGCCCATCCCTACCCCTGCCCACAGCCCCGGGGGAAGCCCTCCATCACACCTGTGCCCATCCCTATCCCTGCCCACAGACCAGGGGGCAGCCCTCCATCACACCTGTGCCCATCCCCACCCCTGCCCACAGCCCCGGGGGCAGCCCTCCATCATACTTGTGCCCATCTCTACCCCTACCCCTGCCCACAGCCCCAGGGGCAGCCCTCCATCACACCTGTGCCCATCCCTACCCCTGCCCACAGCCCCGGGGGCAGCCCTCCATCACACCTCCTCCCATGAACCCTGGGGTGGAAGACCTGTCCTGCTGGGCTCTGCCTACCACAGATGGTGACGACGACAATGAGACCATAACTTGGTTTAGTTTATGAGTCCGTCCAGATCTTTATTTCAGGCCACGGTTTACTGTAGTTGGTTTGTAGTGAATATACTGAGCTGCAGAAGGTCAGGGGAACAGAGATCCAAGGTCACGGTCCTGTCGGCCTTCACTGCCATCTCCGAAGTGTTCGCAGGCCCGTGGGGTTGGATTGAAGCCGTGTGACCTGCAGGGGCTCAGGGCCTCATCCCTGGGTGTGCTGGCCCACCCCCTCTATGGGCTGAATTGTGTCTCCCTCCCCCCCGAATCATAAGTTGAGCTCCTAACCACCAGCACCTTAATGTGACTGCATTTGGAGAGAGGGCCTTTAGAGTGTCATTAACTTAAGACAAGGCTATCGGGGTGGGCCCTCATCCTATGTGACTGGTGCCCTTTAAGAACAGATGACAGGGGCGGGGAGAGAGAGAGAGACCCCAGGTGTGCACATGCACAGAGGGATGGCCATGTGGAGAGGCAGCAGGGGGCCCGGGAGAAAATGACCTGCTGGCATTTCTACTTCAGCCCTCAGAATGTGCGAAAGGAATTTCTGTTCTCGACGCCGCCCAGGCCTGTGGTATTTTGTCATGTCGCCCTGAGCAAGCTAATACAGCCTGCGGGCGTCCCAGCCCCTGATCGCGCATGCCCTTCCCACTGCCTCTGCCCCCGCTTGGTGCCAGGGAGCCGGCGGCCTAGGTCCCCCACCCCTCCGGTCCATGATCCCTGCCGGACCGTCTTATGTTGGCAGGAATGAGGGGCCAGGGCTCCTGGGACAGAGTTGAGCCTACACTGTGACATCCCCCGGGCTTATTTTCTGGATCATAAAAACTATTTGTCTGATTAAGTCTTTTGTTCTTCAATAAACGCGTGCTAATATAACAGAACCCTGAGCACCTGCTCTTATCGCGCCGAAGGCAGACGGAGGAGAAGCGCGTTTAACGGAGTTAAGCTTGTTTTCCACAAGTCAAGGCACATCCACTTGGGGCGAAATCGTGACATTCAGGTGACCCAGAAAATGATGGCTTCTTTTATGGCTGCTTCTCCGGGGGCCCAGACCATCTAGCTGCCTGCCTTTCTGAGCTCTTGAAACAGAGAGGATTGAGATGTTTTGTGTGAAACCCGGCCCTTAAGCACACGAGGCTTTCGGCTGTGACTCTTCCCGTCTCCTTGCCATCTGGGCACTTCATTGATCTCCCTCCCCGGCGGCCCCTCCAGGAGAGGACACTCAGACTGAGCAGCCTGTGCACGTCTGCACTTCATCCGGAACCAGACGGGTGGCGTGTGGCGTGTGCAAGGTGGGGGCATGGTAACGCCCGGTAGTGAGACTGAGAGACCCTTCCTATGAATCAGACTTTAGGAAATTGAGGGCTGAGTTTTTTTCCAAGGTCTGAACTCACACTCACTTCTGAGGGAAATTTGTGTTGGCCGTGGAGGAGATCATTTGAGTTAATGTGGGCATTTTCCAAGAGTAATCAATACTTCCCAAACTAGCAAGCCAGCATCCTTTAGAGAATCATTGTCAGTGGCCTCGCCAGCGTGGCTCAATGGTTGAGTGTCGACCTATGAAGCAGGAGGTCACAGTTCGATTCCCGGTCAGGGCACATGCCCGGGTTCCGGGGTTGGTCCCCAGTAGGGGGCGTGCAGGAGGCAGCTGATCAATCATTGATGTTTCTGTCTCTCTCCCTCTCCCTTCTTCTCTGAAATCAATAAAAAATATATATTTTTTTAAAAAATGAATTACTGTCAGTGACTATAACTTGATTGTTTTAAGACTTCAGTTGGGTCTTCAGTTAGAGGCTCTGATTGGATGGGGCGGGTATATTGGAAGGTTACAAAATCTTTCTGCAAACCCCATCTTTGCCCCAGGTTGGCTTTTATATTGCTTTCAGTGTTTTAGGGACTGTGACATCATATCATACAATTTTTACTAAGAATTATTTTCACGGGTCTTTGTGCTCCATGGACAGGTGTGGCTACAACCCATGTTTGCTGTGCGTGTCATGCCTGGTTAATGTCTAGGTGACATGTATGAACAGTGATAATAAGGTGCATGATGGGAAGGGGTAGGAAGACTTTGCCAAGGTTAAGATGTCGCTTTTTTTTTTTTTTTTTTTTTTTTTTTTGGCCTAGTCTTAGTGTATCTCATCACTAGAATGTTCTGGAAGATTTCCCTGTGACTGTTCTATACTCTAGTTAGGAAAACACTGTATTTCACTGGCCTGGATGCAAAAGAATGATGCATCTGTGGTTTCTCCTCTGGGTTAGCATTCTTTCAAATAGCTGGACACCATAAGAACGTGGAGATTTAAGGCCTTTTCTGAAAGGAACGTACTGGGAAGGGCTTTAAAACGTCTCGGCAGAGAATGATGTCTGTAATTGCTATATGCCTTTTAAAATACTTGCTTTTTTCTCGTGGGTTTAACGGGGAAGAAATACCAAAGCCTTTTACAAACCACATAGAAATAGCCTGTTTCTTAAGTGGCTGCCCTGGAATTCGCACAGGGCGGCAACACGGAAGCCAGTGGCCTTTCCAGGTTCCAAGTCCCAGCGTGTGGGCTGGCCGGACCAGCAGGCACAGAGCAGGAGATGGAGGAACGTTGTAGATTTTCAGAAGGTGCCCGTGGGGCAGCGGGCCACAGCCCTCCACCCTGAGCCGCACACGAGGAACCATGGGTTACCCATCACTTCCGTCCACACGCTCAGGTACAGGCATCAGGGGAGCTGGGAGGGAGGTGTTTGTGCCTTTGACCTTGGGACTGAAGTACTAGTTTCTGCTTTCAAAGCCCTTCATGTTGGTCAATATCATAGGCGTATTTTCAAAGAATGAACTCTGGGAGGTAACCTAGCAGGTCCCCTTGGTGGGTGAGTGTTACATACAGCACAGCCATTACGTAGCCATCTGTACGCACAGCTCAGGGTAACGGAGTGTGTGATGGGCGGTCCATCTCCCTATTGGGAAACTTGTTTTTCTGGTTCTCGTTTTACACAGTTTTAAAATTGGCGATACTACCTTGGCAAATATCATAAACACAGTAGTTGTTTTTTTTAAGTGTGTTGAGGGAAAGGGCGGGAAAATTAAACTTTTAAATCATGGATAAACCTCAGTGAACTAGTGTCCTGCGCTTTAAGCCTCACCAGTCCTTCAGTCAACTCAACAGACTGAAAACCTTATGCGGGAAAGGCTGGTCTTCTACCTGATCATCAGGTGGTGGATTCTGTAAGGGACACCTTATCTTCTTCATCCCCATGGCCCAAGGATGTGGTCGCTGCTCACTAAATATTTATGGGGGGGGGGGGGAGAGAATCCTTCCAAAGCCTTGAAACAGGATTTTGAAGAGATATTTGTCCACCTGTGTTCAAGCAGCTTTATTCACCACATCCAAACTGAGCCAGCAAGTGTCCATGGATGGATGAATGGATTTTTAAATGTGGCCTCTACATATAATGGATTATTATTCGACCTTAAAAAGGGAGGGCATTCTGACACCTGCTCCTGCATGGACGAACCTTGAGGACATTAAGCTCAGCCAGATACGCCAGTCGCTCATTAGGGACGTAGAGAAGTCAAGTTCACAGAGTCAGAAAGCAGACTGCTGGTGGGGGCCAGGCACTGGGAGGAGGGAATGGGACTTGTGTCACGGGACAGGTTCAGTTTTACAAGAGAAAAAGAGTTCCGCTGATGGATGGTGGTGGTGGCTGCACAACAACGTGAATACTAGATGTAGCGCCACTTAACTGTACACTCACAACTGGTTCAGATGGCAAGTGGTATGTTTCGTGTCTTTTATCACAACGAAAAGAAATCTTCATCCCTGGAATAATAGTGAGGAGGAAGCAAGTAGTGGGGAGTGGACCCGGGGTTCTCAAACATAATTAGTTCCAAAGGCTGTTCGAGAAGCAATTTTGAAACCAACCACATCGTTTTTCCCGTAAGAAGTCATGTAAATTGAATTACAAAACAAAACAAAAAAACCATGAAAATATTGACAGCACCATTTCCTGAGATGTCAACAACACAGGGTTTAGCGGTAAACTGACCCCCATCTGTGCAATCTCTCCTTTGTCACCTGAGAGACACTGACTGCCCGTGCAGGTATGGGCGTGAACGGTTACCGGGCTGAGAAGCAAATTGTTGGAGCTGGGAGGCATTCGAGAACTGAGGTTTGACTGGAATAGCAACTTGAAAATCGTGCCCGCTGCTGCAAGTGTGTACGCATTATCTTCCTTTTCTTTTTTTTCTTTTTTAAACATGTACTAGAAGCTAACAATACTGAATGTTGGGAAATAAGATGAAGTGTAACCCCATGTGTTTAAATGGAAGTCCAGACCTAAAAGCCTTTCCTATTGCCAGGACCAACTCAAGCTAAAGGGACCTGCAGAAATAGCCTGCGGTTAAGACACTGCACCTTGGAGGAGAATCTGCTTCCACTCCTGTGGGAAATGCGCAGAAAGAGCTGATTTTTAGCTGAAATGCCGTTTTCTAAAATCCCTGAAAAGGTGGGGAGGGTTTGGGGGGTGTTTCCAGTTGTCTCTTCGGGGGAGAAAAGACCAGCTTGCCCTCTGTTAATAGAGGTTTCCCTGTGTGTCCCCTGCCCCCTGTAATCACCAGAATAGGGGGCCGAACCGGACCCACTTTAGTCCCTTTGTCTGGCGCTTTCTGAGGATTGGGTTTCCGTGAACGTGGGAAAAGGATCCTTATGTTTCCTGGCGTCAGTGAGTGAGGCCCAGCCTGGGGACTCTCGCTCGTGACTTTCAGCATCCGCCTTCATTCCTCCATCAATGGGGTGGCATCCTGCCAGCAGGTACATCCTGTAACCTCGGAGGCTGAGGGAGACGCCCGCGGCCCAGGCAGGGATGCCCAGGCGCCCCCGACCTGCTCCAGGGAGAGGGTGCCCCACGCTCATCTCTGCTTCCCAGCCCTGTCCCCGAGTTCGCCTACAGGGAGGGAAGGACCGGCTGAGCAGACGAGCAGACGGGAGCAGCCAGCCCCTGTCCCGGATCATCCTCTTGCCATCAAACACGCACTTCCCCGCTTCCCGCTCTGACTTCCAGAGGCTTGGCCCACGCGTGGTTGCTCATGGCAGCTCCCCTCTTAGCCCTGCTTGGCTGCTCCGTCCAAGAGGCAGAGAACCAGGCACCAGGTGTTGGGATCCCCGAGATAACTCCCCCACCTGCAGCCACCGCGGCAGGCCAGACGCCTCCTTCAGGTGTGGCCCTGGCTGCTTCGTGGGCTCCAAGGGGTGCATCGGTGCCCAGTTCTGGCCCTGGCTCTGCTGGTCTCTGGCCCAGGGGCCGCCCTGGATGCGTGTTCACACCCCTGGGACTTGTGTGTGGATGTCTTCTCTGCGTCTCAACAGCCTGAACGGACAGCTGGAGCCCGAGGATATTAAGTGAGGAAGCTGGGGGTCAGCTCTCACATGTCAGGATGAGATGAGACCGGGAGCTGGACGCCCGGACAGCTTCATGGAGGCGGTGGGTTTAAGGGTGCTTTTCTCTTCCTTCCCCGGAATGCTGCGATGATGTCACTCCACTACTGTTAAAACACGTCCTCAAAGCCCAGGATGCTCTGGGATGGGAAGACGCGGACTCACCAGAATCCCGGGAGGGCATTGGGCCCTGAGAAAGCCGGCCAGACAGCTCAAACTAAGTCTCTTGGGACAGGATGCCTCTGTGGCGTTGGGACTCCATTCATTCATCCATCCATCCATTCATTCAGCAGATTTCTCTGAGCACTTACTGTGTGCCCAGCTCTGTGCTCAGATCCCACAACGCGGAACCACTGGGTGACCCAAGGCGCAGCAAGGGGGAGGGGAAGGTGGGCAGCCGCAGGGAGACTCCAGAGGTAGAAGGGACAGGACATGTGGTCCATGGAGGCGGAGGCAGAGGGAAAGGGAATGGTGGCGCTTGGGCAGCCAGGCGAGAGGGTGGCCGCTGACCAGGCTGGGGAGACAAGGCAGGCAAGGTGAAGACAGAATGGGCGACTCTGGGACTAGAGCTCCTGTCGAGTGGAGCTCTGCCTGTTCCCGTTGAGGGCGGGCACTGCCCACCACGGGTCATTCCGGTGTTTCAGCACAAGGTCACGTCCGTCTCGGCCTCACCCGCTGCAGGACCAGCCGCCGTGCCCCAGGAAGGACCACTGGACACACCCGCCAGGTGTGCCACTTCCCCTCTGCGTCTGGACCCCGGTGAGGTCTGGGGGTCGTGTGGTACAGGTCGGGTTGGCACAGTGATGGGAGAAGTCAGCCCTGTGGCGAGGAAAGACAGAGGCGCCCCGCCGTCTCTGAGGAAGGAAAGCACCCCAGTGGCCAGGCCTTGTCCTGGGTGCATCACTCGTATGCCGTGTGAGGACACTGAGGCTCAGAGAGGGTGTGCAACGTACCTGAGGTGCCACAGCCAACAGAGGCGAAGCCCGGCTCAGATCCGGGTGTGGCAGACCCTAAACTGGTCTCCATGCGGCTCTGCTTCGGAGACAGTGCAGGGGGCATCCTGGGGCCACAGGTGGGAAATGGACTTAAAGCAGCACCCAGGTAGGAATGGATCCTCTCCGCCAGCTACGGCTACGTGATAACATCTCGCCACCTTGCCCTTTCCCCGCTTCCTGCCAGGGAGGGGTGCTTTGGAAAGTTTCAGAACTCGGAGAGCACCCCTCCCTCCAGGCACCGCCCCACCACCCCGGGAACCGGTTTCGGCAACAGAGGTGGTGGCAGCTCCCGTGTCTAGACCAGGGGTGGGCAAACTTCTTGACTCGAGGGCCACAATGGGTTCTTAAACTGGACCGGAGGGCCGGAACAAAAGCATGGATGGAGTGTTTGTGTGAACTAATATAAATTCAAAGTAAACATCATTACATAAAAGGGTACGGTCTTTTTTTTTATTTCAATAGTTTTATTCATTTCAAACATTTTAACAAGAAGAATGTAAACACTAATTATTATAATTTGAAACTTCAAAAAATGGAGGAATCATAGCACAATAACATACCTTATATTGAAGATGGCAGAGGCAAAATAAAATTGCCTAACAAAGGAAAGGTACAAAAGCCTTTCAAATTAAACTTAAATATAATAAAATAATTTAAAACTAAAACAAATAGAAAAGAACAAAATGTGTAAACAGTAAATTAAACATTTTCTTTAGTGCAACTTCCAGATTATGCCCGGGACGTAGATGTAGATGGCAATGTAGACTGGGTTGAAAGGTTTTTGGTCTTTAAAACATCAACTTCAGTGGGAACAGTGTTGTTGGTCTCCTTTTTAGCTAATGCTCTGATACTGTGCTCTCCAGGGGCGTGTCTCCCTACATCACCACGATAACGTGTCTACGCATTCCCAGGGTGATGTCGGGGGACGCGTCCGTGGGCATTACAAGGAGCCTCTGGAAGATTGAGAGGTTGTTCCTTCTACTGAATGGGCGGATATAAATCAGCCCACTCAGAAGAAGGAGCTGTGGCCGTGTTTCCCGACGTTGCCATGTTAACACTGCTGCTGGTGAAGGAGCGGAGGGGAGAGCAAGAGAACTCTCCACTCTTTCGGCTCCGCGGGCCGGATAGAACAGCCGAACGGGCCGGATCCGGCCTGCGGGCCGTAGTTTGCCCACGGCTGGTCTAGAAGCATTCTGATCTGGGCATGGCTTTTAGGCTCTTCCAACGGGGACCCCACACCAACCCTCCCACACCCCAGATCCTGCTCTCTCAACCTCAACCTCCGCAGCCCGTCTTACCCTGCCAAGCGCCAAGCATTCCTTGGAAAGCCAGGACCACGCCTGGAAGCAGGCAACTGGGCCTGGCCCTCCTCTCCCCACCATGCACTTGGCAGATGTGGTTTTCCAAGGAGCCAAGGAATCCACATGACTCTGGACATGTGTTTTTCTAGTTAGGCCCATAGTGCAGTGGCAGAAGCACAAGCGTGTATGTGCGCGCACACGTGCAGAGCCTGAATACACGGCAAAACCCAGCTCTTCCTAGCGAAGTTCTTCAACATCTGGTTGCGTTAAGTGGAGCCCTTTTGGAAATGGTTTCCCCCCTTCTTTATAGAAGCAACCTTAATTTCAATTTAGATTGTGGAGAAATGGCGCGTGGCAATTATTTTTGCTTTCTTTAACAAGATGTGTTTAAGTAAATGAGATTCATTTCTAGAGCTGAAGCGCTGAAAGGACCTGATTAACAAGATGGGCGCCGACAATCCCGGGGAGTCACTGTGGGCAAACAGCCCGCGTGGCTGGACCGGAAAGGACGCTGCGTGGGGGCTCTGGCAGCAGACGCTGGCAGATGGGCTGCTAATGTAATTAGGGACCGTTGTGTTAAATGAGCCATTATTTAAATTATCTGCTAATTTTCCTATTAACCTGCTGAAAAAGAGACAGTGATATCTGAGAAGTTTCAGGCTGCTTATCGCTAACTGGATCCATAACCAGTTCTTCCCTTGAATGCAGCATTTTACCTATTGCGGCAATTAGCACATGGCTTTCTGCGTGGTTATTGCCCCATGCATCACCAGGAGCGGGGAAGGGGCCGTGGGAGGCATGCGGCCGTGTGCAGGTGGCAGCCGGTGGCAGGCGTGCGGTGTGGTAGCTGGTTCCTAGCCCCGGGAGGATCTTAGCCTCCCGAACACTCTGGTTTTGCTTTGTTGAGGGTCTGAGTTACAGGATATTTGGTCTTTGGGGTGCATAAGGCGAGGTGTGCATGGCTCGTCGGTTCCTCATCTCTCTCTGCCCTTGAGGCAGGCATGGAGGAAAGAGCTGGGGCAGAAAGGAGAAGCCGTGGGCACCGGGGCCCGTCCAGCTGGGGGACTTCTGGAAAGCGGCGTGGGCACACTCAAAGCTGTCCACCAGAGGAGCGAGGAAATGGAGGTCCCGGTCCATCAGCTGCTGTGTGCTTGGGGGTGAGAGCTGTTCCCCGGAATGTTCACTCTGTGACCCTCACTTTGGCTGGCCCTGGACGCCAGAAGGGCTTGCTCCCGCAGCCAGAGCAAGCTGCCAGGGCATGCGGTGGGCACCTTCAGTCACCTCCCCTGTCTTCTGATTGGCTATCCTTGGAAAATGAAGAGCTTTATGTATAGAGCAGCGGGGACATTAATTAAGGTAGTCCATCCTAGCCAGTTCTAGAAAATCTAAATAAAACGTTGGCACACATGGAGTGGGAATTTGGCCTGGTGAACTCTCTCCTGCTTCTTCCGGCTTCTTGGCAGGTTTGGCCTCTTTGTCTGCCTCTCCTCCACCCCCACTGGGAGCTCCCACCTCTTCCTCCTCATCTTAGGGACGGGGATTAGTGGGTCCCTCTTGCCTTCGCTCTGGGGATCATCAGAAAGAGACAAAGAGAAAGGACTTTGTCCTCAAGCAATGCAGGAGCTTACTGAGAGAAAACATAGGCAAATTTGAGGAATTCTAAGGCAATAAATGTCATCACAAAAGGTGACAAAATCCATCAAAACAAAATCTATATATATAAAAGGCTAATATGCAAAGTGTCCCCTCGGGAGTTCCACTGGGAGTTCAATCGCTCGCTATGACGTGCGCTGATCACCAGGGGGCAGTGTGGAACATGGTGGTTGACCAGCAGTGGCGGCAGGGTGCTGAGGGAGTGAGGGAAGGAAGAGGCAGTGGGAGGGGGGGGTAACTCGTGGTGGCAGCGCACCAGCCACCAGTGGCAAGGGAAGGAGGAGGCGGGAAGGTGGGAAACCTGATTGGCCCTAATCACTAGCCAGGCCTAGGACCCTACCCGTGCACAGATTTCATGCACCAGGCCTCTAGTGAGGAAATAAAGCCCTACAAAATACTTCATTTTAGAAACGAGTGAGCTTTGTCCAGGCAGAGCAAGGTGTGGTGATAACATCCTGACTGTCCCCAACAGCGTTCCTAAAGGACTCTTCCTGAGGATCTGTTGGATTCCAGTCCCTCTGGAGCCAGTCCCTGGCCGGAGTTCCTTGGAATGTCGTGGCGTTTGCCTCAATGGCCGCCAATGACCTATCTCAGTCTTCCCCCCCCTCCTGCTGAAACTGGGCTTATAATCAACACTAGCATTTATCGCTCACTGGCTGAGAGCCTGCAGTTAACTCACGTGACTGTGTTTACTCCTCACAAGCACCCCGTGAGAGGGTTGATCACCCCCCTCCTCAACGAGGGAGCAGACACGGGCAGGAGAAGAACCTGCCCGGACACCTGCTCTGAGTGGTGGAGCGGCCCTTGACCCAGGCAGGCCCGGTGTGCCCGTCACTGCTCAGCTGAGTGAAGAGCCACGTGGGCGTGAAGGCAGCACTCCCAACATGGGAGAAAAAGCCGATGATGTTCTAAACGTGTCCAGTTCCCACCCACCTGGAACGTGGATGTAATGGTGGCTCTTGTTTCATGGTTGTAAAATCTTACTGTGCAGGTTTGGGTAGGACCGAGGATACTGTCAAAGAAGCAAGTCTTTGTTGGGGGTGGGTAATAGGATTTTCACAGATCTTATCTCCTGTCTTGGGAATAGATGGTTTAAGATCTTTTGCCCTCTCAATATTTTGTGTATGATTGGTAGGTGTGCCGTAAATGTACAAGCACATTCCTTTTTCCCAGGTTATGTATTTCTGCTACTTAGTCTCCACTCAGTAACAGGCTGTCTTATCCCCAGTCTCCTTCATTTATTCAACTCTTTCTTGAGCACCTACTAAGCCCTGGGCACTGTCCAAGGTGCTGGAGAGGAAGTGATGAGCCCTTCAGGGGCCCCCCTCTCACGGAGGGGGATGTACTCTGGAGAACGCAGTGGGACTGCAGTGTGAAACGACGCAGCAGGGTCTGGGGACGGAGAATCCTTAGGAACAACGTGGAAGGTGTTCCCAAGAGCATGGTTAGATGAGGAAGACATCTGCCACAGCGGCTGAGAAGGGGGTGGGAGGGAAACCGGGAAGAGGGGGTTTTCAAAGCTTCCCGGGGGGGGGACTGGTCAGTAGTGGCCGGTGGTGCTTGAAGGCTGGAGGAGGTGGAGATGGGGTTCGTGCGCAGAGGTCAGTGTGACCTTGGCTGGCACCGGACAGTGAGGCAGAAGCCTCGTCTCAGCAGGTTGTGGGGAGACAGAGAACTGAGACAGGAGAGACCCACTGATGCTCGGCTGGGAAGGGGAGGAGAGGCAGGAGCTGGAGGCAGTGTGCTTGGGGTTTTGCTGCGTTTTTAAGAAGTGGACCCACAATTTGCTGTCAGCTCCTGCCCTTAGTTCTGAGCATTTCTGAGTCCTGCCACTGGGATCACAGGCAGGTTTTAGGGAAAGGCCGGGGCACCTCATTCTTCTCTGCCGGGTTCCTAACTGCAGGGGCCAGGCCCCGTCTCCCCATCTCTGCTGCTTCCCCTTTTCACGTTTCATCTCCAAGCCCTTTCCCCAGTCACTCAACACACTTACAACAAATACTGCACCTCCTTGTGGGGTGTGGAGAAATCTTCCGCAGACGCTCCTCAGGCATACTGGTAGTTGTGCTTCGAAAGCACAAAACATTCCACGAATCTGAGGCTGCGTGTATCCTCAGTGTCCCTTATGGGGCTGACTGGTGTGTTCAGGGGTGAGATTTTCATGTGTGTGGCATTGAACCTGAGGAGGCAGGAAATGGTTTTGGGAATTCCCGGGATAAAGGAAGCAACAGGCGACGTTGCTGGCCTGTGGAGTGGGGTGTGGTGTCCAGACGAAACCTGTACCCCGAGCCTCTGCGTTTCGACCCTTTACCGTGGATGGCACACAATTATAGGGCAAGTGGCATTCTTTTTTATTTCCTTTTCAGTTGACACTACTTGCCCTGGCCCTGGGGAGAAATCAACCTGAGAAATGTCCGTTCCCAGCATCATTGAGCAGGAGAAGGGGTTGGCTGGTTTACTGCTCAGAAACAAGAGTAGAAGCACCCCTCCCCCCGCACCTCTCACCCCTCTCCCCGCCCCCACGTGTTTACTGCTCCCTGGATGTCCATCCCTCGCCTGATAGGGTGGCTGCCTCAATTATCGGGGTGATCTGTCTCCTTGAATCACACTGTAGGAACAGGCGAGGCGGTGACCAACGTTGCCGAGCCGTGGCTCTGAATTTTCTTGAAAGCCGGCTTCTGCTGAGCTGGCCGGGAAGGCTGGACAGAATGCCCGGGCAGCTAGAGCCATCTGTGTGACGTAACACAGCCTGTGTTTGGGGAGCTTTCTCCGCGTTTGTGGCCCCTGCCTCTGTGACGCGGGGACAGCGTGCGGTGTGGCAGGATCGTGAGGACGGGGGTGTGTAAAGGACGTGGTTCTGATATGATGCCGAGGCTGTGGGTGGAATTCCACACCCGGGAAAGAAGGGCGCAATGTCTGCCAAGACAGTCCCCGTCACTGGGGCCATTGTGCCAAGGACAATAGTCCTGTGTCCACTTGCGCCACGCCCGTGCACAGGCGCTGGGGGTGGGGATGTGGAATGCCGGCCTGGGAACCAGAGTCCTGCTGGGCCGTCGGCTGTGTGGCTGCCAGCAGGACTCAGGGGACTGTTGTAGAAATGGCTCGCTTTCCTCACCGACCACCGGCTCGGAGAGGAGGAATGTTGGTTCTGGAATCCATATTTTGTTATCTGGGACTTTTAATGACTGAGAAAGAGAAATCCTCACCGCACTCCCTTCTCTGAAAGGCCTGAAATTCCCCCATTGGCCTCTCAAAGGGATTCTGGTTTTATCCCCCCTCCTCCCCCACCTCTCTGCTGCTTCCCCCCGGGCGACTTGAAAAGCTCACCTGGCCTCCAGGAAACATGCAAACCCAGGCCTTGGAGACAGTGATGCAGACTCAGGGCCCTGGGAGCTACATATGTAGGGTGTCCCCCCAAAATGGGTACAGCACATTGAATCATTATGAAGGTGTTGTAGAAGACCAAAGAAACCCAAGCGACGCTTAGAGAAATGGAGTTACACAGCGTTATTACGGTCTCAGAGGAGTTGCCTCCAAAGTCTGAGCAAACCAATATGGTAGAAGCCCTTCTTTTATCCCCTTTGGTTTCTTTGTCCCCCAAATATGGATGGGGCTTTCTGGACCTTTTGTGGGCTTTGCAAAAAGCCCCGTGGGTTGGGATGGGGGCCTTGAGACCATATCTAAGGACCTGGCCTGGCACCAGCGCTGATAACCCCCTCCGGGGGTTGTGTGTTATTCATGGTTTATGGCCTCTGTAAAATGTGAGCATTTAGGTAACAGGTCTTGCCTGACTAGATTGTGGAGAAAGGGGCAGTGACTTAATTATAGGTCATCAAGGATGTACATTAGGTTACTGTCACAGATCCAGATTGCTAGGGCCCCCCCCACCCGCCACTCCGCAGCCCAAACATCAGGGTTACATTGGAATTAGCCTTTCGGTCTTCTCAAAGCCAGTGTTTGTTAAAATACATTTCATTCTCAGAATTGAGCTATCAGCTGTTAAAGTGAGTATACATTTTGGGGGACACTCTGCATTAGCTCACGTGGCTTGGACCGGGTGTCCGCTGTTGGGACAGTGGCCTTGGTGCTGGGCAAGTTTCATTCTGATGGCGGATCAGGTCTGCTTGCTGTTTTCTCACGGATCACGTGTGATATTGTGATGTGTAAGAAGAAACATATACTTGATCTTCATCTCAGTTCCTGGCAGAGCTCCTGAAACCCTTGCAAGTTCCCAAGTGATTAGAGTGGTAAAGGCGCCTTTTGTTATTCCTGACAAGCCCTTCCAGCCACACCCAGGTACCTTCCGGAGCTGGCCTTTGGAAAGCCCCTGAGGATGGGGAACCACCTGGGATTAGAGCAGTGGTCAGCAAACTGCGGCTTGCGAGCCACATGCGGCTCTTTGGCCCCTTGAGTGTGGCTCTTCCACAAAATACCACGTGCGGGCACGCATGTACACTGTGATTGAAACTTCGTGGCCCATGCGCAGAAGTTGGTTTTCGGCTCTCAAAAGAAATTTCAGTCGTTGTACTGTTGATATTTGGCTCTGTTGACTAATGAGTTTGCCGACCACTGGATTAGAGGATTGGAACTTTCAGCCTCACCTCCCTGGGGGAAAGAGGGGTTAGATGCTGAATCAGTCACCAATGGCCAAAGATTTTATCAATTATGCCCAGTGTTGAGGCCTCCATAAAAATTCTAAATGACATAGGAAGTGATCGGAATTACAGAACAGGAGGGATTGACTGGGAAGGGGCATACAGGGACCTTTTGGAAAGAGTAGATATTTCTGTATCTTGGTTTGAGTGGACACTATGTCTAAATGCATCAGTGGAAAATCAAAGATCTTGCATTTGTATATACGTAAATTATAACTCGTTAAAACAAAAAATGAGACCTGTGACCAGAGTTCCCAGGTGCTATGCAGCGGGAATGAGGGAGGCCCCGTTGGATCAGGATTCCCAGGTGAGATGGGAACGGCGGGAGTTGGTGAGCCCAGCCAGGTGACAGACCTGGGCCACAGCCCGGGGTGAGAAGGGTCTGCCTTGTTCCTGCCAGTGGCTTAGGAAGGACATCCCCGCTATTTCGCAGAATTTGTTCTCTGTAAGGCGTGCTGTGTCTCGGAGGCAAAACCGTTTCCCCTCCCTGCTGCAAGTTTCTTCGTGGGCTGTGTTCACATGTCAGTTTTATAGCAGCTTTTTAAAATTTTCTAATCGATTTAAGTTTTTCCAAGTAATAAATGATTAGTAGTTAATTTTTAGAAGAATCATTCAAGAGTATGGTCTCATTCAAGTAACCTGATGGCCTCTCTCTCTTCCCTTTAAAAATCAAAGCTGCAGATTCTCGTTGACACCGGGAGCAGCAACTTCGCCGTGGCCGGCGCCCCGCATCCTTACATAGACTCCTACTTTGACACCCAGAGGTGAGTGATGGGTCTGGCCAGGCTTGGGGGTACCACACCAGTTCTTCAAAGTACCCTGGAGTAAAACAGCCAAAAGTCTGTTTCATCTTAAGGAAGATATATGTATGTATATAGTTGTGTGTATGTGTATATGTATACGTTTGTGCGCGCGTGTGCGTGTGTGTGTGTGTGTGTGTGTGTGTGTGTGTGTGTAGTGTATGTTTGAATGCATCTGTGTTCATTCCCGGAGAATCCATAGGACATTCTAATCGTCTCTGTACATGCTCATGATTCGCTTTAGAAAAGTGCAAGTCAGCATCTTTGTAGTTACACCCGAGTGCAGAGAGCTCATGGCCCTGGGTGTTTGCTGTGGCCTCTCTGGTGCTAACGTGGAGGTGAACTGGAGCCAGGAGAGGCCCCGGAGGTGAGCGGGAGACTGCGCGGGGCCAGGGCTGCTGGGAGCGTTGCCTTGGGGTTGCCCCGTAGTTTTTACGGAGTTCCTCTGTGGTGCCCTGAAAGCAATGCAGAGGTGTTGTAACTTCCCTACACGCGCAGTTTTGATTGCCCTGATGTTACATTGGGGAGAGAAGGGGATCATTTATAGGGAAGGAATCAGGACCTCAATATGTAAACACTCCGGGTCGACAGCAGTTGGAGACGCATGCTGCAGGCGAGGTTGTGAGCTCAGAGCAGGCTGGTAGGAAGCTGGCTGAGATAGACCCGGGCCCCAGAGCAGCCTGGGGAGATGGCGGGGTTTTCCTCATCGGCGCAGAGTCTTGGTGATGGCCCCCCAGAAACTGTGTTGTGCATTCGTCCCATGGGCACTACTTCTGTCATTCAAACCTCAGCTGGATTTACTCGCTTGCAAGTATTAGTGAGATTTTCTTTTCTTTTTCTTAATCCTCACCCGAGGATATTTTTCCATTGAGAGAGTGGAAGAGAGAGGGAAAGACAGAGAAATATCGATGTGAGAGAAACACATTGGGGATATTTTTCCATTGAGAGAGTGGAAGAGAGTGGGAAAGACACAGAGGAATATCGATGTGAGAGAAACACATCAGTGGATTGCCTCCTGCAGAAGCCCCGACCAGGACTCGGGCCAGGAAGTAGCCTGCAACCGAGGTACATGCCCTTGACCGGAATCGAACCCAGGACCCTTCAGTCCACAAGCCGACCCAACACTGTCCACTGCGCTAAACTGGCGAGGGCCTGAGATTTTCTTAGTACCTTAGAACATTACTCACATTTTGGCCTCTGTCCCTGAGCCCACCTTTCCTGTAAAGAGAACATTCTTCAACAAGGCCACGGTTTCCTCTTAGCTGAGCCAGATCGAGGTGGCTCATCGCTGACCTGCAGGCACGTCTTGTCGTCAGCTGCCCCACGCTGAGCTTCACCTTGCCTTCCTCCCTCTCCTGTCCTCCGTCTCCCAGGCTTTCATAGACTTATAGGAACACAGATTTATTATTGTGAAGCTACGGATGACGAACGTAACTCAGCCTCTGTGTAAAGGACGTGTGATGCGTTTGTCTGACGCTTTCAGGCGACGATGGCGTTGGCCTGCGGCACGCTTTCCACCGCTGACTCGGTGGAGGCCAGGAGAAGGTTCTCGCTGCCTTCCCCATCTCTTCACGAGGCTTCTGTTCCGAGTGCAGCGCTGTGCCGTGATGTCTCTGTTTGCTTGGCCCTCTGATCTCCCTCGGTTATAATAAGGCTCGGTTGGGTTTGTCGGCCTCCGATTCAAGTCCCCCAGACACTGGGTATTCAGGTTTCATGCTTCCTGAAGCATTTCCCCAGTAATTGGGGATTGGGCTTGGGGCTCTTTGACAAGGTCTCTTTGATTTATGAGATGAGACGTCAGGCTACCGTGAGTCATTGGTGTGGCTCATTCCCATCAGACGCCCGCTGCCCAGGGCGGCGAGTGTCCCGCAAACTACTCTGCAGCAAAGGGAAGGCAGTGTGCTTTTCAAGATGTGCTTCTTTTTTAGCCAATCAAACAGCCTCCAGCCAGTTGGCTTGATGAGAGATTCAATAGACTCATCATTTCTGACCTACTAATCTATTCAGGAAATGAAGTATATTTCTATTTGCATTTCCCCTCCTCCCACACTCCACCTGGGATGGAGCCCGCAGATCAGCGTGGCATGGGAGCAATTTCTTTCCCCGACGGGCCTGTCGGGCGAGTTAGAATATGCGAGAAGTACCTGGTGACCTGAAGGAGGTTCAGCTGGACTCCCCAGACCAAATGCCTCCTCCGTCCATGTGATGGTGACAGATATTTTGGCCTGATTCTTTTTTCCCCCCAAATATGTTTTTATTGATTTTAGAGAGAGGGGAAGAGAGGGAGAGAGAGAGAGGCATCAATGATGAGAGAGAATCCTCAATCCGCTGCTTCCTGTATGCCCCCTACTGGGGATGGAGCCCGCAACCTATGTATGTGCCCTGACTGGGAATTGAACCGGTGACCTCTCGGTTCATGGGTGGATGCTCAACCCCTGAGCCACACATTATCTAAAAGTGCCTGATTTCTTAGATAATGCATTGAGCCTGCCCCGTTGTTTGGGTGTCCAGGGGGGACTGGCCCTATTCGAGCCACCTCGCATATGCCATTGTTGAGAATGTTGATGAACCACCAGGTCAGGCAGGCTAACTGAGAGCCCTTGGGCCGTCTGCAGCCCACTGTTCCGGTCACTTCCAGGACCGTGGAAGACTCAGAGGGGTATCTGGTCCCCGGGTCAGGCCAACCACCCTGAAGGTAAGTCTGAAATGTGCAGAGACGCCCCAGGAAGGAGTCGGCAGAGTCCTGTAGGACCCTCCGGGTGGCAGGACTCAGGAGAGCCCTGGGGCTCTGCCCTCCTCCTCCTCTCTCATGTCTCCTGAAACAATCGTGGTTTCTTTTGCAATAACAACAACATGTGCTGGGCTGTCTTCTCCTCAGTCCCATTGATTTCACTTTTCAATCCCAAGTCCCCTGAACACTCTTAGCAGAGGAGAGCGTCTCCTGAATTTGGTTCAAAGCGATTTGATAGCAGTGAGCGGACTTTTTCCTGGCTCCCCGCATCCTTGATTGATTGCTGTTTCTGGGCACGCCGAGGGATGCTACCGAGCAGAAGCCGATCTGGGCTCCCTCTCGATTTGGCTAATTAATGTGCAGAGCAGTTGAGAGCCAAGGCTTTTCAACGCCAAGAGGTAGGACGTTAGAACGTGAAGAGGGAGGAACGCACTTGTTTTTTAATTTAGTGCTGGAAACTGCGCGCTGATAACCCGCAGAGCTGCTTGCGGTTCGTCTCTGGGCCTCTGGTGGCGATCCCAGGGGATATGGCTGAGGAGGGCTTTCTCCCTTTGGAGCCGTGCTTTCCGCAAGGGCAGCCATTAGCCGCGTGTGGCTCCTTAATTAACGTTAAGTAAATGGTCAGTGTTCAGTCCCTCCATCATCACTTTTTAAGTGCTCCGTAGCCCCCCATGGCTGCCGAATGGGGCGGCATCCACAGAGACTATTTCTCACAGCAAGGTCTCTTGGGCAGTGCTGGTCTGAAACATAACTGTACCTTTTAAAAATATATATATATTTTTATTGATTTCAGAGAGGAAGGGAGAGGGAGAGAGAGATAGAAACATCCATGATGAGGGAGAATCATTGATTGGCTGCCTCCTGCACACCCTCCACTGGGGGTCGGGCCTGTACCCCAGGCACGTGCCCTTGACCGGAATAGAACCTGGGACCCTTCAATCTGCAGGTCAATGCTCTATCCACTGAGCCAAACCAGCTATGACCACTGTGCCGTCTATAAACCTGAAAGGCTCCTCCACCTTCCTGGCCACCTTTCCCACACTCTTTCCCCTCCCAGTGAGGGTGGCTAGACCTTACAATGAGACAGTTTTGGATACGCTGTAAAAGTAGCTCTACAGAAGATTTTCTAGGGGGGGGGAAGCTTACATTTTGTAATAATTCATACATTGAGTAAAGGTAGCAAGTGATTAGATAATTATAATAACAGCAGCTATTTTTGTTGTATACCTGCTGTGTTTCAGGGTTTTGTCCCAAATGCTTTACATATTCACTCTTTAATCCTCAAAATTAACCCCATGAGGTATGGTGCTATATTCTCCCCATTTTGAGTTGAAGAAAATGAGGCTTAGAGAGGTTAAATGACTTGACCCAGGGTCCCACAGCTGGTAAGCGGCTGCACTGGTATTTGAACCCGAGCAGTGTAGCTCCAATGGCCTCTTCTCTCTCTGCAGATGACAACAAAATGTCCAGATTGTTCCCCTGACGAGGGGACTGGCAGCCTGGTCGGAAAACTGTAGAAGACATACTCAATAGATGTTCAGGCTCTTAGCGCTAACATGAGCAGATTCTAATGTTTTCTGTAGCCTGGACGCAGTGAAAATAAAACCATTTCTCAAAGGAAAGTGATGGTGCTTTTCCACTGTTTGGGGGAGATTGCTGATCTTCAAGATCAGGAGCTGGCAAAACTAGGGCCCACAGGCTACATGGGACCTCCTGTCTGCTTTGTAAATAAAGTTTTATTGGAACACAGCCAGGCACATTTGCTCATGTGTTGTCAGAGGCTGCTTGCTCATTATCCTTGCGGAGCTGAGTAGCTGAAACGGAGGTCATGTGACCCACAAGAGCTTAAACATTTATTTTCTGGTCCTTTACAGAAAGGGGGTGCCGACCCTGTACTAGATCACATCCTCCGAGCATTTCAAAATAATTAGCATCTTCTGTTAGCAATTGTGTATTTTTTAACTTGAGGGATGACCCCAGATTGTCAAAAGGGACTGAATAATTCACTGTTTTTATTCAGTGTAAATGAATGCAGCCCCGGCTGTCTGCCAAGCACACCTGAATTTCTGTTGGCACTAAAGCTTGGCATTTCACCAATCCTCAGGCGCCCACCTTTCCCTGACCAGACTCTGCACATTCCCTAAGTCATTCTGGAGAGTCCCAGCGCCCCGCACTCTCGAGTTTCCTCTGTACCCGCCCTTGTCAGGACTGTGCACTTGGTGCTGCTCTCACTTTAAGGATGTGAGCTAACAGAGTACATATTAAAGTTATACATTCTTCACATTCTACATTCCATTACAAAGTTAGAACGAACTAAGTCTTTCCAAAATTTGTCTGCCTTGACATTTTTAAAATAACTTTTCCCCCTAATTATAAAAGTGATCTATATCACTTTTATAATTAGGGGGAAAAGTTATTATAACTTTTATCATTAGGGGAAAAGTATTTACAACTTTTATCATATATATCCCCTAATGATAAAAGTTGTAAATACTTTTCCCCTAATTATAAAAGTTACATATATATGGAAGTTATAGTCTTGGCCAGTGTGGCTCAGTGAGTTGGAACTTTGTCCCATATACTGAAAGGTTGCAGGTTTGATGCCTAGTCAGGGCACATACCTAGGTTGCCGGTTTGATCCCTGGTCGAGGCATGTATGGAAGGCAGCTTATCAATGTTTCCTTCTCTCCCCCTTTCCCTCTCTCTCTCCCTCCCTCCCTTTCACTCTCTCTAAAATCAATAAGCATACCCTCATGTGAAGATTTTTTTAAGTTATATATTTCCCTAATTATAAAAGTTATGTGTTCTCCTGCCCGACTGGGGTGGTCAGTGGTTGAGTGTCAACCCATGAACCAGGAGGTCGCCTGGGACTGATTCCCGGTCAGGGCACATGCCCTGGTTGTGGGCTCGATCCCCAGTAGGGTGCGTGCAGGACATAGCTGATTGATGATTCTCTCTCATCATTGATGTTTCTATCTCTTTCTCCCTTCCTTTCTCTGAACTCAATAAAAAACACATTTTAAAAAGTTACATGTTCTCGGGGACCCTTTCCCTCTCCCCACGTGGGAGTCTGTTCTGTGGGACTCTTTTCCCCTCCCCATGTGGGAGTCTGTACTTGTTCTTCAATAAATTTCCACCTTTGCTATAAAAAAAAGTTACATGTTCTCCTAAATATAAAAGTTATATGTATGAGGGGCCTAACCACAAGAACAAGCATTTCCCCCACAAAACCTCTCCATGCTGAGGTGAGTCACTGTTGATACTTTCGTGTAATTGTCTTGAAGAAGATTCTCCCACATGTATACAGTTTTTTACCTTAGTTTTTTTGGTCATTGAAAATTTCTCAGTAAATACTGTTTTTTAGTGCCATGTAATATTCCATCATGTGGATGTATGGAAATTTACTAACAGTTCCTTTATGTGGGCCTTTGGGTGGTTTCCAGTTGTTTGCTGTTCTCAATAAAACATAGTGAGTGTCTTTGTACATAAACCTCTGTCTGCTTCCTGGGTGTTTCCTCAGGGTCAGACTCTCAGAAGGGCAATTTACTGACTCAAAGACCATTATTTTAAAACCTCTCTGATGTAAAAAAAAGAAGGTCTTGTCATCTCTGCCTAACTTTGCTTCCCGACTCCAAAGAGGAGTGCACGAATTCATGTAATTCTAACACAAAGGCATGTTAACATTAATGTTTAGAGACTTAATATTAGGACAGAGGGGGAATGAAAACTGGAGGCCACCAAGAACACTCTAGTCAGGGGTGGGCAAACTTTTTGACTCGAGGGCCACAATGGGTTCTTAAACTGGACCGGAGGGCTGGAACAAAAGCATGGATGGAGTGTTTGTGTGAACTAATATAAATTCAAAGTAAAGGAGCGGAGGAGAGAGCAAGAGAACCGGATAGAACAGCTGGATCCGGCCTGCGGGCCATAGTTTGCCCAAGGCTGCTCTAGATCAAGCATGTCAAACTCACGGCACAAGGGCCACATGCGGCCCACAACGAATATTTTTGTGCCCGGCCAATATAACGGCATGTAAGAAACGTTTTAATACAAATTTTGTCACTTAATTTTTACAATATCCTGTTATACATGATTATTAATAACGAACTACAACATTCGCTAATGACTGATTCCTATCATTGTGTTGCATTCATTTCCCTAACGCACCTTACACGCAGGTGCACCATTTCTCTCCACTAATACTAGTAGCGAGTATTTTAGCAGCCGATGGCCACGGCATTAGTCTTAGACTGACTTGTTTGGTGTGCGCAACAGGAAACATTTTGCTTCGGAGAACAAGAAAAATAGATTTATTTGTGTTACGCTTACTAATTTGTGCAGTTATTCAGTGTCTGGTAAGTTAATGTCCAAGAAAAAATATTAATTTTTATTAAAATGTTCTATTATTTTATGTTAACAATTACTCGTTTATTTCAGCCCTTTGTATTCAGCATGTCTCTATCGAAGTAAACCTACGTTTCTATGAAAATTGAAGCTTTTAGTTTTTTGCGGCCCACAGAAACCTAAACCTTGTTTACTTGGCCCGTGTTAGCCTTGAGTTTGACATGCTTGCTGTAGGTCTATCCCTGGATAGCTCTCAGCACTGGAGTTGTCTGTGTTCGCTTGCCTATTGTCTGTCTCTGTGTCATTTTTCCTGCCCGTGATCTTATCTTGTTCTGTTACTGTGTTTAAGTAACTACCTACGCTTAGGGCTCTATGCATATGGGGTGGGAGATGGTGTCCAGTGATTTGTGTCAAGCATGCCATTGCTTTATCCCCCACATTCTGCCGTGAGTATAATCAACTTTGGGGCATTAAGGGGGAGCCCTGACGGAACCTGGGGCATCAGGGGTAGTGTGGGGCCTGAGGGGGAAGGCCTGTGGCATTGGCGGGAATGGCTTCATCTTTACTCATTACACTGGTTGTGTGAATCGGAGCCCTCGGCTGCTGCTGGCACAGGCTGGTGGCGCTGCTCGCCCCTCCCTGTGTCACCAAGCCCAGTGCAGCGTCCCCACCTAGCCAGACAGCCAGGCAGGTGCCCACACTCAGTTGTGCCTTCACAGGCTGACACCGTCAAGTGAAGCAGCGGACCTATGGGCCTTTACGGAGGCACGAGAGCTGTATGCAGAGGGACCACATGTTAACCCGGTATTTCCTGCTACACGCTGCCACCCGCACAGTAGTGGCGATCCGTGCGGTGGGAGATGTGACTGTCCAGTGTGCACTGGTGGGAACTGCTTGCAGCTGACTGGGTTTGGGACAGCTTTCTGCCACCGTGGGACACGGACACCCAGGCCCTGCTCTTCTCCCTCCAGGTCCAGCACTTACCGTCCCAAGGGCTTCGATGTCACCGTGAAGTACACGCAAGGCAGCTGGACGGGCTCCGTCGGGGAGGACTTGGTCACCATCACAAAGGGCTTCAACGCTTCCTTCCTTGTCAACATCGCCACCATCTTCGAGTCGGAGAGTTTCTTCCTGCCTGGGATTCAGTGGAATGGGATCCTGGGGCTCGCGTACGCGGCCCTGGCCAAGGTGAGAATCGTCAGGGGCCAAAGGAAATGAGTGATGGGAGGAGGTTCCGCAAACCCCTCGTCCGAGGGGCCGATGAGCGGGTCCAGGCCGTCGGAGATGGTCAGACAGAATCACAGGGCCCAACAGACCGCTGGTCACACAGTTCATGAAATTTCTAGGCATTTTTAAAGTTAAAGGGACATGGCACAATTTTGGAACCTTCCTGCAAGATAACCTGGTACCATTACTTACTGTTCGTCTGTTGTTTTTATCTATTTTACGCGTATAGTTTGGAAATATTGAGAACCTGGATCACTTTGTGATTTTGTGTCGGAGTTTTTATTGGCGTAGGGTTCAGAGAAAACACATTTGTTGCATCCATACACTCGTATGAAGGTGGACCCTACAGGAGACACAGGGACCTCGGCAGGGGGGTGGCCCCGGCAGGCTGAGAGGGCCTCTGAGGGACACCTGCGGCCGGGGCAGGGACACCTGGAGAGCCTGCCTGGGGACCACCGGCCACTGGAAGTAGTCCCACGCCGAGGAAAAGGGGGGAACCTTGCTCTCGGCAGCATCAGCACTTCACAAGCAATAAGGGCAGGCCGCATGGTCTCCAATGTTTGCTGTGGAGGAAGCGCTGCTGGCGGGCGGGAGAGGGAGGCGGGCTGGCCGAGGCCCGGGCGTTTCCACGGGGCAGGGCTGCCAGGGGCAGGCGGCTGAGACACTGAGCACCTCTGGGCAGGTCTGCAGACACCCGAGCAAAGCAGAAGGAGGGCGCCCTCCTGCCTGTCCCCGGGCACCACACCTCCTCGCTCAGGGTCAGGCTTTGAGCAGAGCTAAGTGGGAAACCAAAGGCGCCCGGCAGGAGCAGCAGGCCGGTGACCACAGGGTCCCAGGGGTCCCTGAGGCTCCCAGAGGGAAGGCCGGCTCTCTTGCTTCATAAGGACATTTGTTCCAGCTCAAGTTTACTAGCAAATGGTGCAGGGGCAGGGGAGGGGAGGAGTAGGGGGGGGGCAGGGGGGGGAGTTGAATCCCCAGCCCTGTGGTTTAAGGAGAAAAACCAGCCCCCTGAGACACATGGCTGAGAACATCAAAGATGTCAGTTCTCACGCGCCCCCCAGAGGCTGACTGTGTAAGGTCAAGTTACCCCAGTTTTGCGATGTGTGTACTGAGGATCAGAGGTCCCGCCTCGCCCAGGGCAGTCAGAGCCCCAGCTGCCTTGTTTCACTGTCTGTGGGGCCCAGTCCGGTTCCGGATCCCCCTCTTTTCTCGGTACCGTAGGCCGAGCTCAGTATGAGATTTGTGTAACTTTCATTTCTTAATATATTTTCACCAACCATGTGACCCCCGGCAAAACATTTCTTCTTCATGTGACTTTGCAAGTGAAAGATGTGGGTGTGACTGTTTTCATGCTGATTATTTGGAAGACGGTAGAGGCAAGCTAAACGATCTGGAATGAATAACATGTAAAACTTCCCTTGGGAATCAACTACTTGGGGGTTTCCAGACTTTCCACATGACCTTTTATCTTTTCATCTGTGAAATCCCAGGATTAGCAGCAATGGCCCCACACTCTTGGAGCTGTGGAGACAGGGAGAGAATGTGTAGGGAGCAGGGACAGGCAGGGCGGTTGGGTGGCGGCCCCACGCATTTCTGAAGTGGGTTGATGAACGATGAGTGGTGGCCATGGTGTGTGGCGGTCCCTGGTGGACCCCAGATGCTTCCCACTGAGGAGCCACCCACGGGGGCTCCCCTCCTGCAGATGCCCAGTTCCAAACACAGCCCTCAATCAGGTTCTCTTGGTCGTGGGACTGTGTGCTTTGAAACCTCTACAGGGACGCTGGGCACAGTCCTACTGAAGGTGACCTAACGGAATCCTAGCAGATCCCTGACGGTGCCAAGCTCTGCGCCCAGCCCTTTATGAGATAGCACCCATTTAAGCTGAGAACCGCTCTCAGAGCCCATTACCATCCCATTTTACAGATAAGGAAACAAAGGTCCCAGGGTTAAGCAGGGCTGGAGCGAGGATTCAGTCCTGCCCAGTGGTTACCTTGCTGCCTCTCAGGAAGATGGGCGACAGAAGAACACCCCTGGGTCAGCACGGGCCCCACCCACGTCCACACCCGCCTGGGTCAGCACCAGCCCTGCCCATGTCCACACCCGCCTGGGTCAGCACCAGCCCTGCCTATGTCCACACCGGCCTGGGTCAGCACCAGCCCCGCCCACGTCCACACCCGCCTGGGTCAGCACCGGCCCCGCCCATGTCCACACCCGCCTGGGTCAGAACAGGCCCTGCCCACATCCACACCCGTCTGGGTCAGCACAGGCCCTGCCCGTGTCCAGAGGCGCCTTCGTCTCACTCACTGACCCAAACACAAAGTCCTGTGACAAAGACAGAGACGTGGTCCCAGGCTCGCCAGATTCCACGGGAGCTGAGTGGGAGACAGTGCAAATGAACTCAACAAATGGGAAGATATATATGTTTGCTGGTGGGGCTCTCTCCTTCCTCCCTTTTGAGTTATAGATGATAATTTGTATTATCTTACAGATAATAAATGACCGTGCCTTCTGTTGTTGGCATATGCCTATAGCAGTGGTCGGCAAACCGCAGCTCGTGAGCCACATGTGGCTTTTTGGCCCCTTGAGTGTGGCTCTTCCACAAAATACCACAGCCTGGGCGAGTCTATTTTGAAGAAGTGGCGTTAGAAGAAGTTTAAGTTTAAAAAATTTGGCTCTCAAAAGAAATTTCATTCATTGTACTGTTGATATTTGGCTCTGTTGACCAATGAGTTTGCCGACCACTGGCCTATAGCATCCATGCTACTACAATTAAGTTTCCACCAAAAACTAACCCCCATAGTGACTAACTCTCCTATCTCCCAGCTGCCAAAGCCAAAATCTAAACGCAAGCCTATGACCTTCCTTTGTGACCCCAGCACCCATGATCCACCCCCAAGTCAGAGCTGTCGGTAGACTGTCTCTCTCTCCTTTGAGTCCTGGAGAAATGGGGGCGTCCTTGGCATGGATGGCTGTGTGTCGGGAAAGGGTAGAGTGAAATTCGGTGGTGGGGAATAAACGATCCAGCTTTTCAACTTGAGGAGCATAGCATTGCTTCTTTTCTGCTAAATCCCCACTCACCAGAGTTCAGTAGACAACTGAACCGTCTGGGATGTGAGACAAACTGTCTGCTGGGTCCAGCATCTGTAATTTGCATGATGGACAGACAACTGTGGCTGAAAGAGGTACAGACAACCTCCAGCCTGGGAGACCCTGCTCTCTCCTTCCTCCGAAATGTCTGCAGTGAGAATCCACCCGCTACCGTGGAAAGCCACTTCCCCAGCTTCCCAGGCCGCCTCGCCAGGCAATCGTAATGATAAATGGGCCAGCATCCCAATAGCTTCCGGGAACACTCTCACTCCTACAACCAACAGGAAAACTCCCACGTCGTAGGAAGTCCTGTTGGAGGGTTGTGAGTTATTGTTGAAGGTACTTAGTCCTAAGATTGTTTATTGTTTAGCCGCGAAAAACGTTAAATGTAAACACGCAGTGGTGTGGACCCTGGGTCATTCCTCGCCTAGCCTGTGAGTCTGAAGCCTTGTCCCTGTCGTTCCTCCGCAGCCATCGAGTTCTCTGGAGACGTTCTTCGATTCCCTCGTGACGCAAGCCGGGATCCCCAACGTCTTCTCCATGCAGATGTGTGGGGCGGGATTGCCGGTGGCCGGATCTGGTACCAACGGAGGTAGTCTTGTGGGTATCTTTCCGTCTTCAAGAGGCGAAAGAAACTCACAAACCACTGGGCTCTTTTTTATTTTATTTTATTAAAGACCCTGATAGAAATACTAGACATGTAGGCATACATAGGTCTTGGAAGAGTTTGATAATAGTTAGTATAGAACCCTTTTAAAAATGAATAAAATTAGCTATTATTTTTATCTTTCCTAATGGTCCTGCCAGCCAAAAGATGATTCTCATAGCTCCCCCAAATTCCATTAAAGCTTTTTTAAAGTTTTCCTTTGGAAGATAACTGGTTTTGATGGGTGGGGGAGGGACAGGTGAGAAACAGTGGGGGTATGCAGGTGGGCCTCACTCTGGGGAGGGGATGCAAAGGCGGTGCCTGTGATTTCATACGTTTGGGGAGACAAGAACACCTGTATATCCCCCCTCCCCAATACACACACACAGCTAAAGTGTTAGTTAGTGAAACAGAATCATTCAAGGCCATCAGCCCTGAGTGTCCCCTTGATGGAACCTGCACCCCGATGTCTCCAGCAGGAGGTGACAGGTGAACGCACAGGGGGGCGCCTTCCTCAGGGTGGGTGCTGCCTACGCCTTTGCTCTCCAGCTGTGAGAAGCAGGCTCAGCCACTTGCATTTGCTATCAGTGCAGCTGCTCTTTTATTTTAAAATATAACTTTATTGATTTCAGAGAGGCAGAGAGAGAGAGAGAAACATCCACGAAGAGAGAGAATCATTGATCGGCTGCCTCCTGCACGTCCCCTACTGGGGATGGAGCCTGCAACCCGGCCGTATGCCTTTGACCAGAATCAAACTGGGACCTTTCCATCCACAGTCCGGTGCTCTATCTGAGCCAAACTGGCTAGGGCAGTGCAGCTGCTTTTAACACCTGGTTACCCCCTCTTCAGGGGAGAGGGGGCCTTGGATTTGTGGAGCAAGGTTATGTAGTTTTGCAGAATGAGGTTTGATTAAGGAAGCTCCTTTGTGTTCTGCGTCCGTGCACTGGGTGGGGTAGGAGGACATCCTCTGTTCTGAGGGCTGAGCCACTGTCAGGCTGGGTGGTTAACTCCTTCACTGCGTTTCTCTGGGGCACAGTCTGCGTACGGTAAAGCTGGAGTTATGTGTGCTTCCTGTCGGTGAGGGGAACCCCGGGGCATCTTAATTAGTCCGGGGCAGAGTATTGTCTGACCTGTGGCTCCCTGGCCCCCACGGTCCCTGTTCACTTTTCAAGCATATACATTTGTTTTGTAGCATCAGACTGAAGTGAAAGTACGATTCCAACGAGGGTTTGACGTACAAGGGCACGCCGCTTTGTGTCACGTGCTGTATGCCTCTGTGTTTGTTTTTTTCTCATCCCTGTTACTATTTTCCTTCCTAGGTCCTGGGAGGAATTGAACCAAGTTTGTACAAAGGAGACATCTGGTATACCCCGATTAAGGAGGAGTGGTATTATCAGATCGAAATCCTGAAATTGGAAGTCGGAGGCCAGAGCCTTAACCTGGACTGCAGAGAGGTACCTACCCTGTGAGGTCTTTGTGCCTACCTGTCTGTGTGTGCCCGAGGCACGCAAATATGGCAGCTGGGACCTGGGTGTGAAAAATCAGAAGGAACATTCAACTACAAGATAAACCGAAGATTCATGACATTCAAAGTTACAGGGCCTTTAGTTGTATGACAAGTTTAAATCGACCTCTCTCTAAAAAAAAAAAATAAAATAAAATGTGTTTTTCCATCACTTGGCTCAATAGGAAAAAATTAGCACAACATGGTGAGTGAGGAGAAGTACCTGGAACTACACCTTCGCCATTCCCATGGGCCTGATGGTCCCTGAACTCTACTGAAGAGGCTGCATTATGCAGGTTTCATTGGTGTCAGGGACAGAGGCGGACAAAAATAAGCCGAATGAAACCAAAAATAAAGCATCAGCTTTATCTTTCCTTCCGAGTTAACCATCCCCCAAGCCCCTATATAATTCTCACTCAAAGAAAAGTTATGCTCTAAGGATGTGAATGGCTGGCTATGCTACAAGAAGGCAGGTGTGCAGGGCTGTGAGACCAGAGCCATTGCTAACCTGCTCACCCCGCTCACTGTGTGTTGGCGTATTAGTGGCACATGATGGCATCATGGTTATGATGACTTGAGGGAGCCTTCATCTGCTACGATATTCTCCGAATGGTTTATGAAAACCATCAGCATTTCATTATATCCCTCCCTCATGCCTCCAACCTTGGCATCCCGTCCTTCCATACGCCCCGTCGCAGTCCCCCACAAAGGCCCGTGCACCCACACGCCTCTGAGAAACCCGCGGAGCCGGGATGGAGGGTGGTCCGGTCCACCGAGACTGCTCTGTGTTTAAGGTCAGAGGGCACTTATTCTCCAGGAAGGAATCCAGTGGCAGAATCCAAGGGCCTGAAATAAAGTACAAACTGTGTGTGGGTGTGTGGTGCTCTGACAGGAGGTGGCTGTGGTTCTCTTGTTCCCTGGGCAGCATACGGGAGGGTTGGCTTGTGTGAGTTGTGCAGATGGCATTTCATGTGCCATTGCACCCTCTGAGGACAAGGGCGTCTTCCCTGGTTGCCCGGGGAGGCTCCTGGGCGAGGCTATTTGGGCACCTCTGCATGAGGGACAGGCTCTGCATTGGGAGGGCTGTTGATTTTGGTCACGTCGCTTCCCTTTTCTGGCCTCAGTTTCTTCATCTGTGAAGTGAGAACGTTGAGCTAAAAGATTCCGAGTTTCCAGGTTCTGAGAATATAAAATTCATTGTAACCACCAAGGAGGTGCCGTGGCTGCCCAAACTTGTGCATAACGGACGCCCAGTGATGGCGGGCTGGTGCGGTGTCACTCATGCGCCTTCTCGCCCCCTCCTTCCCTCCTTTTAGTATAACGCGGACAAGGCCATCGTGGACAGCGGCACCACCCTGCTCCGCCTGCCCCTGAAGGTGTTTGACGCGGTGGTCGACGGCGTGGCCCGCGCGTCTCTGGTGAGTCTCGGGGCGCGGATGAATCTCGGGGAACACCAGGTCATGACCACGTGCTGGGCAGTGTGGTCTCCCTCTGAGGGTTTAAGGGCTGTGTGTTTTTTAACTATTACTCATTAATTTCACAATCTTATTATTTGATGTTACCTGGCAAATAATTGTTTCATTTTAACCCGAGAGAACTGGGATCTGAAGGTGCAGCTTTTTGTATTTCAAATGATGGTGTAGTTGGTGCAATACAGTTTTTTAATCTAAGAATAAAAATGGCAATATACTACATTAAAATAAATAGTAAACCAGGAATATGTTTGTAGCCTTTAAAACTAAAGAAATAAACCAAAAATCATACTCCTTTCAGGCCTCATTCAAGCTGTGTTGGGATTTTTTTTTTTTAAATATATTTTATTGATTTTTTACAGAGAGGAAGGGAGAGGAATAGACAGTTAGAAACATCAATGAGAGAGAAACATTGATCAGCTGCCTCCTGCACACCTCCTACTGGGGATGTGCTCGCAACCAAGGTACATGCCCTTGCCCAAAATCAAACCTGGGACCCTTCAGTCTGCAGGCCTATGCTCTATCCACTGAGCCAAACTGGTTAGGGCTGTGTTGGGATTTTAATTCTGTTGTAAAAGAAAGTGATCCACAGGTGACAAGGACCAGTTGGCCCATATAATAATTACTGTGTGGTCATGTTCAGTAACAAAACTGAAATCATGGTCAGAGACAAGTGCCTTTTGGGGACCTGGCTGATGGTATTCCCCGGTTGACCCTAATTTTCCAGTTTGGGGCATCGGAGTGGACCAGCTGGCATCAATTGGGAAGGACACAGCTTTGGGGTCAGATGGAATTGAAGTTAGTCTGGTTTCTGGCACGGAGGAGCAGAGTGCCTGGGAAGGGTCTCGGGCCCCCTGAGGGCCCCCACATTCTCAGTGGGGTTGTTCTGGGGTCTGGGGTCAAGTGCCTGCGCCCAGGTGCTCGGGAAAGAGGAGCTGCTATTTAGTGTCCACATTGCAGGGTTGCTACTGTGTGAATGCAAAACACACATTCCTCCCAGCTGCTTGGGTGTTTCTATCATAAGACCTGTCCACGCAGGGCCCTCCTGGCAAAGTCACCAGAAATGAGTGTTTCCCGCAGAGTCGTTATTCTGCTACTAACTCGGCTGATTTCTCGGTCCGCTGGGAAGGCCGAATTCAAAGGATGATTGATCGGGAAAGGCAGAGCAGTTGCTTTATTACAGGTGATGGCGGGAACCTGGGAAGAGAGGGAAGGCTTGTGGTTGTCCTGAATAGAAACTTCAGAAGTCTGAAACTGCCATGGGGCCCTGGCCAGTGTTTTTCAGTGGTAGAGCACTGACCTGTGCACTGAATGGTACTCCCGGTCAAGGGCACGTACCTGGGTTGCAAGTTCATTCCCGGCCCCCGTTGGGGCGCATGCAGGAGGCAACCAATCGATGTGTCTCTCTGACATGGATGTTTCTCTCTCTCTCTCGCCCCCTCCCTCCCTTCCACTCTCCCTAATAATCAATGGAAAAAATTTCCTCAGGTAAGGATTAATGATAGATAGACAGACAGACAGACAGATATAAAACTGCCATGGGAAGAGCAGCAGGCAAACAAAAAGAATGCAGAGGGGAAATAAAAAAGCAAGAACGCGGAGGCCGAAGGACTTGTACGCAGGTATATAAGCATAACCAATGGATACAAGACACTGGGGGAAGGGGGTCAGGTAAAGGCATGTACTGGGAGGTAGGGGAGGCCGGGGGGAGGTCAATGGGGGAAAAAAAGGAGACATATGTACTACTATTTGTAATACTTCAAACAATTAAAAAATATATTAAATAAATAAATAAATAAATAAATAAATAAATAAATAAATAAATAAATAAAAGGTCTTCAAGGCGGCAGCCAGAGCCGTCTAATGCCCGCTGAATCAGACCAGAAACGGCCTGAAGTTTTAGGGCCTGACATTCAGAATGCTGGCGGCGAATCAGACGAGGCTCGATGCCCGAATTACGGAGCCATCTGCCCACTTCCCTCAATAGTGAAAACGACGGCCATAGAGTCCACATGAGCCTCGTGGGTCAGGTGTAATGCTCTGAGCTATGAATGCTGCCCTGTGGGCCAAGGAAGTGCCCGGAGCCTGGGCGTGTGACCGACCGCCAGCGGAACCTCTGCGGGCTGTGAGAGCGCCAGGCTGTGGCTGGCAGGTGTTGGCACCCCGAGGTCACTGGATCACGGGTTGGGCAGTGACTGGCTTGGTAAGAAAATCACGAGGTGGAGGAAGGAAATTACGAAACGTGTTTGCCTTGTTGCCACGGATCCTGTGACCCCGGAGCCTGCGTCAGGAGGAGCAACCTGGGAAGGCTGTTTGTCTCGGGAGGGTGTGTGCTGCTCTGTGGGCCTTTGTGTGCGCACCAAAGGCGTGTTTGTTCTCTATCTGCTGGGCCCTCAGAGCCACCCCCAGCCTGGTCTTCTTTCAGGTCAGGGAAAGGCTGGCCTCGGAGAGCGATCACAGTACCAACGTTGGGCTCTGGCTCCTGTGTGGACTGTCGCCTTGGGATTTTAGAAATGAACTAGAGGCCCGGTGCATGAAATTCATACACGGGGGGGCGGGGTGGGGGGAGTGTGTCCTTCAGCCCAGCCTGCACCCTCTCCAATCTGGGACCCCTCGAGGGATGTCCGACTGCCCTCTCACAATCCAGGGCTGCTGGCTCCCAACCTCTCACCTGCCTGATTGCCCCTAACCACTTCTGCCTGCCAGCCTGATCACCCCCTAACCACTCCCCTGCCAGCCTGATTGATGCCTAACTGCTCCCCTGCCGGCCCGATAGCCCCTAACTGCCCTCACTTGCCAGCCTGGTCTCCCCTAACTATCCTCCCCTGCAGGCCTGGTTGCCCCCTACTGCCCTCCCCTGCTGGCCTGGTCATCCCTAACTTCCCTCCCTTGCCAGCCTGGTCGCCCCTAACTACCCTCCCCTGCAGGCCTGGTCGCCCCCAACTGTACTCCCCTGCAGACTTGGTCCCCCCCAACTGCCTTCCCCTGCAGGCCTGGTTCCCCCCAAATGCCCTCCCCTGCAGTCCTGGTTGCCCCCAACTGCCCTCCCCTGCAGGCCTGGACCCCCCAACTGCCCTCCCCTGCTGGTCTGGTCACCCCTAACTGCCCTCCCCTGCTGGCCTGATCGCCCACAACTGCCCTCCCCTGCTGGCCATCTTGTGGCAGCCATCTTTGACCACATGGGGGTGGACATCTTGTGTGTTGGAGTGACGGTTAGTTTGCATATTAGTCTTTCATTAGATAGGATGGTGGGTAGGTCTGTATTTTGAAATGAGCCCGGAGGGGACTTGTGTGTGGCAGAGACCTGGGCTCCGCTCCTCCCAGCTGTGGCGCCGTGCGTCTCAGGCCGCGTGCTTCTGCAACTCTAAATCGCACAAGCAGAGGACCCTGCTTCCAGATGACTTCTGACCTTAGAGCTCTGTGACCTGAGGCCTGACCCCCACCCCCACCCCCCGCAGCTTAGCCCCTGGAAGCTTCCCAGACTCCTTGGGAGGCAGATGGTCCCGCATCGAGTACTGAGCTGGGCCCCTCAGGCCAGGTACTTGGCCTCTCTGAGCCTCATTCTCCATCTGTGGCTGGACCTGCTCTTAGTGCTGACATCAGAGCTGTGGGCCGCGGGCCAGCGGAGCCACCCTTTCCAGCAAAATGACTGCCCCGTCCCATCGTCTGGCGAGAGGTTCGTCCCTAGGATGCCCATTTCCAATCGACTTCGCTTTTATCAAAGGAGAAACTGCATTAAAGCCAGCCTTAGAGATCTTGCAGGTCACTCCTGGGCAGTTCAGGGGCAGCCTTCCATGGATGGAGAGACACAGGATATTTTCTCCCTCTGTCACCCGGCAGGAGGGAGGGCTGGCGCCTGTGTGTGCGGTTGTGTAGCACGGGATACACCCCGTGTTCATCCTGTCCCACCACAGTGTCCTCTACCTGCCCCACGTGTTCTGACAGCAGTGTGCTTAGCTGCCTCGGCTTCCATCACGCCCTCCTCCCGGCACCTCTCCCAGCCCTGGGCCGCCCTCTTGGGGATCTCTCTTCCTGCCTATTTCTCAGGGTGGGTCCTAGGTCCCTCTCCTCCCTATACTGTCCTAAGTGGTCTGTCCACGGCCACATTACCACGTCCCACCCTCCTGTCTGTGACTCTGGAATTCAGCATCTCGCCCCCGGAGGCTGGACTCCAGCAACAAGTGACGTGCACGTCCCACTTGAATGCCACAGTGACACTGGTGTGCCGCGGAGCCCAGGCCTCTGAGAAACGGTTTCTGATAAATGCACCGTGGTGCCCTGGTTCTCTCCGTGCCTGCCTCATGCGCCTTTCTATCCTTTGCACCAGCCTCCGTGGCTGTTGTCCGCGTCCCCAATGGGGCAGGTCTCATGCTCTGCCCTCCTCTCTCTCCCCCTCCCCCCGCCACCATACCTCACCAACGCCCTTTCGTCCCTCAACTCAGCCCAGGTGTTCCTACCTCAGGGACAAACACCGCCTTCCTCCCCGTCAGTACTCTCCTAGCTCTGTCCCCACCACGTACTCCCCCAACCGTCGCCCGAGCAGGGCTCTGTGCTGGAAGGGACACGCGTGGTAGCAGAGGAGCCGCCCACACAGTCCTCCCTCCGGGAGCTGGCAGGCCTGCTCTGGTGCCTCCCCTGGTCCTGGTGAGATGGCATGGCTGGAACTTGTAATTCCCTTAAGATTCAGCAACTAGTAGACATGCTTGGGTGACTGTCCTTCCAGTCCCCTGATGAGAGGCACAGGTGGACGTTCTGTGTTCCAGCCCATTCATATTTCCCACAATCTGTCCTGAATCTCTCTGATGGGCTGGGTGTTAGGACCATAAGGAGATGCAGGCCTCTGTCCTTAAAGGGCTCAGATCCTAGTGCAGGAAACAGAAGTGAACCAATCACAGTAAATGTCTAACTGCTACAGGGAAATCCCTGGCGGAGGACCAGCATTATGTGGGGGAGTCAGGGAGGGCTTCCTGGAGGAGGCATCATCCGAGCTGAGATCTGGAGAGGAGAAAGATGTTCCAGAAGAGCAGAGAGCTCACAAGGGGCTCTGCACCTGGAGGGAGCTTGCTGTGTGTGGGGAATTTAATGGAGAGGTGATGCCTAAAAGGTCCTGAGGGCCACATTTAGGATCTGGTCTCTCTTTTAAAGGGTCCTTGCCAACTACTGTGCTACCTTGGGCAAGCCGCTTCACCTCTCTGTGCTTTGGTTTCCTCATCTGTGAAGTGGAGGGGGTAATGTTACCGCACTGATGGCGGCGTTTGAGGATTGAAGTATTTAGACTGCAAAGCGCTTATAAAGGTGCCTGATGCCGGCGAGTGCACCACAAGCCTCAGTGTTCGAATAATTGTTTTTGTCAGCACCGTTACCCTCCAGAGGACTGGTGGCTCCACTGCGCTGTCCAAATTACACACTGTTTATCCCAGTGGGCAGCTGTCGAGGTGACAAGAAGAGCTGGGAGCTGTTTCCTGTTGACGCGCCAGACTAGTCATTAGTTCTCACGTTATCGTGTTTTGTCTAGATTCCAGAATTCTCGGATGGTTTCTGGACTGGATCCCAGCTGGCATGCTGGGCGAATTCCGAAACACCTTGGTCTTACTTCCCGAAAATCTCCATCTACCTGAGAGACGAGAACTCCAGCAGATCCTTCCGTATCACTATCCTGCCTCAGGTATAAGCTTAGATTTGTGCTTTTCTCTCTTCAACATGTAACATGCAAAAGTAAAGCCCTTCGTGCATATTATCTAATAATCGATACCTAACACAGGAATAGATACACAGTGGTGCCTAGTAACAAACAACCACAAATAGCAGCAGCTTTATCAGTGAGCATTAATTCCTGCTCAGGAGCCTGGGTGGGTCTGCTGATCTCCTGGGCTTGTTCCCCTGTGTCTTGTCAGCTGGTGTTGGCTGGGTCTAGGTTGGCCTTAATCTAGGATGGTCTTGGTCTAGGATGGTCTTGGTCTAGGATGGTCTTGGTCTAGGTTGGCCTTGGTCTAGGATGGTCTTAGTCTAGGATGGTCTTGGTCTAGGATGGTCTTGGTCTAGGTTGGTCTTGGTCTAGGTTGGCCTTGGTCTAGGATGGTCTTGGTCTAGGATGGTCTTGGTCTAGGTTGGCCTTAGTCTAGGATGGTCTTGGTCTAGGTTGGCCTCAGTCTAGGATGGTCTTGGTCTAGGTTGGCCTTAGTCTAGGATGGTCTTGGTCTAGCATGGTCTTAGTCTAGGTTGGTCTTGGTCTAGGTTGGCCTTGGTCTAGGATGGTCTTGGTCTAGGTTGGCCTTAGTCTAGGATGGTCTTGGTCTAGGTTGGCCTTAGTCTAGGATGGTCTTGGTCTAGGTTGGCCTTAGTCTAGGATGGTCTTGGTCTAGGATGGTCTTGGTCTAGGTTGGTCTTGGTCTAGGTTGGCCTTGGTCTAGTATGGTCTTGGTCTAGGTTGGCCTTAGTCTAGGATGGTCTTAGTCTAGGATGGTCTTGGTCTAGGTTGGCCTTGGTCTAGTATGGTCTTGGTCTAGGTTGGCCTTAGTCTAGGATGGTCTTAGTCTAGGATGGTCTTGGTCTAGGTTGGCCTCGGTCTAGGATGGTCTTGGTCTGGGGTCTGGAATGGCCTCATTTACTCTGGTGGCTAGGTCAGTGGAGTGATAGGGCTATTTGTTGTCTCACCATCCAGCAGTGACTCATAGCAGTGGTTTCTTCCTCTGAGAGAAAAGAAACTCAGGGACTCCTGAAGTCTAGGCCCAGACTAGCCACCACCTCCTGCACAGTGCTGCCCACACAAGGCCAAAGCCAGCCCAGACTCCCCGGTGGAGAAGTAGACACCACCTCTCATTGGGAGGAGCTGCTAAGTCACATCACCAAGGGGTGGCTACAAGGAAAGGTCAAGAATTGAGGACATTTTTGCAACATCTACAATACCAATAGATGGGTTTTTCCTACTTATGTATAAATAAAGAATAAAACTCGATTCTCAGAGATTAAGACATCATTTCCCCCATATGCAATAAATCATTGATTCCTTCTTCATCCCAAGCATCTAATTAAATAGACCAACTTCTGTCTTCCTTAGTCATGTTCTCGCCTTTTCCCACACCCCCTTCCATCACTTCAGGAACCTCCAGAGTGCCCTCCAGGCATCTATGTCACCACTCTGTTTCCCTTTACAACTATTCCAGGTCAGTCTTCCTAAACCATAGCTTTCAGTTCCACTATTTAAATGCTGATGGTCTCTTTCCCTGGTGTGGCTTTCCAGGACCTCCTCACTGGGCCCTTTCTTGCTCTCCCACCTATTTCCTGCTACACCCTTGATCCTCCACTGATTGGTCACTGTGCCTGCTCCCTCTCCTAACCTTTGCTTTCACCACTCCCCACCCCTCGCCACTCCCCACCCCTCGCCACTCCCCGCCTGAAATGCCCTCTGGTCCCCACTCCATCTGTGTATCTAAATTCTTCCCATCCTCAAAGACCCGACTCAAACAACCCATCTTTTGTCAAACTTCTGCTGAGCAGAATAACCCATTTGTGAGCTTGCCCTTCAAACCCATAATGCGAGTTTTCCAGGCTACTCATCTGGCATGGGGCCATGTCTTTAGGGTGTATTTTATGCCATCGCCTTTTTTCCTTTGACTTCTGTTTTCTGAAAACACACACACACTTCTATTCTTTCTCAATTATTTCCTTGAAGATGAGAACCATGGGTTTTAAAGACCACCCTTCCTTCCACAACACTGCCATGCAGGGCCCTGTAACTGTTAAATGGCTAAGCCCTTGTGTCTTTGTCATATAAGCTGGTGAATTTGGGATAAACGAGTGTGGCTAGGAGGTAGGAAAGGAGGAATAATTTCAGAAGAAACAAGTAAGTGATAATACTGCCTTTTCTCCATTTTCAACTTTACATAGTGGGAGGGGGTGCAATCCAGAAACGGGCACTTGTTGGGGGTAAGACTGAAATACAGCCCGGCAGAGGACACTGCCCTTGACTCACTCGCCCTGTCTGCGTCTACCTCTTTAACTATAAAGGAAAAATGGTAATACTTGCAGTGGCATGTTCAGAAGACGACCATGACCTTGGCTGAACGGCACTGCAAAGAGTGATGTTGGAATATGTTTTCAGCATCTTTAAAATAATGTACTCTTTATGATTATATTTTGGTCTGCCAACCAGCCAAATGTGGACATTATTTCATCAGCGTCGTTTGTAACTAAAGTTAAAACCTAGCTTGAGGACACAGGTGGACGTGTTCTGGCAAATAAATGGCATGTGGATGGTTGGCAGAGTCAGGGACTCACGAGAAGCAGGAGGAAAAAAGCAGGCAATCAGAGAAAAACCTATTATGTCCAGGGCAGGTAATAACCGTCAAAGCTGAAAGTTCACTGGGGATTGTCAGTGCTCTTAGGATCAAGCCCGGGGTGAGCGTGGGGACACAGGGAGACAGGTTGGGGAGGTGGCATCCATGTGCATATCTCTGAGTAAGAATCCAGTCTTATTCTCACTTATGAGACTGTAGATGTTTTGGGGGTTGACTTAGACATGTTCACATTTTCAATTTTTAAAAATCAACATTCCCGAGAGACAAAATGGCGGTGGAATAGACAGAGTGTCCTGAGCCTTGTCCTGGAGCAAATAGAGTGAGCGGCTGAAACGAATAGAATTCAGCCCGAATTGGCGAAGGAGACGCAGCTGGTGAGACAGTTTGCAGCTGGGAAGGGCAGAGATCCCCTGGAGAAAGGTGAAATCAAGGATCTAGGCAGGAGAGTCTGCCGGAACTCTGTGCCCAGAGGGTCAGGGAGACACCACAGGGCACCAAGCCGCGTCCCTGAGGACAGGCAAAGGGTCTGACTGTGAAAAAAGGGTCCACGGGACTGCGGGAGGTAGGGGATTTTGGACCTTGGACTCTGGATTTTGGATCTGAGCTCAGAGGCAGCCCTGAAGGGCTGGCCGGACCGCGTAGTGCCAGCAAGAAAGGAGCTTGCAGTCCCTCCTCGCTCTGGGTCCTGTGCCTTTCTTCACTGAACCTAGTTCATAGGACCTTTCAGATACAGACACTTACCCATGGCTGAGGTGCAAGAGAAGGTGTGGAGTTGTGGAATCTGGGGAGAGTAGGCGGCGGTCCAGGAGAGGTGGTAGCGAGTCTGGTGCTGAGTCATACCTGAGTCCCGGTCACCATTTTCTCCTGAGAGATAGCCCCTCCCTCCAGTCTCCAGGCAACCAATACAGCCACACCCAGATCCCACCCTGAATAATACAAAGGAATCTGAATACTCCCTGAGGTCATAGGAACTGACCTAAAGAGAAATCTTTAGCCCCAGCAACTGGGAAACTGAGAAACTGTACAGTACAGACTACTGGGATCATAAGCCAGCCAAAGGAATGACACTTCATTTTTTTCACTTTTATTTTTATTTATTTTATTTTTTTATTATCCCTTTTTTTCTTACTTTCTTCTTTGTTTTCCTGTTTTTGTTTGTTGCTTTATTTTCTATTTCTTTTTGCATTATTTTTCCATCACTATTTTTTATTTACTATTTTTAATTTTTATACCATTTTTGAAATCTATTTTTTTATAAATTTATTATTATTATTTTCTTCTCATTCTCTTTCTTCTCATCCACTTATTCCCTTTCTACTTCCTCAATACTAAATTGAGGTCCTCCCCATATTCATCCAATTCTTAATCCTATTTTCAGTATATGAGCTCAGCTGCTACAGATTCTGCCCCAACCCTCTTTGCTGGGTGTGTGGTGTTTGTATTTTTTTGGTTTATCTATTGGCTCTGTGGTGTCTTACATATATATATATATATATATATATATATATATATATATATATATTCTCCTTTTTATTCCTTTTTCTTTTCTCTCTTACCTTTTTCTCTCTCTTCGATATCATTTGTGCTCTCTTTCTCTCCCCTAATTATCTTTTCTCAGGTGGTCACTTATAATGGGGTTATTGGTGTCATGAGTACATTTGTGCTTAGTTCCTTCTGTGTTGTGTCTTGTTGAGGTGAATTTTATCCTGTCTGGCCAAGGATCTTGAAAGCAAGCCACATAACCAGACACCTGGAGAGGAAACTCCATCCACGAATGGGTCAATAACACCCCAGACCCAACTATAGAGGCAGGAGGGAAAGAGCATGAGTGAGTGAGGAAGTAAAAGAGGAGTGTGTGGTCAGGTGGTGTGTGTGTGTGTGTGTGTGTGTGTGTGTGTGTGTGAATGTGAATGAGGCACAGTTAGATCCCACAGGACCTTCAGGGGCAGGCTAATCAGGCTCGCCTTACTAGGCAGCTTCTGCTACCATTGCAAATAGTACTGGGAGGCCAGCTTGTCCTCAGAGGCCTAGCCTTTTTGAAAGGGAGAGCTGCTGTAACTGGGTTCCCAGCTTCAACTCCACCCAGAATGCCCTCAGATAACACCTGGGACTCTACAGCCACCCCTGCCAGGGACATGCTACCTAGGCTGCGATCCCACGGTCATCAAGGCTCCAGCCACCCTGGGCGCAGGCTCTTGTGAGTTCTGAAGCACGCTCCCCTCTGACTGGCCCAACGCTTTAGCCCAGGGCACTGCAACCACACAAGCAGCAGACACGGGAGCAGCCCGCTCCTGTCCAATGAGCAGCAGCTCCACAAGCAACCCACCCCAGGCCTAAGAGCAGCAGCTTCACGTGGCCTGCCCCTGTCCAAGGAGCAGCAACTGTGTGAGCAGCCAGTTCCCCTATCTGAGGAGCAGCAACCACACGAGCAGCTCGCCCCATCCGAGGAGCAGCAGCCACTTGAGCAGCCCACCCACGACTGAGGAGCGGCAGCCCCACGCAGCCGGCCCCCTCTGAGGAGCAGCAGCTGCGCACAGCCCACACTCTGCACTTGTCTGAAGAGCAGCAGCTGTGCCGCACAAGCAGCCAGCCCCCTTCCAAGGAGCAGCAGCTGTGTGAGTAGACAGCCCCCTTCCGAGGAGCGCAGCCACACGAACCACCTACCCTCATCTGAGGAGCAACAGCTGTGTGAGCCACCTGCCCCCATCCAAGGAGCAGCAGCTGTGTGAGTAGCCCACCCCATTCTGAGGAGCAGCAGCCACACAAGCAGCCCAGCCTCCCCCCATCTGAGGAGCAGCACCCACACACAGCCTGCACCTGTCCAACAAGAAGGAGCCAGGTGAGGGGCCCGTACCTGTCCGAGGAGCATCAACAGCATGAGCAGCTCACTCCCACGTGAGGAGCAGTAGCCGCACGAGCAGACCACCCCCCGTCTGAGGAGAAGCAGCTGTATGAGCAACCCACACCCGTACGAGGAGCAGCAGCCCTGCAAGCAACCTGCCCCTGTCCACGGAGCGGCGGCATCATGAGCAGCCCATCCCATCTGAGGAACAGCAGCAGCACGCAGCCAGCCCCCATCTAAAGAATGGCAGCCACGTGAGCAGTCCGCCCCTGTTCAAGGAGCAGCAGCCACGTGAGCAGCTGGCCCCCATCCAAGGAGCAGCGGACACGAGCAACCCGTCCCCATCCGAGGAGCAACAACCTCATAGTCAGCCCATCCCTGTCCAAGGAACAGCAGCTATCTGAGCAGCCTCCCCCACCAGCCAGAGGAGACACCACTGCTGTGAACAGCACCCACCAGAGGAGCCGCTGCCAACTGAGAAGCAGTTGCTACCATGACTGCCCGAGGAGCAACCGCAGCCCGAGAAGCTACTGCCACCCAAGGAGCAGCCCCTGCACAGCTCGACATCTAGATCAGTCGGTGAAACCAAAATGGGTAGACAAAGATACCCCAAAGGAAAGAAAAGGAGGAATCATCAGAAAAGCAGCTAAGTGAAACAGAGGCATGCAATATGTCAGAAAAAGAATTCAGAATAAGGGTCATAGAGTTCATAAACCAGATGGAAGAAAAAAATCAACACCTTAGTAAGAATCAAGAAGAAATGGATGAAAAAATCAACAACTTACATAAGAATCAAGAAGAAATGAAGAGTGATATAGCTGCAATAAAAAACACCATGGAAAGTTTCAACAGTAGACTAGGAGAAGTGGAGGACCGAATTAGCAAATTAGAAGACAGAAGCAAAACACAGCCAAACTGAATTGCAACTGGAGAAAAATATTAAAATACAGGAGGAGAGCCTAAGGGAGCTATGGGACAACATGAAAAGAAGCAACATACGCATAATAGGGGTGCCAGAACAACACGAGGAACAAGGGTTAGAAGACCTATTTGAAGAAATAATATCAGAAAACGTCCCTGATGTTGTGAAGAAAAAAGTCACACAAGCATAGAGTCCCAAACACGATGAACCCAAAAAGACCTACACCAAGACACATCATAATTATGATGGCAAATATTCAGGACAAAGAAAGAGTCTTAAAGGCTGCAAGAGAGAGACAGAAAGTTACATACAAGGGAGCTCCCATCAGATTATCAAATAATTTCTCAGCAGAAACACATCAGGCCAGAAAAGAATGGAAGGAAATTTACAAAGTGATGCAAACCAAGTGACTGAATCCAAGAATACTCTATCCAGCAAGGCTATCATTCAAAATTGAAGGGGAAATAAGGAGCTTCACAGACAAAAAACCGCTAAGGGAGTTTATCACTGCCAAGCCAGCAATGCAAGAAATGCTAAAGGGACTGGTGTAAAAAGAAATAAGCCGAAACCAGTTTGGCTTAGTGGATAGAGCGTCAGCCTGTGGACTGAAGGGTACCGGGTTCGATTCCAGTCAAGGGCATGTACCTTGGTTGTGGGCACATCCCCAGTGGGAGGTGTGCAGGAAGCAGCTGATCGATGTTTTTCTCTCATCGATGTTTCTAGCTCTCTATCTCTCTCCCTTCCTCTCTGTAAAAATATCAATAAAATATATTTTTAAAAAAAGAAATAAAAAGGTAAGAAGGAACACAACACAAAAAATAAAAATGGCTACAAACAAGTACCTTTCAATAATAACTGTAAACGTAAATGGACTAAATGCTCCAATCAAAAGACATTGAGTGGCTGAATGGATAAAAAAACACGACCCATATATATGCTGTCTACAAGAGACCCACCTCAGAACAAGGGACTCATACAGACTGAAAGTGAATGGATGGAAAAACATCTTTCAGGCAAATGGAAATGAAAAAAAAGCTGGGGTAGCAGTACTTATATCTGACAAAATAGACCTCAAAGTAAAGGCCATAACAACAGATAAGGAAGGCCACTTAATAATAATAAAGGGATCAATACAAGAGGATATAACCCTGATAAACATATATGCACCCAATGCAGGAGCACCCATATACATAAAAAAACTCCTGGAAGATATCAAGGGAGAGATCGACAACAATACAATCATAGTAGGGGACTTTAATACACCACTGACATCACTGGATAAATCCTCTAGACAAAAAATCAGCACACAAACAGCAATTCTAAATGACACACTAGATCAGATGGACCTAATTGACATCTTCATAGCATTACACCCCAAAGCCACGGAATATACGTTCTTCTCAAGTGCACATGGGACATTTTCAAAAGTAGACCACATATAGGGTCACAAGCAAAGTCTCCCCAAATTCAAAAAGATTGAAATCATACCAGCATTTTCTCAGACCACAATGGCATAATATTAGAAATAAACTACAATAAAAACATTCCAAAAAATTCAAACACTTGGAAGCTGAAAAGCATGCTATTAAATAATGATTGGGTGAGCAACGAGATCAAAGAAGAAGTTAAAAACATCCTGGAGACTAATGACAATAAAAACACAATGCAAATGCTATGGGACACAATGAAAGCAGTCCTGAGAGGGAAGTTTATAGCTCTACAGGCCTACCCCAAAAAACAAGAAAAAATGGTAATAAATCATCTAACTCAACAACTCAAAAGAATTAGAAAGAGAGCAACAAGAAAAGCCCACAGTGAGCAAAAGGAAGGAAATAATAAAGATCAGAGCAGAAATGAATGACATAGAGACAAAAAAAAAAAAACCACACACAATACAAAAGATCAATGAAACCAAGAACTGGTTCTTTGAAAGGATAAACAAGATTGATGAACTTCTAGCCAGGCTCACCAAGAAGCAAAGAGAGAGGACCCAAATAAACAAAATCAGAAATGAAAGAGGAGAAATAACAAAAGACCGCACAGAAATACAAAGGATTGTTTAAAAAAATACTATGAACAACTCTATTCTAACAAACTAGACAACCTGGAGGAAATAGACACATTCATAGAAAAAGACAACTTTCCAAAACTCAATCAGGAAGATTCTAAAAATCTCAATAGGCTGATAACTATGGAAGAAATTGGAGCAGTCATCAAAAAGCTTCCAGCAAACAAAAGCCTGGGGCCAGACGGCTTCACAGGGGAGTTTTACCAAACATTCAAGGAAGAACTAAAACCTATCCTCCTCAGACTATTCCAGAAAATTCAAGAGGAAGGAACACTTCCAAGCTCCTTCTATGAAGCCAGCATCACCCTAATACGAAAACCAGATAAAAATAACACAATGAAAGAGAATTACAGGCCAATATCCCTCATGAACGTAGATGCCAAAATCCTCAACAAAATTCTAGCAAATCAGATCCAGCAGTACATCAGAAAGATCATACACCATGACCAAGTAGGATTTATCCCGGGGATGCAAGGATGGTACAATATTTGCAAATCACTAAACATGATACATCACATAAACAAATTGAGAGATAAAAATCACATAGTCATATCAATTGATGCAGAAAAAGCATTTGACAAAGTCCAACACCCTTTCTTGACAAAAACTCTCAGCAAGGTGGGAATAGAAGGATCATACCTCAACATCATAAAAGCCATATATGACAAATCCACAGCCAACATCATACTCAATGGGCAAAAACTAAAACCATTTCCCCTAAGAACAGGAACAAGACAGGGATGCCCACTCTCACCACTCCTGTTCAACATAGTACTGGAAGTACTAGCCATTGTGATCAGACAAGAAGAAGAAATAAAAGGCATCCAAGTTGGAAAAGAAGTGAAACTGTCCTTATTTGCAGATGACATGATACTGTACATAGAAAACCCTAAAGACTCCATTAAAAAAATATTAGACTTAATAAATGAATTCGGCAATGTAGCAGGATACAAAATTAATGCCAAGAAATCTATGGCATTTCTATACACCAATAGTGAACTTACAGAAAGAGAGACTAAAAAAGCAATCCCATTTACCATTGCACCAAAAAAATTAAGATACCTGGGAATAAACTTAACTAAGGAGGTAAAAGACCTATACATGGAAAACCACACGACACTGAAAAAGAGATAGAGGAAGACATAAACAGATGGGAGAACATACCATGTTCATGGATTGGTAGAATCAACATCATCAAAATGTTCATACTACCCAAAGCAATCTATAAATTCAATGCACTTCCCATTATAATACCAACGACATATTTCACAGACCTAGAACGAACTTTCCAAAAATTCATCTGGAATAAAAAAAGACCCCGAATAGCTGCAGCAATCCTGAGAAAGAAGAACAAAGTAGGTGGGATCTCAATACCAGATATCAAGCTGTATTACAAAGCCACTGTTCTCAAAACTGCCTGGTACTGGCACAAGAACAGACATATAGATCAATGGAATAGAATAGAGAACCCAGAAATCGACCCAAATCACTATGCTCAATTAATATTTGACAAAGGAGGCATGAAAATACAATGGAGTCAAGACAGTCTCTTCCGTAAATGGTGTTGGGAAAATTGGACAGATACATGCAAAAAAATGAAACTAGACCACCAACTTACACCATACACAAAAATAAAGTCAAAATGGATCAAGGACTTAACATACGATGGGAAACCATAAAAATACTAGAGGAATCCACAGGCAGCGAAATCTCAGACATATGCCGAAGCAATTTCTTCACTGATACTGCTCCTAGGGCAATGGAAACTAAAGAGAAAATAAACAAATGGGACTACATCAAAATAAAAATCTTTTGCACAGTAAAGGAAACCATCAATAAAACAACAAGAAAGCCCCCTGCATAGGAGAACATATTTGCCAATGATATCAACGATAAGGGTTTAATCTCCCAACATTTACTGGGAACTCAGACAACTTAACAAAAAGAAGATAAACAACCCAATCAAAAAATGGGCAACTGATCTAAATAGGCACTTTTCGAAAGAAGACAGAAGGAAGCGCAAGAGACATATGAAAACCTGGTCAAAATCACTAATCATCAGAGAGATGCAAATCAAAACAACAATGTGGTGCCATCTCACACCTGTCAGAATGGCTATCATCAACAAATCAACAAATGACAAGTGCTGGCGAGGATGCGGAGAAAAAGGAACCCTCGTGCACTGCTGGTGGGAATGCAGACTGGTGCAGCCACTGTGGAGAACAGTATGGAGTTTCCTCAAAAAAACTAAAAATGGAACTCCCATTTGACCCAGTGATCCCACTTCTAGGAATATATCCCAAGAAACTAGAAACAGGAATCAGAAAGGATATATGCAGCCCTATGTTCATAGCCCACAATTCACCATAGCTAAGATTTGGAAACAGCCTAAGTGCCCATCAGCAGATGAGTGGATTAAAAAACTGTGGTACATCTGCACAATGGAATACTACGCTGCGGTAAAAATGAAGGAGTTCTTACCATTTGCAACAACATAGATGGAGATGGAGAGCATTATGCTAAGTGAAATAAGCCAGGCAGATAAAGATAAATACCACATGATCTCACTCATTTGTGGAATATAATGAACAACATAAACTGATGAACAAAAACAGATCCAGAGACAGAGAAACATCAATCAGAACGTCAAACCTCAGGGAAGGTAGGGGACGGTGCAGGTAAGGGGGAGAGATCAACCAAAGGACTTATATGCATGCATATAAGCCTAATCAATGGACACAGACAACAGGGGGGTGGGGGCATAAATGGGGGGGTGGGGGGTAATGGGGGAATAAGGACATATATGTAATACCTTAGTCAATAAAGAAATTTAAAAAATAAAAAAAATTAAAAATAAATAAAAATCAATATTCCCCATTATTTTTCTGAGTTTTTATTCAACCTCACCATGTTTGCTTTCCATTGCCTGTTGGGAAGGACATGGATGGGCAATTGTGAACAATCCCCTTCTGAGAACCACGCACGCTCCATATTGCTGGTCACACCCCTCAAGGACGCACTGGCGTCATCTAATACCTCAGCTCTGCCTGCCCCACCTCTTTCCTAACATTCAGAGCAATCCCAGGGCTCCTTGTCGCCAAAGTATTAGCCTGGGGTCCCTCCCTGGGACCTGTAGACACCAGCAGGCAGAGCTGGGTGAGTGGTTGCTAGAGCAGGAGAGTCTGGTTTGTCACCAACACCATTTTCCCAAAACACACGAGCTGAATTCTCTTTGGCCTGTTAAAAAATCTATTTCCAGCTCTCAGACAAATTCTGATTTTTTTTTTCACATAACCCTGTAAGTGTAAATAGTTTCAGTCCTTATGCCACTGGTTCGCCTGTTTGTACTCAGTTTAAGGCAGACAGTTTCTTCTGAGATCCAGAAATACCACAGCTTTCCCGACACGTGACAGATTTACAGCCTGGAATTTTTATTGGGAGTCAACTGGGACCCACAGACAGGCCAGAGTAAAAGATACAAATTCTGTTCGCATCAGTATCATCAGTTGCATCATACTTCATAATTATTTGGATTTCATTATGGAGTTAGTTCATTCAAAGGTAGGGGTATGTGTGTGTGTGTGTGTGTGTGTGTGTGTGTGTGTGTGTGTGTGTGTGTTTCTGTTTCTGTAACAGCTAAGCCACCGCCCCCCCCCCCCTTTTCTTAATTTAACACCGATCAAAGCTTAGCGTCGCTCATTCATTTGACACGCATTTATTGAGGCCTTCCTATATGCCTGGCGTATACTAGGTGCCTAGGCGCCAGGCACACAGGGAGGAGTAGAATGATGCCTGGCCTTGAAGAAGGGTTTGCAGACAGACAAACCAATCAGTGCAGGGTTCCACCTGCCGGAACAGCTCCCTGGACACAGCAGCTGCTCGGTGCCTGGCAGTTGGTGACTCCAGGCACTGCCACCACTGTGTCCTTGCTCCCCTCTCCGCCTTGCAGCCCCTCTCCCTCCCATCTGCTCTGCAGGTGAAGTACAGTGACGTTAACCTTCCTCAGGGTCAGTTTGATCACCTATGTTTTCGCCAGCACAACTTCTGGCTTCCTTTTCTGTTTGGATTTTAAATACTGTTCTTGTGCCTACCAATCCAAAAGACCCACACTTGGCCCAGTCTGCCTCCTCCTCCACCTCCATCAGTCATCATACGGAAGCCCCTCCCACTGGTCTCCTTTCAATCTTTGCTTGTCCCTCCAAAATCCCTACCTCACACATTCATTCCCAGAAGGCCTGAGACTGCCTATCTATGAGTATTGACTTGTTCCTCCAAGTGTTCCTTAGTGCTTTCATCCTTCAGGGCAAAGTCCTTCTCACTTATTTTGTGCTTTATTGCTTTTTCCCCCCAAATATTTGTCATGTCATACCAAGCCATTCTCTCTTAACTGCCTACATGTTAATACTTTTTCATTAAAAAACAGAGGAGCCGAAACCGGTTTGGCTCAGTGGATGGGGCGTCGGCCTGCGGACTGAAAGGTCCCAGGTTCGATTCCGGTCAAGGGCACGTACCTTTGGTTGCAGGCACATCCCCAGTGGGGAGTGTGCAGGAGGCAGCTGATCGATGTTTCTCTCTCATCAATGTTTCTAGCTCTCTATCCCTTTCCCTTCCTCTCTGTAAAATATCAATAAAATATATTAAAAAAAAAAAAAAACAGAGGAATTGTTACTAATATTGATTTGCTCACTGATTGTTTTAAGATTGAACTCATGTCCCCGGTAACTCTTGCCTCCTGGGGACCTCAGGACATGGGCCTCACACATGTCAGAACTTCTTATCCTTTGATGCCGTGTCTTCTCTCTGATTGTGATGGTTTTTGCCTCTTGCACTGAGGCAATCATCCTACCTGTGCATCCTGACTCTTTCTTAGAAGACACCATCACTTTGGAAAAATGGCATCCAGGAGCCAGTTAGGGACCTTTGCAGTAGATCAGGAGAGAAGAGGCCAACGATGACCTGGACCAGGGTGGTGGTGATGGAGATGGGAGAAGTGATCAGATCTAGGTTCTGTTTCAAAGGAAGGCTGCAGGCGCTGTGTGCGGTTTCGATGGGAGGTAAGAGATACTGACCTGATTGATGCTCTGGCACCTGAGTAAAGGCTGTGTCGCGGATTTACTGAGACAGAGAGCCTTGAGATGAGCAGATTGGGGCAATAGCCAAGTTCAGTGTTATTTTCTTAATGTTACATTTAAGATGCCAACTGATGATGAGTGAGTGGGCAGGTGGGCAGAAGAGTGTGGCAATGGCAGCAAAGATCTGGGCTGGACATAAAGATTTGGGAGTCTCGGCATAGAGCACAGGGGCTGTACTGAGGGCCATGGGGCTGCATGAGCACCTGGGAGGAAAGATAGAGAAGAAAGCTCTGCAGTTCTCAGATACTGACAGGTGAGGAAGGTGAAGCAGATCCAATACAGATGCCTGCGATGGAGTAGCCAGTGAGTTAGGAGGAGGAAGGAAGAGAGGACCCTCTCTTAGAGATGAAGTGAAGAGAGTTTTGATGAGGAGAGAACTAGCGGGTCAACATTATCAATAGAAGGGACCTGTTGGAACACTTCTGACTCAATATTTACTTACCTATCTCCCCCTTAGATGGGAAGCTTGGCTGGGACAGGAACCATGTGTTATTTGTCCTTGTATTGCTGGTACCAAAGGCAGTATCTAGGCTCAAAAAAATAACTGGTGGGCAGATGGCTGAATGGATGGAAGGACAGATGGATAGGTGAATAGGTAGATGGATGGATGGATGGACGGACAGACGGACGGAAGGATGGATGGATGGATGGATGGATGGATGGATGGATGGATGGGCAAACAGATGGACGGATGGCTAGATGGATGGATGACTTGATGAATGGATGACTAAATAGATAGGTGGATGGAAGTCTGCGTATGGTTGTCCCTGTGTACAGTTACAGGTGGTGCACATGATCCTGTCACTCTCACTAATGTTTATCACTACCATGCTTATCACCACACATTCCAACTCCTAGATCTGTAGCGCCCATGGCATCTTGGAGAGTTCTGAGCACCCTGTGACCATGACAGTTGAATGATGTTGCCTGATTTGTGCTTTTTCTTGCTTGTTTCCTCTTTTCTCTTAAACAACAGCTTTATATTCAGCCCATGATGAGGGCTGGCCTGAATTATGAGTGCTACCGATTTGGCATTTCACCTTCCACGAATGCGCTGGTGATTGGTGCTACCGTGATGGAGGGCTTCTACGTGATCTTCGACAGAGCTCGGAAGAGGGTGGGCTTCGCGGCAAGCCCCTGTGCAGGTGAGCGATGCTGGCGTCAGACAGGGAGACCTGCCTCCAGAACTTAGGTCAGTTCACTCACCTGGGAGCACTTCTTGACAAGTCAGTTGTGTTGAATTGATGCACTCATGCCTGTAATCCGTGATCAAATTCTTATTGGTAAAATGTACTGGGGGTTTGCTGAGAGGAAAAAGCGAGTTCATCCATGTAAGAATTTCATTGCCATACTTGGCACATGGAAAAGGCTAGTAAGTGTTGGCATTACTATTCCCTCTCATATGAAACTTGCACGGGCATCTCATCCCAGGAATAAAAATACTCCAAGGGACCTGGGGGTGGAGCGTCAGTGTTCGACTGAAAAAGAGAACTCATAGATAAACTATGTATATTTTTCCTCAAAGAAATCCTATAAAATAAGAAAGAAATACTTGTTGTTGTTATTTCTCAAAAGCCTAAAATAATGAGACCAAGGAGCCCATTTTTCTGACAGAAGGCCTTTGTGAGATGGCTCGACAGTGACAGAGCAGCATTGTTCTGCGAAGCCTGGCTTGAGGCTTAGCCAGATCTACGGAGAAACCACAAGAGCACAGTCCAGTTGATAGGAGGGTGACACTCCTTAAACTTGAAAATGTCTTCGGAGTTGACAGTAGGCTTGGGATGGAGTGTCCCCACTGCACACGGTACTCCCGACTAACAGTCGAGCTAGTAAGGAAAAGGCAAGCATAGACGGCGTGCAGGAGACCAGTGGAGGAAGCGCGTGCCCCAGGAAGCGTGTGCCAGGCCACCGCGTCTCCAATAGGGTGTCAGAGGACTGAAAACGTCTGGGGCATCGGTCAGGGTCAGGAACAGCATGAAGTGCTCAGGGATAGAACAAGTAAGCAAATGTGAGGTAGAAAAAAGAACTAAGGACAGGAGGTGGAACAGAAGAAAACTGGGGTGATCGGGAAATACACGATCCCCATGTAGTGGAGGAAAGGAAACAGGAATTTGATGAAAGAAAGCCTAAAACTTGAGACACAGTAGTTGCAGGACAGGCAGGAACACTAACCAACCAGACCTTCACTCTGATCTACCATTGACCAGCGTTTGCCTGGCTGGTGTGGCTCAGTGGTTGAATATCGACCCGTGAACCAGGAGGTCACAGTTCAATTTCCAATCAGGGCACATGCCCGGGTTGTGAGCTCAATTCCCAGTAGGGGGTGTGCAGGAGGCAGCTGATTAATGATTCTCTCTCATCGATGTTTCTAACTCTCTATCCCTCTCCCTTCCTCTCTGTAAAATATCAATAAAATATATTAAAAAAAAAACACACACACAAAAAAAACCAGGGAATCTAAGAACCAAAGCAGTTTCCCCACAATTCCTGTTCCCTGGTTAAACACCACCGAAGTAGACCGGGGCTGCTATGGCAACAGCCGTTCCATCGTCCACTCTAGCGGATGCTGGGGAGACCGCCATCCCGGGCGCTCCACGGGAGGTGCCGTGGGAACCGTTAGCACGAAGCCTCTCTAGGCAGAGGCGTTTCCTGCGTTCCAGCATGAGTGCCCGGTGAGGTGTTTTTATTGAAGTTTGTTTCTGCTGTTTGTTGAAAATATATTTAAGGTGTGGGCACTTAGCCCTTCGATTGTAGCAGCGGTGGGAATGCGCACCGATGAGTCTCCTCTTTAGTGCAAAACGCTTAGCCATTACAGTAATGGCTCCCCTCGGGGCTGCAGGGAGCAGCCAGACATGGTCTATGGCGCCATAACACACGGAATGAAGTGCTGCCGCCTTTTGTTCTATTCCAAAGTGTTTATTTATAACGTTTTTTAAATCTTACGTTTTATTTCTTTAATATCTTTTTTTTGTTGTTTTTTGTTGGTTTTTTTTTTTTTTTAAATATGTTTTATTGATTTTTATACAGAGAGGAAGGGAGAGGGATAAAGAGTCAGAAACATCGATGAGAGAGAAACATCGATCAGCTGCCTCCTGCACGCCCCCCACTGGGGATGTGCCTGCATCCAAGGTACATGCCCTTGACCGGAATCGAACCCGGGACCCTTGAGTCCGCAGGCCGACGCTCTATCCACTGAGCCAAACCGGTTTCGGCTTTAATATCTTTTTATTGATTTGAGAGCGAAAGGAAGGGAGAAGGAGAAACATCGATGAGAGAAACATTAATCTGTTGTCTCCCATACATGCCCCAAGTGGGGATTGAACCCATAACCGGGGCACGTGCCCTGACCGGGAATCAAACCGGTGACCTTTCGGTGCACAGGACGACACTCAACCAACTGAGCTATACCGGCCAGGGCTATCACATGTTTTAAGTAACAAAGAAAATGCTTGAAATTACAGGAAATTGTGTACTTACGGAACACCCAGATATAACAAATGCTATCCTTTTGTCATCTTCAAAAATTTGTTATAGAAATAAAAAAAAATAAGTATAGCTAAAGCCCCACCTCACTGCGCTCCCAGAGTCCCCCTTTCTCCTGAAGCTGGTGTATATTCTCATAGTCACTGCATGTGTATCATGTCACTGCATCGTCCCCTGGACCGTTGCCTATTGCTGTGCAGCAACTTGCCCCCCAGTGTAGCGGCCCTTAACGAGCCTGTGCGGAGGGTTGGGAATCAGGGGGTCGGGGACTTAGCTGGGCAGTTCTGGTCCAGGGTCTCCCCTAAGGCTGCAGCATCTGAAGGCTGGAGGGTCCCCTTCCAAGCTCTGTCATGTGGTTGCCAGGGCCCCTCCATTCCGTGCCATGTGGACCTTGCTACAGGCCTATCTGAATGTCCCCATGATGGGTTCCTGGTCACCCCAGAACAGGTGAGCCCAGAGAGAGTGTGCAACAGAGCATCCAAGACAGAAGCCACAGTTATTCTGTAAACTAGTCTTGGAAGTGATACGGTGTCACTTCTGCCCTATTCATTTGGTAGATGGGGGAGGGGAGTACACAAGAGTAAATACCAGGAAGTGGAGTCACTGAAGGTCATCCTAGAAGCTGACCATCTTCCTCCTATATAATACAGAGCTAATAAGCAAATGGTTCTCACGCCCTCACACCGGAACTGCTCAGACACTCAACAGAGGGGAGAAAGGGACCAGCCAGGCACAAATGAGCTCGCGAGAGAGGAATGGGGACCAGCCAGGCTGTGGCCCGGGAGAGGACAAGCTGCCCACCCCACAGTCCTGGGCACCAGCAGCTGCACCTGCAGCCCAGGAGAGGGACAAGCTGCCTGCCCTGCGGTCCTGGGCACCAGCAGCTGGGGCTGCGGCCCGGGAGAGGGACAAGCTGCCCACCCCATGGTCCAGGGCGCCTACAGCTGCGGCCCGGGCAAAACCACCCGCCCACGGTCCCCTGTGGCTGCACCCAGCCCGGGCGAAGCCGGCCCAGGTCCTGGGTGCCTGCGGCCAGCCAGAGGGAGGGAAGCCCGGGTCTCGGATGCCTGTGACTGGTCAGAGGAGGGAATCCTGGGTCCCGGGTGTGGGGCGAGGCAGAGGCGACTAAGGGTGATCAGGCCAGCAGGGGAGCAGTTAGGGGTGATCAGGCAGGCAGGCAGAGGTGTTAGGGGCAATCAAGCAGGCAGAGGTGGTTAGGGGAGATCAGGCAGGCAGGCAAGCGAGTGATGAGGAGTCAGTGGTCCCAGATTGCAAGAGGCAGTCGGACATCCCCCAAGGGGTCCCAGATTGGAGAGGGTGCAGGCTGGGCTGAGGGACCCCTCCCCCGCCCCATGCACAAATTTTGTGCACCGGGCCTCTAGTGTGTGTGTGTGTGTGTGTGTGTGTGTGTATATATATATATATATATACATATATATATATATATATATATATATATATATATAGTGTTTACAACAAAACACAAGTTGGTCGTTTGGGTTTTTTGGTATTTCTTAATTTACACGACTGCTGTTGTATGGTGGATGTCCTTTGTCAACTTGCGTTATTGTTCACCATTGCTTTTCCTAGATTCCCCATGTTCCTATGAGTACTAGGTCGTTCATTCTGACTGCTATAGTATTCCATTGCGTAAGTACACCCAGATCACTTACCCAGTGCCGCCTTGATTTACATCTGGTGGTTTCTAACATTTGCGAGTATAAACAATACTTTGGTGACCCTCTTGTGCACGCAAATGAGATCTGGAAATGGAATTTCTAAATGATTTGGTGTGCCGGTCGTCAGCATTACTGGCTACTGTCAAATTGGTCTTCAGAGTAGCTGGACCACCAGAATTTTTATTCCATCAAAGTATTATCGTAGTTGTTTTGCTTTTTGTCAATCTGTGTGAAATAGTATCATTTTAATTGATTACATCTGCGATGTCTTACCTTTTGATATGTTTATGGAATGTTTGAGCTTTTCCTCAGATGGTGAATTTTTCTATTAACAGCTTTGCATGGGTTTTTTTGACCTTTTTATTGACATATATGAATTCTTTCTATATTTCAGATTAATTTTTCTGGGCTATGTGCATGGTGAATCTCTTCTGATCTCTCTGGCCTTTTTTTTTTTTTTTTTTTTTTTTGCTTGTTTTTGGTGTCTTTAATTTACATTTTTTCTTAAATTTAGTGAAATAAAATTTACTAATCTTTCTTATGGTTTTACTCTGCTCTTATTTAAGAAATTCTTCCTTAATCTAAGAAAATAGAGTTGTTGTTTTTAAAAATACTATATACTTTCTAAAATTTTTCTTCTAAAATGTGAAATAGGAATCTAAGTCTTATAAGGATATTCCGTTTTCTCAGCATCATTTACTGAATACATAGTTTCCCCTCTGATTCCTCTCAATATTTTATTATGAAAATTTTTAACATATGTATTGGCCATTCTTTCTTCAGCCATGTTCAGTCTGTTTAACCTATTCAGTGAGTTTTTAATTGCATCGACTATATTTTTCTTTTTTTTCTTTTTTTTTTTTTATTATACATACTAATTTTATTTTTTATTTAATTTTTCAATTATAGTTGATATACAATATTATATTAGTTTCAGGTGTACAGCATAGTGATTAGACATTTGCATAACTTACAAACTGATCCCCGTAATAAGTCTAGAACCCACCTGGCAAAGTATATAGTTATTACAATATTATTGACTATATTGCCTATGCTGTACTTTACATCCCATGATTATTTTATTTATTTTATTTTATTTTATTTTATTTTTAATAAATCTTTATTGTTCAGATTATTACAGGTGTTCCTCTTTTTTTCCCCCTAGGTCCCCTCCACCTGATTCCCCACCCCACCCCATGCCCTTATCCCCCGCCACTGTCTTCATCCATAGGTGTAAGCTTTTTGTCCAGTCTCTTCCCGCACCCCTCACACCCCCTCCCCCCTGAGAATTGTCAGTCCACTCCCTTTCTATGTCCCTGATTCTATTATATTCACCAGTCCATTCTGTTCTTCAGATTTTTTATTCACTTGATTTTTAGATTCACTTGTTGGTAGATATGTATTTGATGTCATTTTGTTGTTCATAATTTTTTATCTTTACCTTTTTCTTCTTCTTCCTCTTCTTAAAGAACACCCTTCAGCATTTCATGTAATCCTGGTTTGGTGGTGATGAACTCCTTTAGCTTTTTCTTGTCTGTGAAGCTCTTTATCTGACCTTCAACTCTGAATGATAGCTTTGCTGGGTAGAGTAATCTTGGTTGTAGGTTCTTGCTGTTCATCACTTTGAATATTTGTTGCCACTCCCTTCTGGCCTGCATAGTTTCTGCCGAGAAATCAGCTGACAGTCGTATGGGTGCTCCCTTGTAGGTAACTAACCGTTTTTCTCTTGCTGCTTTCAAGATTCTCTCTTTGTCTTTTGCTCTTGGCATTTTAATTATGATGTGTCTTGGTGTGGTCCTCTTTGGATTCCTCTTGTATGGGGTTCTGTGCGCTTCCTGAACTTGTAAGTCTATTTCTTTCACCAGGTGAGGGAAGTTTTCGGTCATTATTTCTTCAAATAGGTTTTCAGTATTTTGCTCTTTCTCTTCTTCTGGCACCCCAAAAATTCGGATGTTGGTACGCTTAAAGTTGTCCCAGAGGCTCCTTACACTATCTTCATATTTTTGGATTTTTTCTTTTTGTTTTTCTGGTTGGGTGTTTTTTGTTTCCTCATATTTCAGATCTTTGGTTTGATTCTTGGGGTACGTTGATCTACAGTTGAGTTTCGGTATATTCTTTATTTCAGACAGTGTATGCTTAATTTCTGACTGGTCCTTTTCCATTTTTTTGGCATTCTCATTAAGGTCCTTGAAGGTCTCATCAAGTTTCTCGGCGGTTTTTAGAAGATTCTTGAGTAACCTTATAAATGTGGTTCTGAACACTATGTCGTCCATTAGTTTGCTTTCCTCCATTTCTCTCTTTCGTGACATGTTTATTTGTCTCCGCATTTTGCTGCTTCCTTATGTTGATGGAGTGGCTTTGTGTGGTAGGTGACCTATAGGGGCCAGTAGCTCAGCCTCCCCAATCACCTGAGGTGGACGCCTTTGGTACACCCCTTTATGGGCTGAGTGCAAAGTCTTGGTGTAGTTAAGCCTTGATTGCTGTTGGTACACTGGGAGGAATTGACCTTCAGGCCAATTGGCTGTGAGGACCCGCTGTGTCTATAATGGAAGAACTGCTGCGCTGGAGACAAGCTTATGGTGCAGGGCTTGTTTCAGTGGGGCTTTGGTGCTCACTGAGTCTGCCTCTTGAATGTATCACTTATGGATGTGAGGAGTTGAAATCTGGTGTCTCACACTGACCACTAGGTACACTGGCTTCTGGATCTCCAATGGGGTGCAGGTCAGCTACTGTCTGAGGCCACCCAGCAGGAGCTACAGCAAGAACTACAGTTTTCTCCTCTTTGCTTGGAGTTTGGAGGTTTTGGAGCTGTCTGACCCGGGCTGCAAGTTTGCTAGGTTAAGCTGCGATAGGGCAGGCCATTCATATGCTAAAGCTGCTGCTTGGAGCTTGGGTGGGTTCGTAGATTGTGCAGGGCGGGGTCTCAGGGCGTGACTAGGCTAGGGCGTGGCAAACAGCGATGGCTGCCAGTAAGCCGGCTCTACAGCTCCGACCCTGTCCCCGCGTCCCGTGCCCCAGCACAATAAACAATTGTTCCTGCGCGCAGCCCTGCAAGCAAGCCTCCCTCACTTTCCAACCCCACAGCAGACAGTCCAGCTTCTCCCTGTAGGAGTTTGGGTCCCCCGCGTCTCCCCAGAAATGAGTTCGGAGTAATCGGGAGCTTATCTCCCTTCAGGTTGAAAACAGCAGCGCTTTCAGTCACCCGTCACCAGCCCAATTCGCGCGTCTCCGTACCTCAGCTTTTCAGCGCTTGTGCACCCCTCAATGCTGTTTGCTCTTTTCTTCTAGTTGTAGAACTTCCACTCAGCCAGCTTTCCCGTGGTTCTGGGTGATAGACGTTCTGTCTTTTAGTTGTAGTTTTGAAATTGTTGTGCGAGGCAGCAGTTTAGGTGCTTACCTATGCCGCCATCTTGGTTTTCTCCCCTCGACTATATTTTTCATTCTAGAAATACTATTTTGCACTTTCTCAACCCTACTAGCTCCATTTTTGTAGTGTTCTATATTTTGTTGTGGCTTCTACTTCCTTTATCTCCATTATCATTTTTGATTTAATTTAAAAAGTTGGCTAGGGAATATTCAAAAGCTACCATGAATCATACAGTGCCTCGGTCAGGGACAATCCTATGTGTACATAAAGGCTTCCCTGATGATTATTTTTTCAGCCTTATGATCTTCTAGTATGTGGATGTTCCCTAATTTATTTCACCAATCATTATTCGTAGACATTTAGGTCGTTTCCAATCTCTTGTTGTTAGAAACAATGGATACCATTTACATATGTCTGCTCACACATGGGAACATACCTCTCGGTGAGAATATTAGAAGTAGAATTGCTGGGTTAAAGGGGATTCACCTGTGACCTTGATGAATGCTGTCCCGTGGCTGTGGTAGAGGGGATGCTTCTTTGTATGTGGCTCTGCCAGTTCTCTGAGTGGATCCGGTGGCCTGTTTCTGCAGGCAGCCTCGCCAACGTGGGATCATCACATACCGGGGAACTGTGCCAATCTGATGGGTGTAGAACATGATCTCAGTGTGATTTTAATTGGTTCTACTTTATATGGGTGACGTTGAGTTTATTTTCTAAGGGCATTTGTTTTTCCTTTTCTGTGAACTATCCACTCATATCTTTTCCCCATTTTTTTTTTCCTGTTAGGATTTTAGTGTATTTTTGGTGGTGATGGTGGTTTTTTGTATTTATCTGTAGGAGCTCTCTAGGTAGTTAAGAAATTAATCATTTGTCTGGAGGAAAAAAACAACTTTAATTCATATCTCAATGGTAAGTTATTTTTGAACTTATAATGAATTTTAATAGAAAATATTTTTATGTATTTAAATATATCAGTTGTTTGCTTTAAGGCTCTTAGGTTTCATATCACATGTTAAATGGTCTTTCTCACTAAAATTTTTTTGTGATTTATTCAAGGACTTTCATGTTTGATTTACTTTGGCATAGAATGTACGTAAACTATTTTCTCCCAAGATGATTACCCCATTGTGCCTGTAACATTGAATAATCCACCTTTGCTTTATTAATTTGAAATCCCACTATGATTTAATATTAAATTCCAGTAAATATTTAGGACACATATATTTATTTATGGGTTTTTTTTATTCTGTTCCATTGATGTGTCTTATAGTATTAGTTACTTGTTATTATTTTCTTTTCAAAACTTCCTTCCTAGTCTTTCTTAATTTTCTTTCCGTCATGAACTTTTGAGTCAGCTTGTTTAGTTAAAAAACTTTATTGGTATGTTAGTGAGTTTTTAATCACTTTAAACACTGCTACTGCACAATCTCAAGCAGACTGTTGTATTTTTCTGTCATCGATGGGTGGTTAATCTCCTCCTTTTGTGTCTGCTGACTGTTCTCTCGGTGGATTTTTTCTCACTCGGTCTGCAGTTTTTTGCTGGGGGCTTACTTAGTGGGAGTGCCCACCCCCGCCCTCCCCCTCTGGGAGAGTTCAGTGCACCTTGGTTGTCAAAGTGTCGCTAAAAAGCAATTTTGGCCCTGGCTGGTGTGGCCCAGGTGGTTGGGCATCACCCCGTGCCCCAGGAAGTTATGGCTTCCATTCCCAGTCAGGGCACATGCCCGGGTTGTGACTCCATCCCCTTTGGGGAGCACTCAAAGGCAGCCAGTTGGTGGTGTTTCTCTCTCATCGATATTTCTCTCTTTCTCTCTCTCTAAAATCAATAAAACACACTTTTTATGAAAAAAGCAATGTTGCATTTGCTTCTGCTACGTGTCCTCAGATCATGAAAACTTCAGGTTTTCTGCACCAAGCCTGGAATCTTGAGGTTCTGTTTGGAGGCTCCATTTGTATGGGAGATTCTTCCTTGTCCTTCTCTCTCCCCCCCACCCCCACCTCCTCATACCTTGGACAGTTAGCCTTCCATGTTGGTAGTTTTCCAGCTCCTTCCACCAGTGGACCAGGATGTCACTGGCATCTCGGCTCTAGGATCCATCTCCTTGATGCTGAGGTCAAGTCTTCTGCCCCCCTCACACACACACATACCTGGGCTTTGTAATCCCCATCCCCCCCCAACACACACACTTGGGCTTTGTAATCCCCCCCCCACACACATACACACCTGGGCTTTGTAATCCCCTCTACACACACACACCTGGGCTTTGTAATCCCCCCCACACACACACACCTGGGCTTTGTAATCCCCCCACACACACATACACACCTGGGCTTTGTAATCCCCCCACACACACACACACCTGGGCTTTGTAATCCCCATCCCCCCACACACACACACCTGGGCTTTGTAATCCCCCCCCCCACACACACACCTGGGCTTTGTAATCCCCATCCCCCCCCAACACACACACACCTGGGCTTTGTAATCCCCCCCCACACACACCTGGGCTTTGTAATCCCCATCCCCCCCACACACACACACCTGGGCTTTGTAATCCCCCCACACACACATACACTCCTGGGCTTTGTAATCCCCTCTACACACACACACACCTGGGCTTTGTAATCCCCCCCCACACACACACACCTGGGCTTTGTAATCCCCCCCCCACACACACACACCTGGGCTTTGTAATCCCCATTCCCCCCCCCCCCACACACACCTGGGCTTTGTAATCCCCCCTCTACACACACACACCTGGGCTTTGTAATCGCCAACCCCCCCACACACACCTGGGCTTTGTAATCCCCCCTACACACACACACCTGGGTTTTGTAATCCCCCCTCTATACACACACACCTGGGCTTTGTAATCCGCCCCCCCACACACACACACACCTGGGCTTTGTAATCCCCCCTCTATATACACACACCTGGGCTTTGTAATCCCCACCCCCACACACACACACACCTGGGCTTTGTAATCCCCACCCTTACCCCCCCACACACACACCTGGGCTTTGTAATCCCCCCCCCCACACACACACACCTGGGCTTTGTAAACCCCACCCCCCCACACACACACCTGGGCTTTGTAATCCCCCCTCTACACACACACACCTGGGCTTTGTAATCCCCAGCTCCCACACACACACACCTGGGCTTTGTAATCCTCCCTCTACACACACACACCTGGGCTTTGTAATCCCCCCCACACACACACACACACCTGGGCTTTGTAATCCCCCCCACACACACACACACACACCTGGGCTTTGTAATCCCCACCCCCCCACACACACACACACACCTGGGCTTTGTAATCCCCACCCCCCCCCACACACACACACCTGGGCTTTGTAATCCCCACCCCCACACACACACACCTGGGCTTTGTAATCCCCCCTCTACACACACACACCTGGGCTTTGTAATCCCCAGCTCCCACACACACACACCTGGGCTTTGTAATCCCCACCCCCCACAACCACACCTGGGCTTTGTAATCCCCACCCCACCCCCACACACAGCTGGGCTTTGTAATCCCCCCCTACACTTAGCTCATAGGACTGGGCTTCCCTGTAAGGGTTGGGACAGGGTGGGAAGGAGGCCAGTGAGTGAGAGAGCTCACCTCCTGGGGAGCTTTATAAAGCACGTGGCCCACGTCCTCACCTCCTGTCTCAGCCAGGGTATATCAGGGCGCCGGTTGGTGGGAAGGTGGTGGGCATTTTGGGAAAAGGTCCCCAGATGCTTCTGTTATGCTGCCCTGCCCCTTCTCAACTGCCCCCCTCTCCACTCCCCAACCGAGAGGCACTCTTCCAGCCTCAGATCAGAGCCCGATAGACGAGGTGGCAGTCACGGTGCGCACGGAGCTGGCCCGCCCGCATCTTCAGCAGATAGCCTCACGCCCCTGGAACAGATCCTGGAGACGGGCCCTGTCAACTGCCTGTGTCTCCGGCCAAGCATCCTACAGCCAGGAAAATAACAGCGTTCAAACTGACAACTCTGTTCATGTGTCCACAGCTTCTGAAATGCCACCCAGCTCTTTTTATAGCTGGAGACGTTCAGCCCCCAGCGCTGTGCGGATGTCAGCTTGTACAACCGGAGGCATCGTGGGTTTGGCAGTCGTCACTGAATTTTCTTTGCTGCAGGTTGAAAGTGGATCATCTGGTCCATGTTCATGTGTAAAAATAGGGACATTCGCTGTTAAGAACAGAGTTGCAGAGCTGTGCTCTGCCTTCCACTTAGAATTCCATCAAAAGATGTCAAGGCCAGCTGGTGGGCTCGGTGGTTGTGCATCGACCTATGAACCAGGAGGTCACAGTTCGATTCCCATTCAGGGCACATGCCCAGGCTGTGGGCTCGGCTCCCAGTAGGGGGCGTGCAGGAGGCAACCGATCAATGATTCTCTCTCATCATTGATGTTTCTCTCTCTCTCTCCCTTCCTCTCTGAAATCAATAAAAATATATATTGAAAGAAAAAGATGTCAAAGCCACAGCCCCAAGTGGCCCTGGGTCCAGACGTCTGTGCTGCGGGTCCAGACCCTCCTCAGAAACCATCTCAGGACTGAGGAACCTGTCTTCGGAAACGGTTCACTTTCTTCTGCCTGCTATGGCGAAAAAGATCGGGCCATTCTCGTTTTTATTTATTTATTTTTGTTTAATTTTATTTCATTTTTTTCCATCACCGTGTATGCAATCACCACACTGTTCTCCATTCGTGTAGAAGTCCTCGGACATATATTTTCATTCTTCCTAGGTAAATCCATGGTGTGGAATGGCTAGTTCATATGACAGAAATACCAAAAAACTGCCAAAAAACTTCATTTCCCAAAAAACTGCCAAACTGTTTTTCAAAGTCACATTCCAGTTCCTCTACATTCCACCAACACTTGAGATGGTCAGTCTTTTTTTTTTTTTATGTTTTATTGATTTTTTACAGAGAGGAAGGGAGAGGGATAGAGAGTTAGAAACATCGATGAGAGAGAAATATCCATCAGCCGCCTCCTGCACGCCCCTTACTGGGGATGTGCCCGCAACCAAGGTACATGCCCTTGACCGGAATCGAACCTGGGACCCTTGAGTCCGCAGGTCGACGCTCTATCCACTGAGCCAAACCGGTTAGGGCAAGATGGTCAGTCTTTTTTGTTGTTGTTGTTAATCCTCACCCAAGGATATTTTTTCCATTGAGTTTTAGAGAGAATGGCAGGGAGGAGGGAGAAAGAGAGAGACATCCATGTGTGAGAGACACATCGACTGGTTGCCTCCTGCACGTGCCCCAACTGGGGCCAGGAATGGAACCTGCAACCCCAGTACCTGCTCTTGACCAGGAATCAGACCTGAGACCCTCTGTGTGCAGGCCAACCTCTAACCACTAAGCCATGCTGGACAGGGCTCAGTCTTTTCTACAAAATTAATTTTTAAAAAATTTTAAATCCTCACCCAAGGAGGACAATGCTCCAACCGAGCCACACCGGCCAGGGCTGGTCAGCCTTTTCCATTTTAATAGCTACTTGGTGGTATCTCACTGTGGTTTTAATTTGCATTTCCCTAATGACTTAATAACCATCTTTTCACGTGTGTATATGCCATTCACACATCTTGGCTGAAGTGTCTTTTCAGATTTTCTTGCCCATTTTTATATTGAATTCTTTGCCTTCTCATGATTGCGTTTTCACAGTTCTGTATGTTCAGAATTCAAATCCTTTATAAGAAATGTAACTTGCAAGTATTTTTCTCCCAGTCTTTTCTGTCGCTTAATATCATCTTTCAAAGAGAAGGTCTTAATTTGGATAAAGTAAAACTCATTCTTTTTTTCCTTTATGGTTGGTATTTTTTGGTATTATAACTAAGACATTTTTTTGCCTAACTCAAGGACTTTTCCTCCTGTGCTTCCTTATAGAATTCTTCTAGTTTCAGAAAAGGGTTATTTCGTTTCCAGGTAATTATGGATTTTCCAGTTATCTTTCTGTTATTGACTTCTAACTTAATTCCAACTGTGGTCAGAGAACATAGAATAAACCAAGCCTTTTTAAGGTTTTTAAAACTTGTTTTATAGACTGTAATAGGGCCCATCTTGTTAAATATTTCATCTGCTCTTGAAAACAATGTATATTCAGCTGTGTGGGTGGAGTATTCTATAAATTGTCAATTAGGTCAAGCTGGTTGGTAGTACTGGTAAGGTAGGCTATGTCCTTACTTATTTCTGTCCACTTGCTCTATCTGTTATTGAGAAAGGGGTGTTGAAATCTCTATTTTTGTGGATTTGTTCATTTCTCCTTGCAGTTTCATCATTCTTTTCCCTGTATTTTGAAACTCTTATTAGGTACATAAACATTTCGTATTGTTATGTCCTGTTTACGATGGAACATTTTATTATTATGAAATTACCATCCTCATCCCCAACCATACTCTTTGCTCTAAATCTACTCTGTTTAGTATTATTATAGCCACTCTGGGTTTCTTTTGATTAGCGTTAGTGTGATACATCTTTTTCCATCCTTTATCTTTTAATAGATCTGAGTATTTACATTTAAAATGGGTTACTGGTAGGCAGCATATAGTCATGAAATTAAATATTGCTTTTTATCTCATTTGACAACCTCTGCTTTCTCGTTGGGGTGTTTAGACCACAGATTGGCAGACAACAGCATGCCAGCCAAATCTGGCATGTAGCCTGCTCTTGAACCAAGAATAGTTTCTTCATTTTTAAAGGGCTTACGTAAAAAGGATCAGAAAGAGTATATGATAGAAATCGTTGGTGGCCCAAAAAGCTTACCATGTGTTCTGTGTGGTCCTTGCAGAGAAAGTGTGCCAGCCCCCAGGGTAGACTGTATTGAATGTGATGATCGGTGTGCTTGTGTTTAAGTCTACCATGTTGTTATTTGTGTTCTCTGTCTCATCTGTTCTTTTTCCACCTGTTTTCCTCTTATCCTGCCTTCTTTTGGATTATTTCTTTTTTATCTCCTCAGCTAGCTAATTAGCTGTTACTCTTTGTTGTGTTACTTTAGTGGTCGCCTTAGTGTTTATAGTGTACACCTTATCACAGTCTGCCACTTCATACAGTAGAAGAACCCACAACCGTATACCTCCACTTCCCCCCGCTGCCCCCCGTGTTGTCACTATCCTACAGTTCACTTATGCGTATGTTAACCCACCCAGTACACTGTCCTTGTTCTTGCTTTAAATCAGTTATATTCTTACCTATTTACAGTTAAGCATGCAGGTGTTCGCATGGCCTCCATAGTTATCATTTCTGGTGTTCACCGTTAGTTTGTGTAGATCTAGGTTTCCACCTGATATGGTTGATCTTCTGCTTGAAGAGCTTCCTTTAGTGTATTTTATAGGGCAGGTCGGCTGTGATTTTTTTTTTCTTTTTTTCAGCTTTATTGAGGTATAAGTGAAAAATAAAAGTTATATATACGTAAGGTGTACAACTCAATGTTTTGGTATACACATGCATTGTAAAATGATCACCACAATCAAACTAACAAACATATTCATCCCCTCACACAGTTACCATTTTCTTGCTTTTTGGGGGGTGGTGTTGGTAAGAATATTGAAGATCTACCCTCTTAGCAAATTTCAAGTATACAATATAATGTTGTTAACTACAATTGCCGTGTTGTACATTACATCTCTAGGACTTACTCATCTTACATACCTGACACTATATACCCTTTGGCCCACCTCTTCCCACTTCCCCCTCCCTCCAGCCCTGGCAGCCACCAGTCTACTCTTGGCTGCTTAGTTCGACTATTTTAGATTCCACATATAAGTGAGATCTCCCAGCATTTGCCTCTCTGTGTCTGGCTTATTTCACTTAGCATACTATCATCTGGGTCCATCCATGTCCTTTTTTTTTTTTTTTTTTTTTTTTGGCTGGATAATATTCCAGTATATATGTGTGTGTACATCTTCTTGTGATGAGTTCTCTCAGCTTATGTGTGTCTGAAAATGTCTTTACTTTATCTTTACTTTTGAAAGATATTTTTGCTTGGTATAAAATTTAGGTTGGCAGTGCACCACCACCACCCCATAGCTTGCATTATTTATGACATGAAATCTTCTTTAGTCCTTTTTGTCTCCTTGTATAAAATATTTCTTTTCTCTCTCTCTCTGCTTTTAAGATTTTATCTTTATCACGGGTTTTCCGGGATTCACTGGTGTAGTCTACTTCATGTTTCTTGTGCTTAGGGTTCTTTGAGCCTCTTGGATCTGTGGCTTATAGTTTCCATCAAATTTAGAAAAATTATATTAGATCTTCAAATATTTTTTCTCCTCACCCCCTTCTTTCATTTGGGTAGTCTAATTGCATGGATACTCAGCCCCTCTAAGTAGTCCCACATGTTACTGAGCTTCTCTATATGTTTTGCTCCTTTATATTTCATTTTGGATAGCTTCTATTATATTTTCAAGTTCACTAGTCTTGTTTTCTGCAGTGTACAATCTGCTATTAATACCGTGCAGTGTATTTTTCATCTCGCATATTGCAGTTTTTATCTCTAGAAGTTTGATTTAGGTCTTTTCTAAAAATAGCTAATGTCAGTATTGAGTTGAATCCTTGAGCACCCTGCGAGGGTGCAAGAATTGTTTGCTGGTGTTGGAACACTCCCTCCGCACATTGGAATTGAGCTCAGGAATCCAAAACAGTGCTCAATACTTTTGTATCTTGACAAATATTCCTGAGATATGTTCTTTTTTAAAATATATTTTTATTGATTTCAGAGAGGAAGGAAGAGGGGGAGAAAGATAGAAACATCAATGATGAGAGAGAATCCTTGATCGGCTGCCTCCTGCAAGCCCCCCACTGGGGATTGAGCCCACAACCCCGGGCAAGTGCCCTTGACTGGAATCGAACCTGGGACCTTTCAGTTCGCAGGCTGATGCTCTATCCACTGAACCAAACTGGCTAGGGCCTGAGATTTGTTCTTGATCGGTTAAGTTACTTAAAAAGAGTTGATCCTGTCGTGTCTTGCCTTGAGCATCATGAGATGGGATGAGAGCAGTGTTTAATCTATGGTTAATTTTTCCTATAACAGACAAAAGACTCCTAGTGCTCTCAGGGATACCCTGAAAGTTGGGTTTGTTCTTTCTCTTTTTCTCTGGGAGAGTGAACAGGAAACAGTTGGCAATAGGCACTATTCTCAGCCCTATGAGCCCCAAGCACTGCTTCTTCTAATCCTCTCCAGTGGTTCTTGCACGGGATGTTACTTCTTTTTTTGGTCAGCCCCCAGATGAAGGCTCCAGGGGGCCCCTGGGGAGCATGGAATTTCCTTCTGCATAGCTGCCCTCTGTCCTTGACTCTCCCTGCAAATTCTACCAGGTTCGTCTGCCTGTCTCCCCAATGCAGGGAGCTCTGCTGGCTTCTGCCCGTGTCTGTTCCCTGCGCCACAACCCGGAAACTTTCCCAAGTCAGTAAGCTGAGCGACTGTCCTCGCTTCATCTGTTTCCCGCCTCTCAGGACTTACTGTCGCTCCTCGCCCAACTTCCAAGATCTCCGGTATTTTCTTTCCATAGACTTTGTCCAGTTTCTGAGTTATTTCAGGTGTGAGGGTAAATCTGGTCCCTCCTACTCCATTTTGTCTGGAAACAGAAGTGATTTCAGGTCATTTTAAGTTCTTTATGCCTTCCTGGATTAGGGTTTTTCCACTGAGTATGTTCCACCCTCATGATTACATGTGTTAAAGCATCTCTATTTATAAAGCAAATAAATGTTTTAAAAGACAGATGACCTACGGTGAAAAGACATTTGCAACTGCCTCCCCGGTGAGAGCCTCGTCTAAGTGTCGGCCAGCAGAAGTCACGGGACCGGTTTTAGCCGGCTTTCTCTTTGTTCGCCACTCACCATGAATTCGATGGTGCACTCATTTACCACTCTCGATTCTGGGTCCTCCGTATACTGTGTGTGACATAGGACCAGCGTGGGGTGGAGAAGGAGCACCTGGGCCAGTCCCACCCAGGTGGTCATGGACTCCATGAAGAGTGTGGGTCAGGCTGATGCAAGGACACTACCCATTATAGAGGTTTTGTGGTTGTTGAATATACTCTTTTAAGTACTTTGTTCATTAAGTATAGTTGACATACAATATTATATTAGCTTTAGGTGTACAACACAGTGATTTGACATCTACATCCCTTACAATACCATCAGCGCATTAAGTCTTGCGATCCTGTCACCATGCAAACATCACAATGTTCACTAACTATATCCCCCTTCACCTTTTTCACCCATCCCTCTGCCCTCATCCCCTCTGGCAAGCACCATTTTGATCTCTGTTTTTTTAGTCTGTTTGGAGGATTTTTGGTTTGGTTTGGTTTTTGTTTTGTTTCATTTTGTGGGCTTTTTTTTTAGATTCCACATATAAGTGAAACCATACAGTATTTGTCTTTCTCTGTCTGACTGATGTCACTTAGCGCAATACCCTTTGGGTCCACCCACGTTGTCATGAATGTCAAGATTACGTTTATTTTTGTTTGTCTGTCTGTCTGTTTTTTATGGCTGAGTAATATTCCATTGTTCATATGTACCACATCTTGGTCAGTTCAGTTATTAATGGACACCCAGGTGTCTTCCATGCCTTGGCTATCATAAGTAATGCCGAATGAACACAGGGGTGCCTATGTCTTTTCGAAGTAGTGTTTTTCTTTTCTTTGGAGAACTACTCAGAAGTGGGATTGCTGGGTCATATGGTCCAGCCATTATGTAAAACCAGTGTAGAGATTTCTCTAAAAACTAAAAGTGAAACTATACAGTGGTCAGCAAATGGTGGCTCGCGAGCCACGGTTTGCCGCTCTGTTGACTAATGAGTTTGCCGACCACTGAACTATCACATTGTAGAACTGGGACCCTCCAGAGCGTGGACCCGGGTGACTCCACTGGGGAGGTCCCCAGGATGCAGGCGGGTTCAGCTGAGCTTTTGGCTGTGGATACTGCTGCTCTCTTCCTTTCTCACAACCAACCTGCCAGGCACGAACCGATGCTCTCACCTGCCCTCCGGGGAGTGCCTGGTGCTTCCCTGTGTGCCGTTTCCACACATGAACCTTGAAACATGCTGTCATTCCAGTCCCGGGGGACGGACCCGCTGAAGGCACACTGCCACTGAGACTCCCCCAGGGCTCGCCCAGAGGCCTGAGCCATTGGACCTGGCACCATGTGTCTGTGGCTTGATAAAGTGCGGGGTTATCTCTTTTGTCGTATGTTAGCAACGGACTGCTCATTTCATAGCTGTGCATTTCCCCCTTCTGTCTCCTCAGAAATTGCAGGTACCCCGGTGTCTGAAATTTCTGGGCCTTTCTCAACAGACGACATAGCCAGCAACTGTGTCCCCACCCTGCCTTTGAACGAGCCCATTTTGTGGATCGTCTCCTATACTCTCATGAGTGTGTGTGGAATCATCCTTCTCACCTTAATCATCCTGCTACTGCTCCCATACCGGTGTCGGCACGTCTCCCGGGACCCCGAGGCTGTCAACGATGAGTCCTCCCTGGTCCGGCATCGCTGGAAATGAAGAGCAAAGCCTGAACTCCAGCAACCTTGAACTCAGCTAAGAGAATTAAGTCCCAGGTGCAGCAGGCAGGGGGCGCCAGGCCAGGTTGCTCCCCATGTCCATTACTCTTAAATCTCTCTTCTGCTCCCAGATGCCTTCCAGATTCACTGTATTTTGATTCTTGATTTCTTAGCGTCCTTCTTCCGAGAAAAACGATAATAAAAACCACCTCATTGTAAACCAAAACAGAGTGAATGGGGCTTCAGACTCTTTGCGACTGGCATACCACACCGTCTTGATGTGCCTCGAAATAAAAGCAAGCCGTGGCTGGCGCGCCTCGCTCCGCTCCCATCTCTGGAGAAGGGAGTGCATATAGTCTATCTCTCTTCTCAGCTCCCGGAAGCTTTTCATCCATTGCGCTTAAGGGGGTTCTGCACCGGCCGTCCACCAGGGCCCGAGGGGTCCGAGAAGGCTCACGATGCGATGGCAGGAGAAGCAGCCTGGGGCCTGAGGATAGATCCGTCCGCCCTTCAGAGTCGGAGACAGCAGCAGGCCCTTTGTCTGGGCCTTTGTGGGCCCTGAATGGACATCGGCACCCAGTGGTCCTCACCAGCCTCTGCAGATGGAAGGCCTTTGCCCATCACGATGGAGTGAGGTGGAAGCTCGCTTTTTGTACTCCATGCTTCCATAGTACTGTTGGCGTGGAGGTAAAAGACAAACGCTACCTCCACCGTGACTCTGCCCGGGGTCCTAACCCAGGTTGGGGTGCAGGAGGCTGGCTCCGAACCACACAGGCATCAGGAGCTTCTGCCACCACGCTGGGCTTTAGCTCAGATGCTCATCTTAAAGCCAGGAAGCGGCATTCCAGTGAGAGAAACAAAGTCTATGTCACTGGCTTAGCAGTTCCTTTGCCCAAATCTTCTATGAAGGCAGGTTGGTGGTGACCCTTTAGAGGAGTAGGAAGCGGCTAAATGCCTGCACTTCTGATGGGCTCTCAGGGGAAGGAAGATGCCAGACATGCCAAGGACTTGGAGGGACCTTCTAGCTATTCCCGTGCTTTGAAACCACGTGTCTCCATTTGCAGAGCCCCTTGGACTCAAGCACACCCACCTGCACCCGCTTACACCAACCGGTTGAGCAGGTGACCCACATGCCTCTTCCTTGGGGCGCGTTCCGTCTTTGGTGCCCCGTTGGGTGTGCAGGGGTATCTGTATTTGGGGGAAAGCCCCTCTTGCTATCATCGGAGGCCTTTGCCAAAGAAAAGCAAAAACCTGTAACTCGATATAATCAGCCTTATATGATCTGATGTACCTGGGAGAAGGGTTCAAAGCCAGCGTCCCTTCTCTCTTGTGTGTGTGCCAAGTTCAATGTTCACTCTGCATTGCTATTGCGGTGAGTTGGATATATAATAAAATCCCACTGGAAGGGCTAACTGTGGAGGACCCCCTCTGGCTGGAGTGTTATTTGTGTTCCAGACAGGCTACCTGTGGGTTGTTAGCCACCTGCTCTGCTCACTGGGTCCCAGGGTCCCCTCCCTGTTTAGAAATATATGCCAGTGCCAAAGGGATGGGAGGGCGTGTACTACCTGTCATGGTGACCTCGCAGACCAGCTCTCAGAAAAACATGACTTTTCTGTGTTATTCTAGCTACTTGTGCAGAAAAACATGACTTTTCTGTGTTGTTCTAGCTACAGTTCACGCACGGCAGGAATGAGCCCTCGTGGGATGGGATGGTGGGATGAAACTGTTATCAGCTTCTCGTCATCACGTCTGGTCTCAGCTAGTTCATATATGTAAGATCCAACTCAGAGTTAGAAATCTCCGGAAGCCTAACCCTCTTCTTGCCTTATAGGCCTTCTCACTGGCAGCTGTTTTGTGGGCCACTTTGCCTAGAAGGGAAGGCAGCGCCCCTTGATGGCACCTTCCCCTTGCTTCGAAAAGCCTGAACCCCTGAAATAAGAAAAGAGTTGCAGGAGTGACCTGGTTAGTTTTGCTCCCTACGTCTTCGGGCAGGTGTCCTCCGTGCCATTTCCCTCGTTAAGTGTCTGAGCTCAGAATGTTTCTCTTGCAGCCCATTAGCAGACACTGTTCCCGGCGTACATGATAAGAGCACATTCGATTTCAAGCTGGGGTGTGTGGATGAAGTGTGCTATAATTCTCTGTATTTCGTCTCAAGTTTCTCTACCTTTTCATCTCTGGTGTCATTGGATGTGACATTTTAATGGGAATACTTCAGTTACAAAAGCCTAATTTAGCACCAAGAATGGACTAGACCATTGGATGCGGGACATTTTCTTGGCATCGCTTGCCGCTGAAAATTGGACCCTGCGTCAAAACCCCGTTAGGGACTCCCGCCTCCTCCAGTTACGTAAACTGAGACTTGGCTCGGGAAACCTTCAAGGAGCTTGTTTTGAGCAGGAAAGGAAGTAGCAACCGTTTGAGGGTGTCAGTCTTAGCTGGTGACACACCGTGAGAAATGCTGGGAGATGGTTCTTTCCTGAACACTGCAGCTTAGCATCAGGCTGTGGTCAAACCCTTGTCAGTTCTCTGATGGGCAATGGATGCTTCTACGGGAACAACCTTTATAATCCTGATGAAGTATTTGGAAGCCTGAAATGAAATCCTGTCTTCAGCAACTAAAGCTGTTTATGAAATAGAACAGGCCCTTTCTTTGCTGAGGAATTGGAAAGCACTCCAAGTGATAGCTCGGGGTCACCTGGCATTCCTCGTGCTGTTTTGTATTCCTTCTGAACCTGAAACAAGTGCGCAGCGTGAACGGTCCCTGCCTGTGACGGCACAGGTTTTCTGAACATAGTGCGCTTCCAAACATCAGGAAGGGTTTGGCCTGATTCATCGTGAAATGCAGAGGTTTCGGTTGGAGATCCATGTGGGGTTCACTAACTGTGGATCAAAATGATGAAAGTAGCTCCCAGCGATGCATCACTCACTCCATGGAGCTTCGGGTCATAGATTTTGCAAAGCAGTTGTGATTGCATGATCTCATTTAGGAGGTGAGGAAGGAGTGTTTCATTATTTAATAGGTTCCCTGGGAGAATGAAAATTTGTTAATTTCCCCTGTCCGGGCCCCCACGTGGGGGAGCTGCCAAGCCTGGTTCTCCTCTCAGTTCTGGCCTCGTGCCACGTGATGCCACTGGGAATAAATCACCGCCCCACAGCCTGCTTCATCAACAACAATAACCTCGTTTCACAGACTTTATCCTCATTAAGGGAAACCAGATCATTGCCTGGGATCGAAGTGTGTTTGCGCTTGCACAGACTTATCACCATCGATGACAGAACTGTTCAGAATTAAGACTTGCCACGAAGAGAATTTTTATTTTTTTTTAGGGGAAAAAAAAAAACTAAACACCATAAAATGTAAAATTACAGTTTTGCCAAGAAAGATACTCGATGTTTAGTGCCAAGAAAACTGCACGCAGCGGAACTTACTGTGCACGTTTCTGCTGGGTCATAAGAATGTCACATTCAAACTCGTGACTGTTTACCAATTAAACAGCAAAGGGGAAAAAAGGCATGCTGAGAGTGGGGAGGGAAAATCTGAAAATAATCAAAAGTATGGAACAAAATAAGCGGAATTGGCTCTTTTTTAAAAGGAGCTTTAATTCCAGGAACCCACAGGTGTCTTTTACCCTTAAAGTTGCTGAATCAATTGGAGATGCAAATTATTTTATACAGCCGCCAACCCCAAACATCAGGAATATTCCAGCTGGGGTCCCGTGCCCCGTGTCAGCATGGGCCGTGAGAAAGGTGGACCCTTGCACTGTGCATGGCCCAGGTCAGGTGATGAGCATCCCCAGGGGACGCTAGTGAGTGCAGACATGCTTCTGGCCTTGGGCGGGTAGCATTTTAAGAGACAGCCTGCCATGGCCGTCAGCCACGTCCGTGGAGTGTGGACGTGAGAGCAGAGCCAGGCCTGCTGGTCACAGCAGAGTGTCTGCCAAACCTCTAGTTCCCTTAGCTACTGGAACTAAATACAGGGCGGGGCAAAAGTAGGTTTACAGTTGTTCGTATGGAAAATAATACAACAATACTATATAATAAAAGGCTAATATGCAAATCAACCGAACAGTGCAATGACCGGTCGCTATGACACACACTGACCACCAGGGGGGCAGACCCTTGGTGGTCAGTGCGCTCCCACAGGGGGAGTGCTGCTCAGCCAGAAGCCCTGAGCTGGGCTCACGGCTGGCAAGCACAGCAGCAATGGCGGGAGCCCCTCCCACAGCAGTGCTACGGATGTCCGACTGACGGTGGGGAGCGGGCCTAAGCCGTCAGTTGGCCATCCCCTGAGGGCTCCTGGACTGTGAGAGGGTGCAGGCCTGGCTGAGGGACCTTCCCCCCCCCCCCCCCCCCCCCCGCACACACACACCCCCAAGTGCACGATTTTCATGCACTGGGCCTCTAGTTAGTAAATAATAGTACAAGACTAACCTGTGCTTTGCAGACTCATAACTGAAAACCTACTTTTGCCCAGCCCTGTATGCATAAGGACACCACTGCCGCCAATCAGTACAGTGTTTTCTCCCCTACCCCTGGACTTCCTCGGGGTTCCTTATAATCAGGTATTAACACGCAGATGGCCAGTGTTTCTAAACTACATCGTACCGTGTGATTTCACAGCGTCCTTGCTCTTAACGAGTGCCGGTCAGCTCGGGCTGGGCCAAGAGGCACGGAAAGGTTCCTGATGAACTCAGACCCAGCCCAGGAGAGAGTGACTCCGGACACCTGGTCTCTGATGTCCCAGGGCGGCCTGGCCTCTCGATACTGGCTGGATGGAGTTGGCGGTGCCTACTAAGCGGTGATGATAAGTGGGCGGTTCTCTCTGCAGGTGGAAAATTATTTGTTTAAGACCAACTGGGCGAAGTCTAAATTTGTAGCTTCCACATGGATACCCCACCCAGGTCAATCTGAGGAGGGTATTTTGCCACTATGGACGTGTGATTGTGTAGTTACAAATGACAGATTTGTGAAACAGATTCCGAGTCCGTTGAGCCCAGCTGTCATCTTAATGGTATCACGGAAGGGGGCCTTGAACCCTCCAGTACCTTGACACCTAGCCTCCTTACCGTTCGTGTTTTCCCACAGAATGCTCTTCATTTCTATTGGAATGTTTGTATTTTGGCTCGTGATGGAGGCACGGATCAGGGTATTTGAGAAGGCAAGGGTCTCCCCAGGCACAGGCCGTGTTTCTCTGTGGCTGGATGTGCCCCAGGTGGCTGGGATCGCTAAGAGAACTAAGGTTTCAGCTCCCTTCGTTGTATCTGTCGGAGTGAAATTTCACAGGAGCCTGGCAGTTTTGAAGTGAACGCCTCTGAGTGAAAGTTAAGAAAACATGAAATATTTCTCTTTTTGAGATAAAGAAAACGGGATCCAAGTCAATGAAGGATCTCTATAATAAAAGCCACCCAAGATAAACTCCCTCAACTCCGATTTCTTATATAACGTTGTGTTCTTTGTTGCTAGCATTATCAACTTGGCATTTTTCTCCCTTTCCTCATTGCAGATGCAATGTTCTCATCAGTGGGGGTCGGAAACTCTCGGGGTAGCCGTTAGTACCTGTGAGGAGAGAGAGAAGAAATCAGATTTGCCATGTCATGAAAGCTGAATTCTTGTCATCGAAAATGGTGTCTGTCCTCCTATTGCTGTGACTTGCACAGTTAAATATACCTGAAGTGTAAAGTCCCCGTGCTCTGCCACTTAAAGCAGACACTCATGGTTTCCTTAGGAAGGCGGCAGACCTGTGTTCTGAAGCAGCCGCCAGGAGTTGCACGTCGCAAACTGTATTGTGTGTAACAGCCTTTCATACACAATTCTTCAGTGTAACTTGTATTTTTTAAAATGCTTAAGAGTATTTTGTATCTCCCTTTTGGAGTTTCCTGCTACTTCTAGTACACGGCACTGATTTAAAGTCACATGGGACCTAGAGCTGGGGTGAGGAGGTGTTCGCCCCGTCTCAGAGGATGCTCTGCAGACACTGTCCAAATTGTGCGCTTCAAAGCGAGTTTTCTAAAATGGTCGTATTTTTGTACTTGTATGTTCCACCAGTTTAAGGGTAACCCATTGAAAAGGATATAAAAGACTCTGGTTTGTTTGAATAAATAATACTTCCAACACGATGGGCTTGGAATTTTTTTTTTAATACCCAATTCAAGTCGTGGTTCTGAAGGGACAGTCGGGGATGCTCCATGGTCCCCGAACCTCCACGACTGGATGTAGGTTCCCAGAAAGGAGCGGAGATAAAATTGAATGGAGGGAGGGTCCAACCTCAATCGTCAAGGTGTAGAATATTCTGAAAATGGGAGGAAAATAAAGTACGCTGGAGTGTGAGAACCATCCTGGGACTGGAGAGTAAGCACATTTAGTGTCGTAAGGATGGGACGGGGTCTCAGCCCGGTGCTGAGACTGAATGTGGCCGCATGGGGACACCTGTGCCCCCCTCCCACAACCCTCTGCAAGGACATGGTGTTCTCCAAATTCTAGACAAGAAACCCGCTCCTAGTCTCGTGCCCCGCAAAACAGCCAAGAAAGTGTTTGCGGTGAGAGTGCACCCCGCTCCCTCCCACTCCAAAAGCACACCTCGGTCTGCACCCTCTCCCACCCAGGTGCTGGCCCTCACCTGCCAGAGCGGAAGGATCCCGCCGAGTGGGTCACTCTCTGGAGGGCTATGCACCGAGTTGGGCCAGTGAAAAATACTTGGTTAATGGAGATGGACACCGTCCATAAGCTGTGATCTAACCAATCCTTGAGAAATAGGTTTCTTTCAATGATTGGACACTTTGTTTGAGGATACCCAGACAAGAAAAAAAAATACATTTCAAACCATTAGGAGGTGAAGCAATAGTTACTGGAGAGACAGAATAGGAAATCTGCTTTCTAATAATAAAGAAGATCATTTGATGTGAGTTTTCGCCTTTTTTTTTTTTTTTTTTTTTTTTTTGGTGCCAGATTGTTATATTTTGCCATCCATTAAGTTGTGGGTGGCATTGCAGGTGTGATTTTGTGTGTTTACCACTAGGTGGTGCTGTTGTGAAACTTTGTGGCAGGAAGTTTGTGCTATTTTTTTTTTTCTCCTCATTCTGTGTGGCTTTTAAAGGCAGCTTTTACCAAGTGTGTACATATCATTAAACTACATCCCAGCAGCTAGTTAAAGCTGTCCAGTCCTCCATCCTTTTAAATACAAATCTGCAAAATATGCTGGCTAGATGTCTAGTAAACCTAGGAGGTAATCCACAGTACACATTTCCAGCCCTGGCCTGTCTACCCGGCTGTCCCACAGGGAAGGAAACTGAGTCACAGAGGTGCCATGAAGTCTCCAGGCTCTCCCCGTGGGTGGCAAAGTCCAGGTCCATAAACCAGCTTGTCTGATCACCAGCTCCATGATCTCAACCATTATGCTACTGTCTTTATGAGGGTTAACACTGGAAATGGAAAGGAAAATTACTTTTTAAAATTAAGAATGGTGTATGCTACCGTCAAAATGCTACAGGGGAAGATATTGGAGAAAATATGTGTAACAAATGTATAAGGATGGAAGCTAACCATTTCTTAAATAGCAAACTTTAGCTTTGCATATTAGGTATATATAACATTTCTACTCAGAACAGCCCCATCATGTACACATTGCTACTAAAAATATTTCTTGCCGAAACCGGTTTGGCTCAGTGGATAGAGCGTCGGCCTGTGGACTGAGGGGTCCCGGGTTCGATTCCGGTCAAGGGCATGTACCTTGGTTGCGGGCACATCCCCAGTAGGAGGTGTGCAGGAGGCAGCTGATCGATGTTTCTCTCTCATCGATGTTTCTAGCTCTCTATCCCTCTCCCTTCCTCTCTGTAAAATATCAATAAAAATATATTTTAAAAAAAATATTTCTTTACTCCTGGGTGTTCAGCATTATATTTTTGCCACTTTCCCCAGTTGCCTCTGGATTGGATAGAGTTTTCTTCTAGGAGTCTCCTCAAAAAGGACTTACAACAGTTTCTGAGTCTGTTTGTTAAAACTACCCGCAGCCACGCCCTAGCCAGTTCGGTTCAGTGGATAAAAGGTCGGCGGCCTGCAGACCAAAGGGTCCCAGGTTCGATTCCAGTCAAGGGCACGTACCTTGGTTGCAGGTTCCTCCCTGGCCCCGGCCCTGGTAGGGGTGCAGGGAGGAGGGTTCTCTCACATCGATGTGTCTCTCTGTCTTTTTCTCTCTCTTCCACTCTCTGTAAAAATCAATGGAAAAATATCCTTGAGTGAGGATTAACAAAAGAAAAAAACAAAACAAAACAAAAAAACTACCTGCATCCTTTATATAGAAAGAAAACTTTGGCTGGATATAAAAGCCTTGTTCTGGTTTTCCTTTCTTTAGCATCTTGTAGGTATGGCATCACTACCTTCTGATTTAAACATCGCTTTGGGGAAAACTGGGGTCAGCTCCACATTGCTCCTCTTATTTTAAGTGACTTGACTTTTTTTTCTAGCTGCCCCAAATATACTCTTCTTATCTTTAAAGGCTAGGAGAGAGGGCTCCTGCTAACCATTTGGGGTCAAGTTTCCTGGTGCAGGAAAGTTCAATATATCTTCTCATCTATTGCTATAGCCCCTCCCTCTTTTTATGTGGACTTGAATTATACATATGTTAGATCTGCTTTGCTTGTCTTCTATGTCTATCATTTTATAGTATTTCAAAATATTTCTTTATTTTCATACATTTTTTCACTTGCCTCATTTCTGTCTATTCCTTGCTGTTTTCACAAGTATCTATGCTCTCTAGGGCTTCTTCTCATGACTTTGTCTTTTTTTTTAATTCTGTCTCTCTCGAGTTTGGTCAGCTTGAATTTCATCTCCTGTTACTTTGCTATCTTCCCCCAATTTTTGTGTTTCTTCGTTATGGGCCTCTGTTGAAAAATGGATCCAATATGTTTGGTTTTTTATTTTTAATTTATCTTTATTGTTGAAAGTATTACAGATGTCCCCCTTGTTCCCCCATTGACACCTCTGTCCATTCACAGCCCCTCCCCAGGCCTTCACCCCACTATTGTCTGTGTCCATGGGTTATGTATATATGCATGTAAGTTCTTTGGTTGATCTCATCCCTCCCCCTCCCCCTTCTCTCTGTTCCATGCTTCAATGTCTTTTGATCTATTTGTCCATCCGTTTATGTTGTTCATTAGGTTCCACATATGAGTGAGATCATGTGGTACTTGTCTTTCTCTGACTGGCTTATTTTACTTTGCGTAATACTCTCCAGGTCCCTCCATGCTGCCTCAAAGGGTAAGAGATCCTTCTTTTTTACAGGTGCATAGTATTCCATGGTGTAAATGTACCACAACTTTTTTATCCATTTTCTATTGATGGGCACTTGGGCCGTTTCAGATCTTAGCTATTGTAAGTTGCGCTGCTATGAACAAAGGGGCGCCTGTGTTCCTTCTGATTGGTGTTTCTGGCTTCTTGGGAAATATGCCTCGCAGTGGGATCACTGGGTCAAATGGCAGTTCCATTTTATGTGTGTGTTTTAAAGTTGTGATTAAATGCATGTTTTTCTTTAGCTCTCTGAAGACCTTTCTCTGATGCCTTCATTCAATGGTAAGTTTTGCTACTCTTCCCCACATTTTTTAAAGAGCATGTACTCATCAATTCTGCTTGAGATCATTTTTCCAATCTCTGTCTCCCTCACTGTGGAATTGTGGGCCAGCTATTTGCAGGCATTTCCGATGGAGCAAGGAGTAGGCTCCACCCGACCTCCCAGGTTTCACAGTAATATTTCCTCCTCTGCTGCGAGAGGACTGTGTTCTGGGAATTGGGAACATGTGTGTGCGTCATTTCACAGCCCTCTCTCCTGAGCCCCTGCAAGGGGCCACGGGCCCTGCTCGCCCTCCTTCTCTCCCCCTTGCTGGGAGAGGGAGCCAGGCTGACTGCAGGGGGAGCCCCTGCTCAGGAAACAATGTGTTCTGGTGCCTCCTGAGATTGGCGGCCGGAGGACCCTAAGGCCCCTTGCTGGCCTTTGTCTCTGCCCTCTTCTCTCAGCTGCTTCTGGCAGTTTCTGCACAGTCGGGCAGCCTACACCTTATCTCTCCCTCCTAGTTTCACTAAAAGTGCAGGCTTGACAGAAGTCTGTTTTCCGCAGTGCAGGCACGCCACAGTGCTACTGTGCAACCCAGTCCCCCATGGTGACCGGGACCCAGATTCTCCCGGCAAGAGGCAGCACTGAGCACCACTCACTTGACTCTGTTTCTTACCGTGTGCGCCTGGGATCCCTGATTCACAGCGCATTCACACTAAGAGCCAGTGACTCCAATTCTTGGTGCATGCGCGCACGGGGACCCTGATTCTCAGCGAGAAGCGGCACGAGGCAACAGAGACTCTGATACTCCATTCTTGGTGCAGACACAGGGAAACTCTGGCTTCTGGCACACACTAGGGGATTCATTTTCGGCACACACCAACAGCGCAGTGCAGGTGGGGTCTATGATTCTAGGTGCACATACGAGACCACCCTGAACGCTAGTAACAATGACCCTGGGCAAGCCTGGTTCTCACCAACCCACGGCAGCCACACGTCCTAGTGTCGGAGCACTTCAGTGACACTCGGGTGGTGCGAAGCTCCCATGGCACACGGCCCAGGTCCACGCAACTCGAAGTATGAACCTTCTGGTGATAGTCAGAATGGGGAGATGACATGATCCCCAGAGGAAAGAAAATGAGGAGTTGCCAAAAAAGGAAATTAGTGAAACTGAAGCATGCAACATGACCGAAAAAGAATTCAGAGTAATGGTCATGGAATTCATACATCGGATGGATGAGAAAATCAACAACCTATGCAAGAATCAGGAATAAATGAAAAGTGATATAGCTACAATCAAAAACACCATGGAAAGTTTCAACAGTAGACTAGAAGAAGCAGAGGACCGAATTATTGAGTTAGAAGATCAGGTACAGAAACAAGCTCAATCTGAACAGCAACTGGAGAATAAAATTAAAAAGGAGGAAAGCCTAAGGGAGCTTTGGGACAACATGAAACGAAGTAACATACGTATAATAGGGCTGCCGGAAGCAAGAAGAGCAGCAAGGATTAGAAAATCTATATGAAGAAATAATGACAGAAAACTTCCTGGATATGAGGAAGAAAGAAGTTACACAAGTACAGAGAGTCCCAAGCAGGATCAATCCCAAAAGACCCACACCAAGACACGTCATAATTTCAATGGCAAATATTAACGACAAAGAGAGAATCATAAAGGCGGCAAGAGAGAAACAGAAGGTTATCTACAAAGGATCTCGCATCAGATTATCAAATGATTTCTCAACAGAAACACATCAAGCTAGAAGGGAATGGAAGGAGGTATACAAAGTGTTGCAAAGCAAAGGACTGAATCCAAGAATACTCTATCCAGCAAGACTATCAATCAAAATTGAAGGAGAAATCAGGAGCTTCGCAGACAAAAAAAAGGCTAAGGGAGTTGATCACCACCAAACCAGCAATGCAAGAAATGCTAAAGGGAATACTGTAAAAAGAAGAAATAAAAAGGTAAGAAGGAACACAGACACAAAAATAGATATGACTACAAACAAGTACCTTTCAGTAATAACTTTAAACGTAAATGGACTAAATGCTCCAATCAAAAGACATTGAGTGGCTGAATGTATAAAAAAACACGACCCATATATATGCTGTCTACAAGAGACCCACCTCAGAACAAGGGACTCACACAGATTGAAAGTGAAGGGATGGAAAAATATCTTTAAGGCAAATGGAAATGAAAAAAAAGCTGGGGTAGCAATACTTATATCTGACAAAATAGACCTCAAAGTGAAGGCCATAACAACAGATAAAGAAGGCCACTTCATAATCCTAAGGGGATCAATACAACAACAGGATATAACCCTGATAAACATATATGCACCCAATGCAGGAGCACCCAAATACATAAAAAAACTACTGGAAGGTATCAAGGGAGAGACTGACAACAATACAATCATAGTAGGGGACTTTAATACACCACTGACATCACTGGATAAATCCCCTAGACAAAAAATCAGCAAAGACACAGCAATCCTAAATGACTCACTAGATCAGATGGACTTAACTGACATCTTCAGAACATTGCATCCCAAAGCCATGGAATATACGTTCTTCTCAAGTGCACATGGGTATTTTCAAAAATAGACCACATATTGGGTCACAAGCAAAGTCTCCCCAAATTCAAGAAGATTGAAATCATACCAAGCATCTTCTCAGACCACAATGCCATAAAATTAGAAATAAACTACAATAAAAACAATCCAAAAATCTCAAACTGGAAGCTGAATAGCATGCTATTAAATAATGACTGGGTTACCAATGAGATCAAAGAAGAAATTAAAAGCATCCTGGAAACTAATGACAACAAAAACACAACAATCCAAAATCTATGGAACACAATAAGAGCAGTCCTGAGAGGGAAGTTCATAGCTCTACAGGCCTATCTCAAAAAGCAAGATAAAATGGTAGTAAATCATCTAACTCTACAACTCAAAGAATTAGAAAGAGAACAACAAGAAAAGCCCAGAGTGAGCAGAAGGAAGGAGATAATAAAGATCAGGGCAGAAATGAATGACATAGAGACAAAAAAAAAAATACAAAAATCAATGAAACCAAGAGCTGGTTCTTTGAAAGGATAAACAAGATTGATGAACCTCTAGCCAGGCTCACCAAGAAGCAAAGAGAGAGGACTCAAATAAACAAAATCAGAAATTAGAGAGGCAAAATAACAACAGACCCCACAGAAATACAAAGGATTGTTAAAAAATACTATGAACAACTCTACTCCAACAAAATAGACAACCTGGAGGAAATGGACATATTCCTAGAAAAATACAACCTTCCAAACTCAATCAGGAAGATTCTAAAAATCTCAATAGGCCAATAACTATGGATGAAATTGAAGCAGTCATCAAAAAGCTCCCAGCAAACAAAAGCCCGGGGCCAGATGGCTTCACAGGAGAGTTCTACCAAACATTCACGGAAGAACTAAAACCTATCCTCCTCAGACTATTCCAGAAAATTCAAGAGGAAGGAACACTTCCAAGCGCCTTCTATGAAGCCAGCATCACCCTAAGACCAAAACCAGATAAAGACAACACAATGAAAGAGAATTATAGGCCAATATTCCTCATGAACATAGATGCCAAAAAATCCTCAACAAAATTCTAGTAAATCGGATCCAGCAATACAGAAAGATCATACACCATGACCAAGTAGGATTTATCCTGGGGATGCAAGGATGGTACAATATCCACAAATCAATGAAGGTGATACATCACATAAACAAATTGAGAGATAAAAATCACATAATCATTTCAATTGATGCAGAAAAAGCATTTGACAAAATCCAACACCCCTTCTTGATAAAAACTCTCAGCAAGGTGGGAATAGAAGGATCATACCTCAACATAATAAAAGCCATATATGACAAACACACAGCCAACATCATACTCAATGGACAAAAACTAAAACCATTTCCCCTAAGAACAGGAACAAGACAGGGATGCCCACTCTCACCACTCCTGTTCAACATAGTACTGGAAGTACTAGCCATTGTGATCAGACAAGAAGAAGAAATAAAAGGCATCCAACTTGGAAAAGAAGAAGTAAAACTGTCCTTATTTGCAGATGACATGATACTGTACATAGAAAACCCTAAAGACTCCATCAAAAAATTTATTAGACTTAATAAATGAATTGGGCAATGTAGCAGGATACAAAATTAATGCCAAGAAATCTATGGCATTTCTTTACACCAATAGTGAACTTATAGAAAGAGAGATTAAAAAGCAATCCCATGTACCATCACACCAAAAAAATTAAGATACCTAGGAATAAACTTAACTAAGGAGGTAAAAGACCTATATGCGAAAAACTACAGGACACTGAAAAAGGAGATAGAGGAAGACGTAAACAGATGGAAGAACATACCGTGTTCATGGATTGGGAGAATCAACATAATCAAAATGTCCATACTACCCAAAGCAATCTATAAATTCAATGCACTTCCCATTAAAATACCAACGGCATATTTCACAGACCTAGAACGAACTTTCCAAAAATTCATCTGGAATAAAAAAAGACCCCGAATAGCTGCAGCAATCCTGAGAAAGAAGAACAAAGTAGGTGGGATCTCAATACCAGATATCAAGCTGTACTACAAAGCCACTGTTCTCAAAACCACCTGGTACTGGCACAAGAACAGACATATAGATCAATGGAATAGAATAGAGAACCCAGAAATCGACCCAAACCACTATGCTCAATTAATATTTGACAAAGGAGGCATGAACATACAATGGAGTCAAGACAGTCTCTTCAACAAATGGTGTTGGGAAAATTGGACAGATACATGCAAAAAAATGAAACTAGATCACCAACTTACACCATACACAAAAGTAAACTCAAAATGGATAAAGGACTTAAACATAAGATGGGAAACCATAAAAATACTAGAGGAATCCAGAGGCAGCGAAATCTCAGACATATGCCAAAGGAACTTCTTCACTGATACTGCTCAAAGGGCAATGGAAACTAAAGAGAAAATAAACGAATGGGACTACATCAAAATAAAAAGATTTTGCACAGCAAAAGAAACCATCAACAAAACAACAATAAAGCCCACTGCCTGTGAGAACATATTTGCCAATGTCATCTCCGATAAGGGTTTGATCTCCAACATTTACAGGGAACTCATACAACTGAACAAAAGGAAGATAATCCAATAAAAAAATGGGCAAAGGACCTAAATAGACACTTTTCGAAGGAGGACAGAAGTAAGGCCAAGAGACATGAAAACATGCTCAAAGTCACTAATTATCCGAGAGATGCAAATCAAAACAACAATGTGGTATCATCTCACACCTGTCAGAATGGCTATCATCAACAAATCAACAAACGACAAGTTTTGGTGAGGATGCGGAGAAAAAGGAACTCTTCTGCACCGCTGGTGGGAATGCAGACTGGCGCAGCCACTGTGGAGAACAGTATGGAGTTTCCTCAAAAAACTAAAAATGGAATTCCCATTTGACCCAGTGATTCCACTTCTAGGAATATATCCTAAGAAACTAGAAACAGGAATCAGAAAGGATATATGCACCCCTATGTTCATAGCCCACAATTCACCGTAGCTAAGATTTGGAAACAGCCTAAGTGCCCATCAGCAGATGAGTGGATTAAAAAACTGTGGTACATCTACATAATGGAATACAATGCTGCAGTAAAAAAGGAGTTCTTACCATTTGCAACAGCATGGATGGAACTGGAGAGCATTATGCTAAGTGAGATAAGCCAGTCAGAGAAAGATAAATACCACATGATCTCACTCATTTGTGGAATATAATGAACAACATAAACTGATGAATAGGGACAGATCCAGAGACAGAGAAGCATCAATCAGACTGCCAGACCACAGAGGGAAGATAGGGGAGGGTGGGGGAAAGGAGGAGAGATCAACCAAAGGACTTGTATGCATGAATATAAGCTTAACCAATGGACACGAACACCAGAGGAGTGAGGGCATGAGTGGGGTGGGGTGTGGTTGGGGGGTTAATGGAGGGATGAGGACACATATGTAATACCTTAATAAAGAAATTTTAAAAAATTCATAGCACACAAAAAATAAATAAATAAAAGTGCAGGCTTCACGGCTTGAGAGTCATTTGTTTTGTTTCATTTTCCTTGTTTCTCTTCTGTGATTTCCAAGAGAAGAAGGAGGAAGCTGCTGAGCTCCGTGTTCAGACCTGAAGTTTGGCCTAATTTTTTATCCTATGTATTTCAACATCAGTTTAAGGGTTCGTTGTTTCGGTTTTTTATTGTTTTTTACTACAGAAATGTCTCAGTTAGGTTATTTGAATATTTTAAAACGTTTTTATTGAAACATAAAGGTTTATGGAACATATTCATTGCCATGCTGTTCAAGGTGGAAAGAAAGTGATCTAACTGTTCCACAGGAAGGAAGCAGAGTGATCATCATCCATGCACCCACAGGGCAGAGTCCTCAGCAGCCGTGTAAAATATGGTTTAATCATTTAAAGATCAGGGAATGATTGTATTATATTATATCAAGGGGAAAAATAACAAACTCTGCAGTGAGATCAACAATTTTAAATGCACACCCATATACACACATACACATACCGTACTCACATATACACATACACCTACCCACATATACACACACCCACACACATGCCTCTATACACACACACACACGCCTCTATACACACACACATGCCCCACACGCACATGCCCACACACACATGCCCACACATACATGCATGCACACATACACATGCACTCTCACACACATACACATATACATGCCCACACAAACATACACAGGCCCACACGTACAGAAAGAGAGACGGAAGCCGGGGAGCAATGCACCAAGAAGCCAAAGCCGCTCTCTCTAAGAGAATTACAGGTGATTTAAATATTCTTTTAAAAGTGATGTATTTCCTAAATACAGGGTCAGGCAAAAATAAGTTTACTGTTGTAAGTACACAAAACACAGGGTTTATTCTTGTATCATTATTTATTAAGTATTGTGTTATTTTCCATACCAACTATAAGCCTACCTTTACCCCACCCCGTATATTATATTTTTATAACCAGGAAATCCTGTGAAAAGTGAATTTTAAAACGCTGCCCATTATTTTCTTTCTGTTCCTCAGACCTCCTCCTGTTAGGTTCTCATTCTCTGTCACGATGGGTGGCACCGCACCCACCCGCAGCGGGCAGGAACCTGAGTCACCCTTACCCTCCCCTCCCCTCCCCACACTTTCCTGCTCCTTAATCCTTTGGGTTCCACTTCCTGGAGGGCTTGGCTCTCCCCCTCACTAGGGTAGCTCTAACGATGCGCCTTCTGGACTCTCAGTCGGTTTTCTTGCCCTTTGCCTCTCCCACCTGGAACCCACCTTCTCTGTGAGCGGTGCCCCTCCCTAGCTGTACCCTTGGCTCACTGCAGAGAAAAATCCCAATTCGGGCCCAGGGCCAGCCAGTGTGACCCAAAACCACCTCTCCCGGGACACGCCTGCCACTCAGTCTCTCGGGACCCTGCATTCCAGCCGTGCCTGGAGTCAGGACCCGCAGGCAAATCATGTACTGACTGGTGCACAACAACCTCCAAACGACCAGACTCATGCCGGTGGTGCCGGCTGCTTTGGGCTGGCTGGGTCTGCCCTGCTCCGTGGATGTGGCCTGAGTGTGTGACGCGTGGAGGCAGCAGATTCCTCCAGCACCAGTTCCCACCAGCCAGTTCCGAGCCCTGCTGAAGGGCTGACGGGAGGACGGCTTGTCCTAGCTCCTAGCTCCTAGCTCCTAGCTCCTAGCTCCTAGCTCCTAGCTCCGAGGTGCAGGAGAGCCGAGCCCCATCCCCCGCAACCATCCCAGCAGCCGGGTAGTGTTTTGATCCGTGGAATAGTGATAAGGTGAGGAACCGCTCAGATGTTATCTCCGTACTTTCGCTTTTTCCTTGGACCTTCCTGGCGACTTCCTTAGATAGCTGGAGCAGAGAGCATCCCTGGGTCCTAGGGAACAGAGGGTCTGCGAGCTCAGTGAGCTTGGATTCTTGTCCTGTGATGATGTCCAAGTTCACACCCCACACAGCAGGGGGCGAGGCGGGTCACCTGGCCGATAGGACTATGGTTTGTGAAGTGCTTGCTCGTTTCAGAGGCACCTGCTTGCTGGTAAGGTTTCCTTTCCCTGTGCACAGTGTACTGTATGGGCTGTGCTTCATTTCCTTGCGCCTTTTCACTTGGGTTTCATGTTTGCTCTGCCTTAAGAGCATTAATGTTTGTTTTGTTTTAATATTTCTATTGATTTTTTAGCGAGGAGAGGGAGGGAGGGAGGGAGGGAGAGAGAGAGAGAGAGAGAGAGAGAGAGAGAGAGAGAGAGAGAGAGAGAAACATCGATGTGAGAGTGAAACATGCATCTGCTGCCTCCTGCACGCCCCCTACTGGGGATTGAGCCCGGAAACCCCAGCTTGCGCCCTAACCAGGAATCTAACCAGCAGCCTTTTGGTGCCTGGGACAACACCCAACCAACGGAGCCACACTGGCCAGGGCAAGAGCATTAGTGTTTTAATTGGGGAGCTGAACTCTGCATGTGTGAGCAGGAAACATTCAAGTACAAATCCCCACCCACGACCCAGAAGGCCAAACACTGAAAGGAGAGCCCTGCTCTCTGCTGAGAGTCTCTGAGTCAATATCTTGTTTATTGATTACATGTCAATCGCTTGAAACGTGGAGGTCTCTGCAGCAGGAGGGAAAATGATAAAACGCTGACCCGGTGTCAGGAAACCTACATTCCAGTCTTGCTGACTTCACTCAGGAGAAAGGGGGATGGACCTAGAGGGGGATGGTTTGCAATCTCTCTCTCTCTCTCTCTCTCTCTCTCTCTCTCTCTCTCTCTCTCTCTCTCTCTCTTCCCTAGGTTGGGCTTCTTCTGCTTTAACACAGAAATTAATCACCACAGGATGTGCATTCGGATTCTGTAGGTCTGGGGCAGGGCCTTTCTGACAAGCCCCCCGTGATGCTGCTGGGCCATGGCCCCCCATAAAGTAACAAGGTCTAAGTTACACCCTCTCCTGCACCCCACCTTCAGTAAACGCCCTACCTGGTTATTGCCTCTCACCCTCAAGCCCCAGCCCAGCCTCCCCTCGCCATGGCAGCCCTCCAGGTCCTTCTGAGATGGATGAAAACTAAGCATCTCCCCCGATGATGTTAATTAGCTCAGCCCGACGGGACGGTCGTCACCAGCTAGGAAGCAGGCAGTGGGTGTGGTCACCACAGCTCCAGCAGAATCCCGCACTGTGTCTGGCTCAGGGAGGATGACTCTGCAGTCATCCTCCAGCATCCACAGGGCCTTAGTCCCAGGATCTGACTCAGACACCAAAGTCCAGGGGCGTCCCTTATATAAAACTAGAGGCCTGGTGCATGAAAATTCATGCACTTGGCTTGTGGCTGAGCAGAGCTCCCCCTGTGGGAGTGCACTGCCCACCAGGGGGCAGCTCCTGTGTTGAGCATCTGCCCCCTTTTGGTCAGTGCATGTCATAGCGACCGGTTGTTCCACCATTAGGGTCAATTTGCATATTACCCTGTTATTATATAGGATTACACTTTGATTGGTTGAATGGACAACCGGACACTTAGCATATTAGGCTTTTATTATATAGGATGGACTAATATCCTCCCTACGCTGTAAATCTCCTCTAGGTTATTTACAAACCTAATGCAATGTGAATGTTACGTTAAAAGTTGGTCCACTGTATTGCTTAGCGATCACCTTCCTGGAATGGTTTTGGGATTTTTTGATCGGCAGTTAGTTGAATTGGCAGATGTGGTGCCCCTGGATACAGAGGGAGGATGGTAACTCTTTTCTGGATCAGCGGATGAATGGCTGCTTGTCTATATTTGTCTAAGCTTTTTACAGTCTCCTTAAAACATTTTCACTCTCCAGACAGTAAAATGCTAGGGATGTGTGTTGAGATCCGCTTCTGTACCATGCACTTGGCAAGAGCTCGTGGGTTTCATTCGTGGAGAGCTGCTGTACCCTCCCCAGGGATCACCAGACCTCCCTGCCCCTGCCAGGATCCCCTCCCACCCACCGTCCATGTGCCTAGCACGAGCAGCACCTTGAACTTACCTAACCCTCCAGGAGGAAGAAGGCCAGGGAACTGGGTTATACATAGTGTGGCCTGGTGGTGTCTTCATGGCTCCTGATGGTCAGCCTCGCTTCCTTGATCAATAAGGCCTTTGTTTCTCACACTCTTTAAAACTAACTCAAGGTGCGTGGCTCAGTGGTTGAGCTTTGACCCATGAACCAGGAGGTCACGGTTTGATTCCTGGTCAGGGCACATGCCCGGGTTGGAGGCTCGATCCCCAGTGTGAGGCATGCAGGAGGCAGCCAATCAATGATTCTCATCATTGATGTTTCTATCTCTCTCCCTCTCCCTTCCTCTCTGAAATCAATAAAATAAAATATTTTAAAGGGACCTGGAGGGCTCTCCCTCTCAAGAGCACACCCTTCAAATAAAACACCCTGGAGCTTATCTATTTGCTCATTCGTTTACCCAGGCATTGGACAAATATTTAGAGAGTGCTGACCATGAGCCAGGGCCTGCCGAGGCCCTGGGATTCCGCTGTGAACTAGTCAGAGACCCTGTCATGGAACCTAGTCTATCGAGACAGGGCTACACTCCAGATCATGGTGAACAAGATGTCTAAATGAATGCCAGGTGCGGCTCAGTGCTAGGGAGGAGGGGCAACAGGCAGGGATAAGGAGAGGATGATGGAGAGGGGGTGCTAGTTTTGATAAATATCACAGGGCTTCCTCCCATCACCATGGCCCATTTCCATAATAGTCCCCCCCCCCCCCCCACACACACACACAGGCTGCCCTTCTGTGGCCTCCCCTCCCCTTTAGAATTGACCTTGACATCTGGTCCAGCCAGCCCTCACCTGCACAGATGTCCCGGCAAGGTCAGGGGCAACCCCAGAACTGGTTCTCCCAGGAGACAGAGTGGGATGCCACATGGCAGGGCTGCTCTCCATTCCCTACCAGCCCTGCAGAGGGTGTGCCCACATGCGCTGCCCTGGTGGCTCACCCAGGCCAGTTCTGTCCTGCCCAGGCTTCCTGCTCACTTTTGCCCCATCAGGGGACAGGCCCTTGCTCAGACACCAGGAAGCTCTGGCTCAGCATGACTGTCATTTCAAGGTGTCCACATGGCAGGGGCAGAAAGAACAGCTTGTCCCTGTGAGAGCAGTGACTCCCTCGCCCAGTTTCCTGGTTAGGACAGTCATTCAGGTCCCTCATTTGGGTGTCCCCACCCCAGGTACCTCTCACCTGCCCTCCCTGCCACTTGCCCTCATGAGCTCTCCTGCAAGGGACCAGACCGCCACGGGGTCCTGGTCTGGGAGGCACAGATGACTTCCAGGTGCCTCCCGCCTTGACACCTGGTGGCTCTGATCTCATATAGTCTTGGAGCAGATGGTAAAGGGCTATTTAATCACCTAACTCAGTTGATAAGTGTTTCCAGGAAAGAAAACACTGGTGGTTTGGCAGCGCTCTCAAACTTGCACGTGAATGACAGGCATCCTGTGAACACAAGCACCCACTTGGGGTGGGGGTGGGGGTCTGCAGTTCTAACAAGCTCCCAGGTGCTGCAGGTCCTGTGACTACCCATTGAGGACCAAATGTCGTCCTGGCCTCTCTCCTCCCATCCTTTATGATCAGATCCAGTGGTTCTCAGCAGGGAGCAGCTGTGCCTCCCAGAGACACAATTTCTGGTGTCACAATTTTGTTCGCTTTATAAAGGAACAAAATAAGCCAGGGGAGTTGTCGTTGGCCGTGTAGGGGACCGAGAGCAGGAACAATGCTAAGCATCCTACCATGTGCCCAGGTTGAAAACCCTACATCCTAACTTGGTAGCATCTAATTCTGTCTGTACATGAGAGTTATCTGGAGTTCTTCTTAAAAGATCAGTTCTGCAGGTCCCTCCTAGACCATGACATTGGCATCTTGCGGGTGAGGCCTTGATTCTGTACTTTCAGATGCAAACTGGGATTCGGATGTGCACTCCAGCTGAGAGCCAGCAGCCCCACCAGCATCGTCTGAAAACATGAAAACCATGGTGGAGGAAGAGGCTTCGTATTGGGGGACTTGTTACATTGCCCATAGTTGCACAGCACACGTTTTCACTCACACTGGCCGACGGGTATGTGTGGAGCAGCCGGAAGAGACACCAGTTACCTTCTGTGGCTCTGCTCTGTCAGGACCTGGGGATCTGAGAGCCCCTCTGTGTGTGTGGTGTTGTGTGTGTGGGCGGGGGGGGGGGGTAGTTCCTGCCTCCACCCTGGTGCAAAGAATAGCTAGCTGGGGTTCTCTCCTTCTCCCCTTCCAGGAGCCCCATTCCACATGACACAGGTCATTATTGGCTTCCAACACCTCAGCGACTGCAGCGGAGCTTACATCTTTATGGAAACGGTGGAGGTTAACAACAACCATCGCCATCATGTGATGTTACAGGTGAGAAAACTAAGGGCCAGAAGAATTAGTGGACTCGCTAGGAAAATGGCAGAGCTCGGATTAGACCCTAGAATTTGTAAATTCAAATCAAATAATGTCTTCCCTTCCTTCTGTTGCTTTCCATCGAGTTTGTTTCTTCGTTCATTCATTCGACATGCATTGACAATTTGCTATGGGCCAAGTATCATTTTAGTTGCTGGATAAACAAGTCGTAGAGAGTTCTTGCCCACCAGTAACGCCCAGGCTCAGGGGTGGGACAGAACACGTACAGGTCAGTATAAATATGCCCCTAGAAGAGCACAAAGAAGGAGGCCCAGGTGCTGCCCTCATCCTGAGTCCTACCAGCTGTGGGACTCACTACACTTCTCAGATCCTCAGCTGCCTCATCTGTAAAATGGGTGTAAATTCTCTTCTCTCTTGATTGTGATTATACAGTGAAGCCATCGAAGTAACAGGTCCGAAGTAAATGTTTGTTCATTCATTCACCTGCTTCATTAAGATACTGGATAAACAGACGGACTTGAGTCAGTGAAAACTTCTTGTTTCTCTCTTTAGAAAGAAGGCAGACATTTTTATTCAACAGGTTTTTCCATTTTTCTTGTCATCTCTAAAAAGATGTATGTTTAACTATTTTCCACTCCACTCAGCACTGTTTCGCTTTATAAAGGAACAAAATAAGCCAGGTTTGTCGGCATGAGTGTTGTAAGGCAGTGTGACCGAGGAGTTTTGGTTTGCATTCCTCATCAGGTATCCTGACTTCTGTTCTGCATGATGAGATCAAGAACAAGCTATGAAAATGTGTTTAGCGTTTTTCATTCTCTCAGGAAACCGCTTTTTCCAGCCAAAGCCTCTGCTGATCAAGCACATCTTAGCTGTCAGCCTTGATGACCAGGATCAGTGGAGGTATGGCATTGTTGACCTAGAAAAACAGTTATTTTACCAGCAAAGAATTGAACTTCTGAATATTAGGCCTAATGGCAAAACCATAGGCAAGTCTGGAGAACAAAGGGGAATCATTCTTTTTAAAGAGGGAAGTGGGAGTCGGGAGGGCCTGTTACAAACAGAGTCCATTGGAGGAAACTGGGAGTTCAGCTTTTCATTGGCTGAGTTGTGACAATCTCTCATTGGCTGGGCTGTTGCCAGGCAAAGAGAAAATCTTCCTCCTGCTAGGGTAGTCAAATAGAAAACATCTTCCTATTGGAGATGCAAGCTTTGTCTTTTCCTATTTGGGGTAACTGAGGATGAGTGGTAGAGCATGAGTGCTCCCCCTACAAGCGCTCCAATTCCAACTTTAATTGAGGTTTCCTTTATTAATTTTCAGAGCATCCAAGCCCCTTTTCCTGATCCTTGTTGCCTGAACTTGAATTACAATTACTGATAGGAGCCAAAAGCATTGTTTTATGTAGCAGGTGTTCCAAAAATACCAGTTTATGATTACTCTCAGTTCAATACAGTTGGAGGCCTTTGAAGATCAGGCCTCCAAAGAGATGAGGTTTATACATAACACATGGGCATGGAAACATCCCCATGGACAAGTCACTTAACCTGGGGTTCTCAGCTTCCTCATCTGCAGGTTAAGAGTGGGGAGAGCAGACTCCCCATAAGGAGCCTCCTTCTAACTCTCCGAAGGTCATGTGACCCTCGGTTTCGAGCTCTGCTGTTAGAGACTGAATGCTTGAGCGCCACACCCCAGAGTTATGTGTTGAAGCCCTACCCCCCACGGCCCCTGCCTTCCAGAAACCCACAGGCCAAGGTGCCCCTGACATGCCAAGAAGTCCCCACTTATAACAAATACATGAAAATCCTGGGTGTGGGGGCATGGACCAGAAGTAACTGGGGAAGCATTTTAATCTGGAAATTAACTCGAAGGCACTTGAACTGTGGCTCCTCGAACTTTTCCTGTATTTGTTATTAATGAGACATGGTTATGAAAGGGCTGAGGATGGCAGTGCGGGAGCTAAGCCGGGACTTGAAGGAAGTGGAAGCTCCTGGAGATGCAGAGATGGGGGGGGGGGGGGAGGGGCGGGGCGAGCCGGTGGACAGCCAGAGCACTAAATGGGGCCTCCTGGGGGACAGCTCACAGGTCAGCCCCAAAGTGGGCCTTTTTACCTGTACTTCCCAGCCTTGGGAACTTCCTGGGGGGCTCTCATGGAGTGTCCCTGGGTTCTGCGGTTTCAGCAGCCAGAACCCCAGGAAAGCGGCGGAGGGGGGGTAAGGGGGGGGACAACGGGTAGGGGGGGCAGTCTGAGGGCTCTGGGCAGGCGCCTTTGGGAGGGTGCCTCCATGGAGTCTCCGCAGCAGGGAGGCGGCGATGCACCCAAAGGGACCTGCGAGGTATGGGGAGTGACAGGAGGCTAGTGATAGACCCCACTGGACACATTGGTTGCGGGGGGCGGGGCGCGTAAAGATCCCACCGCCACAGTGGGGTCTGCGATGAGGGAGAGGCCTGTAAGGCGGCTTCACCCGGGTCCACCAGAGGCAAAGGGCGCGCAGATCCCAAGTGCCGCCCGGAACCGCAGGCGGCGGTGCAGAGCCAGCCACGCGGGGCCTGGGCGGGGATGGCGCGGGCGCGGGGGCGCAGACGGCTCCTGGCGCGCAGAGACCGCAGGCGGAGGCTGGGTGAGCCGGCTGTGCGGGGGCGGTGGTGGAGGTCTGGGTCGGGTCAGGGTAAGGGTCTGGGTCAGGGTCAGGGTCTCGGTCAGAGTCGTATGTGGGGCCGGGCGGGGTCAGTTGGGACGCAGGGCCGCCCCGCAGGCGGAGACCCGGGGTTGGAAGGGACTGGCCAGCTCCCTGAAGGGTCTCCAGGGTCCCCAGACCACACTGTGAGAACTGCGGTCTGTGGCATAGACTGAATGGTCACCGAATGCAAAGTCCCGGGGGGAAGTTCTGAAAGAAATAAAAAATTAAGTCTGATCATCTTGACATTTAAAATGAGAACGTAAGTATGTTCAGTTCAGTATGTGAAACTAAGGAAAGAAATGGACACGTGAGTGCACAGAAGCCACAAAACAGTAAAAAACAAACAAACAACCCTCCAGGTCTCAGTGTGCTTGTGCGTGTGCGTGGGGTCCACCTTTGACGGCCCTACTCAGCTATGACCCCACATCGCACCCTGCCATGGCTCTGGAGACCACCCTCCCAGGAGCTGACAGGTTGCTGGAGAGTTTGGGATGACCAGAGGCCTGTGGGGCCCAGGGGGAGAGGGTGGCAGAGAGGAGGGGAGGCTGGGGGGTGGGGGGTATCTTGAAGGAAGGGCAGGATAGAGCTATTGGGGAAGTTCCTCCATGTTGAGGTGGGACCACAGGTTGTTCCCTCCGATGCCGCTGAAGAATGCTGAGCCAGCTGGTAGAATGCGCAGCCGTCAGAGCTCGCAGCAGGCCCCTGGCCAGGAATGGCAGCGGCGGGGCAGCTTTCCCGTGCCGCCCTGGCTAGGCTGAGCTCTAAAGGCGCTTCCAGGGTCCCGAGACGTTCGAAGCTTCACACACCTGTTCCGCTTTATCATTTTAATGGATGTATTGTTTTCTTTCTTTTTTTTTTATAACATTCTTTAATGAAGTATAATTTATATGCAGCAAAGTACACAGTTCCTAAATGAATATTGCTCTGTAACGTTTGCATAGGATTCTTGTGTCCTCACTACCCAGGTAGAGATACGGAACTTTTCATCTCACCAGGAAGTCTTCCCTTCTCCTTCCCACTGAAGAGCTTCCCCCACCCCCACCGCCCCCATTCTATCCTCTGTTGCCATAGGTCAGTTTTGTTGGTTCTTGAACTTCACCTACATGGAGACTAAACATGCTACTAAACAATCAATGGGTCAAAGAAGAGATCAAACAAGAGATCAAAAGTCCCTTGAGACAAATGAAAATGAAAATACAGCTTTCCAAAATGTATGGAATGCAGCAAAAGCAGTTCTAAGGGGGAAGTTCATAGTTCTACATTCCCATCTTCAGAAACAAGAAAATTTCAACTACCTGATTTACACCTAAAGGAACTAGAAATAGAGCAAACCAAACCTAAAATAAGTAGAAGGAAGGAAATAACAAAGGTCAGAGTGGAAATAAATGAACTAGAGAATTAAAAAGCAGTAGAAAAGATCAATGAAACTAAGAGTTAGTTCTTTGAAAGAATCAAATTGACCAATCTCTAGCCAGACGCATCACAATAAAAAGAGAGCACAAATAAATAAAATCAGAAAGAGGAAAGATTTCAACCAACAACACAGAAATACAAATGATCATTTCAGAATACTATGGATAGCTATATGCCAACAAATTGGACAACCTGGAAGAAGTGGATAACTTTCTAGAAACATACAACCTTCTGGGACTGAATCAGGAAGAAACAGAAAGTCTGATTAGACTGATTACTAACAAATGAAATTAAGGCAGTAATAAAAAAAATCTACCAAACAGCCCTAGCTGGTTTGGCTCAGTGGATAGAGCATCGGCCTGCAGACTGAAAGGTCCCAGGTTTGACTCCAGTCAAGGGCATGTACCTCAGTTACAAACTCAATCCCCGGCCCTGGTCAGGGCAACCAAATTGATGTGTGTTTCTCCCTCTCTCCCTTTTCTCCTCTCTCCCTCTCCCTCTCTTCCCCTCCCCCTCCCCCTCTCCCTCCTCCTCCCCCTCCCCCTCTCCCTCTCCCTCTCTCTTCCACTCTCACTAAAAACCAATGGAGAAGTATCCTTGGGTGAGGAGTAACAACAACAAAATCTACCAACAAATGAAGCCCTGGACCAGATGGCTTCACAGGTGACTTTTACCAAAAATTCAAAGAAGAATTAAAACCTACCCTTCTCAAACTATTCCCAAAAAATGAAGAAAAGGAATGCTTTCTTCAAACACCTGCCTGCCCGCCCCCGCCCCCCCCCCCCGCCCCTGGCCCCCGGGCTCTGTATGAACAAGAGGACCTGCAGACCTGCCGCTGACCATGGGGCCTGGGGCATTGTCCGTGCCCCATACTTTCTCATCACCCCCTCCTCACTCAGCCCCGCCCCCTCCACACACTCACACGGTAAAGAAGAAAGCAGGAGGCGGTGCACCTGCGGGGCTCTGGCAAAGCAGTGGGCGGGACCCTGGTCTGGGAGAAGCAGAGCCCCACCGCGGCCCAGGGCCCCTGGGAGCTCGGTCTTGGCGTTTAAAAGGCTCACATCATGCTTACCTTTGCAGCCATTTCCCCCATGGGACATCCAATTGGGGGCTGGGTCCACGAACCATTAGGGGAACAGGGTCCTCCCTCCAGAACAGACCTTGCTCATTCTCTCTGGCCCCCGGGTGCTGGGCAGAGAGCAGCGTCCTCAGGGGCTACCCAGGGGGAGCTGGTTGGGCCCTACCCAGCGCACCTGCCAGGCACCTGGCCCTTCCCTGGTCCGCACCTGCCTGGCCTGGTGTCTGCTTTTGCCCGCCCTCCCCGCCACCTGTCCCAGGGCGTGCTGCCTGGTCCTCCGCCCTGGCCCTGGCCCTGGCGTGTGGGAAGTCCCCAGTCACCCGGCAGCTGCCGCCTGAGGCCAGGAGAGCAGCACCTGGAAGATGAACCTGAAGGCTGCCGGTGAGTGCCACCGCCACTGCCACCGCCACCGCCACCGCCAGAGGAGGAACGGGCCACTGGCGCGGGAAGAAGGGCCCCTTGGCAGTTCCAGGGACCACCCCGCCCCGCGGAGCCAGAGGGTGGGGCCAGTCCGCTCTCTGACCTGGGACTGGCAAGCGGGGAGTGAGGGCCCCAGAGGGAACAGGCTGGGGTTCGGAGCAGGCAGCCCTGTGGCGTTTCCTGGGCTCCCCCTGCCTGGCCCCACTGGGATTCCTGGCAGGGAGACCAGTGAGGGTGATGTTTGGGCTGGAAAGTAGGTTTGGGGGAGCGTGGGCAGAGCGGGACTCGAGGAGCTGGGGTGGGGGTCCTTCCGGGGGAGAGCAGGTGCCTGAGGGGTGCCCCCCCCCGGGCCAGCAGGGGGCTGCCAGCTGCAGGCCAGAGGCGCTGGGGACTTCACCTTGGGCTCCTCTGCTGAGCCAGGAGCCTTCAGCCACACGTCCAATGCGGGACGGCCAGGTGGGTGAGAAGTGAGGTCTGGTTGGCAGGGAACGCCCACGGTCCCTGCTTCTAACTGTCCGGCAGCAGTGTTTTAGAGGCTGGTTTTATTTTTCTCATTTATCAAGCTACTTGAGGCGGTGGGATGTGTGGGAAGAAGTAGAAAGAAGAAAGGAAAAAAGCAATTATTTCCTCGGTCATTTTCTCCCTGAAAGCCTGTCTTTCTGACGTGGCCTCTGCCCCCTGCGCCAGCCGCCCCGCACACGGGAACCACCCCCCCCGCCCCCCCCGCCCGCACACGGTCTTTACCTGCTTGTGCTGTTTTCTTCCTGTCGCCAAGGAGCCTGGATTCTGCCTGAAGCAGGCAGCATATCTGTGCAGGAATGGAAAGTTCTCTCGGCCTCTGTGAGGCACCCCCTTCCCCCTCACACCCCCCCGACCCCCGTCTCCAGACGGTGGGCCATCGGCCATGCGGTGTTTCTCAGGCCAGCACTTCCATCCACTGTGGTCGTGTCCAGAAAGTTCTAAACATCACCTTTCTGCTCCGTTCCCGAAGTGTCGGAAAGCCAAATGTGAAGGTTTTTATTGACTGTAAAACAGTCCTGTTTTCCACAAAGCCATGTATTTAAGAACTGCTGTAGGTAACGTGTTGGATTGCAGGGTAAACAGGTGGAGAAATGTATCTTTTGGGGGGAAGAAAACACCTCCCTCGGGGCGCTGAATTTCAGTAGTGCGATCTTGGAAGACTTTCTCATTCTTTCTCTGTTACACACTTAGAACATCGTTTTGCTGCTTAGTTAAGAGAAAATGCTGAATATGGTCCCATGGCCTTTCCCACCCACAACTTTTGCGTGCGCCGCCCCCCCCCCCCCCCACCACCACCACCACCAACCGCCTCCTGATTCACTCTGAGCTGTGAGGTCCTTGTACGGCAAGCTTTGCTGCAACTCCCGGGGTGTTGTCTGGGGGGGAGGGGCGCGTGGTGGGGGGAGGGGGGCGGGTGGAGTCATCTGCAGAAACTCAGAGCCGTGTCACCGCTGAGTTCGTGAGCTAACGTTTGGCAAAGTTCCTGGGAGCAGCGTTTTGGTGGATCCGGTCCAGCGCCAGGTCTGGCCTGGGGAGACAGCTCAGGGGCAGGTTCAATGGATGGAGTCCGCGCCAGTGCCCTTCACCTGTGACACACACCCTCCCACTTCCTTGGGATTAGGGCCAGCGTGTCAGCCTTTGCAGGTGGCAGGCCTTGCACATCTGCTGTGGTGTTCGGGTGCGGCGTTCCCCAGCCCGTAGGACAGTGGCGACAGCAGAGCCCGCAGCCACAAAGCAGCCGAGTCCCAAGTGCGGTCCATCCACCTCTCAGCCCTCCTGGCCCCTCAAGGACAAGAGGTGTAGATGGGGCCACCTCCAGGGTGAGGGCATATGGCTTGTGCTGGCCGCACTGCCGGAGACAGACAGCTTCCTGGCCCCACGTGTGTGCTCGGTTGAAGGAAACCCTGTGGCGGTGCGTTCAGAGGTGCTCTCGTCGGGCCCTGGGACTGGAGGGGTGCGGCGGCCTGAGGTCCCCCGACCTGGAGTCGGTTTGAGGATTGTTTTCTTCCCCAGCCTGGTGTCCAGGGCCAGCCTGAGGCCCCTGGGAACCTGCAGGTGGATGAGGGTGGGACACGCACACAGGCATATGCACACACACGTATGCACACGCAGGCATGCACACAGGCACACATACTAATCGAGGGTCTCAAGGAGGAAGGTCCCCGACTTCCTGCCTGCGCTCAGGACTGACCTTTGCTCTGAGGTGGAAGCACGTGGGAGGACGTGTCTGATAGCCGGTGATGACTTTATTACCTACGGCAAAGGCTGGATCCCAGTCACGGAGTCACCGAAGGTTCCTGGACTTTGTGTACTTCCTCCCGCTGCCCTGCCTCTGCAGCTGCTGGACCACTCCCACCAGGGCAGGCCCACTGGGACCAGGACCCCCCTTCGCTGACTCCCTGGACTTCCACCTTTCCCAAGACCAATCCTTACCTGAGCCGGCCCAGGGGCTACTGCGGCCCAGTGTCCCACCTGCTCTGCGATCACCTGCAGGGACTGAGCTTCTGGTGCAGCTGTCCGGCCCATGGACAGGCTGGGCCCCGGGCAGGCTGGGCCCCGGGCAGCCTGGGCCCCGGGCAGGCTGGGCCACGGGCAGGCTGGGCCATGGACAGGCTGGGCCCCGGGCAGGCTGGGCCCCGGGCAGGCTGGGCCCCGGGCAGGCTGGGCCCCGGGCAGGCTCGGCCATGGTTCTCCAGGTGCCTCTTGTCCCCCACCTCCTGGCTCCTCTGCCTGCCTCCCTTTGGCGTCCTGGGTGCTCCCGTGACTGTGTGAGACTCATGCCAGGGTTATGGATGGCTCACCACCAGCCAGTGCCCCATCCTCACTGCGGGACCTTCCCTCCCACATGGGGAGGCTCTGGCTCTAGGTCGTGGCTCCCCCCAGCCACCACAGGAAACCAGGCTGTCGCAGCCCTGAGGTCATCCTGGCACCCCTTTCCCAGCCCACAGACACCCACAGCCTTCCTAGGAGGCCCGGGAAGTGCGCAGGGAGGGGAGCTCATCACCTTCCAGGCGGCCAGCCCTGGTTTTAAGTTCCACCGGTGAGGCCTGCGGGCTTTTTCTTCATTCTTCGTTTGCTCCCTGTCACTTGCATCTACTGTCCTTGTTCAGCCCGTGACAGAGCTGTGTCTTCCTTCCGTGCTGCTGTTCTTTACACACCTGAGAGGTGGCATCCAGTTCCCTTTCAGCTTCTCCAAGCCAAACACAGCAACTCTTTGCTCGAAGACCTCGAAGACCGGAAGATCCTCTGACTGGCCTCTGGCTGGCCAATTGCCTTCTTCAAATCTGACACTTGGACGAAGGAGTCCAGCTGTGACTTACTCAGCGGCTCTTTCCGCTGAACCTGACCACTGAGGCTGACTCCGGGACCCCAGCAGTCACCCAGTGTGGCCCCAACAGCACTTTCCGGGATATTCTGCGGCCCAGGCACTGTCCTGGACATGTGGGCAGAGTCCTGGAGGGAAGGGGCCCTTGGAGTGCCACACCCACAGGTGTGCGAATGGCTGCCATGAGGGTGCCCGGGCAGGCCACGGGGCTGCACCAAAGTGGGGGCTCATGGCAGGTTGGGAGAGCCTGGAAGAGGAGGAGCGGGAGGCGGGTTGATGGGTTGGGATCTGTGCTGGAGAGCGTCCTGAAGCAGAGGACAGACTCCGACAAAGCTGTGCAGCAGGAGAAGGCCACTCACAGCCGCAGCAGGTCGCTGCACCTGCCACCGAGCCAACAGGATTCCAGGAAGGGACCGCCATACCCAGGGCTCTCCTGTGCTCTCTGTGGCTGCTTTTTCCAGCTGTGAGATGCCCCCATGGCCTAGAAATGGCAGTGGCCACACGGTCCAGGGAGTTCGCATCAGGAAGCCCTCCCTGCGATAACGTTCTCACAATCTTGGGGGCTGCGTGGTTTGGAAAAGAGAAAAAAGTATTGATGCTGAAATATGCACTTAGAAAAAGACCAAATCGTCGAGGGGAAGTAGAAGCGTCCAGTTCCATGAGCTTCGCTGCCTGAGCTAGTGAGCCCACGAGCGCCTACAGACTCGATTGAACGCAGCAGTGCGGGGTGTGGGGGGGACCACCGCTGCGCTCACAGGAAGGGGAGACCCACAGGTGCAGGAAACGGTGGAGCTGAGGTCAGGGCTGAGCTCCGGCAGAGTGACAGACGCAGGTTTGCGTGTCATCACCGCCTGGAGAGGAGGAAGCCTGGGGTGGTGTGCTGGCAGGTTGGAGGCCTGCTTCTGTCAATGGCTGTGAACTCAGAAAAGGGGGGCTGGGAGAACTGCCCACCTGTCTCTGCTCAGGGTGCTGGGTGGGGAGACACCAACCCCCTGACAGCAACCGGGTGTCCCACAATTCAGTGCAGCTCTGACACTGACCGCCAGCAGTTAGTGCAGACCCTGCGGGTCAAGAGCACAGCCCCTCCCAGCCGCCCTCTCTTCAGCCGCCAGCCACAAGCCTGGGGGCTGCCCGCACGTGCCGCTGACCAGCTATGATCTGGGGAGTTCCCACAACTCCTCTAGGCTCCATCGTTCGCTAGAACGACTGGCAGAGCTGGCCAGGGGAGTGCAGGTGGGACAGTACACGTGGAATGGAGGACCAGCCCCAGAGAGCTGACGCCGGCCCCATCCGTTTACTGAGCCGGGCAAGACGGGGCCCAGGTCAGGCGGGATGGCTCCCCAGGTCACTTGAGGAATCGATGACGTTAGCATGTGGGGACGTTCTTAGACCCAAACCAGCAGGGAACATAACAGCATGGCCTTGAAAGCGTTCCTATCTTGTTCGTGTTGTCTGCTTCTGTCTACCTCAAATGCCTGCCCCCACAAAGCCTACTAAGTCATCACCGCGTGTTGGCTCGTTAAAGCAGCCCCGGGCCCTCGTCTGCCCCCACCTCCCAGGAGCACCCTGCGGACACTCGTGGTTGGTGTGGTGGGGGGCTAGGAGAACCGGGGGCGGGGGCAGGGCTGCCTGGTGGCCGCTGTCCTGAGCATCCACACCCCGCATGTCTGTCCGCAGGCACCCTGAGAGCCGTGATCTTCATCTTCGCCTGCGTGTGCGCCTGGTACTCCGGGTACCTGCTGGCAGAGTTCATCCCAGACGCGCCCCTGTCCAGTGCCATCTACAGCATCCGGAGCATCGGGGAGAGGCCCATCCTCAGAGGTCAGTGCCCGGGTCACAGCCCACTAATGGCTGCGGCCTGGCTCAGGGGTGACAGTGGGTTCTGGCCATTTTACGTTGGTGATGATGACGAGGGGGAGGCGGTAACATCTCCTTCCGTTTCTGCTCCTTTCCAACCCCCACTCCCCCCGTGAGAGGCTCCGAGGCCACTCATGCTGTGAGGGAGACAAACAGGAAAACTTGACATGCAGGCTGTGTTAAGTGAACAGGAAAACTTGACATGCAGGCTGTGTTAAGTGTTTGGGCCGAAACCAGTTTGGCTCAGTGGATAGAGCGTCGGCCTGCGGACTGAAGGGTCCCGGGTTCGATTCCGGTCGAGGGCATGTACCTTGGTTGCGGGCACATCCCCAGTAGGGGGTGTGCAGGAGGCAGCTGATCGATGTTTCTCTCTCATCGATGTTTCTAGCTCTCTATCCCTCTCCCTTCCTCTCTGTAAAATATCAATAAAATATATTTAAAAAAAAAAAAAGAAAGAAAATGTGTTTGGGATACAACTCAAATCAGGAATGAGGTGAAATGACCAAACAGCCATTAGAAATGACATTTGGTGATGGGTGGACACGACTAAGTAATAACCTGTACTCCTTTTTAAGATCTTGTGAATAGATATGCTCGTATATTTCAATACGCGAGCACATTGTTCAAAATCAATTTGCACAAATATAGAGCACTGAGTAATGATAAACTATTTTTTTAAAAGCCATTCCTTCTCAGATTGAATTATCTTTTATGGATAAAAACAAACAAACAAAACACTTTATAGGACTTGACTGTGACAGGGTTGTTTGTATTTGATAAGGTTTTCACAGTGAACTTGCCGGGAATCAGGAGGCTGACTGCGTACAGCCTGGGGTGGGGCCCAGCTCCACGGAGCTGCAGCTTGAGCAGAGCAGGGGAGACGCCCTCAGAGGGCTCGCTCTCTTGTTTTCCCTATTTTCCCACAAAATCAGAAGTCTGTCCTGGACACAGCTTCCCCTAGGAACTGCCTCTGATGCCAGGCATTTCAGGGGCTCGTTGCCATGGTTTCTATCTCCCTCCATCGCATGCCAAGGATGTCAGTTGGATGGCCAGCCATGGGCAGTGATTCCCAACTCTTAAACTTGTTACACCTGCAAAAATCCCCTCCCTTTTGTATATTTGTTATTTTAAGACAAAGGCAAATTAAATTAACTTCGTGTGTTTAGGGGAATCTCTGAAGCTCCTATTGGTGGCCACCATTCCTATTGGTGACCCTTCCCCACTCCTGTTTCTGCCCATGACCTTGGGCCATGCAGGTGTGATGTCCTGGGGCAGAGCAGCTGTGTTCATGGCCAAGCAGTGGGCTCCTCCGATAAATCCTCGCACGACCAGTTATGTTCTTGTTCATTACAGCCCCAGCCCCCAAGAGGCAAAAATGCGACCACTGGGCCCCGTGCCCCCCGAACACCTACGCTTACCGGTTGCTCAGCGGCGGGGGCAGGGACAACTACGCCAAAATCTGCTTTGAGGACAAGCTGTAAGTAGCAGCGTGAGAAAGGAAAACAGCCACCTGGTCCCTTCCCTTCTCTGAGGCTGACCAAGCAGCCAGTCTGCCCCCAGCAGGGAAGGGCACACCCTTGACCCTGGGCAAAGGCGGGGAGCATCAGGGGCACTGAGAATGCCAGCTGTGCTCCCCGGGAGGCTGTGGATTGAGGATGTGTCCCCGTGTTGAACTCTCATTTGGCAGCAGGTCAAACAAGCCTTAGTTCATACTCCGTAGCCCTCTTTGAATATGTGTCATGGCCCTTCAAAGTCATGGGAACAGAACACAGGTTTTCTTCCATTTTGTTTTATGATCCTCACAGACTAAAGCAGGTGTGGCTTCCCTTCCCAGCCCACACCTCCGCGTTGCAGGTCTGTGTGACCGCCTTGCCCACGGAGAGAGCCAGAAGAAACGCTGGCCTCGGAGCTGTCCTGGCCTCATGCACTTGCCCATGGGGTGGGGCGGCCAACACAAAGAGCACAGGCTGGGGCCAAAAACAGGAATGTGTTCTCTCCCCGTCGGCAGGCTGGAGTCCAAGACGGAGGAGTGGGCAGGGCTGGCTCCTTGTGAGGCCGAGGGAGCATCTGCTCCAGGCCCCTGCCCTGGGCTGTAGGTGGTGGTCTTTTCCCGTGTCTGCATCATCTCCCTCTGTGTGTGTATCTGGGTCCAAATGACCCCTTTTAAAAAGGACTCTATTCGTACTGGTGCACTGATACGGGGCGATCTCTATTACACTGCAGGCGGCCAGGCTGCTCTCGAGGCTGATGCCGCTGGCACCGGGCACCGGGCATCCCTCTCTACCATCATCCTGGGGTGATTTTTGCCTCCCTCTCTGGAGTTGCAGTCCCTATTTCCAGGATACAAATCTCACTTTCTCCGTTTCCTCCCTTGTTTTGCTAGAGCACATCCTCTATTAACATCCTGAGAAAAGGGTAGAAGGAGAGGTAAAAGTTTTAAAGATTCTTCGTGTTTAAAATATAGTCATTCCCCCTCACAATGAGGTGATAGTTTAGCTGAGTATACATTTCTAAATTAGAAATGATCTCTACTTTGAATTTTGAGGTCATTGCCTGGAGCCATAGTTACCCTCCCACTGGCAACTGTGGGAATGCACTTCTCAGGTCTCCAGTGGCAGGGGGTTCATTGACCCATAGACCCCATTGCTGCATTCTGAAGTTTATAGTATGTTTGCTTGAGGCCATGCTTCCATGGGCTGCTCTGGTGATTAAGCATTGCAGTTCAATTCCCAGTCAGGGCACATGCCCAGGTTGCCAGCTCAGTCCTCAATGGGTGGTGGCAGGCAATCAATGATTCTCTCTCATCATTGATGTTTCTATCTCTCCCTCCCTCTCCCTTCCTCTCTCTGAAATCAATTAAAAACATCCTATAATAAAAGCCCAGCGACCCAATGACAGAACGACCAGAACAACTGGTCGACCAGTCGCTATGACACGGACTGACCACCAGGGGGCAGATGCTCAATGCAGGAGCTGCTCCCTGGTGGTCAGTGCGCTCCCACAGTGGGAATGCCGCTCGGCTGACCAGGATGAGCAGCACTCCCACAGCAGCTGATCCCCACAGGCCACACCCCCCACTAGTGCATGAATCCCGTGCACCAGGCCTCTAGTATTTAAATAAAATATAATATAAAAAGTATTCATGACACTTGTTGATGATGGTAGGGCAGACTTTATTCAAGGCGGGCCATGGCCCCCACTGTAGGGACCTCTGCAGTGGGGTCTTGCAGTGGGAGAGAGAGATTGGACTTAACTCTGAACACAGTAAATGGGAATCATAGCCAAGGAGCGGGGTGAGGTCAGTGGATAGGAAATTACTAAGAGGAAAGAAGCATCTGGGATCAAGGGGATTCTGGCTAAACTAATCTAACAGGTTCCTTGCTGAAGGTGGGCTGGGCAGATCAGAAACCAGGGCGGGTGGGGAGTGGTGGATGAGGAACCCAATCAATAAGGAAGATGATCAGAAATCAAAGGCAGGGGGGTTCTAGTTAACCCGACTTAGCAGAATTCTTGCTAAAGCTGGACAATGCAGAGATAAACACGGTAGTTCAAAAGTTAGGCTTCGTTGAAAAAGAGCTCTGGGGAGCCTGGGTAGGGTTTGGTGAAGGAGAGAGTCTGCCGGCACCGGGGGTCCCAGGAGGGCCCATTCCTGGGAGACAGGCTCCAGGGGGCCTGGTCCACCCAAGCTGCTTCCCTCTTTCCTTCACTTCGGGTCAGACTTGCAATGTGGTCTGACCGGCTCTCCCCAGTTCCCCGGCTGCTCCCCATCTTCCCTCAGAGGCCTTTCCCCTAAGGAAGTCTCTTGTGCATTTAGTCCTGTTCTACTCTCTGCTTCTCAAAGGACTCAGATTAGCCTTAACCAGCATGACTGTTTCCCCACCGTCTGTCCAAACACAACATGTGGACAAATACTTTGGCGGTTGCCATTGTGTGAGACGAAACTCGAGTTTCGGGTCAGATTTTTACTTTGTTATTGCTCTTGCCATGAGTAAATTGAGGATCTCTTTATGCTGCGTCTTTGTATTTATTTTTTTATGAACTATCTTTTCATATCTTTTGCCCATTTTTATTTCTGTCATTGACCATTTTTATTGATTTATAAGATCCTTTATATATTAAGGTAGCTAGCCCCTTGGTGTTGTAAAAATTTTCTCTATGTTTTGTCTTTTCATTTATTAAAAGGGCATTTTTAAACATGCCTGTACCTTAGTTGATGTATGACCTTTAACAAGACAGAGAAACTATAGCCATGTAGTGAAAGCACAATTTTGAAAAGCAACAAAAACAACAACCCAAGTTCTGCTATCCATAAGAATTCATAATACAAGAGACCTGCAGTCACTGGGCAAACCTCCGCCCTGAAAACTAGAGAGACAGGCAGATTCATAAGTCACAGCTCACCTGAAGCAGAAACCTCAGCTGGAGCCGCCATAGGGTAGAAAAATTATAGTCAGAGCATCTTCCCTGCACCTTCCACTTGGTTCTCATTACCCACTGCTCCCATCCCCATTACTTTGCAATTTTTAAAAGTATATTTTTATTGATTTCAGAGAGGAAGGGAGAGGGAAAGAGAGATAGAAACATCAATGATGAGAGAGAATCATTGATTGGCTGCACGCCCCTCACTGGGGATCAAGCCAGAAACCCAGGCATGTGCCCTGACTTCCAGGATCATAGGTTGATGCTCAACCACAATGGCAGGGCTACTATTTTTAGATTTTTATTTATCTTTCTAGTATTTGTTTTTATGTGAAAAATTGTATCTGTATGATTAATATATCCCCATGTTTGTGTCTTAAATTTGTATATGTATGTGTATATGTGTATACATACATACTCATGTGTATTTGTGTGTGTGTGTGTGTGTGTAAAAGGTAGCAAAATCTATACACAGTTTTGCACTTTTTCACTTAACAGTGTAATAGAAATCACCCCATATCAGCCCACAGAGATCATCCTTATTCATTTTCATGGGCACATAATATTCTATACATGGATGTATCCTAGTTTATTCAATCAGTTCTACACTGATGGATGCTTTTAGTGTTTGAAATCTTTTGGTATCTATATAATAAAAGCCTAAGTGACCATTATGGTGGAATGACCAGAACAACCGGTCACGATTATGGGCACTGACCACCAGGGGGCAGATGCTCAATGCAGGAGCTGCCTCCTGCTGGTCAGTGTGCTCCCACAGGGGGAGCGCTGCTCAGCCAGAAGCCGGGCTCATGGCTGGTGAGCACAGTGGTGGTGACGGGAGCCTCTCTCACCTCCACAGCAGTGCTAAGGAGCAGCGAGCAGGTGGGCAGTAAGGAGCAACGGGTCCCAGACTGTGAGGGGAATGTCCAACTGCTGGCTTAGGCCCGCTCCCCATCCCAGACTGCGAAAGGGCATAGGCCTGGCTGAGGGACCCCACCCCCTCCAGTGCATGAATTTCATGCACCGGGCCTCTAATTATAAATAATACTGCAATTAATAACCTTGTGAACATGTTGTTGTGTAACAAATTATGATAAAGTAAATACTTGTGTGAACACCATCCAGGCTAAGAAATGGACTATCACCAGCATACCATGAGCCCTCTGTACCCCTTCGCGAGTGCACCCCCCTTTTACTTACTGCCCATGGTAACCTCCACTCTGTCTTTTATGGTGACCATTTCCTTGCTTTTTTTGATAGTTTTATAGCCTAAGCATACACTGTAAAACATTATTGTTTCATTTTAGCTATTTTGAACTTTATATAAATGTAACCATAAACCATAGACTTTTATGTCTTACTTCTTTGCTCAAAATTATATTTGTGAGAATTATCCTTGATGTTGGGTAAAGCTATTATTCATTGATTGGCATTGCTGTGTAATATTGCATCGCATGAATATACTACAATTCATTTATCCATTCCGTTGAATGGCATTTGGGTCATTTCTGGTTTGGAGCTGTTATAAATAATGGCGCTATGAATAGCCCTGTTCGTGTCTCTTGGTGCACACGTGCATGTATTTTGTTTGGGAATTGGTGGGGGTTTTTGGGGGGCACAGGGTCCCACAACCACCCTTAGTTTCAGCGATACTCCAGAAGTACTCGTAAGACTCAAGGACAGCTAATATTTATGGATAAGGTTTATTTCAGCAGAAGATGCAGAACCAGAGCTGTGTATGGTCTTCTGGTGGTGAATTATCTCAGTTTATGTTCCTCTGAAATATCTTTATTTCATCTTTATTGATGGTAGATGTTTGCTTATTATTTCCTTACAACCCATTCCAGAAATAATTCATGGTGTCCTGGCTTCCACTCTTTTTCTTAGTAAGTCAGCTAACAGTTTAATTGTTGATATTGTGAAAGTAACTGCCTTTTCTCCCTCTCTGATTGCCTCTGAGAATTTTTGCTTATCTTTGGTCTTCACCACTTGTACCCTGCTGTGTCTATTGTTGTTGCTTCATCTTACTTGGGTTTATTGAGCTTCTTTAAAACAAAAACCTCTTAGTATATTTTTAATTGGTTTTTAGAGAGAGAGGAAGGGGGAGGAAAGTAGAGAGAGAAATACCGATGTGAGAGAAAAACATCTATTGGTTGCCTCTCATACTTACTCTGACCTGGGATTGAACTTGAAACCTGGGTACATGCTCTGACCAGGAGTTGAACTGGTAAACTTTTGGTGCACAAGATGATGCTCCAACCAACTGAGCCACACTGGCCAGGGCTGAGCTGCTTAAATATATATGTATTAGTCTTTCATCACATTTAACAAATTCTCTGTCGCTGCATTTTCTGCCCCATGTATTCTTTCCTCTCCTAAGACACTTGGTGAAACATTAGACTTTATTATTATAATCTCTGTAGCCTACATCCTATTTTGTATTTTCCATTTTGTATCTCTCTGTCATTCATGTGAATAGAGCTGGTTTCCTCTGAACTGCTTTCCGGTTTACTAATTCTTTCTGCTGTTAAACTCTTCCATTAGCTACTGATTTTAGTTATTATGTTATTTTAGTTTTAAAGCCTCATTTGGGTTCTTTTCATAATCTTCACATCATTTTTTGTCGTTTCCAGTTCTGAAATTTTCAACTTTATTTATCATCGTCTTGGCCATATTAAGTTTAGTTACTTGAAAGTCTGTTGGATAATCCTGGTATTTGGAACCCTGTGAGTCTGTCTCTGTTATCTATTGTGTTCTGCTGGTTCCGCCAGCTCTTGTTTCTGACGGCTGCTTTCCTCCTGTGCGAGGTCATATTTGAGAGTGTGCCAGGCAGAGCATTTGAGGGTGCTTTTTAATGGAGGCAGCAGATGATGATATCTTCTTCTCCTAAGAATGTTTGTTACCTTCTGTCAGGGACTGGAACCATTAGCGGAACAGAATAATGTGAATAAGTGTTAAGGATTGAGATGTTTTGGGCCACCTAGTGGTCTGCAGTTATGTAAGTTCTGATTTATTCCTGGTTCACTCTCACTTTCAGGATTGAACCCTTTTTCACTCCAACCCAAATAAGAAATGGGGGGATTAATATGGCCTTTCCTTTGATGGGCCCTGGTTTCCAACTTCTGTCCCCCGAGCTTCACATGGTTATCAGAAGGGCTCCTCACCTTCTGAGGCACTTTTTCTGGAATTGACAAATGCTTCTGGGATGTAAGTAGCTTCACAGGCTGGGCTCAGCACCTTGTAATTTAGTCTTCTCCCAAATCTTGGCCAGAGAAATTTTTATTAATATAATATATTCAAGCAGGTCTTTTTTTAAGCACCCCCCCCCCAATTTTTTTGTTTGTTTGTTTTTCTTAATGAGAGAGTATGTTCAGATGACCTAACTTTCTATTATCATAAACTAGAGGCCTGGTGCACGAAATTTGTGCATGGGGGTGGGGGGTCCCCCTCAGCCCAGCCTGCACCCTTTCCAATCCAGGACCCCTCAGGGGATGTCTGATCAGGCCTAAACCGGAAGTCGAACATTCCTCTCACAATCCTGGACTGCTGGCTTTTAATCGCTCACCTGCCTGCCTGCCTGGTCGCCCCTAAATGCACCCCCTTGTTGGCCTAATCGCCCCTCACTGCTTCTGTGTGCTGGCCTGATCACCCCTAACTACCTCCCTTGCCAGCCTGGTTGCCCCTAACTGCCCCCTGCTGCCGACCAGGTTGCCCTCAACTGCCCCCCCGCCCTGCTGGCCTGGTCGCTCCTAACTGCTCCCCCCCACCAGCCTAGTTGCCCCTTACGGGCCCCCCCCCCCCACCTGCCTGGTCGCCCCACACAGCCTGCTGTTCAGTTGTTTGGTCGTCCCTCATTAACCCCCTGCTGGCCTGGTCGTAGGCAGCCATTTGTGAGGGTGTGAGGGTCAATTTGCGTATTACCTCTTTATTATATAGGATGGAAGTTTCTTTTTGACTCTTTTCCAATTCTTATAGAATAGTCTCTGAAACTGTCTAAGAGCTACTCGTCCCAAAAGGACTTAGCCTAGAAGGCTTCCACGGGAGTTTAGCGAAACACGTCAAAGGCAGAATCTCCCAAACATGGAAAAGCATGGCAGCTTCCACATTTCTGTAGGAAACGAATATACCATTTATTCTAAAACTTGACAGAGGATGTGCGCATACCTGCATGAAATTCCAAAGATCTACCATCTCCAGGAAAGCAAAGATCCCCAGCCAGCGTGGTTCAGTGGTTGAGTGTCACCCTATGAACCAGGAGGTCACCGTTCAATTCCCGGTCAGGGCACATGCCCAGGTTGCGGGCACGATCCCCAGTGTAGGGTGTTCAAGAGGCAGCCGATCAATGATTCTCTCTCATCATTGATGTTTCTATCTCTCTTTCCTTCTCCCTTCCTCTCTGAAATCAATACAAATATATTTTTTAAATAAATAGATAAAAGCAAACGTTAAGTGAAGCAATATACGGGCTTACTGAAGGAGATTACTGGGGGTCAGATAAAAGGACCACAAGAGTCGAGGAGACTTTCCGTCATCACACTAAGTGGGAGGATGTGTATAAATTGATAGCAGACTTGGGTTAGAGCCATCTCTTATGGCCCACCCCTTCTACTTCATATGAATAAAGCAGAACAATGAATGCTCATGAGGTGGCTGAGGACTCAGTGGGGTGGGGGGGCGGAGTTTGTGAAGAGCCTGTGCTAGACAAATCTGAAATTGTCCTCTCCCTGGCCATTTGTCTAAATGATAAGATTCCGTGAAGCTTCCAGGTTCCCTGAGGGACTGAGCCTACAGGAACTTGGGGAAGATGTGGTGGAGGAGTGTGGGGGTGACTGTCAGTGCATGTCAGCGAGGGACGGAGCAGCAGGTGACAATGGGAGTGGCAGTGACTGCCAGGAGAAGATCTTGTGGGGGTAGCGGGGACGGGCCTCCCCTGGGCTTGGTAAGAAAGGAGTCCTTTGACTAATGTTTATTTACATTTCAGGCTCATAGGAGAAAAGATTGGAAATGTTGGGAGAGGAATAAATATTGCCATTGTCGATTGTAAGTTACTAAATATTTTCTTTAAAACTTTTCTAAAGGCTCTGTGATGGGATTTTTCCCAGATACCTTGGGTTCCCGATGGTTTTTGCACTCAGTCTAGTCTAGGTTTATATTTTAATGCATTTTTTACATTACCTATTTAACTATTTTTACAACACCTCACTTTACAGATTATTTGTAGTTCCAAAGAAAACACAATGAAACCAAATACAGATTTTTAAAACAAAACGAGGAGGACTGGCAGAGGCGGGGTGAGACCAAAGGAGCAGACCTGGGCCTCACTTATGCTCTCAGATTCCCGGTGGCCCAGCAGAAGGTGACACAGCCGCCAGTTCCTGCCTCTGTGTGATAGAAGGGACGAGGGCCTCAAGGAAAGCCAAGCTTGACCTCCCCTTAGGCCTGGGAAAGACAATCGCCACTGGGGACCCTGACGATAGCAGGTTTGGGGCGACCCTGGAGGCAAGCTGAGCACATGGTCCAGTGACAGTGGGGCGGCAGGAACCCAAGACAGAATGTGCCCAGCGTGATGATCGTGATGATCGGAGGGGAGCCTGCAGCACGCAGCAGAAAGCCCTGAGGCGGGAGGTCTGGGGTCTCTGTGGGAGGAGGAAGGTGCGACAGGAAGTGTAGGATGGAATCTCGTGGGAAGCAGCCCGGAAGGAAGCCCTAGGGCAGCGAAGGAGCCCTCTCTCTGACCCGCCCACATCGGCAACACCAGGGCAGCAGCGCACCTTTGGGCTCCGGGGAAAGAGATGGAACAGGCCACACCGAGAACCCTGTGCCACGGATGCACCCTGAGTCCCGACGAGCTTTCTGTTAAAAGCTGTTCCTTTTGCATGCGTGGCGGGGGGGGGGGGGGAATGGGGGGAGGAGGACAAATATGTGATACCTTAATCAATAAAGAAATTACTTTTAAAAAATAAAAATAAAAAATAAAATAAAATAAAAGCTGTTCCTTTGCTTTTCAGATGTGACCGGGAAAGTGGTAGCAGCACGGTATTTTGATATGTATGAAGGAGGTAAGAAAACTCTTTTCCTGTTAAAATTTAAATGAGTTAGAAACATAAATGAAGGTTTAAAAAAACACAAGCAAAATGCCAAACGTTCTTACATTGTCTGCTAAGAAAACTGCCAGAAGTTCATGTTGAGTATTCTAGAAGGGTCGTCCCTCCATAAGTCCTCCTAGTCCCTGGGTTCATATAATCCAGTGTGAAGGCATTCTCTAGAAAATTCCTTTCCTCTGGTCACACTTGTCCTGAATCTTCTCCTTCCCTTCCCTCACTGGGTAACGGGAAGAGACATTTTCAAATCAAATCTGTGCAAACTAACACAATCAGCATCCAGCCTGAATATCATCAGGATTTCTGTCCTGGGCCTGGTGTCCACTGGGCCCGCGACCCCCACCCTCCTTCAGCGTCTCTCCGTAGGGGCACTGGGTCTTGGACATGTTGCCTGTCAGGATATACCAGCCCTGAGAGTTGTTAACAGGTCTCTGTGAGACGATGGAGTCATGAGAAATGCCGGTGCCTCTCCGTGGGAGGTGTGCATGTTCACTCGGCAGCTAACTTAAGCACAACTACCAGCACCGAGCCCCGGGGGGAAAGAGTAGGGTCAGAGGTTCGCCTTCCTTTTATCCCGTAAGATGCAGGCAGCCCCCTTAGCAAAGACTTCCCCGGGCAAGGCCAGGCCTGCATTCCTGTCTCTGTCCTGCCCATCCTGCCTGAGCCACTCCGATCTGGGATGCTCACACGTGGGGGTGGCGGGGGGGGCAGCCTTCGTCATTGCAGAGCATGCGCTGCCTGTGCCACCCAAGTGGCTGCAGGTGTCGAGTTTGGTCAGTAGCATCTTCCTGGTCTGATCGTGCTCTGACCTCGACGGTCCCACGCGGAAGCCCAGCAGCTGTTCACGAGGAAAGCGCTGCGGGGCCATATGCGTGGTCCAGACAGGAGCTCCAGGAATCAGGATGCGCAGTGGCTATGGACGCTGAGGGCAGGGAGGTGCAGCAGGTAGGGCAAGAGCCTCAGCGAACGGCGCTCCTAAAACTTGTTTGCCTTGACCCGACAGATAACTCCGGGCCCATGACCCAGTTCATTCAGGGCGCGCCTGCGAGGTCCCTGCTCTTCATGGTGACCCACGATGACGGCAGCACCCGGTGAGCGTGCATGGCATTGCCCAGCAGTGACTAGAAATCTGACACCCGCAGCCAGCTTGGGTGCCCTGTCCTCCTGCTTACCCCTCTCCCCGCCCCGCCCCCCCCGGAAACCCCGCCCCAGCCCAGGAGATGAGTGGCTTTGGAGACTTCTGTGCTGGGACAAACACAGTGGGACACACAGGAGTCCCCATGGGAGACATTCGGTCGCTCTCCTCTGTCCCCCAGACTGCAGGAGGACGCCAAGAAGACCATAGAAGCGCTTGGAAGCAAAGAAATCAGGAACATGCGGTTCAGGTCCAGCTGGGTCTTCCTTACAGCGAAGGGCTTTGAACTTCCTGCAGGAATTCAGAGAGAGAAGGTAAGTATTTGTCGGCATTTTGTTGTTGTTGTTGTTGTTTACTTTTTTATTTTTATTTTTTAAATAAATCTTTATTGTTCAGATTATTACAGATGTTCCTCTTTTTCCCCCATAGCTCCCCTCCACCTGATTCCCCACCCCACCCCATGCCCTTACCCCCCGCCACTGTCTTCATCCATAGGTGTAAGATTTTTTGTCCAGTCTCTTCCCGCACCCCTCACACCCCCTTCCCCCCGAGAATTGTCAGTCCACACCCTTTCTATGCCCCTGATTCTATTATACTCATCAGTTTACTCTGTTCATCAGATTTTTTTATTCACTTGATTTTTAGATTCACTTGTTGATAGGCATGTATTTATTGTCATTTTGTTGTTCATAATTTTTATCTTTACATTTTTCTTCTTCTTCCTCTTCTTAAAGAACACCCTTCAGCATTTCATATAATCCTGGTTTGGTGGTGATGAACTCCTTTAGCTTTTTCTTGTCTGTGAAGCTCTTTATCTGACCTTCAATTCTAAATGATAGCTTTGCTGGGTAGAGTAATCTTGGTTGTAGGTCCTTGCTGTTCATCACTTTGAATATTTCTTGCCACTCCCGTCTGGCCTGCATAGTTTCTGTTGAGAAATCAGCTGACAGTCATATGGGTGCTCCCTTGTAGGTAACTAACTGTTTTTCTCTTGCTGCTTTCAAGATTCACTCTTTGTCTTTTGCCCTTGGCATTTTAATTATGATGTGTCTTGGTGTGGTCCTCTTTGGATTCCTTTTGTTTGGGGTTCTGTGCACTTCCTGGACTTGTAAGTCTATTTCTTTCACCAGGTAGGGAAAGTTTTCTGTCATTATTTCTTCTAATAGGTTTTCAATATTTTGCTCTCTCTCTTCTTCTGGCACCCCAATAATTCGGATGTTGGTACACTTAAAGTTGTCCCAGAGGCTCCTTACACTATCTTCATATTTTTGGATTCTTTTTTCTTTTTGTTTTTCTGGTTGGGTGTTTTTTGTTTCCTCATATTTCAAATCTTTGGTTTGATTCTTGGGGTCCTTTGGTCTACTGTTGAATTTCTGTATATTCTTTATTTCAGACAGTGTATGCTTAATTTTTGACTGGTCCTTTTCCATTTTTTTGGCATTCTCATTAAGATCCTTAAAGGTCTCACTAAGTTCCTCAGAGGTTTTTAGAATATTCTTGAGTAATCTTATAAATGTGGTTTTGAACTCTATGTCCAGTAGTTTGCTTTCCTCCATTTCTTTCATTCATGACATGTTTCTTTGTCTCCGCATTTTGGCTGCTTCCCTGTGTTGATGGGGTGGTTTTCTGTGGTAGGTGACCTATAGGGCCCAGTGGTTCAGCCTCCCCTATCACCTGAGGTGGATACTCTTGGTGCACTCCTTTGTGGGTTGAGTGCAAAGTCTTGTTGTAGTTAAGCCTTGATTGCTGTTGGTACACTGTAGAGGTGTTCTCTCTTTTCTGCATCCAGCACGGAAAAGGAACAGGTCTGGTTCCTGAGTGGAGGAGCTGGGGATTAAGAAATAAAAGAAAGAAAGAGACCAGATAGAAAGATAGAAACAAAGCTGGGAGCCAGGTGGGACGCCATCCTCTCTGATGGAGAGGCAGGGACCTTGGAGCCCACACAGCACATTTATTTTATACCCCCAAATACCAGGAAGTATCACCAAAACTTAGGATCAAAGGAGCTTATTTGCATTCTTGAGTAGGCCCTAGTATTCCTGGTGCTTGCCTGGATTTACATACCAAAGCCCGCTCCCCGCTCCCAGCACCTGGACAAAGGTAAAAAGTCAGTACTGATAACACCCCCCACCTTCTTGGGGAGGGCGTAACCGACGCAGCTCTGCCAGTCGCCTCGGGCTCAGCTGACAACAATTTAAAGAAATGCCCATGTGCCTTCCCAGGCAGCCCTCTACAGTACACTGGGAAAAATTGACCTCCAGACCAATTGGCTGTGAGGACCCGCTGTGTCTATAATGGAAGAACTGCTGTGCTATAGACACCCTTATGGAGTAGGACTTGTTTCAGTGGGGCTTTAGTGCTCACTGAGTCTGCCTCTTGAATGTGTCACTTATGGATGTGAAGAGTTGAAATCTGGTGTCGTCTCATACTGACCACTAGGTACACTGGCTTCTGGATCCCCTATGGGGTGCAGGTCAGCTACTGTCTGAGGCCACCCATCAGGATCTACAGCGAGATCTGCAGATTTCTCCTCTTTGCTTGGGGTTTGGAGGTCTTGGAGCTGTCTGACCAGAGCTGCAGTTTGTTAGGTTAAGCTGCGATAGGGCAGACCATTTATATGCAAAAGCCGCTGCGCAGAGCTTGGGTGGGTTTGTAAATTGTGCTGGGCGGGGTCTCAGGGAGTCACTAGGCTAGGGCGTGGCAAACAGCGATGGCTGCCAGTCAACCGTCTCTACATCTCCGAGTTTCCGAGTCCCCGCGTCCTGTGCCCCAGCTCAGTAAACAATGATTGCTGCGTGCACCTCTGCAAGAAAGCCACCCTCACTTTCTGACCCGATGGCAGACAGTCCAGCTTCTCCCTGTAGGAGTTTGGGTCCCCAGCGTCTCCCCAGAAACTGGAATTCAGAGTAATCGGGAGCTTGTCTCCCTTCGGGTTGAAAAAAGCAGCGCACCCAGTCACCCGCCGCCAGCCCGATTCGCGCGCCTCCGTACCTCAGCTTTTCAGCGCTTGTGCACGTCTCAATGCTCTTTTCTCTTTCATTCTAGTTGTAGAACTTCTACTCATCCAGCTTTCCCATGGTTCTGGGTGACAGACGTTTTGTCTTTTAGTTGTAGTTTTGGTGTGGTTGTGAGAGGCAGCACGTACAGGTATATACCTTATGGCGCCATCTTGGTTTCCTCGGCATTGTTTTTTAAAGTATAGTTAGTTGGTATACGATATTACATTAGTTTCAGGTGTCTAATACAGGGATGCAGCATTTATACACCGAACAGTGTGCTCACCACACCAAGTCTAGTGACCATCTGTCACCATGCCAATGTATCACAGGGTGAGTGGTTTTGAAATGTCCCTTCCCACAGGTGGTTAGGATAACAGGGGCTGTGATTTGAAAGGTTGCCAGTCGGTTACAACTCCCTGTCTCTAACTACGTCCCTGCGTAGAGTGCGTGCCGCCAGGGCCATGCGGGGGTGGGCACCTGGGCTGAGCGCTCGTCTCTCCACTTCGGCTTCCTCATTCCTACATCTGGGAAAATCCCACCTTCCACTCAGTAGGTGCTGGGTGTGTCATGGGTGAAACCGTCCATGCTGAGAACGGAACCCTTTCCCCTTAGATTAGCATTAGATCGGCATTGAAGTTTCAATTCTTAAATCTCTTTAAAAGTAGGAAATTCTCGCTCTAGCCAGTTTGGCTCAGTGGACAGAACATTGGCCTGCAGACCAAAGGGTCTCGGGTTCGATTCCAGTCAAGGGCACGTACCTTGGTTGCAGGCTCCTCCCCAGGTCAGGGCATGTGCAGGAGACAACCAATGGATGTGTTTCTCTCACATTGATGTTTTGCTCTGCCTTTCCCTTTCTCTCCCACTCTCCCTAATAATCAATGGAAAAATATCCTCCAGTGAGGATTAACAAAACAAAAAAGTAGAAAATTCTCAGTGGGCTGTTGAGACTGATTTTGCATCATGCTGGGGCCAACACAGGCCTCTCTCTCCTTTGCCTCCGTGTGGGGAAAGGGACAGTGCTTACTGCTAATGGGGCTCAGAGACCATCGCGCCTGTGCACCAAAGCATTTAAAGTAGTTGGGCACCAGCTCTAGCTGGTTTGGCTCACTGGATAGAGTGTCCGCCCTTGGACTGAAAGGTCCTGGGTTCGATTCGATCGAGCTCGGTTTCAAGCTCGATCCCCAGCCTGGTTGGGGCTTATGCTGGAGGCAACCAATTGATGTGTCTCTGTCACATCAATGTTTCTCTCTCTCCCCCTCCCTTTCACTCTCTGAAAATCAATGGATTAACAAAATAAAATAAAATAAAGTAAAATAAGGGCAGGCACCAAACACTGGATAAATGTAGCTTTCATAGTAACTTGTTCATGATTGACTTGAAGTCCTCTTATTTATCGAAGAAAAGTAAACAGCAAACGAATGGCATTCTCATGCATTAACTCCACGCCTGTGAAAATCGCAGCTGAGGCCTGGGGACATGTCATGGATTTATGAGCTGACGCCTCTGAGGACAATAGCTCAGCCTCTTTCAGACGGTGCTGCTCTCCAGAACCGGGGCCAAAACACCGGGGCTTCAGGAGCGGGAAGCTGGCTGCCTGCCAAGCGGGGAGACCTCCGACCCTTCCTGGGCGAAGGGGCTCCCTTCCTGGAGCTAGGAATTCAAAGAGGCAGAGATTTGCATGTCCACAGGTTGCTTCTGACATCAGGCGAGGACATCTGGTCCCAGTCCCCTGCTTGCTCTGTCTGCATGCTGACAGGTCTGGGAAGGAAGACAGAAGCAGGTGGACCCAGCTGGTGTGGCTCAGTGGTTGAGCATTGATCTATGAACCAGGAGGTCAGGGTTCAATTCCAGGTCAGAGCACATGCCCAGGTTGTGGGCTCGATCCCCAATAGGGGGCGTGCAGGAGGCAGCCAATTAATGATTCTTCTATCTGTCTCTCCCTCTCCTTCTCCCTTCTTCTCTGAAATCAATGAAAATATTTTTTAAAAAAACAGAAGCAGATGGGCGGCGGGGCCTCTCTGCTATTGGCAGGACCGCCGAGGTGGAGGAGAAGGGGGTTGGATGGCTGTGATCTCAGGGCAGCCACACAAACAGGTAACTCGTGACAGACACCCAGGAGAAGCCCTAGAGCTCCCCTGATGCCTTGCAGTCACCCTCCGGAAGCTCGGAATCCTTGGTGATTTTAGCAGGCACCTTAAGGCATGTTTTCTCCTTGTAACTCCCTGTTCCTCCTCACCCGTGCAGCCAGTCCTCTAGAATACATCAAGAGCGTTTACCCGGGGCCCCTGCCCAGACCACTCATTGCTAATGATCGGGTTCAGACACCCAGTGTGCTTGAGGCTCATGGGCTTGTCCTAATGAGTGAGCATTACCTGGGCTCTGCGTGGTGGCTCTCCCCGGGCCCCACTGCCTGGACCTGCAGGGGGTGAAGGGAGCCAGGTGCGGCTGGGAGAGGGGCTTTGTGTCCAGGGTCAGATTTATGGGGGGCCACAGGTGATGCTGAACAAGCTGCTTCGCCTCTCTGGGCTTGAGTTTTCTGATCTGTGTAACGAAATGAAAGCTGGGTGATCCTTCAGCTGTGATGTGGGCATGTGCTCCACTTGCCCTTGGCCTTCCTCAGGCTGCCTCTGTGGAGTGATACAGGGCCACCTTCTCCTCCACCCCTTGCGTGATCAGTGCCAATCTGGCATCTTACGGATCTCCAGGCTTTATCTACCAGCTGTGTGGTCTTAGGCAAGTTACGTAACCTCTCTGTGCCTCAGCACCATCCCCTGTGGGGAAGGGATAAGGACAGCCCCTATCAGATGAGAGTCAATGACGATGAAGTGAGAGCAACATGTGGGGCTCAGCAAGGAGCTGAGCAGAGGGCCCAGTACCCCAGAGCAACCGGGCCTTTCAGAGCTTCCCGCCTCCTTCCAACGGGCCCGCCCCACCTGCCCTTCCCCAGGCCTCCTTACAGAACACCGGTGCCCAGGCCACCTGAACTGGAACCCCAGAGGTGGGGCCTGGCAGGGGGATTCTGATGTACAGGGCGGGTGGACCCATTGCACTGATTTTCCTGAGAAAATGGAGGTCCTGTTTCATGGGCACATTCAAATTCCCCCTTCATAGCCCAGACGGCTTTCTTATAGAAATTGACAAGTGGATCCTGAAATTCACATGGAAATTCAAGAGATCCAGATAGCCAAAACAATCCTGAGAAAGAAGAACTACGCTGAGGACTCACACTTCCCAATTTCAGAACTCACTACAAAGCCGCAGTAATCAAGACGGTGTGGTGCTGGCACACGGCACACATACAGAGCCAGGGAACAGAATCCGGCGTCCAGAAATGAAACCGCACGTTTTTGGTCAAAGATTTTCGACAAGGGTGCCAAAACCACTGCATGGGGAATGATGATGAGACAACTGGACACTCACATGCAAAAAAAGAGAAAAAAATGAATTTGGAGTCCTACCTCACACCATATGTGGAAATTAAGTCAGAATGGATCAAATGACTAAATGTAGGAGAGCCATTAAACTTGTAGAAGAAAACGTAGCCATAAGTCTTTATGACCTTGAAGTAGGCAATGGTTTCTTAGCTACAACACCAAATACATGAACAACAACAAAAGAAAAAATAAATAAATTGCATTTCATTAAAACTTCGGTGCATCAACAGACACCACACAAAAAAAAAAAAGTGAAAAGGAAGAAAAAAAAATTGCAAATAAAGGATTTATACCCACAATGTATAAAGAACTCTTATGGCTCAATAATAAAAAGACAAATAACCCAATTTTAAAGTAGGCAGAGATCTGAATGAACTTATCTTCAGGGGCCAATAAACACACAGAAGATGCTTGTAATCAGCCACCAGGAAAATGCAAACGAAAGCCTCAATGAGATACCACCTCACCCTCACTAAGAGGGCTGCAATTTAAAAAAAAAAAAAAATCATAAGAAGTGTTAACAAGGATGTGGAGAATTCAGACACTAGAAAAAAAATCGAATAATACTGCTGCTTTGGGAAATATTCTGGCTGTTCCTCAAAAAATTAAGCATGTAGTTACCATGTGACCTAACAATCCCACTCCTAGATATACTGTATACCCAAGAAGGTAAAAACATGGTCACACAAAAACTGGTACATGAATGTGCATAGCAGCCTTATTCATAAAAAAAAACAAAAAAAAGTAGAAACAACCCACATGTCTTATTGATATATAAAAACACATTTTTTAAGATGGGGTATAGCCATACCTGGAATATTATTCAGCCATGTAAAGAAATGAAGTACGGCCCTAACTGGTTTGGCTCAGTGGATAGAGCGTCGGCCTGCGGACTGAAAGGTCCCAGGTTCGATTCCGGTCAAGGGCATGTACCTTGGTTGCGGGCACATCCCCAGTAGGAGGTGTGCAGGAGGCAGCTGATGGATGTTCCTCTCTCATCGATGTTTCTAACTCTCTATCCCTCTCCCCTCCTCTCTGTAGAAAATCAATAAAATATATTTAAAAAAAAAAAAAGAAATGAAGTACTGATACATGCTACAACATGGATGGACCTTGAAAACATGCTAAGCAAAGAAAACCACATACAAAAGACCACATCCTGCTCATTTCATTTAAATGAAATTTCTGGAATAGACAAACCCACAGAGACAGAAAGTAGACTAGTGAGCGCCTAGGGCGGTGGGGGATGGGGAATGACTGTGTAAGGGTCCTTTTTCAGGTGAGGAAAGTACTCTAAAATTGACTACGATGCTTGCATATCTGTGAATATACTAAAAACCATTGATGCGAACACTTTGGGTGTATTTTATAGTATGTAAATTATATCTCAAAGATGTTAAGTAAAAAAAGATAGATAATTAGAATTCCAACATTTAGAATGCATATTCTTCCTTTTAAGCATTAAGTTAAGGCACTCCATTATCTGCGAAAGAATCCTATATACTAAAAGCATAGTATGCAAACTGTCCCCTTGACCAGGAGTTGTCCTGGAGTTAGACCAGGGGGCAGGGCTGGCAGGGGGAAGGAAAGGAGGCCCCAGCGGGCAGCCGGCAGCCGGCAGCCTCTAGGGACCCTACCAATGCATGAATTTCGTGCACTGGTCCTCTAGGAGAAGATATAAAGGACTAACCCCACATCAATAGGAACACACATTTGCTGAACTAGGAATTCTGTAGTAACATATAGTCCTACCCCCAAAGAATGAAAACTAAATGTTAGAGCTATGCTGTTCAATACAGCAGCTACGAACCCAATTTGCATTTCATTTATTAAATTTATTACATTTATTAAATTTGCATCACATTTATTAAAATTAAATAGAACTTAAAATTCAGTTCCTCACTCACACCGGGCACATATCAAGTACTTGATAGCCAAGCATGGCTAGTGGATACTCTATTGGACAGTGTTGATCACAGAACATTTACATCATTGCAGAACATTCTGGAGCTTCATTAACACCTGGGTCAAATTGTATTAGGAAACACGTTGAGAGAAAAATCAAGTACCCAGAGTGGGTTGGGGCAAAATCCATTCTAAGAAGTGACTAATCCTAGAATGGAATTTTTCAGTTATAGGACTTGGCTCATAGATGACATATTAAATATTTGTGGATTAGCAAATAAATACAATTCTTTTATTTCCTCTGCACAGATCAACCACTCTGATGATGCAAAGAACAGATACTCAGGCTGGCCTGCAGAAGTACAGATAGAAGGCTGTGTACCGAAAGAGCCAAGCTAACATTGTGCAGACTTAATAAACGTGTGTGTTTTTATAGACAAACGAATCATGGACTGGCCCGTGAATCTTAACCAACAGTCAATATTTGATTATATGGGTTTTGTCGTCAACCAACTAATATTTGCTAATTGCATGAAATCTTGGCACACAGTATTTTTGTGCCAATATTTATACAGTGAAAATATTAATGAGCAGGAAGACTGAAATGAATGGAAATTGTTCAGTGAAGGGGTTTAACCTGGAATGGAGAGTGTTGGGGGAAGTGACCACTACTGAGTGTGTGGAGTTATTTTATGATCAGATCTAAGCTTGACCCTGTAGTCAGCTCTGCAGAGAGAAAAGCCTTGATTCCATGACCATTGAGCACACCCTCTTATGGGGCAGTCATCTCCTCAGAGAAGGAGCGAAGGTCAGAGGGCCTGGCAAAGCTGCTCTGCTCAGCGCCAGTTGAACCCTTGAATGCTTCCTGTGGGTCCGTGAGCTTACTCTTTCATTGGCAAACCTGGGTGCCTCCTGCCTTCGGCCACTGGGGGTGCAGGGACACAGCCTCTGCCTTCCTGCAGGGGTGTCACTGCCAGAGCATGGAGGCTCTGGCCTCAGGAGGACAACTGTACACACTGGGCTTTCCAGAAGGAGCATCGAGAGCCACATATCCGAGATACGCACGCTCTGAGAAGCGAGTCTGATGATGCATCTTATTTGGGATTCAGACAATCGGGTCATGGCCAAGCGTTCATTCTAACCGTCTTTCCAAGCCTGGCTACCAGCAAAGCGAGGGACTGGTGCCAGGCTAATATCGCTTCTCCGAGCCTCTAGTTTCTCATGTGTAAGATGGAAGAATTAGGGTACGAGAATGAGTCCAAGCGTTTTTATCGGCAGAAATCCTTTTAAAAACATGGTAGCACATGGCACCCTGGATTTCAGCATCCTGGCCATATCAAACCACCCAATCTCAATGGCTTACAACGGCACTGATTTCTCCCTCGAGTAGTTACACCTGGGCCACAGGGCAGCTGCGGCTGGGCCCTGAGCCCTTAGCCAGGCCGGAGGAGGGTCCTGTCAGGCACAGAAGGCAGAGTGCAGAATGCACATGCCCAGGGCTCCGTGTGAGCCCCACCTCCTCACACCTATTGCCCAGGCCCAGCCCGGGGCATGTCCACAGTGTGGCAGTGGGTGCAGTAAATATCTGATGCAGGAATACAATGACTGTGGGGTTTTTTACTTTTCTTGGCATTCATTTGATTCTGAATTTACTCCCGGGCCATAGTTTTTGTTTCTTCAATTTCTCCTGGGGCATCTTTTTCTGCTCTGTAACCTCCGCTGCTACAGGAACCACCTGCTCTCTCTCAGTGGGATCCTCTCGGGACGGCAGGGAGAGCTCGTGTGGGTTCATCCGCCCATGAGCTCTGTGAGGTGGGAGCTTTGTTCACCTGGATGTGCTCAGTGACATCTAAACCCTCCGGTCCAGCATTGCTCTCCGCATTGTTAATAAGCTCGTGCAGCAAAAATTCAGCACCCTTTCTGCACCCAGACTCTAGTCCAGCCGTGGGCAAACTACGGCCCGCGGGCTGGATCCGGCCCGGTCGGCTGTTCTATCCAGCCCGTGGAGCCGAAAGAGCGGAGGGTTCTCTTGCTCTCCCCTCCGCTCCTTTACTTTGAATTTATATTAGTTCCCACAAACACTCCATCCATGCTTTTGTTCCGGCCCTCCGGTCCAGTTTAAGAACCCATTGTGGCCCTCGAGTCAAAACGTTTGCCCACCCCTGCTCTAGCCCCACTGTTTGGCCTGGGCACGCCCACCAGCTCCACCATCGTCACGACAGAATGGCACCCATTGCTTCAGAGACTTGGTGGCTCGGATATGCACACCCTGATGGCCTGGCCAGTTTCACCAGCGTTCTCACAATGAACGGGAAGATTTGAACCTCTGGATCTGCAGGGGTTTGTGGGGTTTTCTGGGTCAAGCGAAGAGTGAACCATTTGTAGAAGTCTCCTCTGGCCATTCAGGAAGAGCAGGAATACAAGGCCGGTGAATCCAGCATAGGGCTGGGGGCCCGAGGAAGGGGCTGCTGGCTGCCCGGCCTGGGCATGGGCCCTCAGGAGCTGGGGTCCCTCCCCACAGAGCAGTCTGCAGACCAACGCCTGAGACCTTGGCTCAGGCTCCAGGTGAATTACATTTTGTCGCCCCAAAACTCTAACCCCCAGCACCTCCAAATGTGACCTTATTCAGAAATAAGGTCATTGCATTGTAATGAGTGAGAATAGGGTGGCCCCTGAGCCAATATAATTAGTGTCCTTTCTAAAGGGGAAATTTGGACACACATACAGGGACAAGGCCACATGAAGATGAAGGCAGAGATGGGGTGATGCTTCGACAGCCAGGGAACCCAAAGATGGCCAGCAGCCAGCAGGCGCTGGGGGCGGGTGGTCTGGTGTCTCCCTGGAGCCTTCAGAGCGAGCTCGGCCCTGCGCACGCCTGCGTCTTAGACCTCTGGCCTTAAAACAGCGAGAGAATAAATGTCCGCTGGCTGTCTCAGCCGCTCAGATTGTGGTGCTTTTACAGCAGCCAGGACACTACGATCGTTTTCTTTACGTTGTAAACTCTTAAGTGCACAAAGGATTCCTGTATTTAAAATAAAAAGGGGGGGCGGCTGGATCTTTTTATTTCCTCCGGCTGAAATGACCACACTTTCAGGGCAATGTTGTCTGAATTCACTGTGAAGCCGTGGGAGCACTCCCAGTCAGCCTGCCCAGATTCCTGCCTGGGCTGGGCCCTCCTGTGACACCCGGCCCCATCCTGCGACAGCCCTGGGCGCCTGCGCCTCCGCTGCCACTGTGAGACCCCTAGGACCCGACCCCTATGTGGGCACGGGACTCTGAGTTCTGGGACCTGCGCGCTGGGCGCTGGGACTGTCGTTCCTGGGCCCGGCACTAGGGGGAGCTCTGCACGAGGCCACCTGCTGCTCAGGGGAAGCCTGGAGCACAGCAAACAGTAGAGACCCTTACAGAGCCGTCTCCCTCGGCCGTGGCGGTGGCCGTAGCGACCCTTCTTTTCCAGGTTTGCGCCTTCTACCTAAATGTTTCTTGTATTCCGTTACGCATGCGTGATCAGGAGGATGGCCTCCACAACATGAGCGGTTTTGAGAGTTCTCGGCCGCATTGCTGGCGTGTGGTTCAGACGCTGATCCCGCTACTTCTTTTAGCAGGTGGCCTCTGACATTCCTGAACACAGCCATGCGACATCAGCATCACCCCTGCGGGGGCCTCTGCCTTCAGAGCCTAGAGACCACTGATGGGGTGAGGGTGTTCCCCCAGCTCCGCTCTGGGCCCGCCCCTTACTGGGAAGCCCTTTGGGCAGGAGTCAGGGTGGGAAGCAATCTCCTTTCTGGCCTCCCAGACCACTGAGCGACCCGGACCCCTGAGCTACCCACTGGATGGACAGCCTGAGGCCCTGGGAGGCTGGAGCTGCACAGAGCAGGTGTGGGGGCTGGGTGGAGGGGACAGGAAGCGACAGCCACCTTCAGGGCAGTGAAACCACTCCGGGTGATGCTGTGATGGTGGCCACATGGTTTTACTTTTTTAAAAAATAAATGTTGACTAATTTTTAGAGAGAGAGAAAGGGAGAGGGATAGAGAGAGAGAGCAATGATGAGAAACATCGATCGGCTGCCGCCTGCACGCCCCCTACTGGGAATTGAGCCTGCAACCCCAGCATGTGCCCTGACGGGGAATCGGAAGCGGTGACCTCTTGCTGCATGGGTCGACACTCAACCACTGAGTCACACCAGCCGGGCAGTGGCCACATGTTTTTGCAAACTGGGGACTCTGGGCAATGGTGATGAGTCACTGAGGGTCGTGGAGTGTGACAAGCGTCCTGCCCCGGGGCTGCTGACAGAGGGAGGCTGTGCGTGTGGGAGGGCAGGGGCTGTACAGGGAAATCTGTGCCTTCCGCTCATTGCAGTGGACCTAAACTGACCTAAAAAATAAAGTCTGTTATACTAGTAAGAGGAAACGTGCTGCCAGGAGAACGGGACTTCGATGGGCAGCAAGCCCAGAGTCCCCCACCCCGGGCAGGCAGAGCTGGTGAGGCTGTCCCCGCAGAGGACTGCAGACCCCCGGCCCCGTGCGGGTTCAAGGGAGAGCACGGGGCGGGGCTGGGAGCACCTGCTTCCACAGAGAGGGGCCAGGGCCTGGGAAGACAGGCATCTCCCGACCCCTCTCGATGCTTTTGTCACCAGGATTCCTGGACGTTTGCCGAAACCGGTTTGGCTCAGTGGATAGAGCGTCAGCCTGCGGACTGAAGGGTCCCAGGTTCGATTCCGGTCAAGGGCATGTACCTTGGTTGCGGGTACATCCCCAGTGGGAGGTGTGCAGGAGGCAGCTGATCGATGTTTCTCACTCATCGATGTTTCTAACTCTCTATGCCTCTCCCTTCCTCTCTGAAAAATATCGATAAAAAATATATATATATAAAAAGATTCCTGGACGTTTGACTACCACACATTGATAGCAGAGCTTGTTCCTGATTGAGGAAAGGGTGCCACCAGCTGAGACACCCCCACCCCTGAGTGGGCCCTTGTCTCACTGTAGCCAAAGGCACGGGAACTGCCATCCCCCAAGCCAGTCTCCGGGGGGCACCATTCAGGAGGGCTGACGAGACCTTGCCGGCCTGTGATGGCCATGGTGACCCCACTGGAGCAGGTGGGCAAGAGAGCGAGGGGTCAGTGAGCTTGGACCCCAACGTGCCCTCTGCCACTGGGCCCAGCTGGAGCAAACACCCACCGCTAAGATCTCTCGCCCGCCCACAGGACTCCAGGTCCCCTCCGCCCCGTTCATCCAGGAAACGTTTGCCTGGTCGCCTTTGTACACGGAGAGCGCAAACTGGGAAGCAGAGGCCCTTTGAGGTGGCTGCGCTGTGGCTCCGATGGCCGGGGCTTGTGAACACCGGGGCAGACCCGCCCTGCACACTGATGCGGCCTGTGGTGTGGTGTTCCTTCCAGGGCTTGTCACCCTGCATCAGCAAGGACCCCGCGTGCAGTGTGAGGGTGCAGGGGACTCGTCCCTCCTGGAGAGGCCGCCGGGCTGAGGGAGGTGCGGGGGGGGGGGGGGGCGGGTGTTTGGGGAGGAAGGGAGGGTCCCCAGGTGTTCTTGTGAAGCTGGCATCACTCTGTCCAGCTTCGAAGGTGCCTTCTGTTAGAAAAAGAAACAACAGCACTCCCCCACGGCACCAAATGGAGCCTTCACACCCAATCTAAACGCAGTTCTGGGGTGTCCTGGGCAGCAGTGAGGTCATTTCCTGATAGACCCCTGCAGTCCCCCAAAGACAGACGCAGCGATGCCCCAGGCCCTTCTCCCGCCCCTTCTGTCTGTGGAACGCGTCCATTCTGTGCAGCCATTGAGCTCGTCTCTGCCTGCGAGGTGGGCGCTGCCTATTCATGAGCCCTTAGATGAAGCCCCCTTGACGGACCCGTTTCCTCATTTGGGTTTGGGGGTTTTGACACTGTCTTTCCCGGAGCCGTCCTGTGCCGCCCCTGGGACTCTGGTCCCTCCCGGAGAGGCCAGGACAGTACTGGATCCTGCAGGCCAGACGACGACTCCCCGACTCCCCGTGGCCTCGCAGAGCCAGGGCTGGCATCTTTTTTAAGCCTCTGAATGCCTTCGCTAAAGGAAGTAAGTGCATGAGCAAAGAGATGACCTTTTCTTAATTCATAATGTTTTGGAAAGAATAATGGGAGTGGACACCAGACTGAGGCGCCTGCTTCCTCCCTCCTGCGCCAAGGGCTCCAGTGGGGGAGAGCCCAGGTCTCCCCACCCCCCACCTCCCCACACACAGAGGGGAGAGCCCGGGTCTCCCTACCGCCCCCCAATCCCCCACACACAGAGGGGAGAGTCTGGGTCTCCCCACTCCCCGCACGGAGGGGAGAGCCCAGGTCTCCCCACCCCCCCACCTCCCCACACACAGAGGGGAGAGCCCGGGTCTCCCCACCCCCCCCCACCTCCCCACACACAGAGGGGAGAGCCCGGGTCTCCCCATCCCCCCACCTCCCCACACAGAGGGAAGAGCCTGGGTCTCCCCACTCGCTGCCCAGAGGGAACGTTTGGAACGAGGGGGCGGGACCCCCTGCCTTTTGGCAGATGAAGTAACTGGAGACCAGCCGGCAGGCAGGCTCCGAGCAGAGTTATGGTTATGGTTGGGGTTAGGGTTGGAGTTCCTGGCCTGGAGCCCGGGGTCTGGCCTGGGCCCCGCCCTTTCCCTGTCCAACCGCAGGAGCCTGAACTCTCTCGGGAACCATCCCCGAAGGGGAAGCCAACGCAGTGCGCCAGGCTGTGTTGCCGATCTGCGCACTTCCCCTGTGTGAGTACTGAGCCCTGACCACCCACCACCCGGAGAAGGTGGCCGAGGGGGACATCTGTCTGGTGGGGTTCAGGCATGACGCCAGCAGGACGGCTCAGAGCTGTCAGAGCATATACTTGAGTGAACGGCCCGTCCTGCGAGGTCCAGAAGGGAGCCCACATCCAGGGGCTTTTAAATTCACTAGAAGAAACCAGTCAAACGCAGTTCCTCGGCGGCCCCGGCCGCAGTGCAGGTGCTCGTGACCTCACGTGGCACGAGTAGGACAGCCCAGAACAGGGGCTTTCCATCTTCGCAGAAAGTGTCTTGGGACGTCCCAGCTGTAAGTCACGGGAGCAGCCTCCTCCGAAAACTTGTTAGCAATGCAGATGATGGACCCCGCCCTGGAGCCCAGGATCTGGCCGGTGGGGGTCGGCCGGTGGGGGTGGGCCGGGCCCTCTCAGTTCACAGGCTCCCCGCTTCCGCGGGGGCGGGGGGAGGGGGGATTCATCAGAGTCCCCACCCACCCCCCACCCCTCCCGGAACCCATCCATTCTTCAGTTTCGTTTCTGTGGCCATCAGCGTCATTTCTGTGGTTTCGTTTCTCTGGCTGTTGGTGAAGGAAAAACTCGGGAGAGGAGTGGCTCACACACCAAATAAAGGGAAGCGCTGGAAGAGAGAGGGGTGATCTGAGGAGTCTCCGTCCTGAAGTCTTGAAGGCTCACAGGTGAGGGCCGGCCGGCGGGAGGGCTGCCTTAGCTTGTCTTAAGGATTTCCTGGAAACCGGGCTGGTGCCCTAGGCAGGAGCCATAGGGATAAGCTCCGATGCTGCCCTTGTGTCGCTCGCGAAGACCCGTGTTGACGCTGGAAAGGAGTGACTGCTGGGGGAGCCCCACGCCGGGGTGGGGGGTGCTTCCAGAATCCGGCTCAAGGCGCCGGGGCCAGGAAGGGGTGGCTTTTGGGTTGGGGCTTTGTGCAGTTGTGCGGTGCGATCCTGTGATTTATGATAAGAAATAGACAGGAAGTAGGCTGATGCTGTCACCATGCCGTCCGTTTCATCCCCACAGTTAACCATCCTGGACTGAGGACTTGAAAGTTGCTAAGAGAGAAGATCTTACAAGTCCTCATCACAGGAGAAAAAGAAAAGGTGGTGACAGTGTATGGGGATGGGTGTTAACCAGATTACTGGTGTTGTGGTCTGTTGGAAGCTGCCCGTTGTCTTCACTAGCAGAGAGGTGTGGACAAGGCCAGGTCAGAGCTCTGCACCCACTGTCTAGTTGAGACAGTGGGAGCTGAAGCAACTTCCACCTTTTAGTCTTGCTGATGGGCTATCTTCGAGCTGTTACTGGAAATTGCCTGCCTAAAGGTGGATCCCAAACCTGAATAAAAGGGATCGCAAGGTCAGAGCAAAGCTGAGTCCTTCCTCTTGAACTGGGCTCTCGCCTGGCCCCCAATAGTCCCAAATTAATATTTTCTAGTCTCTTTCATTTGCATGCGGCCTCCTCCAGAACCTGAACCCTGAACCACGCGGGACGTGGGGGGGGGGAGGATCACATTCACAACTGGCAGCCCAACGTGGGGGAGGTACACTACAGTGATCATTTCACAATAGATACAAATATTGGGGGAGGGGGGAAGAAATACAGTCTGTGTTTTGGTCTTTGTTTCTGTTCCTGTCACGGAACTCCTAAGTGCTGCGAGTGCTGGGGCTGATGAGGTTATGTTTGGGCTGCACCTGCCGTGGGCTGGTCGCCTGGGAACGAGCCCTGTGACTGGAGAGCTGGAACTTTTAGCTCCACCCCCAACCTCCAGGGAAAGGAGCTCATTCACGGATGGTGGATGGTCGATGATTGCACCAATCACGCCTCTGTGTTGAAGCCTCCTTAAAACCCCAAAGGACAGGGTTGGGGTTCAGAGAGCTCCCTGGTTGGTGGTGAACTTGTGGAAGTCTGGGGAGGGCAGTGAATCTGGAGAGGGCATGGCAGGCCGGTGCCTCCCCCACGCCGGGCCCTGTGTGGCTTTCCAGGTGCTGTTCCCGAGTCACATCCTTTTATGATAAGCCGGTGATCCGTAAGTACCGTGTTTCTCTGAGTTCTGTGAGCCCCTGTAGCAAGTTATTCAGAACCAAGGATGGGGTCCTCAGCACCTCTGATCGAGAGCCAGTTGGTCAGAAACAGGTGACAACCTGGCCCTGCCCTTGGCATCAGAAGTGGATGGGACTGGGGGGGGGGGGATGGGCAGGAACAGTCTCCTGGGATCCAGTGCTGTCTCCAGGCGGAGAGCATTAATGCCGTAGGGGTGGGGGGTGGGGAGCAAGGGGAGGAACACACGTGGGTGTTGGTGTCGGATCGGAGCCCTGTGGCCTGGTCTCCGGGTTCAGGCGCCCTCTGCTGTGGTGCTGGAGGCACAGGGCCACCTCAGAGATGGGCTGGAAAACTCAGCTCTCCTGAGGAACGAGGCACTGATTTCTGTGTCCAACGAAAACGCCCTCAGATTTTTACTTAGAGACCCCGATGCCAGGTCTCCCCAGCAAACAGTGGCATTTGGGGGGAGCAGGTTAGGTCTAAACCCTGGAAGGTTAGTGTCCTGGGACTCCTGTGCCGTGGCTCAGCGGCTTACACAATGGAAACCTACTGTCTGTCTCCCAGCTCTGCAGGCTGGACGTGGGAGCCACGGTGCCAGTGGGCTGCCTCCTCCTGAGACGCCGTGGAGTCCTTCCTGTCTCTTCCAGCGGCGGGCCTTTGCCAAGTCCTGGACGCTATTTAGGGAACTGTCTCCAGGTGCGGTGGGGGCCTCCTCACATCGTGCCACCAGCAAATGCGGGCCCCTCGGTCACCCATGACGCCCGCCGGTTCGGGCAGATCTTACGGGAGAGTGGCAGTTCGCTGCTCCCCGGCTTTCCCAGAGGAGCACGGGGGTAGGCAGGCACATCTTCCGTCCTCTCCCTGGAAACAAGGATGACACTCAGCGGGCTGGGTTTTGTCGTTGTTATTCTGCCGTTAGGGGAAACGGATTCCTATTAGGAAAGGAGGCAAACTGTCCCCACAGGCCTGCCTGAGAGAGCGTACAGCTTCCACAGGGACGCCCAGCCAGGGGAGGGGACGTTTTTAATTCATGGCAGTTCTCTCCGCTTAGCGAACTGCGGGCCCTCCGCCGACCGACCGGGGCCGGGCATGTCTGGAGGCCAGACAGGCCTGGGAGTGCATGCGGGGTGCTGGAGGCCAGACAGGCCTGGGAGTGCATGCAGGGTGCTGGAGGCCAGACAGGCCTGGGAGTGCATGCGGGGTGCTGGAGGCCAGACAGGCCTGGGAGTGCATGCGGGGTGCTGGAGGCCAGACAGGCCTGGGAGTGCATGCGGGGTGCTGGAGGCCAGACAGGCCTGGGAGTGCATGCGGGGTGCTGGAGGCCAGACAGGCCTGGGAGTGCATGCGGGGTGCTGGAGGCCAGACAGGCCTGGGAGTGCATGCGGGGTGCTGGAGGCCAGACAGGCCTGGGAGTGCATGTGGGGTGCTGGAGGCCAGACAGGCCTGGGAGTGCATGCGGGGTGCTGGGATTCAGGCCTCTCAGACCTACCAAGACTCCTCAGGGACCAGTGAAGCCTGTGGGAAGCTGGAAACACAAAATAGTAAAAAAATAAATAAATAAAAAATCCAAAAAAGGCCTGGGAGGAGGACGGTCTTCCAGACGGCATTTCTGAAGTCCGCCTGCCACCGATGGAGGAGGGTGCGCTGCCATGTGGTTCCGAAATCAGAATGGCTTTACTGTCTCCTCTTAGCAAAGTGAGCCTTGTTCCCTGGCACCCAAGGCTGTGGCCTTCCGCCAGGACTGCATCCCAGTTGCTTGACGGGTCTGACCTCCCTGCGCATCTCATATGAAACCCAGGACGAGGTGACTGAGGGAGCAGAGCGAGTGCCTGTCTGGGCCCTCGAGTGCCGGCCGCTGGGACTCCGCCTGACCCCTCCTGGAGGCAGTGCACAGGCCCCGCCGCCTGCAGCCCAGGGCAGCGGCCTGAGCAGGGGCGCCCTCGGCCTCACAGGGAGCCAGCCCTGCCACACCTCGATCTTGGACCCCAGCCCTCAGACCCGGAGGGAACACATCCTGTTGTTGGGGCCCGGTCTGTGCTCTCTGTGGCGGCCGCCCCGTCGGACGCGTGCACGAGGCTGGGACAAGTGCAGGACACTCAGGCTCTCCCTCGTGGGCTGGGGGAAGGGTTCTTGTCGAGAGTGGCCGGCGGGGGTCTGAGTCCTCACTTAACCAGCTCAGGCCCCTCCTGCCTTCCGTTTCTTGACTCGGGAAGTGCAGAAAAGCAGCCACCAGGTGGAGCTGTTGTCCAAACACAGGGAGCGGCTCGGAGCGGCCCTCAGGCACCAGCTGTTTCTAGCAGGGCTGCCTGGACCTGACCGCAGGCCGCAGCACCCCTCCCGGGCTCCCCCAGCGGTCTGACCAGGCCTGGGTGCCAATCAGTGGCGGGAGGGCAGGCGCTGGCTCCCATCTCCCCACACCTAACCGTCTCCTGTTTGCTCCCGAGCCACAGGTGTCTCCAAGTGGCAGGGGACATTCACTCTTCCAGGATAACGTGGAGCCCCTGCCTCTCATCCCCAAGCCCTGGGGGCCCATGGAGACCCCGCTCTCTAGGCGGGGATCCTGGTCTCCCCGAGTGTGTGTGTAGAGGGAAGTGGGGGGCTGTGCTGGGGCTGGCGAGGTGTAGCCTGGGCGACTTAGGGCCACCCTGTCTGTGTCTCCGCAGAGCTCTCCAAGAAGCTCCTGGCCATCAGCTAATGCCGAAAAGCCACAGGCCTGGACAGCAGCCGAGGCACAACCCGCTTCCCTCCCCGCCCTCTCCAAAGGCAGAAATGAGTTTCTTCTCGCAGCAGCCATCGCCATTCGGCGCCCCAGGAGGACAAGTGAGGTTTCCCCCCAACTTGCTGGGTTCTCCCCACCTGGGAGAGAAGAACCCAGTCTTCCTCACCAAGAACTTCAACCTGATGACATTGAACCCTCAGCTGCCGGGAGAAACCGGGGGCCCTCAGAGGACAAAGGTGAGTGGGAGGGAGAACATTCTGGAAGGGCGCGTTCTAGCCACTAGCGGAGGAAGGATGGGGCTGTAGGGGAGACCTCCACCACCAACGTCACAGCTGTGTCCCCAGCTCTCCAGACACATCCCGCGAACACCAGGGACATTCTAGTCTCTGGGGCAGCGGCAACCTTTCTGCGCGTGCATCGGGGGGCTTCTGTTCCATGCTGTTCCATGTGTCGGGATCTCCTTCCGGGAGCTTTTCCCCAGCTCCTCCTGCCACCATCACAATTGTGGACCCTCCCCCAGGGCCCAGGGCCCAGCTCCCCTCCTGCCCTGCCTGCGCACCTTCTCTCTGCTCGGTCAGGCCCCTCCACCCTGAGCTAAATATCCCGCTTCTGCAGAAGCAAAGCCTCAATAGGAACAGAAAGCGGGGGCCTCCTGTCTGCAGCCAACGTGAGCAGATGCCCAAATTCCGCAGCCAATTCGCCATGGCCACGGGAGCCTTCTCAGAGGCCAGGGGTGTGATCTCTGCTCTGCCTCTCCCAGGGGCTCGAGAACAACCTGTACAACCAGTACGAGGAGAAGGTGCGCCCCTGCATCGACCTCATCGACTCCCTGCGGGCCCTGGGCGTGGAGCAGGACCTGGCCCTGCCCGCCATCGCCGTCATCGGGGACCAGAGCTCGGGCAAGAGCTCCGTGCTGGAGGCGCTGTCGGGCGTCGCCCTTCCCAGAGGCAGCGGTAAGCACAGAGGGACCACAAAGCATCTCTGGGTACCAATGGTGTCAGACAGGCCACTGGGAAGGCCCCCGGGAGGGCAGTGCCTGCAAGCCCTGGATGGCTTAGGTCTGGAGTGAACAGCCTGGGCAGGGGGGGGGGGGGGAGGGGGGGCGGGGGGCGGACAGGGCCCACCCCAGCTGCCCCTACGTTTCCAAGTCCACTGTCACGTGGCAATGGCTATCGCTGGCCCTGTCAGTCCAGGTCCCAGGCCCTGCTGTTTCTCCCTTGCGGTCCAGGGAGTGTGGAGCATTTTTCTTAGATCAAGTTAAATTTGTACGTTTCGGGCGACAGGTGAAGTCCTTTTGAGGAATTTACTCAATGTTTAGAGAAGCTATTAGCCAGGATCATGTGTTTTCCTTTAAAAAACTAAAAAGAAGCTGATGTACAATTTAGTAAAATAATTGCAAATGGGGGAAACAGGAGAGACAGTACCCTCAAAGTGGGTAGACGGAGGCCCCTCCTGGCCTCTCCCGGCTCCTGGCTCCCACCAGCACTGCCATCGCCAGACCCCAGCAGACCCAGGGGCTAGGAGCAGGGGTGGGCAAACTTTTTGACTCAAGGGCCACAATGGGTTCTTAAACTGGACCGGAGGGCCAGAACAAAAGCATGGATGGAGTGTTTGTGTGAACTAATATAAATTCAAAGTAAAGGAGCGGAGGGGAGAGCAAGAGAACTGGATAGAACAGCCGGATCCGGCCCGCGTGCCGTAGTTTGCCCACGGCTGGGCTAGGAGGCACCAATGTTGCCCCACTGGGGCTCCCCCTCCCGGCACAGGGGAGGGTGCAGGGACTCCAGAGGGCGGCACAGCCCCCAACAGTAGTCTGCATGCCAGGCACCTGGGGGCCCGGGGGTCCTCTGAGGTCCCCATTAGCCGGCACCTAATGCCTGAGAGTAAGAGTCTGGGACACACGCCTCTGCCCTGGGTTCAGCGTTCTGGGGAGAGGGGTGCCAGGGTGGGAGCCTGCATGCCAGTGGCAGGCATGTGGCCCAGGGCAACCCCAGGCTGGGTGAGGAGATGGTCCTCTCTCAGGGAACAGGCTCACTCACCACCTGCAGACACTCTGGCCTCAGCCCGCAAGCTCAGGGCAGTCCCAGCCTTTGGCTTCAGCTGCGTCGGGGGGTCCGCCCTCGCCACCAGGTACCTCAAAAACCAGCCCTGGACGCCCCTTGGATCCTCCTTCGGGGTGTCCAGCTCCCCCCAGGCTCTCGCTGCCTTCTCCCGCATCCTGGTAGGATTGGGTGCCCATCTCTTCGGGTGGATCTCCCTATTCTGAGCTGCCACCTGGATGCACGTGGTCCAGAGGCCAGTGCCCGAGGTGTTTCTAGGGCCAGGTGGTGAGTGGGGGGCCTGGATCGGGCCCTACACAGGGACAAACATTTCAGGCGAGGCCTCTGGGGACACGGGCAGCTCCTGAGCGGTGAGAGGGAAGGGCACCTGTGACACCGCTTTTAAAGGAAATCGGGGGTGTTGGGAACCTCTTTCAGGAATCGTAACCAGATGTCCGCTGGTGCTAAAGCTGAAGAAGCAGCTGGCAGGAGACTCCCCGTGGATGGGGAAGATCAGCTACCGGACCACGGAGCTCCAGCTCCAGGACCCCTCCCAGGTGGAGAGGGAAATATACAAAGGTAAGGCGGGGCGGGGGGGGGGGCGGAGGGAGGGGGAGAGAGGCTGCGGTTGGTGCTGGGGCTGCTCCCCTCACTGTCCCGCCTCCTCCAACTCCTCCTGGGCCTCAGGGCTTCTTCAGCTCCTCAAGGCAGCACCCTCTCCCCTCCCAGGGAGCACCCTCTCCTCCTCCCAGGGAGCACCCTCTCCTCCTCCCAGGCAGCACCCTCTCCCCCTCCCAGGGAGCACCCTCTCCTCCTCCCAGGGAGCACCCTCTCCCCTCCCAGGGAGCACCCTCTCCCCTCCCAGGCAGCACCCTCTCCCCCTCCCAGGGAGCACCCTCTCCTCCTCTCAGGGAGCACCCTCTCCTCCTCCCAGGGAGCACCCTCTCCTCCTCCCAGGGAGCACCCTCTCCCCTCCCAGGGAGCACCCTCTCCTCCTCCCAGGGAGCACCCTCTCCCCTCCCAGGGAGCACCCTCTCCTCCTCCCAGGGAGCACCCTCTCCCCTCCCAGGGAGCACCCTCTCCTCCTCCCAGGGAGCACTCTCTTCTTCCCAGGGAGCACCCTCTCCCCTTCCAGGGAGCACCCTCTCTTCTTCCCATGTGCTTCCTCCTGCTGGTGCCCCTGCCTCTCACACTGTCCCTTCCACCTACTTCCTATTCTTTCTTTGCTTCTCAGTTAACTCCCCCACCCTGGGAAGTGTCCACACAGGACCCCACCCTACCCCCCAGATGTCCCGGTCACCGCTGTCTTAGGTCACTGCTCTAAACTAACCCCAGCAGCCACTTGGTGGCCACGTCTCCATGCAGCTTCCCCAATGTAGATCCCAGCCACCCGTCATTTCTGGAGGCACAGCCATCCCCAGGCCTTTGAGCACAGTTTACCAAAGCCCGCGATTCGTGTTGGGTAACGACAGAGCGATAAAAAGGCTCCAAGGCTCCTGAGCCCACGCCACACCCTGAGAGGGCCCCTGGCAGTCATTGCCGCCATGGCACCAGCCCTCCCGTCCCCCTGCTGGCTTCTCCCCTGCCTGCTCTCACTCCGGTGTCAGCCAGGCAGAAACGGTGACCCTGATGGTAATAAGAATCTCTGCAAGGACCACCTCAGTCCCAGGAGGACAGGCTCTTCGTTTTAGCAAACGAAGAACTCAGCATCCGAGGGGGAGGCCCTCACAGGACATCCTGGGCTCAGCTCCCGAGAACCCCGCACCTGGAGGTTCACCGGAGGGATCCTTTCCACAATGGAGAGGTCCAGGCCCCAATTCTAGTGCTCGCCCCCAATACAGAAGCTGCTCAACCCTCCACTGGCAAGTTTCCTAGCTTGAAACGACACCAGCTCTGGGGCTGCCTGGCACCCCCGCATCCCACAGTGCTCGCTGACACTGCCCTGAGCTCCGTGGGTGCGCACACACACAGCAGAGCTCATGCGCTCGGCGCATGCTGGGGAAAGGTGCTGGGTAAGGGCATGTGAGAAGCAAGCTCTCGAGGCCGAGGCATCTGCAGAAGAGCTTCTCGACTCCCGTCTGCTGCTGGTGGGGTTGTAAGTTGGTGCAGCCACTTTGAAGACTGGCAATATCTGCCAACGCTGGAGGTGTGCACCCTGGACTCTCACCCCGGGCACCCCCCAGCCAGACAGGCCCCGAGCGCCAGGTTCTAGGATGTCCGTGGCAGCGCTGCTGTGGAGCAGCTCACTGGGGACGCCCAGATGTCCCTCAGCAGTGGGCCTGACCCAAGCGCGGGGTCCCTTGGTTATAGGCACCGATATGGGTGACTCTCACCAACGTAATGTTGAGTGAAAACAGCCAGACGCGAGGGAGCACCTAGGATTCCATTTCCCTGGTGTAATTGGGCGGGGCCACATGAAACTGCTGTTCTTGTATTGAAAATGCCATATTATCAGCAAATTCAGTGGCTCAACCACATATGAAGTTCGAACATGGGCAAAAGGAATGAATGCAGGTTGTGGCCAGGATAGTAGTCACTCTTGGTGGGGGCTAAGGACTGGCTGGAGCAGGCGGGGCTTCAGAGGGCTGCCAGGTTCTGTCCTCCACCCAGGTGTTGGTCACACCTTTGTGTTCTCCGGGTGTTGGTCACACCTGTGTGTTCTCCGGGTGTTGGTCACACCCGTGTGTTCTCTGGGTGTTGGTCATGCCTGTGTGTTCAGCCGGGATACCCATCAAGCCGCACACTTAGATAAGGAGTGATTTTCTGTTCAGATGTTACACTGGATTATATCCTCCATGAATGGATGACTAAAGCAGGAAGTGTTTCCGAAGGCGCAGCCCTGGTTTCTCACAAGCTCCTGGTTCTATCCCTAAGGGATCAGGCAATTAATTGGGGCTGTGGCTTCCCTGCTTCCCTGTTGCTCAGATCAGGGCTGTCCCCGAGGCAGGTGAAATGTGTGATTGCCCACAGATCTCATTGCAGTGCTGGCCCAGAAAGGGGCCGGCATTGCTCTCCTCATGTCCACTCCTGGAGAATCCCCTCAGTGCCCCTGGGGTGGCACTGTCCTAACTTACAGCATCAATGCCCCTTGGAGGTCACAACCACACAACCTTCCCAGGGGGCCTTTTTCTAAAACTTTGGAGTCCATCAAAAATGGACCTTCTCCCCAGGCCCAAAGCTGTTGTCAGGCAGAATTGGTCACAAAAGAATCGCCTGGTCCAGTGAGTTTCCTGTTGCCAGTGTGGACGCAGTGACCGCCAGGCGAGGCTGCTGGAGGGAGAAGGGTCTCCCAGGACTCACTTTCTGTGCCAGGGAGGATGCAAAGGCACATTCTGAGAGGGGAAGGAAGGTGGAGGTGTGGAGGGCACCGATACCCTCCAGGAGAAGGTGAGGAACTGGGAGCATCCCCTTAGGCCTTCATGCTTCCCTTGAGCTGGTGACCCATAACCTCTGTGTCCTTGGCATGGGAATTCTACATGCCTTCCCCTCACCCAGACCACCCTAGGCTTTGACTCATTTCAAGAAGCTTACAGGTCTGCTAATATCCTGGCTTCTCAGTGTGGTTCCTGGTCTGCAGCAGCGCCGCCACCTGGGGCTATTGGGAACTGCAGAATCTCAGGCCACAGCCCAGACCTGCTGAGTCAATCTGGGTGCTAATCAGACCCATGACGGCTCATATGCACTTACACTTGGAGAAACCCTGACCACAGCAGGACCAGCTATATGATTTATAAGGATCAGTGTAAAATAATCATAAATCACTGTGTATTATACATGCATAGTTTGGGGTATATGTTAAGTATATAATAAGTTGTATATAGTTCTCAAAAAGAGATCTTTTAAGTGCTCTATAGAGATTATATAGGAAATAATCCATTTTCAGATAGGATATAAGAAATTATTTTTCCTCCCTTCTACTTTCCAGGAATAGTTCCTTCTTTTCCTCCTCCCTTCCCACAACACCTCTTACCCCCAAGGGACAGCACCATAGGGTAGCTGTGAAGTAGTCTATGACCAAAGATAAACAACACATACGTTATTGAGGTGCTGCATTTGCTTACATGATCTTGTTTAGCTAAGGGGTCCTGTCCCCGGGGGCTTCTCTGCTGTCCCTGCAGTGGAACCTGGGTGGCTAGTAGTTGAGGATTTCCCTTCTCTGGGGTCTGCTTAGCTCCAGACTGACCACAGGCCTTCAGATTAGCCCTGGTTTCCAACAGACAGAAGGAGGCAGAGGGGCTTTGTGTTAGGTGTCCTGGATTGGAGGGGTATGTGTCTACCCTGCCATGAACACACCTAGCCGTGGAATTTCATTGTGGTATTTGTCACATGTTTATGTGTTAGTGTGCATGTGTTACTGTGCATTTATACATGTTAGTGTATGTTTGTGTATATGTGTGTGTGTGTTAAAGAGTCAGATAGATATAAAGAGACAGAAGACACTGTAATATTGCCCTGGAACACACACACTTATATTTGTACTAGGGGCCCGGTGCACAAAATTCATGTTGGGGGAAGGGCCTCAGCCCAGCCTGCATCCTCTCCAATCCGGGATCCCTCTCACAATCTGAGATGACTGGCTCCTAACCACTCACCTGCCTGATTGCCCCTAACTGCTCTCCCCTGCTGGCCTGGTCACCCCTAACTGCCTCTGCCTCGGCCCCCGCCACCATGGCTTTGTCTGGAAGGACATCTGGAAGGATGTCCAGAAGACATCTGGTCTAATTAGCATATTACCCTTTTATTAGTATAGATTTGTATTAAATTTTTTTTCTGGTTATGGAAGTAATACATACCTCTATTAGTTCTCTATTACCACATAACAAATTATTCCAAAATTTAGCAGATTAAAACACAAACAGATATTCTCTCACACAGTGTGTGAGGGTCAGGAATTGGACAAATCAGTGGGTAGTTCTGACTCAGGGTTTTCAGTGAGGCTGCAGCCAGATATTGGCTGGGGCTGAATTATATCTGAAGACTCGACTGGGGCTGGTGAACTCTCCCTCACATGACCATTAACAGGAGACCACACTTTCTTGCTGGCTGCTGGCAAAGGTGCCTTGGTCCTATCCTGTTGTGGACCTCTCCATTGCTACTTGGTGACCTTATGATGGGGCCGCTAGCCTTCCCCAGAGTGAACCATCCAAGAGAAAGTAGGAGCAAGCCATGATGCCTTTAATGACCTTGTCACACTGTCGCTTTGGCCTTATCTATTCTCGAGATATAAGTCCCTCTGTCTGACCCCACTCAAGGCTCCATCTTTTGGTAAGAGGGATGTTGAAGGATTTGTGGGTATAACCATCATCACACCCAGTGAATACCCAATGAAAAATATTTAAGCAAATATTTAAAAACATATTCCCATCCACAGTTCCAATAGGAATAAATCGGATGTTTTCCTCTAGGATTTCTGAGAGTGTATGTACATGCTACCCCTGAATACTGGTACACAGATGGCCACCGTGGCCTCAGACCACTCTGCAGGTTTCTGTGAAATGTGTCCAAGCACCTGGGACTCTCTGAAGCTCCTATACTCTGAATACCAACCGTCGCCTTCAAGAACAACTGGTTTCTCTCAGGTGGGTTGTTAATTTGGACTCTGGGTTTCTCTTCTCTTGACCTCCATAGCCCAGAACACCATTGCCGGGAATGGAGTTGGCATCAGCCACGAGCTCATCAGTCTGGAGATCACCTCCCCCGAGGTTCCGGATCTGACCCTCATTGATCTTCCCGGCATTGCCAGGGTGGCCGTGGGAAATCAGCCCCAGGACATCGGGCTGCAGGTGAGCCTTTCTGGAACTTGGGAATGGGCCAAGCTGAAGTTAGGGAGACGTTGAGGCCTCTGCCGGTCACCCCAAGGGCTGTGGTGTGCCTCCCCAGCCCTCACTCTGAGTGACTGGGGAGGAGACTGGAATAAGACCTCCTGGGCATGGGGCTTATACTGAGGATCTGAGTAGAGCCTGGAAGGTCATAGACACAAGAGAAATTGACTTGGTGGGACTGGGGGTGCATGGGACAGCTCCCATCCTGCCTAAAATAAAGAATGTGGGCCCAGTGTTACCAGCTGTCTTCAGATAGTCAACAGACGCCAGAAATTCAGATTTTCACATGAAATCTGCCAATTTTAGCAACAATTAAAAAAAAAAATAACGCCTCCTAAACTAGTCAGAACATGGTCTGCGGTCTCTGGTCAGGAGTAAGAAGGCAGTGCAGTGGAAGGGATGACAGTCAAGGACAGCAATGACCAGTACAAACCAAGAGCCGCTGAGCCTGTTGCTTCTTTCCCAAAGGCCTTCCCACTTAAGGCTGCCTGAGCGCAGTCTTACTGGGATGCTTGAGGCACTCTTGATCTTCGGGCAAGGCCTGTCCCCAAGCTAGCTGTGTCAAGCTTTGCTAAGCCAGCTCACATGGAAGCTGAGGAGATAAGGATGGTCTCAGGTGCAAGGGTAGGGTCCAGGGCAGGGGTGGGCAAACTTTTTGACTCGAGGGCCACAATGGGTTCTTAAACTGGACCGGAGGGCCGGAACAAAAGCATGGATGGAGTGTTTGTGTGAACTAATATAAATTCAAAGTAAAGGAGCGGAGGGGAGAGCAAGAGAACCCTCCGCTCTTTCGGCTCCGCGGGCCGGATAGAACAGCCGAACGGCCGCAGTTTGCCCACGGCTGGTCCAGGGTATGGTGGGATAGAGTTTGTGAGAGGCAGAAGATGAGACCTTTCTATCCTAGGAACTAGGGTCACTTGCCTGCCCTTTTCCCCTTTTATGGGGGATACTACCAGTGTGGTGAACCCAACCATCACCAAACTCGGGGTGTGGCAGGAATCTCCTGAGGGGGGTCTCTGCTAGCTCTGCTGCTCTGGGGAAAATCTTGGGCAGTGAAATGTTGGTTTCATCCTCAACATCCAAATCACCGTTCTCTGTCTCCAGGAGCAGTGTAATTTGCTCATTTTCCTTACTGATTTAGTGACGAATTCCACACTTCTCACCTGCCAGGAGGTTGCTGGTTCATCCATCCAATGGGTAGACTTTCCTAGTACCTCTGGGCTTCTGAGGAAGGCACAACACATAAAAAATCATGCTGATCTATATATATAAAAGCCAAGTGACCAGAATGACGGAACAACCTGTCACTATGATGTGCACTGCGGTGGCCAACTGGCCCAATTGCCACCCCCCAACACTATCCAGGGTGGGGCCGGCCGGCCAACTGCCTGTGTCGCCTCCCCATTGCTGGCCCGGTTCTGATTGGCCCCCTTTGGGACGAGCTGGCCAGACCCCACCTGTGCACAAATTTGTACACCAGGCCTTTAGTAGAGTGATAATAATCTCAGAAGGCTTCCAGGAGAGATCTGGAGAGGAAGGAGAGGTTTCCTCCGGCCATAAGAATTGAGTTTTCAGGAGAGAAGCTACACCAGTGATGGGCTCTGAGAAATAAGTAGAAAAGCAACAGAGACTCCATAAGGGCCAGTGGGGTGGGCATTCCAGAGGAAGGGGACAGGCCAAGCGAGGGCTCGGAAGTGTGAAAACTGGGTCACATGCTGGGACGACTGGTTTTCACAATGATGGGGGGGTCTCACTGTGCTGCTGAGTAATCAGAGACCTGCTCTTCCTTTGTGTGATTCTGTGGCATCAGATCAAGGCACTCATCAAGAAGTACATCCAGAGGCAGCAGACCATCAACTTGGTGGTGGTCCCCTGTAACGTGGACATCGCCACCACAGAGGCGCTGAGCATGGCTCACGAGGTGGACCCCGATGGAGACAGGACCATAGGTAAGAAGGGAGAATCAGGCTTCCAGGAGATGGGAAGGGAGGGGAGACCCTCACACACGTGGAAGGCCCTGGAGTTAGGTCCACTGTTAGAGACGCCCACATCCTGCGCTAGATCCAAGCGCTGCTCCAGCCCAAGCTCCATGGGCTCAGGGTCCATCCGTGCTGGTCATCTTCGCTCACAGTCAGGGTTAGATGAGCCGCCAGGATGCGCTTCTTCACCCTCCTCTTCGCTCCATTGCATTCATGAGCCATTCTGGATGGGGACAAGACCTGCTTTATCCGCTCTCCCACGATGGCCCAGAAAGGGGAAAGTGACCGGCCCATCAGTTCTGCCATAACACAGTGAAGGTCTGGGACCCCTGGGTACAGGGAAAAGACCATCACAGACCCCAGTGAACATACTTCCAGGCTAATGTTGGAGGGTAAGCATCTGCAGGATTTAAATTCAAGCAGAACGCTTTGTGGGAAACTGTGTTATCTTAAATGTCCTTTTTTAAATGTCGCCCTACACGGCATTATAGGGACTTGGTTAAAGAGCACAGACTGCCTGGGTTTGGGTCCTCATTTACTGGCTCCATACCCTTGGGCAGTGCATTTAACCTCTCCTCGCCTCACTTCCTCATCGGTAAATGGTGCTAACAGTCACGACCACCTGCTAGGGTTGTTGGGTTACATGAAGAATTATTGGGTGCACAGTTTCCCCCTGGGTCCTCCTCTCCTTCACTGGCCAGCTGCAGGTCACATTCCCAGTCACCTTGGCTGGTTGCTTCTTCAACTCTCTGACCTCTAAATATCGGAAACAGAACTTGAGCTCTCCCTTGATCAACACACTCTCTTGAAGTGACCTTCTCTGTCCATGCTTTTGAATTCGTTCTACATGCCAATGACTCCCAAATCTATATCTGTAATGCTTACCTCTCCCTAGACTTGATGTCTCCACTTGGATGTCCATTAAATGTCTCCAAGGTACTGTGGCCAAAGCACTAATCTTGATACTATTCTCCCACACCCCAATCCTCCTCCTCCCCAAGGCTTCCCCACCTCTTCACGGCCCCACATCCACCTGCCCAGGTCTAAAGCCAAATCAAAGAGTCACGCTTGATTCCTCCTTCTCCTTGCTTCTGTGTCTAATTCATCTGAAGTCTCGGCAACCCTGCTTCCAGAACTAATACCAAGTCTGTCTGCCCCTCTCCATCCCCACAGTCACCACCTAAACCCAGCCTCCATCGTCGCCTGCCTGGGCTACGCAGACATGCTCTGGTCTCCTGGCATTCACCTTGCCCACAGCAATCCACCCTCCCCTGGCCTTAGACCCGTGAATCAGGCCATGCCCCTCCTCTGCTTTTACTCCCCAATGCTTCGGTCTCACATGTTCAAACCCAGACCGCTTTGCCTGGACCACAATGCCATCTGTGACCTGGCTTCTGCATGTCTCTGGGACCACGGCTCCCATCGCTCCCCACCTTGTCCACTACTGTCCAGTGCAGCTCAGTCATCCAGCTCCCTCTCCACCCACAGGGCCGGCTCCTCCCTCTCATTCAGGTCACCGCCCAAACGTTGCCTGCTCTGAGGCCCTCGTTGTCCAGCCAGCCTAAACTTGTACAGCCACCCAGCCTTCTTTTCATTCTCGGCATGGCATTTATCAATATTAGATATTTTTGTTTATTTCTTATATATTACTAGGCTAATTTATCTGGCTTTTCCCCACTGGAAGGTGGAGGGATATTCGTGAAATCAGGAACTATGCAGTCTTACTCATTCCTCAACACCTGCAGCAGTGTGCTTAATAAGCATTTGTTAATTTGGTGTGTATGCGGAATGCATTCAGGAATAAACACACTTAAAAAGAGAAAAAAATGAGAGCATCTAAAAATTGCTGAGAGTGCCCTTCTCTGTGGCCCAACAGTTGGGTCATTAAATGATGCTTATGAGCTGATTCTGTGGCTGGAGGCATGTGTTTCAAACTGAGGTGCCGTAGAAGGCCCTGTCTCCCCTGCCAGGGGGGATTCTAACAGCAAGCTTCCATTTTCATGATCTTACTCCCTTTTCTCAGAATAGAGCACAATGACCCAGGCTTCCCTGAATGAGTGCTGGTTCCGGGGAAGGGCATTCCCGGCTGCTATCTCCCCTCCCAGGGGAAGGCCCTCTCCTTCGCCAATGGAAGGTGCAAACGCAGATTCAGACATGCCTTGGCTCTGTCAGTCACCCGAAGGTCTGCTCACACAAACCTTGTAGTGAGTCTAAGGATGCGCTCTGAAATAACACCTTCTGGTAATAGAACAGACAAAGAAATGAAGCTGCTTAAGTGCCAGGGAAGCTTCTTAGGAACGTGGTGATGGAGCCGGTCACCTGTGACGGCGCTGCTGCCCAGTGCTGGCAACAAGCAGGCACCCAGCGAACATGTGTTAAGTGAGTTACGCAAGCAGTTGGTGAACTGAGAGCGTGGGGGAGCAAATCTGAGGGGTGACGCTGAAATGAATGGATGCCTGGCAGGCATTGGGCAATCAAGGCTGCCGAAGGCTCTGTTGGTCCTCGCCAAGAAAGGGTTCCATAGCCCCGCAGGGGTCAAGTGTATTTGAGAAGAGAACTGACCTTCCATGCCCTTCTTTATCATCTCGCAGGGATCCTGACCAAACCGGACCTGGTGGACAAGGGCACCGAAAAAAACGTGGTGAACGTGGCGCAGAACCTCACGTACCGCCTCAAGAAGGGCTACATGATAGTCAAGTGCCGGGGCCAGCAGGAGATCACCAACAAGCTGAGCCTGGCCGAGGCCACCAAGAAAGAAATGATGTTCTTCCAGACGCATCCGTATTTCAGGTGAGCGCCTGCAGGACCCTGGAGCTGGACTCCATGGGAGCCGGCCCCCCACCCCCACCAGGACTGGCCAGCATGATAACCAACTTGCATATAAAATTATACAGTGTAGCGGAACCTATCCTTGACTTTATTTTTAGTGTTAAATTCGTTGGCTTATTGAAACAAATCATTTCTTCGTGGGCTCTAATGAAGGTGCTGATTAAAGATTGTAATTTGGTGTTCCACAGGGCATAAGGCACTTGGGTTTTCCAAAATGTTTTCACTCGCCTTCTCATATGCATCCCATCAAATCTTAGGAGATGCACATGGCAAGCGAGGTTCTTCCCACTTCTGTAGACAAGGATGATGAGGTCAAAGCAATAGTGAAGGAAACAGGACCGGAAACAGATCTCCGAGCCTCCAGAAACCCATGTTGACCATCGTAAATGGTGCGCGTTAAAACCCGCTTTGGGGCTCCCTCCACTGCGTTAGAGCCTGCAGAGGTGCTGGTTTTTGTTAGGTCTGATGACATAATTGAGTGGACACCCCCTCCCCTGGAATGGACCTTTAGGCCACTGCTCAATGGACATTCTCATTCGCTTAGACCACATCCCACATGCTAAGACCATTATCTCTCCCCTCCGGCCCTTCCCAGGATCCAGATTGCTCAGAGAGTTCTCCGCCCAGAAAAAAGCCTGCCACAGTCCTTTAAACCTCCGACTCGCCATCCCTGGGGGCTGGCGCCATTTTGGGGGCTCAGCCCATCTGGTTTTCCAGATGACCTAATAAATTCATCATTCTTCACCTCTTTTGGCCTCGTGCCTTCCTCCTTCGGCGACCCTAACGGTTTTATTAAATATAAATGACCCCGCATGACGCTGGGGCTTTTCCCACTGGACGGGGTCCTTAGCGCTTTCATGCTGTGCAGGACCTGGATGGTCCCGAGGGGGGTGGGAGCAGCACCGTGAGCCCCTGCACCACTCCTGCTCCAAGGAGAGATGTGGGCACAGACCAGGCCTGCGACTCGCTACGTGCCCTTGGGCAGCGGCTCAGCCTTGCTCCGCAGCTCAGGGAGCGCTGCACAGCTGCTCCGCAGGAGCGTGTTCCGGTTAAATCATAGGACCCATGCCAAGGTCCCGGACGCCGAGACCCGGCCCTCCACGAACACCACGCGGTTCCTTCTTTCTTCCCCTCTGCGCCACCTTGGAGGGGAGAAACAGACCTTTGTTGTTGTGTTTTTTTTTGTTGTTGTTGTTGTTTTTAAATATATTTTTATTGATTTCAGAGAGGAAGGGAGAGGGAGAGAAAGAGAGAGAGAGAAACATCAATGATGAGAGAGAATCATTGATCGGCTGCCTCCTGCGCACCCCAATTGGGGATTGAGCCCCCAACCCAGGCATGTGCCCTGACTGGGAATTGAACCGTAAATTCCTGGTTTATAGGTTGAGGCTCAACCACTGAGCCACGCCACAAACAGACCGTTTTCGATAGCGTTGGGGGCCTGCAAGGAGAGGGAACTGCTCGCTGGGCGGGGAGAAGATTCTGGGATGATCACGCGCACGTTCTCAGTCCCGAGCAGCAAAGCCTCCTGGTTGTGTCCTGCTCCAGGGTTTCTGAATCTGGGGTGGCACACGTTTCCGGTTGAGGCTGATAGTGCTGGGCCAGGGGCCACACTTTGCAAACCACTATTCACAGGTTTGGGGAAAGTGAGGTCAACTGTGGGCCCCAGGCTGTTCTGCGGTCTCTGGAACTCACTCACCTGCCTCCCAGATATTTGATGTCCTTTATCAGCTCCCCAGTTCCCCCTTCCCCAACCCCGGCGCCCACCATTCCACTCTCAGGTGGTGTGAGTTTGGCTATCTTCCATTTCTTACGTAGGTGGAATCAGGCAGTGTTTGTCCTCCTGTGGCTGGCTCTGTCATCTTAGCATTATGTCCTCAAGTTTCATTCTTGTGGTCACATATGACAGAATATTCTCCTTTTTAAAGGCTGACTCAGATCCCATTGCATTGTTAAAACAAACAAAAACGGGGGCCAGACTGGGAAATCCCCTGAGCAGACAACAGCGGATCAGTCACACAGGCAATGCTTAACTCTTCAGTGCGCAGGCCGATGCTCTATCCACTGAGCCAAACTGGCTAGGGCTATTTTTAATTTCTCGAGAAGTTTCCATACTGCTTTTCCTAGTAGCTGCACCATTTTGCATTCACACCAACATTGTACAAGGCTTTCAGTTGCTCCACACCCTAGCCATCGCCTGCCTTTGTTTTTTATTATAACACACATATATATAATGCATCCTAACAGATTGAGGCCCCATTGTGGTTTTGATTTGCGTTTTCCTGATGATTAGTGATGTTGAGCATCTTTTCCATATACCTGTTGACCATTTATTTACATGTCTTCTTTGAAGAAATCGCTATCCAACTCTTTAGCCCCTTTTTCCTTGGGTTACTAGGTTTGAGTGTGTGTGTGGGGGGGGGTGGGTGCTATTGAGTGGAGGAGTTACTTACATTTTTTAAAAAATTAACCCCTTGCCCTAACCAGTTTGGCTCAGTGGATAGAGCATCGGCCTACGGGCTCAAGGGTCCCAGGTTTGATTCCGGTCAAGGGCATGTACCTTGGTTGCAGGAACATCCCCAGTAGGAGGTGTGCAGGAGGCAGCTGATCGATGTTTCTCTCTCATCGATGTTTCTAACTCTCTATCCCTCTCGCTTTCTCTCTGTAAAAAAATCAATAAAATATATTTTTAAAAAAAATTAAGCCCTTATCAGATATATTGTTTGCAAAGATTTTCTCCCATTTTGTAGGTTCTCTGTTGATTGTTTCTTTGCTCTGTGGAAGCTTTTCAGTTTGATGTAGTCCCACTTTAGTCTATTTTTGCTTTTCTTCTCAGTGCTTTTGGTAAAATCATTTTCCCCTGTGGTTTTTTTTCCCCTTTTTTAAAATATATTTTTATTGATTTCAGAGAAGAGAGAGGAAGAGAGAGAGATAGAAACATCAATAATGAGAGAGACTCATAGATCAGCTGCCTCTTGCATGCCACCCACTGGGGATCGAGGCCACAACCCAGGCATGTGCCCTGACTGGGAATCGAACTGTGACCTCCTGGTTTCATAGACGGATGCTTAACCACTGAGCCACACCGGCTGGGCTCCCCTGTGTTTTTCTTCGTGGGGTTTTGTTCTAGGAGCTTTACATTTCATGTTTTATGTTTAAGCCTTCAATACATTTTCGGTTGACGTTTGTTTATGGTATGAGATAAGGATCCAATTTCATTTTCCTGCATGCAGACATATAGTTTTCCTGATATCCTATGTTGAAGAAATTATCCTTTCTACATTGTGCATCTTGGCACCGTTATTAAAATGGAGTTGACCATATATGCACGGATTTATTTCTGGGCGCTCTATTCTGTGCATGTCTGTCTTTGTGCTAGCACTGTACTCTTTTGTAATAATAAACTGTAGCTTTGTAATATACTTTGAAATCAGGAAATGTGGTGCCTCCCACTTTCTATTTTTAATGTATTTGTATTGATTTCAGAGAAGAAGGGGGAGGGGAAGAGAGCTAGAAACATCAATGATGAGAAGGAATCATTGATTGGCTGCCTCCTGCATGCCCCCTATTGGGGATCGAGCCCGCAACCCAGGCATGTGCCCTTGATCAGAATGGAACCTGGGACCCTTCATTCCGCAGGCTGACGCTCTGTCTACTGAGCCAAACCAGCTAGGGCTGGTCCCTCCCACTTTATTCCTTTTTCTCAAGATTGATTTGGCTACTCAGGGATGAATATTTATTACCAAAAATAAAATATGAGTTTGGACAAGTCACTACACTGCTACGAAGTTAGGTTGGTTTTGTTTCCCTGTGGATAAAAAGATCCCTTACTTCCTCAGTTTGTTGGGATGATAAAAAGAGAAGGCGAATGTCACCTTCCTAGCACCGTGCTTGCCTCGGTATAGGCTCGTCCCATAATTAGCAATTGTCTTTCTCACGTGCTCCCAGGCTTCTCTGACACCATGCGTCCCCCCGCCCCGGGGGCTGAGTGAGCTCACTCACCCACTTACAAAGCCCAGGACTGGGCAAAGGACCGCGTGGGCCCTTCCCGAACTCACGTGCGCTGTCTCGTTTCAGAGCCCTCCTGGAGGAAGGCAAGGCCACGGTGCCCCGTCTGGCAGAAAGACTCACCACCGAGCTCATCTGGCACATCAACGTGAGTCCAGGGTTGGCTGCAAGTTATAAAAACTGCAGCCTGCGTCAATCACTCTCTCAGTCACCAAAGGGCTCAGACTCTGCCTTGAACTCCCCAAATACGCAAACAAGCACATTCTGAAAACCAAATAAACCTAATGGCTCCTGGCCAGAGGCTCCCAGGCGAGCATCTGAAACAGGGGAGGAACAGGGCATGACCTGGGAACAAAAAGGGGAGCCGGTCAGCGTGGGGGAAGCAGAAAGAGAACCCGTGGTACCAGCTCAGCGCGGTAAAAAGCCATGAACGCCAAGGTAGCAGATTTCTCTCTTTAACACTTCACAGTACATAAAACATTTTCCCAGCCTCAAACGGGTAAGGAATACGCGTTTGGTTTCCATGGATTCTCAAACTTTTCATGATGTTGTTAAAGATGGTACAAGCGTGGCTTAGGGCTTCTTGACACCTAGCCATGGAGCTTGCCTAAACCTTTGTACATGAGGCTGAACCACAGGGCAGGACTGAAGGTTAACTTCAGAGCAGAGATGACCCCCGAGCCTGGGTTTTGTCCATGCTAAACCTCTCAACTGCGAGTCAGACCAAGACAATGAATGCTTTTGAGCCAGAAAACACACACTCAGCACATACCTGGTGGGCCCTGGCTGGGTGGCTGTTTGTTGGCGAGTCCTCCCACACACCAAAAGGTTTCAGGTTCAATCCCCAGTCAGAGCGCGTACAGGAAGCAACTGATCAATGTTTCTCTCTTCCCCCTTCCTCTCTCTCTAAAAAATCAACTAAGAAATAAAAGACATATTTGGTGAGAAGGAGGCAGTGGACCTGAAATGGTAGGACACACAAGAATCCCCTTGAAATTTGGTTAAAGCTCACATCCATGGGCCCCAGACCCAGAGTTTCTGGGGCCCCGAATTTGCACTTGTAAGTTCCCAGGTGATCTAGGGAACACACTTTGAGAAGGACTGATTCTAGTGGAATCCCCTCAGTTTGCAGAAGGAGGCACCAAAAGATATAACCCTGTCTAACTGAAAAAACAAACACGTTTCTGCAAAAAGATGTTGCATTTTGATAACACATCTCTCAACATTTAAATTTTTACATTAAAATGTAAATTTGTAGGACTTTAAATTAATTTTTAATGTATATCAAGATTCCATTATGGTAATTATAATTTGAAATATACATACATATGTTTTGTTTTGAAGAGCCCATGAGACCTTATTAACTTCCTGGTGTCCCACACCTTTATCGCCATTTTGTGTAGCCTTGACAAGCTGCCTCTAAGTCCCAATGAACGCCTCCTGCCGGGCTGGCTGCAGCGACCTCGGGCACCGAAGCAGAATTGGGGGCACTGCTCACTCAGGTGTCTTTACCTGCAGGGTCCACCTGCGTGCGCTTTGAAGGTGGTGAGCTGGGTACAAACTGGAACTCTGCCGCTTACTAGCTCAGCAATGACGTCCAGCTATTGGCCTCTCTGAGCCTCAGGTTCCCGTCTTGGAAAAAGGCAATGAAGCCGGTGCTTTCCTGCACCGAGGGGCGTCACTGAGACACAGTGCGTGGGCCAAAGGCAGCCCTCATGGTGCGCTCTAGGGCCTCTGTTCTCCTCATCTGCATCTTGATTGGTTAGGATTGTACCCAGCCTGACACCAACCCCCACGACCTATCTTCTACCAAAGTGCCCTTTCTCAGTTTATGACCTTCAAATGCTCACCAAGGCAACGTGTTACTAGAGAAAGCTGACACTGTGTTCAGGTGTAATTGATCTGGAGATACAAGACACTTACCTAAACCTAACAAAACCAAAATCTGTCCATCCCCGTGTTCCTCGCTATAGAACAGAACCACGGATTCTGCAGGCCTTGGGCTGCGCCCTGGCTGCCTGCAGAGCCTCCTCGGGCTCCCCAGTGGGCCTTCACCTCAACACCTCACACAGCGACAGAAACTCCCCCCTTGACTTCCCAGTGGGTTCTGCTCCTGTGCCCAATAGGCCTGTCAGCTGGCTTCAAGCTGCGGCATTTCACTGTTTGCTATTATTTTGTTCAGAAATCACTCCCGCTGTTAGAAGAGCAGATCAGGGAGAGCCACCTGAGCGCCACGGAGGAGCTGCGCCTGTGCGGGGAGCACATCCCCAACACCGACGCCGACAAAATGTTCTTTCTGGTCGAGGTGAGGACTTGCGGGCTCCACGTGACACTTGGGCACAGAATCTGGCCTCTCCCTGCGGTGGCCACATCCTTCCAGGTGGCCCAGCGCATCTCCAGGGGGCCTCTGTGCTTCCCTGCCTGTGTCCTGCGGGGCCCCGTCCTCCCTCCAGTGTCACCTGGGAGAGGAGGGGTGGGTGGGTGATGTACTGCCAGCCCCCACACCACCCTGTGCCCCGGCCCGGCTTCTCAACCACAGCATAGTTGAATGACATTACCCCTTTTTCAGAAAATTAAAGCGTTTAATCGGAACATTGAAAGATTAGTAGATGGAGAAGAAGTCGTGAAGGAAAAAGAGACCCGCTTATACAACAAACTCAGGGAGGAGTTTAAACACTGGGTCCTCATACTTGCAGCCAATTCCCAAAAAGGTAAGTCTTGGGACAGGGCTGCCCCAACAGCAGTGTCTTATTTACCAAGGCCAGGAGCTACTCCTGGCACAGTGTGGGGAGCTGACTGCCCACCCCAGAGGCCCTGGCTTGTGGCGTGCGGGCATGCGTGACTGAGCGCGAGCCTGTCCTCACCCACTCCGCAGAAAGCAGCTCCGTACCCCGGACTTTCTTCTCTCGCATCTTTGTTGTGAGGCTACCAGGGGTGGGCAAACTTTTTGACTCGAGGGCCACAATGGGTTCTTAAACTGGACTGGAGGGCTGGAACAAAAGCATGGATGGAGTGTTTGTGTGAACTAATATAAATTCAAAGTAAAGGAGCGGAGGGGAGAGCAAGAGAACCGGATAGAACAGCCGGATCCGGCCCGCGGGCTGTAGTTTACCCAAGGCTGGGACAATCCCACTTCCCCATTTCTCCCTTCCGGTAACACCTAAGCCAAAACCAGAGGTGAAGGCTTTGATAAGAGTCTCTTGGCTCTGTCTGGCATGCTTCCAACTTTCATTCTGCTCCAGCCAGGACGGAAGTAGGCTGCATGCATGTGTGTGTGTGTGTGTGTGTGTGTGTGTGTGTGTGTGTATTGCATCTTTGTCCATTTTGGCACTTGATAAAAACAGCACTATTGTCTAGCTGGCGTGGCTCAGTGGTTGAGTGTCGACCTATGAACCAGGAGGTCATGGTTCAATTCCTGGTCAGGACACATGCCCGGGTTGCAGGCTCAATCTCCAGTGGGTGGCATGCAAGAGGCAGCCATCAATGGTTCTCTCTCATCATTGATGTTTCTATCTCCCTCTTCCTTCCTCTCTGAAAGCAATAAAAATATATTTTTTTAAATGTCTGCCTCTTTCAAAAAAAATAAAAACAAAAAACAGCAATAACAAAAAACAGCATTACTCATGTCCACGGTAGAATTCCTCCAACTCTAGTTTAGCTGAATTTTTGAGAGACTTGTAAGTGAAACAACATGTAACTTTTTATTTTCATTGAACTCATCCACTTCCTTTCTATCAACTACACACACTCAACTTCTCTCTCAGGGTGATGACTCTCAGTTGAAATACATTTTTTTAGTCAGATTTTGTTCCTGAAGAGTCACTGTCAGACTTTGTATTTTTTTCATTATGAAAAGGACTCCATTTATGCCGGGGTTCTTGTCCCAGCATTACGGAGGGTTCAGCAATCTGGAGAAAGGAGCTGCGCATAGATTCAAGAAGGAGTCCAAAGACGAAAGATAGTTTTGAAAGGCATTGGGGGTCAGAGGAGCTTCAGCTAAAGGAGCTAAAGACTCTCTCCTTGTCTAGGACCCTTGCTTTTTATTAACACAATTTGTCCTAAGGCAAGGTGGAGATAATACACTTCAAAGGGTAGGGTTTCAAAGGGTAGGGTTTACAGAAGCATTGTCAGGTTGGGGAATAGCCTACAGCTGTTCAGGTATTTGGCCAACAGGAGGCAATAACATGTAGATTAAGATGCCCTGAGCTGTCTGGCAGCAAACAATCAAATTCAGGTTTGGGGGAGATGCTTTTTAGCCCTTCCAACAGGTAATTACATATGTGGCTCAGCCCTTGTTGAGCCTCCCAAGCTTCATCGACCTTTTGATGAAACTCTTGTAATTATGACATGCTGGAATTGGTTCCTGGCACATTTAGAAGCATTGCCTTAGGGTATATGCAGTAGGTGAGCAAGACTTTTAAAAATGCCTTTATTTTTAAAATGTCTGTGGTTTGTTTCACATTGCAGTTAAAAATATTATTCATGAAGAAGTCTCAAAATATGAAAACCAGTATCGGGGCAAAGAACTTCTTGGGTTTGTCAACTACAAGACATTCGAGACCATCGTGCAGCAGTACATCCAGCAACTGGTGGAGCCCGCCCTGAGCATGCTCCAGAAGGCTGTGGGTGAGGAGCTCTCCCAGCACCGCCCATGGTCGCCATGCCTTGAGGGAGAGACTGGGATGGAATGATCAACCACAGCCTGCAGACCTCCTTTGCCCATTTGGGGGAGAAGGGCGCCAGTGCATATGGGCTTCACCTAGTCAGACCTACCCTCCACGCAGCTGTGTGAGGAAGAGCCGGATGCTCACCTGGGGAGGATCATATGCCAGGAAGGACAGGAAATTGAGGGCACCTGCTCAGGGTGGGTGGTGACCATGGATCTTGTGTCTCCCCAGGATTGTGTACCATCCCTCCCTTCGCCCACGGTCTGTAGATCTGAATAGGGGCACGTTCCATGATTTCTCCGCCCTGTGCCATTAAGCCATTTGATTCCTGCTTGCATTTCACTGATGTTTGGTTTTTCCTTTGGTCAGAAACCGTCCGGCAAACGTTCATTGACACAGCCAAAACTCATTTTGGCGAATTTTCCAACCTTAATCAAACAGCCCGGGTAAGTACCCCCAGTTCACCTGCTGGGCACCTGTGCAGATTTATTAGGGTCTAGCCTTCGAAAGAAGGCGCGTGTGTACTGCCATTTAGACATGCGAGGCTGGGGATAGCATTGTACGCGTGCTGGGCGGGTGACGCGAGCAGCAGCGCTGTTGCTTCTGCCTGGGTGTTGGGGGGCCCTTCCTGGGAGAAGTGAAACACAGCACTGACCTTGTTCTCTCAGTCCCCTGCGGCCTGGCAGGACGTAACCGAATGTATGACTGTCCCTAGTGACTGGCGGGTATTTTGGGCCTTTTTCCTACATGAAGGACAGCATTGTCTACTAGTCCTTGTCCAACATTTTTATTAGTTTGACTTAAAAATATTGCCACTGCTGTGTGGTGCCGGGGTTCTTGTCCCAGCATTAAGAAGGGTTCAGCAATCTGGAGAAAGGCTATGCGTATATTAAGTAAGAGTCTAGAGATGAAAGATAATTTTGAAAGGCATTGGGGGTCAGAGGAGCTTCAGCTAAAGGAGCTAAAGACTCTCTCCTTGTCTCAGGACCCTTGCTTTTTATTCACAGTTTGTCCTAAGTCAAGGTGGAGATAATACACTTCAAAGGGTAGTGTTTACAGAAGCATTGTCAGGTTGGGGAATAGCCTACAGCTGTTCAAGTATTTGGCCAACAGGAGGCAATAACATGTAGATTAAGATGCCCTGAGCTGTCTGGCAGCAAACAATCATCCTATTCAGGCTTGGGGAAGTGCCTATTAGCCAATCCAACAGATGATTGTATATGTGACTCAGCCCATGTTGAGCCCCCAAGTTTCATCAACCTTTTGATAAAACTCTTGTAATTATGATATGATGGAATTGGCTTCTGGCAGTGTGGGTTTCCACTTAACAACTTAGCCACTCTTCCTGAATCCCAGTCGCAGTACAGGGAAGAGAGTGGCTCTAGTCAGGGGTGGGCAAACTTTTTGACTCAAGGGCCACAATGGGTTCTTAAACTGGACCGGAGGGCCGGAACAAAAGCATGGATGGAGTGTTTGTGTGAACTAATATAAATTCAAAGTAAAGGAGCGGAGGGGAGAGCAGGAGAGCAAGAGAACCCTCCGCTCTTTCGGCTCTGCGGGCCAGATAGAACAGCCGAAGGGGCCGGATCCGGCCTGCAGGCCGTAGTTTGCCCACGGCTGCTCTAGATAAAACTCCGCCCGGCCTTGGCCTCGGCTGTGGCCAGAATCTCATTCACCATTTAAAGCCTCAGGCCTCATTTGCCCTTAAATTATTTTTTAAATATGTTTTTGATTCAGAGAGAGGAAGGGAAAGGGAGAGAGCGATAGAAACATCAAAGATGAGAGAGAATCATTGATTGGCTGCCTCCCGCACGCTCCCTACTGGGGATCGAGCTCTCAATCTGGGCGGCAGGGAATTGAACCATGAGCTCCTGGTTCTTGGGTCGATGCTCAATCACTGAGACACCTTAAATTATTTTTAATTCTGTGTTCAACATCACAGTACTTCCTGAGTTGTTTAAACAACAAGGGGGGACCAACACAGCAGTGATGTGCTTCTCTTTCTTATCCAACCAGAACAAGATTGAAGACATAAAAACGAAGCAAGCAGAAACAGCAGCAAATATAATCCACCTGCAGTTCAGGATGGAGCAGCTGGTTTATTGTCAAGACCAGATTTACAGCGAGATTCTGCAAAAAATTCGGGAACAGGCTTTTAACACAGACGGAAGCGTTTCAAAGACTCCTCCCCTCAAATTGTCTTCTTCAAATACTCTGTCTTCTGTTTCCTCCATCACTGAGATCGGAATGCACCTGAACGCATACTTCTTGGTGAGTGTGGGTGCACGTGGCCCGTGCTGGGGCATGCTGATTGAGAGGTGCTTACCTGGGCGAAGAAGGGAGGGACCCTTTCTGCTCTGATAAATGACTCATCTATTCTCTGTCCTCTAACAGGTACCCTATCAGACACTTCTAATGAATTTGCCCCAAATAAGGTTCTTCATGTGGCAGAGCATGTACTCAAAAGTAACTCCAACCCCAAAGTTCTGTATATTCTATGCTACGCATGAAATACGAAATTACTCTTCTCAGAGTACAGCCAACTACAACTCACCTTGCTGGTCATGTTTAGCTCTCCTTGATGTTTAGAAGGCGTTCAGCTCCTAGCGTGCTTGACACTCACCAGCTGCACAAAACAGGAATGAAATTCCTTTCCCAAGATTATGTGGCCCAATCAGCTTCATGGTTTCTAACCCGCCCCCAACCCCACTCGTGGACTAAAGCAGCAGTTTTCAACTGGTGTGCCACAAAAATACTTTAAAATACATTTTTATTGATTTCAGAGAGAGGAAGGGAGAGGGAGAGATAGAAACATCAGTGAGGCCCTAGCTAGTTTGGCTCAGTGGATAGAGCATCAGCCTGCGGACTGAAGCTTCCTGGGTTCGATTCCGGTCAAGGGCACCCCAGGTGTCCAGGTTCAATCCCTAGTGGGGGGATGTAGGAGGCAGCTGATCAATGATTCTCTCTCATCCTTGATGTTTCTATCTCTCTCTCCCTCTCCCTTACTCTCTGAAATCAATATACAACATCAGTGATGAGAATCATTTGACCAGTGCCTCCTGCACTGGGGATTGAGCCCGCAACTCGGGCGTGTACCCTGACCAGGAATCAAACCACAACTCCTGGTTCATAGGTCAATGCTCAACCACTGAGCCATGCTGGCCGGACATAGCACAAGAATTTTTAAAACATGCAATACCTGACTATTTAGTCAGAAGCACTGACCTCTTTCCCCTTAGATTGTCAACTTAAAAAAAAAAAAAAATGACAACAGCCAACACAACAATAGCTGTCCTGTGTGAATGAATCAAAATTATACCTATTTTTTTTTTTTTTGGTCAGATCAGCAGAAAACATTTTTTGGTGTGCCACAGAATTTTAGTAATTAGTTTATGTGTGGCATGAGAGGAGAAAGGTTGAAATCACCGGACTAAAGTATCAGGGCATGCAGAATGGAAGGTAGCTTTTAAACTGCAAAGAAGCCCACTACTGAAGCCTTTTCATAATCAGAATAAACAGTTGAGTTACCCAGATGTGGAGTCCAGCTGCCAGGCAAGCTGGACATGCCTGTGGAGAGAGGGCGTGAGGTGAGGACTGAAGCAGATCCCGATCTGTCCCCAGAACGGGGCCAGGAGGTCTCTGCCGAGAGGTGGAGTGGGGCCGGGGCAGGGGCTCCTGGGAAGGCTGGGATGCCCACGAGGTGCTTGGGGTTTGCTGGCCTACCCGGTGGGTTCTTAGTGCCGAGGGAATGCCTAGGTAGGAAAACTGGGCGTCCCAGACAGAAGCTCCTTGTGGTTTGATACTGAACACTGGAGTGAGGTGGACGGGACCACCAGGACTTAGCAAGGCGACCATGCGTGCATCCAGAACCCCAAGGCTTCTCTCTCTGCAACCACAGGCCTTGGGACCCCTCCAGCTGACCCTTCTTATCCCCTCTTCCAGGAGACCAGCAAGCGGCTCGCCAACCAGATCCCATTCATAATTCAGTATTTTATGCTCCAAGAGAATGGCGATTACTTGCAGAAAGCCATGATGCAGATACTACAGGAAAAGGATCAGTATTCCTGGCTGCTTCAGGAGCAGAGCGAGACCGCCCTCAAGAGGAAATTCCTTAAGGAGAAGATTTACCGGCTCACCCAGGCGCGGCGCGCTCTCTATAAATTCTCCTCTTAAAGGGGTAGATGGATGGAAGGGCAACAGTACCTGGGAGTTTTATCTTATGTGGGTTCGTTGTAAGGGGATGTGGCACAGGGAGTGGCTTCTGGTTCGGGCCAGCCTTTCCCGTTGCTGTCTGTCTGTCTTTGCTGAACTGCCCCAGAGTTTAGATCTCAAGTCTACATTTGCTTAGAGCTGTCACCTGCACCTGCATGAACAGATGTCTCTCCAGTCCTTGACCCCACTCCCGCCAGTTACAGCTTTCTTAACTACTGCTGTCACTCCTTGTTCCTTTGTCTCTCCCCACCCATCAGATTAGGAGACCCCCAGAGAGGAAAAGTAAGTATTATATTCTTCTTCCGTATTTCCACCTGGTACATAGTAGTCGCTCAATAAATGCTATGTCACTGAACAAATGAATGATGGAGATTACCTGAGGCCATGGCTGGAATCAGACTTTGCTTATTGGGGATGGTGTCCCTTAGCTGGTCACTTTCAGATGAATTGGGTCATGCCACCTGCTGTGATCACATTTCCCAGCTCCCCCTGGGAGAGAAGGACCTGAACGATACTATTAATTATATTGTTTCCCTAGTTATGACAAGCTCCCATTGCTACCTGTTATTTTTTTTTTTTTACTTTTTTGTAGAATTTATTGGGATTACATCTTTTATATGTTAAATCTTAAAGGGAAATTTAATAATAAAATTTTAAGAAAAATTATAGAGCTTCACACCAGTGGTCATCTCTAGATTGGAGGAGTGTGGCTAATTTTATTTTCTTCTTCGAGTTAAGCGATCCCCACCTCATAGGAATTTTTAGGAGGGTTAAGTGAAACCATTTCTACAAACTACCTGTCCCAGGAGCTTGTGTTAAGAAATGCCAGCAATGCTTCCCTCCAGCAAAGACCTCTTTTTGTCTTTATTTCTATGTTCATAGAGCAGCCCTCACTACCGGAGCTCTTCCGCCTGCTCTTATGTTTAGTTCTTCTATACTTTTTGACCCAATTGTTGTATATAACTGTCCAATTTCATTCTTGTGCATGTGGATGTTCAGTTTTCCCAGCCCCAGTGGTTGAAAAAAACTGTCCTTTCCCTCCTTGGCCTGGCACCCTTGTCAAAAATAATTTGACCATATGTACAAAGGCTTATTTCTGGGCTCTCTGTTCTATTCCATTGGTCTATATGTCTGTCTGTATGCCAGTACACAGTTTTTAGAACTGTAGCTTTGTAGTACGTTTTGAAATTAGGAAGTGTGAATTCGTCAGCTTTGTTCATCGTTTTCAGCATTGTTTTGGCTATTTGTAGTCCCTTAGGATTCCATGTGAATTTTAGGATGGGTTATTTTTTATCTCTGCAAAAAAAAGTCGTTGGGATTTTATAGGCATTGCATTAAATCTGCAGGTCACTTTGGGTAGTATTTGCATTTTAACAATATTAAGTCTTCCATTCCATAAACACAGAATGTCTTTTCACTCATTTATATCTAGTTTAATTTCTTTAAGCAATGTTTTGTAATTTTCATTGTACAAGTCTTTCACTTCCTTGGTTAAGTTAGTTCCCAAGTTTTTATTCCTTTTGATGGTACTGTAAATATAACTGTTTTCTTAATTTTCCTTTCTAATTATTCATTATTAGTCTACAAAAATGCAACTGATTTTTATGTGTCCAATTTGTGCCTTTTCACTTTGTTAAATTCATTTATTAGTTACAACAGTTTTGTGGGATTTTTGTTTTTGTGGAATCGTTATGGCTTTCTACCTATAAGCTCATATCATCTGAATTTTATCTCTTTACCTTGCCTAATAGCTCGGGCTAGAACTTTCAACACCATGTGGACTGCAAGTGCCAAAAGTGGGGATCCTTCTCTTGTAAAGCTGTTCAGGTTTTAAAGAATTTTTGTCATATTGAAGCTAAAGATGAAGAGAATTTAAAAGACAAAACATTAGTTTAGGTATTCTTTGCTTTTTTAAAAAAAAATTGGCTTCTCCCCCTTATTGTATGAGTTAGTACAGAGAGTCAGTAGCAGAGCTGAAGAGAAGAATCAAATCTCCTCAAATTATAAATACTGTTGTGAAAATAGTCTGAGAAAAATAAAGTCTGGTACTTAATATTTGTTCCATAAATTGTATATTCAGTCTTTCCCTACATGTTCAATATGTTTCACACATATGTATACACACACACACACACACACACACACACACACACACACACACACAAGCTAACTGCTGCAAGGAACACTTTAAGATCTCTGTGGCTTGCCTAGTCAGCGTGACTCAGTGGTTGAGCATCAACCTATGAACCAGGAGGTCACAGTTCAATTCCAGGTCAGGGCACATGCCAGGGTTGCGGGCTCCACCCCCAGGAGGGGGCGTGCAGGAGGCAGTCAATCAATGATTCTCTCATCATCTCATCATCCTGTTTTCTCCCTCTCCTTTCCTAAAAAAAAAAAATCTCCACAACATAACACAGTGTTCCCCACTCACATCATGCAGTGTAAGGTGGGTTGACAGAGTCCTGAGGCCCTCAGGCACCAGCCTACCTCCATCTAGTGGCCCCACCATCATGGGGGCCTTGGAGCCTCCACCAGACCCTCTGTCTCAGGCAAGAGAGTAGAGGATTGCAAGGGAGGTTTCCAGCAGCCAGGCCTGGGAGCTGGGTACATTACTTCTACATTCTATGGGCAGAACTGGGGCCTGTGGCCACACCTAACTGCAAGGCAGGCTGGGAAATGTGGTCCAGCTAGCCAGACCAGAGGAAGAGGGAACGGGATTTGCACATTGCCACACTTGTCCCTCTAACACCGATGTGTTTCCTGCTCTTCTTATCCCAGGCTTGCTCGCTTACACACACACCCCGCACCCCGCGCACACACACACACACACATCTGATTCCTCCTCCAATGTTACTGTGGAACTGGGGTTTTGTACCTAACAAGTGTGGAAATAAAGGAAGACCACCCGGATGTGAACAAGCAAAGTTATTTATTCACAGCTGACTAGCAAGGAGTCAGCTCCCGTCACGTGTGCCCTGTGTGACTGGCTAGGGTGCATATTTACCTTTCTCTGGTTGGTCCTAAGTTGAAAGTGGGGACAAAAATGAGAGAAGCTATCAGTTATGAATCAAGCCCGGTACACGTTGGGCCAGTTGTTATGGGGGGTCAGCATTTGGCTTCTGAACTGGTTACTAGAGATAGCAGTCTGACTTCCTACATGTCTGACCCACAGCCGTTGGCTGCCTGGGCTGGTCACTGCAGATAACGGGCTGGTTTCCCCGGCAGGCTGCTGCGGGCTCAGAGTTCTGTTTTTACATATGGTTGGGCCATTGTCCGGGTGTACTATATCTTCAGGCTCTCACAGCTGACCTTACCCCGTGGGACCTTCCTCTCACCTCTGCCCTGGACACCGCAGACCAGCTCCTGCAGGTATATCTGCTTGGATCAATGTCTGGCAGTCTGCGTATGCACATGATCCATGCCCCTCCCCCTCATTAGGCTGCCCTGAGATTCCTCACAGGGCTGGAAGTTGTTATTTTGGGGTGGAGGTTTGGGGGGAAGGTGTGTTTTCTTTAATCAATGGTGTAGCGATACCACCACAGAGTATCCATGAAAAGGTAGCAACAGATGGGATAAACAAGTTTGAATTTCCTATCGTGTCCTGTGGGAAGCCACTGCTTGCCAATACTGTCATGAGCGTGCACCAAGGAAGGCGGGAGGGGCATGGACCTTGAGCGTTAGCAGGGCTGGCACCAAGCACCCATTGTTCGTGTTGAGATAGCGGTGGCTCGAAGCAATCTCCTGACCTGATAGCCTCCAAGTAAATGTTTACTGGACTTGACTGATCTTTACTGACCTTTGAGACTGTCTGTCTGCTACCTGTTTGCCGTGCTTTACTGAGGGCAGGATGTGTATCTAAAACTGAATAAAAAGGGGACTAGGCCCGCATGAAAGTGTGCCTCTTCAGGAAAGAGGTCCCACCTGGCCCCCCAATGCCTTCTAAATTCATATTTCTTGTATAGCATTTTCATTTGTGCATCGGCCCCTCCTTCAGATCTTGAACCTCACGTGGAAGGCCGTGGCAGTGTCCCTATCCCCTGAAACCCTAAAAAGCCCCTTTTGTCATGCATGGTGGCAGGGAGTGCTGGTTACCTATTGTTACATAACAAATTACCCCAACTTTTACCCCCGGAATTTCTTATCTGACAGTGGGGGGTGGGGGGGGGGGCGGTAACTTACAGCCAAGTCCTTTTCCTTGGAACCTGTGAATGTCACCTTACATGGAGAGCCAGTCTTTGCAGATCAGATCAAGTTAAAAATCCTGTCGTGGGGAGATGATCCTGGATCACCCAGATGGGTCGGGTCCTACATGGAAGCACATGTTCTCATAAGAGAGAGGCAGAGGGAACTCTAACTACAGAGGAGAAGTCAACATGAAGATGGAACAGAGAGGGAGATTTGAACACGCTAAGCTGCTGGCTGTGAAGACGAAAAAAGAGGCCACAGCCACGAAATGCAGGACAAGCAGCTCCAGACGCTGGAAAAGGCAAGGAAAGGCACTGTGGGAGAGCGCCAGAGGGGGTGCAGCGCTGTCAACACCAAGTCTTTTTTTTTTTTTAATATATTTTTATTGATTTCAGAGAGGAAGGGAGAGGGAGAGAGAGATAGAAACATCAATTGGTGAGAGAGAATCATTGATCGGCTGCCTCCTGCACGCCCCCTCCTGGAGATCGAGCCTGCAACCCAGGCATGTGCCTCTGACTGGAATCGAACCCCGGACCCTTCAGTCCGCAGGCCGATGCTCTATCCACTGAGCCAAACTGGCGAGGGCAACACCAGGTCTTGAGCCCAGCGAAACCCATCTCGGACTTCTGGCCTCCAGAACCTCAAGAGAATAAATTGCACCTGTTTTAAGCCACCGGGTTTGTGGTCATTTGTTACAGCTAATGCCTCCATGGCCTCCATGCTCACTCATCCGGCTGTTGACAGGCCTCAGGCCGTCACAGCTGGGGGCAGACATCAGATCCTTATCATCAGGCCACGGACTGGGACTGGGACGTGGCCACAACACTGCAGCCCAAATGAAAAGTCTATAGAATTACCGGGATGGCATTTTGTAAATGGATTTTATTTAATTTTTCTTAAAGCTGCCCAAGTGATTGTGATGACTGGCAGGTGCGGCAATGGCTCTTCAATGCAAAGGAAGTGGGCTCCTATGACGGTACATAGCACACAGCAGACCCGGTAGAAATCTTTTTTGGAGCAATGAGTGATGGCTGGCAGGTAACAGGAGAACAGGCCCGCATGAAAGTGTGAAAAGGACTGTGAAGATCGATAAACAGAAACCCCTGTGTATCAGCAGGTGAATGCCAGAGGAGCAGCTGGCCCTCTCTCCTCGCTGCAAAGCCGGGTCTGCCATTAGACCAGATGCAGAGCAGCAGCCTTGCAGGCGCCAGCCTTCTGCATTTGAATTGCAAACGAAACACCTGAGGATCCCCTTAAAATGAGGATTGAGCCTATGGTGGGGGGCGGGGGGCAGATCCTGAAGCCAATACTGCTGGTTTGAGAAGCTCTGGGCTAGGTCGCCAAGACGGAGGAGAAAACCAGACGGGGCAAGTGACAACTGACCCTGGACTGGTGCTCGGGGCAGGACAGAGGGGGCTCTGGGCGGGGCGCGCTGCTCTGCGGGTAGCCAGAGGCCTCCGACGTGGGCGCGTTATTCCGATGCTTAAGGGCAGCCCCGCAGACCCGCATCCCCCTCCCGCACGCACCACTGGCAGAACCCTGTCCAGGCTCCTCCAGAAGTCTGAGCAGCGGCGTTAGCAGACTACTTCCCCCAGCCCCGCCCCCGGGCCCCGCCCCTAACCCCGGGCCCCGCCCCTACCCCTCCCCGGCCCCGCCCCCACCCCTCCCGCCCCGCCCCGCCCCTACCCCTACCCGGCCCCGCCCCCTTCCCGGGCCCCGCCCCTTCCCGGGCACCAACCCCGCTGCGTCATCCTCCCCCGCACCAGGTTTTAGGAATCCAAGGAAGAGAGGGGAAACTGAAACAGAATCTGAGATCCTTAGGAAACGCCAGACGGTGGAGGAGGGGCCGGCAGGAGACTATGAAGGAAACGGAGAGGCTTAGGGAAACTCCCTTCTGCGGGACCAGAGGCAGTCCTCTCATTCATTCATTCATTCATTCTAGAACATTTATTGAATCCCTATGCCAGGAACTACACTGGATTCCAAGTGCCACAGCCTAGTGGCAGAATGGACGTTCGCAGAGTCACAGAGGCCAAGGCTGTGTGGTGTGGCCTTGCTTCCTGGGTTGGGGATGGGGAGGGAGCATGGGGCTCCGTGGAGAAGGGTGGAGAGGGGCTGCGTTCTGCACAGGAGCCAGTGTGCAGGGTGAGGAGCAGACCTGGCCACAGCAAAGCAGGGCAGGGCTGGGCAGAGCTGTCTGGCCAGAGGGGGGCCTAGCGCCGGGACCATGTCACCCCATGTCCCCCAGCAGTGCTGCTTCACACGTGAGCTGTGCTGTTCTGCTTACACTGAATCAAGTGTCCTTCTTCACCACACCCCCAACTGGGAACTTCCTGGTGGCATTGAATTGGCACCAACAATCATTGGCTGACACCTATTCCTGTATTATTACTGAATCACACCCGACACTCCCCCTGGCTCTTGAGGAACTACCATGTAATGGGCATGTCAGAAACAGCGAGGTGCCAAAGGCCTGGGAGGCACAGATTTTAGGAGGCGTTTGCACCTACGGAGAGTGAGTGGCTTCTTAAATGTGGTTTCTCGGGCACCTCACTCACCTGCTCCTGAAGCATCCATCTTATATAAATACTGCTGTTTGAAATTTTAGCCCTGCTATTTGGCTTCTGTAAATTCTTGCTTGCTAAGACTACTCCCACTTCAGAGAGGCCATTAAACCTTCCCCAGACAAGGTTATCAGTGCTGGCACCAGGCCTGGCCTCTGGTTGAGGTCTCAAGGCCCAGCACATACGGGTTCTTTAAGAACTTGCAAAAGGGGCTGGAAACACCCCATATTTGGGAGACAAAGAAGGTAAAAACATATAAATAGGGAAAATTCCTGCATGTCGGGGCCCAGAATTTGAGAGACATTCTCCTCTGGACCCGCCTGTAATAAATGTAACTCCATCTCTCTTGGTATTGCTTTGTTCTTCTTCGGTTTTCTGTAACATTATTGGTTCCCTGAACCGAGGAACAACTGTGCTTGGCCTTTTTGGCCTCCGGTGAATGGGCCGGGTTTGGGGCCGGGGGAGTCAGATAGGCCTCCGGGAGGTGCCGCTCTGCTGATTTAGCAGAATTGAACCTGGGGACTCCGGGCACTCCCGGACCTCAGCCCAGGACCCGGCCGGCATCTGGAGAGAGTGGACGGACACTTCTGGACCTGTCGACAGAATCAGTAAGGTAGGGGCCCCGTCAGTTCAGCCCACTCCAAGTGAGTGGAAGGGGGAGCTTGATCACCTCCCCGGAAGCCATATGGCTTCCTCAGGCAAATTAATCAGGAGTCAGGAATCAGGTGACTATGTAAACTCTGGGTAAATATCTGGTAGAAGTCAAAAACTCGGACTAGCTAGTATATAAATGTGGGACTCTGGAGGTGAATGAAGGAATTATGAGTTCACTTTGCTGTTTGTTTGTGTGGGACTAGCCAATTTGCTACTGAGAAGGGGGACTGGACGCAGTCTTAACTCCTCTGGTAGGTTCTCACCAAGACGTTGGTGGAGAATTCTGTTCTGGGGCATGGGTGCCGGGAGTGCCCCCAAGCCCGTCTGGGAAGTTGGGCATTGTTTCGTTTATCTGCTCAGCTCCAGTTCGGGCTAGTCTACTGAGAGAGTGTGAGTATGGATGTTTGTCTGTCTTGGCATAATTATCTGCTCATTAACTGGTCTGTGTGAAGCAAAAGCCACTTTGTGCATTCTGGCTGTACACAGGAGAGTATTTGTTATCTCTTTCTATTGTTTAATTTGTTTAAAGATAGGGCGGACCTGTTGTGATGGTCTGCAAACGCCTTAAGCAGCGCTGCTGAGTTATTTTTCTCAGAGATGTTTGCTCTCTATCACAGTGGGAGGGAATCAGCCCACTTAGCTAATAAAAATTTCTCTCTAATTTTGTATAAGTAAGGGCTTCAGTTTGCTCTGATTTGTGAAATTGCTGTATTAAATTGAAATTTTAAAGTCCTAGGGTTAATTTAAAGGTATAAATTTGTGACATTTCAAAGAACAAAGAACTTTTATTTATGGCTTTCTTATCTCTTTTGGTGGTTGGAGACTTCCAGGGGCAGGGCTTACAGCTCCGCAGGCGGAGAGATTTACAGGCCCTGTCCCTGCCTGTGACATCATAGTCCAACATTTGTTTGACTTGCTGTTTTCAGTTATCAGGATCCTCATAGAGGACATAACCTGGGTTTCCCTTCCTCTCTCATCCTGACTCTAATAGCATCTGTAACTGGATTAAAGATCTTTTCTTTCAGGAGGCCATCCAGGCTTTCAGTTCGCAAGAAATCTCCCTACACACCCTTATCTTCCTCCTCCCTATCTTTCCAGGCTGACTAAGAGTCATTTTTCTCCACAGCTCGGACCTCAGCCTTCAAAGGGAGGACTACTACAGTGGTAGTCTGTAGTTTTCTCTGAAACTCCCACTGTTTCTATTTCTCCCCTCTGTAAGAATTGTCTTCCTCTGACTCACAATCAGAAAGAGAGACAAGCAACTGGACTGGGGGACGGGATGGGGGAAGGAGGGGTTGTCCACAGTTAATTATGAAGCAGGGAGAGATAGGTTTTTGTTGATTTTACTGGCTGCAGACCGCTCTGCTGGCGTAGGGGTCTGGTCCAGGTGTCTTATCAGAACTTCACTAGATTTAAGGTCGCAAGTTTTCTGCAAGCATAATGAATACATTAAAAAACTAAACTCCCAGGAGCCAAGCGGAGGAGAAACGGAGCTGAAGTCCGCAGCTGCCCTGGTGATTTAAAACTGGTTGCTAGGCAGACTCAGCCCCCAAGAGCCAGGTGAAAGAAGGGGGGCTGGATGCCTGAGCTGCCTGCAGTGGCCCTGGGATCCACAGCAGCGAGAAAAGCGGGGGACAGCAGACAATTACCTGACACTAGAGCTGCCCCGCTGCTGCCCAGTGAGTAATGAGTGTTTTACAACAAGCAATACAAGACTTAGGCCTTTGGCTTGCTGGCTGCAGCAGTTAAACCAGAAGCCAGTGACTGCTGCTAGTCTCCCTGAAGCCCCAGGAATAGAGCAGCAGGCCCGGGAGCTGTGAAAGCAGCAGATAGAGCTAGTGAAAGCTCCCTGTTTGCAAATGTACTGAAAGGGCTCAGTACCTGTTGCTGCTGGAAGAGGAGGGGCTGAGAGCCCCTTCCAGTGCACTCTCTTGGGAGAGGCCTGGTCGCTGCTCTGCCGCAAAGGGGACTGGCGGGAAGACAAGGGGCCAAAAACCCAAGCCACTGCCACAGAAGCGCTTTGCAGTATGCAAAGCTGTTTCTAACTGCAACTCTGGCTGTTTTGGACTGGCAGCTTAAAGTCAAAGAGCAAAGGGAAGGCACTCTCCCTGGACTGGGGAGCTTTCAGGTCTTTGAGATTCTCCAAAAGAGGAGGAGTCTGACTGAAGGATGGCAGAGACCCTGTTGGGTTGGAAGGACCTAAGGCCGCATGTTAAACTTATAAATTACGGCTTTCTAGGCAGATGTCCAAGCCCAGATATGTAGGGGTTAAGCTGCCTGTTTACAGCAAAACAACTTTCTCCCGTGCCAGTATAAAATTTAGGGAAATTAGACAGGCTGTGTTTGTGGCTAGAAAGAAGAACTGGCCACCACGCACAGCCCTGACAGTGACCTGCAGAAAGCTGTATAATAGATTTAGATGATACCTGCGACTTCATGGACATGACGCCAGAAAGACAAGGACAATTTTGCTTTCTGTAGGAAGGTCAAGAATAGACTTTAGTCACCTCCCTAAGATATCTGTATAGCCCTACCATATGTCATATATGGTAGCAGAAGATTTGGCTACCTAAGGTGGCCACAGTGCCACCATGCCCATGTCAGGGGTGGCACAAACCTCAACTTTAGGAAACTGGGGAAGGCCTATTTGGAACAGAGGGAAGTGGTGAGTACCAGTCCTTTGTTACAGGAATTACAGACCCCGTGAGGTCCTGTGACATGTGAGACCCTATAAAGGAATAAAGCTCCCTTAGTCCTTTCTGAGAGGGCATGTCACCCGCCCCCCCCCCCCGCCCCGCCCAGAGACCATATGAAATTTTAAGGACAAGTCAAGTAGGGGAACCCTACTACAAGGACAGCTATAATTGTCTACTTGAATATAGACACATTTTGAATTTCTCCTTGTCATTTGAAGTCAGTTATATTACTCTGAAGAATCCATAGAAAGGAATGACAAGGAAAATCAGAAGATCTTAAAGCAGGTCAGTATATTTTTCTCCTTATATAATTCCTCTGAAATTTGGCAATGCTTAATAAATCATGGCAATACATTTCTCTGCATAAATTCAATAAGACCGGTTTCTAATAGTGGTTTTATTGACCGGAAACTTTGACTGGAGTGTCATGTTTTAAAGAGCCCTGTCTGAACTCTGAAGACTTGAAGCCAATAAGAGTGCCAAGGAAAAGCCTGTTATCCTGCTTCGTAGCCCTGAAAATACCTGGTGCTAGAGCATCAGGCCCATGCCCTACCATCACTGGCGGTTGGTCAGAGTACAAGGGGAGCAATAAGGGCGCCTCTGCGTCCCTGTGGGACCCCCACCACTCTGAGCCGCGATGAGTAGGAGAGCTGAGATGGGCCTTGAAGCCTAGAGCATGGGCCCGGGTAGAGCCACTACAGGTGAGGACTTCACCTAACTCAGCAGATACTACAGGCAGGCCTGACGGTAGCTGGATGGCTTGGCTTCCTGGCCCTACGGGGCACACTAAGATTCAATCATGAAATTCCGGCAACGGTAGTCAGTTACCATTCTTGTTGTGTTTATGCAAACAATCAGGCCAAATTAAATACAATAGGTAAATTGGTCTTGATTTGGCTCTTTTAATAAACAGAGAGGTAATTTTGAGGAGAAAAATTCTATTTCAATAGAGGTCATTAAAACTGAAATGTTTTCTTTCCCTTCCACTGGACCATTTGTTACAGTTTGTCTCTGCCAGGTCACAAGCCCACCTCCTTCTGGGCCCAGGCCTCATCGTCCCTCTGACAGACAGCAAGGATCTCTTGGCTCTGAGAGAAAACTCTGTCCCTCCTCAGCACGAAGCAGCTACAGAAGAAATTCAACGTCCATTTTCCCTGAAAGAATTCAGAGCCAGGATCCTTGAGGTAATATATTAGGCAGTTAGACAGACATGAGCAGAGCAGGGACGATGGGCCAACTAGTGCTACAAGATGTAACTAAGTCTTTCTACCTCTATGTATGTGAGGCAAGGAGCATAGGCAAAGAGGTACTCACCAAAGTCTCAGCCCCTAGAAAAGGCTGGTAGCCTATTTGTCCAAAAAACTTGACCCCTTTGCATTTGGGTGACCTACTTGCCTCTGGGCGGTAGCAGCCACAGCTATGCTTATTGAAAAAGCAAATAAGTTAACCCTAGGGCAGTAACTAATCCTAACTGCCCCACATGAGGTCGAAGTTTTACTCCAGAACACACTAGAGCACTGGATGTCAAACACTCGAGTCACCCAGTTTTAGGCTTTCTGGTAGACAAAAGAAAAATCAGTAACAATTTATACTGATAGCAGGTACGCATTTACAACAAGGTAAGGGTTCTCCACAGAAGCAAGAGGGAACTGGGCCACAGATGAAGCTGCCCAGGAGGCTGCCCTAAAACCAGTGGGGCCTCTACAGATTCTAGTGACTCTTCCAGAACCTGACCTACCCAATCTAGAAAAGCTAAAATCCATAACCAGTCTTTATTCAAGTTCTTACAGGCTTTACAGTCTACCCAGGAAGCAATCCAGAAGCACATCTGAGATGCTCTGCCTGTACCAACTTCTGATCTGGTTCATACCTTCCACCCTGGTGACTCTGTTTGGGTAAAGAAATTTGCCACCCAAGGACTGACTCCTACCTGGAAAGGACCACCTCCACGGCAGTCAAGGTCAACGGAATCCCAACGTGGCTTCATTACACCTGGCTTAAAACAGCCCAGGAAAAATTGAGAGTCCAGGACTCTTCGGACTCTCTAAAGATTACTCCTGGCCCTAATTCTGGGCTCTTATCTTATAAGCAGGCCCACTAACTTTATTAGGCAGAAAATTAAGATTATAGTCCTCAGGGGTAAATATAACTACAATGACTAAGAGTCAATGATTTGACTCATGTACATAAAACCAGTGGGGAATGAAGCATCCATCTTCTATAAATACTGCTGTTTGAAATTTTAGCCCTGCTATTTGGCTTCTGTAAATTCTTGCTTGCTAAGACTACTCCCACTTCAGAGAGGCCATGAAACCTTCCCCAGACAAGGTTATCAGTGCTGGCGCCAGGCCAGGCCTCTGGTTGAGGTCTCAAGGCCCCAGCACATACGGGTTCTTTAAGAACTTGCAAAAGGGGCCGGAAACACCCCATATTTGGGAGACAAAGAAGGTAAAAACATATAAATAGGGAAAATTCCTGCATGTCGGGGCCCAGAATTTGAGAGACATTCTCCTCTGGACCCGCGCGTAATAAATGTAACTCCATCTCTCTAGGTATTGCTTTGTTCTTCTTCGGTTTTCTGTAACACTCCTAGCCCTCACTCTGGGCTGGCTGTGGCTCCTTCTGAACTCATTCCCTGACGGGAGGCATTGGGGAGAGCCTCCTGCAGTTTGAAGACGCAGTGTCGTTCCTCAGAGTGAAGCCCTCAGTCCATGCCTGCCTTGCTCCCCGTAACCTTGCATTTCAGCAGCACTCACCCCTTCAGGAGCCCCAGGGCCTCCTGCTCCAGCCTGCCAGGAAATGCTGTCACTCTCCTTTGTAACTAGGTGTGAAGGGGACCAAGGCCTTGCCACCCTGGTGCTGCCTTTTGGAATATTGCTTGTAAGCTGGTTATTAAAAAACAAAAAGCTCAGAAAGAACCTTTGACCTTCCCCCTTCCTACCTGGTAGATTCAGCTAAAAGGCCACCTCCCGGAAGGGAATCTTAGGACGTTCTGTTCACCTGTGTCTGATGTGAATTAGCTAGACACCCTGTGCCCCGTTGTTTCTGCGTTTCCCACAAGAATCTGTCCTGCTCTCCCTCAACCACCCGTAAACCCCCCATTTTCACTTCTGAAATCTAAGACGCTATTCCACCCCTTTTCTCCTTTTCCCAAAATGTCATATATTACCCAATTTTGCCTGGCTGCCTGGAATTTTCCTGCTTATGTGAATTCAGCATGCCCACGTATTAGAATTCGATTTTTCTCTTGTGAATCCGTCTTAGCCAGATTAAAACATAAAAGGTGGGAGGAAATGTATTGCTTTTTTTCAGCCCCCACAGGTGAGTGGTCCAATAAAGGCTTCTTGTTAATTACTGGGAGAGCAAGTGTTTCCCCAACAAGCCGCCCTGGGTGGCACTGCCCAGACCGAGCAATGACCCCTGCGGAGCAAGGCAGACCTCGGGCTGCACTGTGGGGCATCTCCCAGACTCTCAAGGGTGGCCATATTGCATTTGGTTCCATCCAGGCTTTTCCTGACCCCAAGACTTGGACTTTGTGCCTTTGGGTGAGGTGGGGCAACCCTTCCTAGTCACAGTGATTACAGAAAACCGGAGAAGAACCAAGCAGTACTTAGAGAGATGGAGTTACATTTATTACAGGCGGGTCCAGAGGAAAATGTCTCTCAAATTCTGGGCCCTATAATGGAGGAACTTTCTCTATTTATATGTTTTCACCTTCTTTGTCTCCCAAATATGGAGTGTTTCTGGCCCCCTTTACAAGTTCTTAAAGAGCCTCTATGTGCTGGGGCCTTGAGACCTCAACCAAAGGCTTGGCCTGGTGCCAGCACTGATAACTTCATCTGGGGAAGGTTTAATGGCCTCTCTGAAGTGGGAGTAGTCTTATTTTCCTTATTATTTAAGCAAGCAAGCATCTACAGAAGCCAAATAGCAGGGTTAAAATTTCAAACAGCAGTTTTTATATAAGATGGATGCTTCAATAGGAGTATTTGTGTGTGTGTGTGTGTGTGTGTGTGTCCGGGTTGGGGAGGGGGGGCGGGCTTGTTGTCCAGGACTCTGAGCTGAGCTAAGGAGAATGTAGGTAGAGGATGCTCTTTGCAAAGAGAATGTTGCTCTTCACTCCCAGAGGATGACATGGGGGCAGTCTTGGCTTGACCTCAGTCCCCATTTTCCACCCATATCTGCCCCAGAGAAATCAGACGTGCCAGGGAGGCTTGGAGGTGGACCGGGAGAAGTGGGGGAGGGGGAAGCTGATGCGGGTCTGCAGGGGTAGGGGGAGATGGGGAAGCTGGCATTGGAATAAAAATGGTTAAGAAGCCCTGCTGATGCTGAAGGATCCCTGAGACCCTCCGGCAGGAAGACCCCAATTATTGTCAGTGCCTCTGTTCAGAGACCAGGGTTTAAGGGACCCTCTGGGTTCAAGGCTAGTTCAGCTTTGCAGGACTCAGGGCATATCTATCTAATCTATCTATTATCTATCTATCTATCTATCTATCTATCTATCTATCTATCTATCTATCTGGGACTCAGGCTTTTAGGCAGCAGTTCTCAAACAGCACCCAGAAACATCTGCAGTGCCTGATGCAACTCAGGATGTGCCCTGGCCCGTGCTGCTCATTGGTTGAGCATCCTCCGGTGCACCCAAAGGTCGCCGGTGGCATTCCCGGTCAGAGCACATACCCAAGTTGAGGGTCCCATCCCCAGTCGGGGTGCATGCGTGCGGGAGGCAAACCATCCTTGTTTCTCTCTCCTCCTCCTCCCTTCCCCTCTAAAAAAAAATAAAAAAATCACTACAAACATCCTTAAAACAAACAAAAAACTCTCAGGTTTCTGGGCCCAGCCGGCGTTTACGCACTCGAAGAGCCTGGGAGGCTGCAGCGGAACGCACGGCGCAGGGGAGGCGCCTCGGTTTCGTTTCCGGGCACTCCCGCTCGCCAGCCCTTCCAGAGCCCGGAGTTTCGTTTCTTCGGGAAACCCGGGGTGGGGTGGGGTGGGGTGGGGTGCGGGGGGGGGAGGTGGGGGGGTGAGTGAGCGAGGGGCGGAGCACGGGCTGCATAAAGCGGAAAAGCCGGCAGGACGCACACACATCGCGGCGAGGAGGCAGGTGAGTGTCGCGCTCCGGGGTCCACGGCCCTCCCGCCACCGGGCTCGGAGCGGGGCATCTGGGCGGCGGGGGGGCACCAGCGCTCCTGGGTGTGGGCACTGCGGGGCTGGAAATAACGAGAATAGTCGTCATGGTAATGACGTTGTTGGCTGGGCCCAGAGCACACTTGGTTCTCCCTCAGGCTGCTGGGGCTCCTGGGAGACCCATCTAAAGCAGCCCCGCCAGCCGGCGGCTTTTCTGCAAAAACTTTGCACCACCTAGTTTCTCCTTCTTGTCCTGGCGTGTTTGCGCGGCGCAGTCATGGCTGGCAGCGAGACACTCCCCGCCCGGCCCGCGGGCTCGGTGGCTGAGCGCAGACCTCTGAACCAGGAGGTCACCGGTGAGATCCCGGGCACAGCACACGCCCGGGTTGCAGTGTGCGGCTTGCAGGAGGCAGCCAATCAATGACAGTGATTCTTTCTGGTCATTGATATTTCTACCGGTTTCCCTCTCTCTTCTCTGAAATCAGTAAAATATATGTTGAGAGAGAGACAGACAGACAGACAGACACACACACACACACACACACAGACACACTCCTTGAGGGGAGGGACTGTGCTGCCTTTGATTCATGGATGCAGAAGCCATTGAGCACCTTTCCCGTGCCGGCCCTAGCCGCTGGGAGCCCACGATGCTGAGAAAAAGACACAAAGTCACAGTGTGGGTGAGAAGCAGGACGGCCACGGGGCAGCTGTGTCTGGAGTTCAGGGCTGTCGGTCCTCAGTGGGGAAAACAGCCTCTAGGGAAGGGAAACCAAGGAAGCACCACCACGCCATTGAAAGGGAAATGCGTGGGAGGCCGGAAGTAACTCTGACCCGCCATGGCTGGGGCTCTTTCCCTGACTGGGAATTTTTTTTTCCAATGGTGAGAGAGAATCGCTGATAGGCTGCCTCCTGCGCGCCCCCTATAGGGATTGAGCCTGCAATCCAGGCATGTGCCCTTGACTGGACTCGAACCCGGGACCCTTCAGTCTGCAGGCTGATGCTCTATCCACTGAGCCAAACCAGCTAGGGCGAATTTTTTTTTAATTGTAATACCTTCTGGCATCTGTAACGCTACAAATAAATAGTTGTGGTTCCTGAACGGAACAATTGTCCATAGAGGACCTTAGCACTCAGACAAGACATACATAGCCAGAGAGAATCATGACAAGAAAAAAACCATGAAGGGAATGTATTTATAAATACAATTCCTGAGACCCTCCTGAGCACAGAAGTCTCTCCAAAGGCATGGGGTTAGGGGGTACACCTACAGATTGCAAAAGCCCGTAGTCCTCTAAAATTGATCACCTTTCCCCCACTTTTCCATAAAAGGAATGCATCCCAGTCTCCCTTTTGTGGGTGTGTGTTTTTTAACCTTCCCTTTCAACTGTACCAATATTGAGAAAGACTGCATTGCTCTTGGGAGATCAGACAGAAAGCACAGAGTATCAGAAAACTATTTTTATTCAGGCAGTAAATTTACAGCAAGGTTCTGTGCCTTATCCCTCCGTCTCAGAATTAAAACATTCAGGATTTACAAGAAGGGTTCCGGGAACCATGAAGTGGCCTCAAAGGGGGTCCCTCTGGCCCCTCTGTGTCTGCACCATGGGCAGCGATGGGAAGGGACCTAGATGAGTTCTGTCACCTATTTGCCAGGGTTTTGGTCTAATTTGAATGTTTTCCATGATTTGAAGGCGGTGTAGAACAGCTTTGCATTTCTGTCTAACTTGTCAACTTTACATCGTCAAGAAAAAGGAAGTTACATTGGATGTAAGTAGGTGCTTTATACTTTTTATAACATTTATTTTAAATCAAAGGAGAATATGTTTATTTACTTTTATCCAAAGTTATTGGATGTGTAAAATTTAATGTTTGGAGACTTGTGGTCTCAGAAAATTTTTCAAATGAATTTCAAATATATGTGTGTATATTTCCTATGTGCAGGCAAGTATAAATAAAGTGGTCAATTAAATACTTTCAAAAATAAAATGAATAACATTGAGATACACTTCTGTGGAAGAAATGGAATGAAAATTTGAAATCAAGGATCAGGAATAAATGACTTGGAGTTATATTTTTTTAAACGATAGGTTTGGGTATCAAATTACCATAGATTCCTTCAGCTGCACTAGAATGAGTTCTATTTTTTTTAGAATGAGTTCTACAATAATTTTGTTTTCAAATGTAAACTTAAAAAATACATCATAAATGTCATTTTTGCCACTATCTAAATTTATGGTGAGAAAAAAATTTTAAAATATGTTTTTATTAAATTTTAGAGAGAGGAGTAAAGGAGAGGAAGAGAGAACCATCAATGATGATGAGAATCATTGATTGGCTGCACACGCCCCCTGTTGGGGATTGAGCCAAAACCCTGGTATGTGCCCCGACTGGGAATCAAACCTATGACCTCTGGTGCATAGGTCAACACTCAACCAGTGTGCCACACCAGCCGGGCATGGTGAGAAAAATGTTTGATGTTCAACCTAAAATTATGACAGGAAATATCTAGTTTGAAAACATCTTTCGGGGTCTAGAAGCATATTCTGTAGGCCACCGAGCTGGGAGGCAGCCTCGGTCATCATCGGACATTTGCTTCCTTGGGCTCCTCCTGTCGTTTCTTTTTCAGTCAGTAGAGGGGGGCGCTTGGCTCCATGATTGAATGTACCCAGCTTCTGACTTGTGTTCATCCTGCTCTGCTTGGTTTTAAGCAGAACTGATAAGGGAGAAGACAGTTCATTCTAACATGGAAGCAGCAACTCCTGACTCCACCTCTGCACCCAGTCAGCCCTTACCCAATGGAGATGCTGTTGCGCCGGAGATAAATCTGGAGACAGTAAGTTGCTGCCTGAATATCACTATCCGTGTGGATGGGAGCCGTGTCCATTTCAGAGCTACCCCGTGCGTGGCGATGCCACTGCGGCCGGAGAGGCTCGCTCCCTCACGTCTCTCGGAGCAGAACAAGGGTGTGGATCCTACGGCTTGAGCCCTTCTTGCAACTGAATGTAGCCTTTTTGCCTTAGCTGATGCTGCTCGGGGTGCACTTTTGGCCTGGGCCCTGGGCGCTGGGAACCCTGTGTTACCCGGTGCTATGTCGTGATTCAGTCTCAAACTGCAACCCTCTGAGGTGTTGTCATGACATTCCCTCACAGGGCAGCCACGTGGTGTCTTTTTTCCCAGAATCAAGACACATTTTTGTTGGGAACCAAATTCAGCTTCTGGAATCAGTCGGCCTGCCTTTGATCCCAACACTGACGCTTTCAGCTGCATGATCTTGGGGTTATTCCTCCCCCTGTGTGCCTGGTTTTCCATCTTTAAAGGGCATAAACATAGTATTTACTTCAGGTGGCTGTGGAGAGGAGTGAATGTAGGTAGTTTGGGCACTTAGGAAAACGCTCCTTTTCTTGCTATTACATGTTTTCAAGCCACGGATCAGCTCCTTTCAAGCTGACTCCATTTTCATGATCAATGTTATCAGTATCTTAAACAGTATTAAAAACCATGTTGAAGGACATAGGATAATAAAAAGGTCCACCCATCTTTCCACCCTAATACAGTCCTCGGGTTATGTCAGATTCGATGTACATTGTTTCATGGTTCCGTCGCCATCTCCCATTTTTTCATAAAAAAAAAAAGTTCCGTCATTTCAATGTATGTACATATGTACTTTATGTTTTTTACTATTTATTTACCACAAGTAAAGGTCAGGGATTGTTATCTTTCTTTTAAATTTTTAATTTAAAAAACTTTTAATTTCTTTTTTTTAAAATATATTTTATTGATATTTTACAGAGAGGAAGGGAGAGGGATAGAGAACTAGAAACATCGATGAGAGAGAAACATCGATCAGCTGCCTCCTGCACACCTCCCACTGGGGATGTGCCCGCAACCAAGGTACATGCCCTTGACCGGAATCGAACCCGGGACCCCTCAATCTGCAGGCCGACGCTCTATCCACTGAGCCAAACCGGTTTCGGCAAAAAATTTTTAATTTCTTTTAATTTTTTTTTTTACTGTTTCACTTCATTACTGCTGTGTACGTGCTCCATGTGAGTGACAGGTGCTTATGTAGGTGGGTTCCGACTTATGGTGAAAATCGCGTTACGTTGTGCCATAGGAATAGGAACAGATCTCCAATGTAACCTGAGGACCTACTGTATAACTGTCCCTGGCCTGGCTGTAACTGGTAGTGTATGGGGCAGTAAGAATTCACACAGCTCACACCCACTTGCTTGGAAGTAGCCTGACCGCTTCCAGGCAAGTTGAACAGTGTGTCTTGTGATCTGGCAATTCTACTTCTGGGTGTAGATCTTGGTTCTCAAAGTGTGGTCCCCAAATCAGTGATTTCAGCATTGCCTGGGGTGCTACTATGCAGATGATATTTGAAATGCAAATGATCACACCCCCACACACTCCTTCCCTGGACCTAGAAAACCAAAACTCCAGGAGGGGGCCTTTAACAAGCCCTCCAGATGATTCTACTTCAGGTTTAAGTTTGAAAACCACTATGCAAACTCTTGCCCATCCCCCCTGGGAGCCCTGCTTCTAACAGCATTGTTTATAAATAGCAAAACCCAGAACCAACACAAGTGCCCATGTGTGATTGTGGTATGCTTATGCAGCAGAATTCTACTAGTATATAGCGGTGAAAATGAATGAACTGGGTGTCCAGGCATCCAGATAGCTGAGTCTAAAAAACAGTGGTGAGCCAAAGAATCAATAGAAGAAACGTACAGTGTGATCTCATTTATGTAAAGTTCCAAAACAAGCAACAGTAAGCAATGTATTGTTTAGGGAAAGATGGTTCGGTGGTACAACGATGAAGAAGAGGAAATATATAGTTATCACAAGCCTCGGGGTAGAAGGACCTTCTGAGTGGTGAAGGAGCAATAGGAGGCAGGTGACTGGGGAGGGGTGTACGGAGTGTCTTAGGTACTGAGAATATGTGCTTTCTTAACCCAGGTGGTTGGCACATGTGCATTTGCTAATTATTCATCTTTTTTTTAAAAAATATATTTTATTGCTTTTTTACAGAGAGGAAGAGAGAGGGATAGAGAGTTAGAAACATCGATGAGAGAGAAACATCGATCAGCTGCCTCCTGCACACCTCCCACTGGGGATGTGCCCACAACCAAGGTACATGCCCTTGACTGGAATCAAACCCAAGACCCTTGAGTCCGCAGGCCAACGCTCTATCCACTGAGCCAAACTGGTTTCGGCTTCATTTCTTCTTTTTCTGCCTTCTTTTTAAGTTCATCAAGTATTTTTTATGATTCTATTTTACCTTCTTTGTTGGCTTATTACGTAGAACTGCCTGAGTGTCTCTATTAAACATTATTAACTTAACAAGTCTACAGGAATATTATACTATTTCATGTCTGATATAAGAACCTGATGATAGTATGCTCTCATGTCTCCCCTCCTGGCCTTCATGCTATTTTTGTCCTGAATTTTAGCTTTACGTATATCATAAACCCCACAATACATTGTTATTTTTGTTCAAATAGTCAAATATCTTTTAAATGTATTTAAGTAATTAAAAAAGTATAGTAGTTACCATTTCTAGTGTAGATTCCTTTGTGTAGATGAAGATTCTCATCAGTGCCATTTTCCTTCTGCTGGAAGGAATTTAACATTTCCTGTGGTGCAGGTCTGCTTGTGACAAATTTGTTCCCCTGTGGTATGTCTGAAAGAGTCTATTTCACTTTCATTTTTAAATGGTATATTCAGTATTTTAAAAGTGCGGCTCCACTGTCTTCTCACTTGCATGATTTCTGACGAGAAGTCTGCTGAAATCTCACCTGTGTTCCTCTATATGTAACATGTCATTCTCTGACTGCCTTAACCATTTTCTCAATATCATTGTGTTTGAGCAATTGGACTAGATTGATATAGTTCACAATAGTTTTTTTGTGCTTGAGGTTCATTGAGTTTCTTGGACCTTTGGGTTAATAGTTTTCATCAACTTTGGGAAAATGTTAATCTATCCATTTTTTCACTTTTTTTTTCCTGTTCCTCTCCCACTCACTTTTGGTAACTCGAATAACCTGTATATTAGGCAAGTTGAAGTTATCCATCTTTGATGGAACATGACCTGCAAGTCATGACAAAATTCTCTGATTCTGCTTTTGCTAGACGTTGGAGACTACCCTGTGCAGCCAGTACGAGGAGAAGGTGCGCCCCTGCATCGACCTCATCGACTCCCTGCGGGCCCTGGGCGTGGAGCAGGACCTGGCCCTGCCCGCCATCGCCGTCATCGGGGACCAGAGCTCGGGCAAGAGCTCCGTGCTGGAGGCGCTGTCGGGCGTCGCCCTCCCCAGAGGCAGCGGTAAACTTGCCCTCTCTATCAGTCGGCTGCAGCTGCCGTAACAAGCTACCATAGACTGAGTGGATTAAACAATAGAAATTTGTTTCTCACAGTTCTGGAGGCTAGAAGTTCAAGATCAAGGTGTCGACAGGCTTGGTTTCTCCCAAGGCCTCTCTCGTGCGATTGACCATCTTCTCGTTGAGTCCTCACATGGCCTTTTCTCTGTGTGTACACATGTGTGGTGTCCCTTCCTCTTTAGAAGGATGCCAGTCATTGGTTAGTGACCCACCCTTATGACCTTATTTAACCTTAATCACCTCTTTAAAGGAGGGTCCTATCTTCGAATACAGTCACATTGGAGGTTGGGGTTTCAACATGTAAATTTTGAGGGGGGCACCCTTCAGTCCATAATACCCACTCATTGCACCATTCTGTGTGGTTTATACATAACCTGCACTGAGTGCAAGGTCTTGAGTAAGTGCATATGGGTCTCCAGCCCTGAATTCTGTGCATGTGGGCGTCTCTCCTGAGCCCCTTCCCCAGAGCTGACCCTCCATCTGAGAGGCAAAGATTGGTTCTCCGATCATTGGTGCTGTTTGAGCTACAAGACCAAGGATATCAGCAAGGGCTCATGGACACAGACAGACCTGAAATGGGTCTTGACGTGCTCTGGATGTGGAAGATGGATAGATGGGGTTTGGAAGGAGTTTACAGTAAGGTGGCCTGGTAGGAGCAGGATGCCTTTCTGACAGGAGTAGTGTGTATATTAGGGGATAATGGAGGATGTTTGCATAAGTTTGTTGTTTACCACCTGAGGTGGGGACAAAACATTGGGATGAAGCAAGATACTTAAAATAGTGGCTTTCAAGCATTAGGGAGCCCAAGATCACCTCAGATGTGTATTCTAAGAGCATATTTCTGAGGCTACCACAGATGTCATGCATCAGAGTATCAGAGGGTGAGACCAGAACGTTAGCAGTGTGAACAGTCTCCAAGATTATATGAAACTTTGAGAGCCAGTGATCTAAGGCCACCATATAGGACTTTTAAAAGCCGAGTATGGAACTGATATGCACCTGGCCTCCTAGGTATTGTTACAAGATGTCCCCTGGTGCTGAAACTGAGAAAACTTAGGCATGATGATGAGTGGAAAGGCAAAGTCACCTACCGGGACATGGAGATTGATCTTTCAGCCGCTTCGGAGGTAGAACAGGAAATCAGGAAAGGTACGTACCCCGTATTCATTCATCCTCACCTATTTGGATGTCAGGTCAAACCATGTGAAGTGCGTGGGGTCTGCCTGTCAACGTTCCCACTCTCTCCTTTTGGGGCCCGCCCGGCACCCTTGGGAATCATCCATCCCTCTCTCTCCCTCCTGCTCATCAGGCCCCAGCTCTCTCCTATTTTATCTTCTTTTCCCTCATTAAGATCAGTGCTTTTGAACAGATTCTGACCTCAGTAATGTATTGCTTAGTGTATAAGTTAAGTATCTGAGGATGATGTGAATTTTAAAATGTAAAGCTTGTCTCCAAATATTGAGTCTTTTTTATTCAAGGGCTTCCCTACTCCACAGACCAAAATAAAAGGCCCCTGGGTGGGCCTTTTCCTCCAGGAGCAGAATAGATTTGTTTACAGAATCCTTGTTTAGACTGATTTATGGAAGGTCTCGGTAAATGTAAATCACAGAGACCATTTGACCAATTTGAAACATCCAAAGGGAGAAATCAGACTTAAACTTGATAAAGACAAAGGAGTAACACAGTTAGTTGCTACTAACTGTGATTGAGATGAATAGATAACTTTTCCTTATTGACTTTAATTTCTTCCATGTCACATACTTAAGTTTCAGTCATTTTGGGAAGGCACAAAAGTGACTGGTAGGTGTTGCCTTCAGAGGATTCGCTGTAATGGGTACTTTCATCCTAAGTGCTATTGGGTTTTTCTTTTTTTCTTCTTCTCTAGCCCAGAATGTCATTGCTGGGGAAGGTGTGGGAATCAGTCATGAGCTAATTAGTCTGGAGGTCAGCTCCCCTCACGTGCCAGATCTGACCCTGATAGACCTTCCTGGCATCACCAGGGTGGCTGTGGGCAATCAGCCAGCTGACATCGGACGTCAGGTGAAACTTCAGGCTCCATCTTGGTCTTGGTCTTGCGGGGGAGGGAGGCTGCATTAGAGCAATAGTGAATCCAGGGCTGAGGTTGAGGGGTGGATATTAGGAGGTATGAGTAGGGAATTTAGAGAACATGATGGCTGCAGTTTCCTCCATCAAGTCAGGTAGAGGCTTCTCTGGAGAGAGTGAGGCAAACAGGCAAAATTGGAAATAGGTTTTCTATGTTTTGTGTTCTTTACAGTGATGCATTTTTAGGTAGAGTCACATTTTGTGGCATATCTAAACTGGCATGTATTAGAGAAGGATCTTACATGGGAAGAGAGAGCACTAGAAACAATATAATGATATTTCCCTATCAATGACTCTCACCCTGTGGATTAATGATTTAGGCAAGACTCGAGCAATTCTTGTAGCATCTTGTTTTTTGTGACCATCAGATTTGATGTTTTAGGAGATGGTTAATGAGTGGAAACCTTGGTTTTCCCTGGCCCCAGAGCTCTTTCTGCCACAGAGAACTTAGTTTCTCATAACTCTGGCTCGGGAAGAGCTACTAGGCTTGTGTTGAGGGGAGGATACCCCTGGGACTCTAAGGACCTATCTCGGCTCTCACATCCTCTCATTTTCTTACAGATTACAGCACTCATCAAGAAGTACATCCTGAGGCAGCAGACCATCATATTGGTGGTGGTGCCCAGTAACGTGGACATCGCCACCACAGAGGCGCTGAGCATGGCTCAGGAGGTGGACCCCGAAGGAGACAGGACCATAGGTAAGAAGAGGGACGAACCTACAAGTGGTAGGTGGTCTGATAGTGGGAAAGCATCTCTTGAATCCAAATGGGTGTTTGTTGGCACCCATGCAGGGTGGGGAGGGGGGGCTGCACCCAGCAGATGAGACTGCTGAGGTGTCAGGTTTGGTGCCCACTTGAGTCCCGATGGCATGGGCCACGTGGATTCTTGTTGGCCACGAGTTGGCTCATAACGCTTGTCTGCCTGCTTACAAAAGGCATGGTGAGTTCAGGGAGTGGGGCAAAACCTGAAAGCAATTAGGTCAGTTAACAATGAATTGGAGGGTGGGAAGAAAGGAAGGACATGTGACACATGCCACAACATGGATGAATTTTGAAAATATTTTGCCAGGTGAAATAAGCCAAATAACACATATATTGGGTCCCTAGAGGAGTCAAATTCATAGAAATACAAAGCAGAATGGAGGGTGCCAGGGGCTGGGAGGGGGGAATGGGAAGTTAGTGTTTCATGGGGACAGAGTGTCAGATGGGGAAGATGGAAAGTTCCGTGCATTGCACCTGGGCTCTGCAAGCCCTATTGTCTGCCCTCAAGCAAGGTTGGGAGGAAGCGGGTGGCCAGGAGACTCTCCTCCCCCAGGTGGTGAGCTGACCACTCCTCGCTCCAACGGAGCTGTGAGTATCCCCTAATTGAAAGTCTCCGGTTCACAGGGATCCTGACAAAGCCCGACCTGGTGGACAGAGGCACCGAAGACAAAGTCGTTGACGTGGTGCGAAACCTCATCTACCACCTGAAGAAGGGCTACATGATCGTCAAGTGTCGGGGCCAACAGGACATCCAGTACCAGATGAGTCTGTCCAAGGCTCTGCAGAGAGAGAGGGCCTTCTTCGAGGACCATCCATATTTCAGGTACGCCCGGCTCTGCTTTCCCAAGGTCAAACCCTAACCATGGACCTCTGTCCTCCCCGGGGAAAACTGCCACTTCCAAAAGTGGATATTGGGGTATATGTGTGAGTGTTTGATCCTTGAGAGTGACTGTGGGATTTCCCTGGAAGAAAGATAGAGGAATTCACATGCATGGCAAAATAATAATAATAATAATATAACTTGTAAAAAATCAAATTAAGGAATGAACTTGCTACAATAATTTAAATAGTATGGTGCTGGAACCAGAATAAAAGCATAAATACACCAAATAGGAAAAAAGTAGAAAATCCAGAAATAGACCCAGATACATGTATGATAAATGACAAATGTGGCATTTCAGATCCATGGGCCATGTCATTTTGATGATTCATGAGTGGCACTGAAAAAAATCATTTAATGTTTGGGAGGAAAAGTTAAACTTCGTGCCCTGAACATTCACATTACACCAAAATAAATACCAGTTGAAGCTTATAGATGGAGAGTTTCGAATCCCATGATAGAGATCTTTCTAACTCTTAAGGCGAAAGACAAAATTTTTTAAAAAAGGAAAAGACTGATAAATTGCTCAGATTTAAAAGACTGAGAAGATGCAGAGCTGGCGGGAAAGGAGGAGCCTGCCTCTGTGCCCGTGGCAGGGAGCCTTCCGGCACACCCTCTGCAGGGCGCTTCGGTACCAGGCCAAAAAGATGTCAATGAAAAGGTGCTTATAGGATGTGGAGGCCCTTGTGTGCACACCTGCACATTGTCAATATCATTACAATCAATTCTCCCAGAAGCCCGTGGAGAGGTCTTGTTCAGAATTGACAGGTGTGTAAACAGATATTCACACACCTCTGAGCACAACAGCCCTCGTCACAAAAGCCGAAAGGTGAAACAACTCAAGTATCTATTGATGGATGAATGGATAAACAAATTGTGATCTATTCATACGATGGAATATTAGCCTTAACAAAGAAGGACATTCTGACACCTGCTACAACATGGATGAACCTTGAGAACATTATACTAAGTGAAATGAGCTGGTCATAGAAAGACAGTACTGTATGATTTACGTAAGGTCCCAAGAGTGATCGTAGTCATAGCGACAGTGTGTAGGATGGTGGGATCCAGGGCCTGGAGCAGCGGGACGGGGCGTTAGTGTTCAATGGGGACAGAGTTTCAGTTTGAGAAGATGGAACATTCAGGAGCTGGATGGTGGAGATGGTTGCACAACAGCGTCAATGTGCTTAATACCCCTGAACTGTGTACTTAACAGGGGTTAAAACGGTACATTTGATGAGATGTGTATTTTACGACAGTTACACAAGTTGACAGGAGTGGAAAGAGAACTTAAGTTTGTGTGTAATCTCACTAATAGGTATGTCAACTCAAGCTTTCCTGCCTTTTAACCTAGAAAGCTTTGTGCAATGTCAGAACCCTGTCATAACTCACCCTGGGAACTCAGAGCTGGACTGAGTGAGAAGAGGGCGTGGCTTCCTTCGCCCAAGCAGCCATGGTTTCAGTCCCCGTCTCGGGGAAGCCGTGTCCCCTGGTTCCATGTCCACCCTCACACCTATGTAAATACAGGTCAATATATTTTTATGAAGTCCTCTACCGATTTGCACTATATTTACATGTGTGGTACACACAGAAGTGTGTGTGTGTGATGAAAACATACGTGAAGGTGACTGTATTTTTGTAAAGACACATTTCATACATCAACTGGAAGGGGTCATTCAATACTACTTTTGAATGATCTGAATTTACTAAAATGCAGGCATCCTTCTCTACGATCCAATTCTGAACATTGGCGGGGCGCCTGCCAACAGCAGGGCACTCCCTCCAGTTGGAAGCTACTGGGTTTGCCGTGACTCCCGCAGGCAGCCGCACAAAGCCTTCTGTGGCTACACTAAGATGGGTGTGTGTGTCCTCTTCTCTTGCAGGGATCTCCTGGAGGAGGGAAAGGCCACCATCCCCTGCCTGGCAGAAAGACTGACCCATGAGCTCATTGCACACATCAGTGTAAGCACAGGGAGGGCTGTCTGTTCTCTGGGTAGAATCCTACAAACAGCAAGCTGAACCGTGGCTTGGCGACGCTGAACCATCAGCGAGCACACGGAACTCCTGGGCGTCTGAAGACGCAGGCCCAGGCTCAGCGGGTGTGGAATGTGACCTGAAAGCCCCCGTTTCTAGAGAGGGCCCGGGTCGTGCATGGCGCTTGTCAGAGGACTACACAGTGAGTGGGATGCTGAAAGACTGTCCACTTGGCCAAATTAAAAATCAAGACCTTCTGAGCACTGTTCTGACTCTTCCTTTTTCACTGTCTACCGCTGTCAGCATGTCTTGGCAATTGTAATGATCGTATTTCGTTTCTTATATGTCTCTGCTGCTTTTCCAATCTGTCCGCAGAGTCTGGTGCTCTTCCCCATTTTCGATCCTTTTAAGAGATGCCTTTGCATGTACTTCTGTTGTGCCTTGAACTCGATGGTTCCAGCATCAGAAGCTGGGTGTGCTGAGTTCTGCCGGCCGTCCCCACAGGGACTTGGGCCGGAATTTTGACTGGGAGCCTGCGTTTCTTGGAACTTGGTCTGTGGGGATTTGCAGAAGCCTGGGTTCAATGGGGCTCTTGGGAGAGAGGTAGCGTTTGCTTCTAGCTCGAACCATGTTAGCTTAGCTGGAGGTTTGGGGACCCCTCAGCAAGTGTGAAGTTGGGGAGCAAACCTGTCTGAGGGCTGGCTGTGGGTACAGACTCTCCATGGAGATTTTCTCTTCCCCGCCTCTCGGCACAGAGTCCAGGCGTGGCACGCAGTCCCGTAGGAATGAGCTGGCGGGCAGGCTGTGCCTCCTGCTATGATGAGGGCATCGTGTTGGGGTCCCAGGTTTATGCAGAAAAAAGGTGCTCATCCCTTAGATTCCTGCCTGGCGCAAGCCCCCGGGGATTTCTCCTTCGCCTCAACATCAAGTCAGACAAGTTTACACTTTCTCTCCCACAAATGCCCTTGAGGCCAAATCGAGCCTCACTGCGGCTCCCCTCTGGCATCCGTGGGCGCCCACTGTCAGCTGGCTTTGGCTGCTGGGTGTCTGAACACCTGCCAGCTCACGGATGCGTTTAAAGGCTGCTTGTGACGTGTTAGCCAGTGTCTTTAGACGCTCGCCGTGGAAGGCTGAGCCGGCACGTGCGCGCCTCCATATGATTGTGATGAGAGACGCCAGTGCCTGATCACTTTCCGTCTTGAACAGCAGCATGAAAGTTGCTAAATCTCACATTGTTGCAACTGCACTTTTTCCGAACCCACTAGACAGGTTGCTTTTCCAGGGCCCAGGAGGCATGCCAAGGGGTCGCCTGGCGTTGCCGAGGCTGTTTGCATGGGAGCGGGAGGGCGGGCAGGCCCGGAGGGGGGAAGCAGTGCCCTCTCTCCAGGCAGGAGAGTCCTTCTGGAGGAAGCCAGGAAGTCAGAGGCACTGCTCGGCTGCCCCGCACGTCGCAGAGGGAGGCCCGGGCCCTTCTTTCTATTCCCAGTTCACATTCCTGTATTTCCATGACTTTCTATTTTCCCCAGAAATCTCTGCCCCTGTTAGAAAGTCAAATAAAGGAGAACCAGCAGAGTATCACAGAGCAGTTGCAGAAGTTTGGCATGGACATCCCGGAAGAAGAAACTGAGAAAATGTTCTTTCTGATTGACGTGAGTAGCGCCGTGGCATCGTGCTGGAGAATCACACCCTGAATATATGAAAGGGGCCGCGTGCCTTATGCGCTTCTTTCTCTTCTGTCCACTGAGCACCAGAAAGGGGCCGGGGTTGAGGGACGGGGCAGGGAGGGTGGGGTGTGGAGGGTGAAGGGTCACATTACTCCTTGGTTCTTCATCATGGGACTCACCCGAGACCCTGAAGGCCTTAAGGGAAGAGTCGGGGGCGGGGGGTCTGGTGACCATTCCCCAACGTGGCCCACAGGCAGCAGGAATGCCTTGCCCCCTCAGCACGCAAACGATCTCCAGATCCCACGACGCTGGCATCTGAAATAACTCCATTTGTGTTTCCTCTTCACAGAAAATTAATATGTTTAATCAGGACATCCACACTTTAGTAGAGGGGGAGGAAACTGTGGTGGGCGATGACAGTCGGCTGTTCACCAAAATCCGGATGGAGTTCTACAAGTGGAGCATTGAGATCGAAAAGAATTTCCAGAGAGGTGGGTCCGAGGCACCGCCACACACAGCTTCATTCCCTCTTTAAACGCCCTCCCTGCAAACACAGCCACGTTCTGAGGCATTAGTGGCTAGGGCTTCGACGTGTTCATTTGGGGGAGACAGAATTCAGACTGTAACACCACATGATGGACTATGACTCGGCCATCACGAGGCAGGGAGTGCTGGCACGGCCTACCGCGTGGCTGAAGCTGGAAGGCTCACGCTCGGTGAAAGAAGTGAGACACAAAACACCACGTGTCCTGTGATTCCTTTCACAGGAGATGTCCACAGTAGGCAGATCCACGGAGACCAAAGGTAGATCTGCGGTTTCCAAGGGCTGAGGAAGGAGGGTGGGAGCGACCCCTGATGGGCACCGGGTTCCTGGGGGCGATGGGAATGCTTGAGGGTTAGATAGGAGTGATGGCTGCACAGCTTTGTGAATATACCCCAGATCACCAACTTGTACACTCTGATAGGGTGAATTTTACAATACACGGTTGTATCGCCATTTAAAGAATTTCTATGAGAAAGTTTCTCCTGTCCCAGAAAGGGAACCCAGGCTACTACCCCTGGTTGGTTCTCCCCAGAGAGGAGCCAGTCCTGCCGAATCTCCCCCAGTGGGGTGTTTTCCTTCACAGCTAGTGTGTGGAGAATAAAAAGAATTCCAGCCCGGCCAGTGTGGCTCAGTGGTTGAGCATCAACCTGTGAACCAGGAGGTCATGATTCGATTCCCGGTCAGGGCACATGCCCAGGTTGCGGGCTCGGTCCCCAGTGTGGGCATGGAGGAGGTAGCTGATCCATGATTCTCATCATTGATGTTTCTATCTCCTTCTCCCTTCCTCTCTGAAATCAATAAAAATATATATATTTTTAAAAAAAGAATTCCAAACATATGAAGAAAAAGCCAAGTGATTTTTATATAGTAAACATATCACACTAATACGATCCTATGTGCTGGGTATTGTATGATCCCACTTGATCTGCGCAATCTTCCTACTCATGCGACAGTACATGAATCAGGGATGCCGAGGGAATTCCAGGTGGTGGTCACGGTCAATCCCACTTTAAGGACCTACAAGTCATAACGTTCTCTTAGGATGCAATTGCTTTGGTAAAATTCCAGATGGATGGACAAACTTTCATACTCAAGTACCTTTTAAAGAATACCAGTAGGTCTGCAGTCACTGCTCGCTGGCATTGTGCCCTGGCTCTCTCCTTGCCCTCTCGATGACCAAGAGTGAGTACTCTAAGGGCTGTTTTGTTATTGCAACCCCTGATGGTTTTTTGATTTGTAAATCAGATGTGATTTTTTTTTTCGTGTCACTGTGCTTTCAGAGTCCAGGATGGCGCTGTGTTTAGAAAAGCCTGCGACATTGTTTTTGTGAAATAATTCAGAGCGCTTCCTTCCCATGGTAGGTTATGAAGATATTTTTAGGCAGATCAGGAAATTTGAAAATCAGTATCGCGGCAGAGAGCTGCCAGGGTTCGTGAATTACAAGACGTTTGAGACGATCATAAAGAAGCAGGTGAAGCTGCTGGAGGACCCGGCGGTGGAAATGCTGCACAAGATCACCGGTGAGTCCTCCCTCCCGGGGTTGCCTTCAGGCCGGTGCCAGGCCGCAGGGCTCTCCCCTGGGTGTCCCAGCACCAGCCACCAGCCACCAGTCACCTAGAAATAAAAGGCCAAAGTAGGGCAGCGCAGTTCTTTGAGATCAATAAGAAGAGCTGCTCGGGAAACACTGATCCAGGCAGAAGCCCAAGTGGTGTTCCGCTGAGGAGGCCAAAGCCCGGGGCGGGGTGGGGGTCGATGAGAAAGGGAAGGGGACAGGTGCCTCCATAGAAGGCAGGCATTGCTGTTGGTGCTGATAAGCTGATTCAGTGACGCTAATTCTAAACAGTTTTTAATTTCCAGTCCAGTTGAGATCCTCTCTGCTTTCTTGTTATCCTTGCAGTCAGTTCTTGGGGACACAGTGTTACCCTCGGCCCAGATCAAAGGCAATTTTGCCTGTTCTAACATCCCAACAGTTTGAGGGATAAGATGAGCAAGGCAGTTTCTCCATTTTAAAGTGGCTCTGTTTACCCTATATAATAAAGAGCTAATGTGCTAATTAGACCAGACAACCGAACGTCCTTCCGGACATCCTTCCGGATGACCTTATGGGCGAAGCATGAGCTGCGAGGGCTGAGGCAAGAACGACTTTCCTGAACAACCAGTGGGCGGGGCCAGTGAGCCTGTGCTGCCAGGCCAGCCATTGTGGTCCCAGCTCTGCAGAGGCGGCCGGAGAGAGGGCTGCGCGGTCCCGGTGTCTCCATAGAGGCGGAATGGGGCACGACCATGGCACATGGCACCTCAACCTCCCACGGCCCTCCCTCCAGCTAGCCTGGCCACTCCCCGCCCCCCCCCCCCCCCCGCCACCAGTGGGGGTGGATGGGGCCAGCGCTTAGGAGCAGCAAGCCAGCTTCTGATTGAGCGGCACTCTCTCCACTGCCCCCCTGCTCAGCCAGAAGCCAGGCTCAAGGCTAGCGAGTGCAGCAGCAGTGGTGGAAGCCTCTCCTGCCTCCGCGGCTGGTGGGCCGTAAGGAACAAGGGGTCCTGGACTGTGAAAGCCCGGGACTGTGAGAGGGATGTCTGAGTGCCAGCTTAGGTCCAAGGGGGATCGGGCCTAAGCCGGCAATTGGACATCCCCCAAGGGGTCCCAGACTGCGAGAGGGCACAGGCCGAGCTGAGGGACACCCCTCCCCCCCGCCCCAGTGCACCAGTTCTCTGGACATCAACTGGGTGTTCAGCTGTTCAACTCAGTTCCGATTCTAACTACCCAGAGTTAGGTGGCACAGCTCAAGGGCACCGTGCCACAAGACGCCGGCTTCAGGTGCAGTCACCAGCTGTCTGTACATCCAGTTGCCACAGCTCCCTCCTCAGGCTAGGTAATTTGCTGAACAGCTCGCAGAACTCAGGAACACTCTTACTTACCGTTACTGATGTAGCATAAAGGACTGATTATTACAAAGGAAGCAAATGAAAGTGATACATAAGGCCAGGTCTGGGGGTACCCCAAGAGCAGGTCCCCCAGAGTTGGGAGCACTGCCCTCTTGGCAGGTATTTGTGTCACTAACCTAGAAGCTCTTCGAACCCTGTCACTTAGGAGTTTCTATGGAGATATAATCAATTACCACACACGTAGGCATAAACAGTTATTAACTCAGTCCCCATCCCTCTTCCCTGCCCTTCTCCCCAGATGCTGGGAATTTGGGGGAGGGTGGGCTGAAAGTTCCAGGCTTCCAATCAAGCCTTGGGCTTCCTGGCAACCAGCCTCCATCCTGGGCTACCCAGGGCCACCCAGAGTCCCCTCATTAGGACAGAAGATGCTCCTACCCCCAGAAAGGCCTAAGGAATGGGAGAGCTGTGTGTCAGGAACCAAGGGCAAAGACCAAATGCACGTTTCTTATGACCCAACACCTCCACTCCGCCCACTGCTGTGGCTACCTCACAGTCTCATTAAGGGGTATATTTCTAATTGAATTTTACTTTAGGCTTAATAAAATCTGTTCTTGTGTTGTGTTGACCAGTTGTGCTCTTCTAACTCACTCTGGAAGAAAATATATTGTGTTTAGAGACTTATAGTTATAGAAGTATCTATACTAATAAAAGGGTAATATGCTAATTAGACTGGGTCAACCGGACGTCCGACTTCCTTCCAGACAGTTAGGGGGCGATCAGGCTGGAAGGTAGAGGGGATAGGGGCGATCAGGCCAGCAGGTAGGTGAGCGGTTAGGAGCCAGCAGTCCTGGATTGCGAGAGGGATGTCCGACTGCCAGTTTAGGCCCTATTCCGCAGGGATCAGGCCTAAACCAGCAGTCGGACATCCCCCGAGGGGTTCTGGATTGGAAAGGGTGCAGGCCAAGCTGAGGGGGACCCCCCCTCCCGTGCACGAATTTCGTGCACTGGGCCTCTATACTAATAAAAGGGTAATATGCTAATTAGACTGGTCGTCTTCCGGACATTATTCCAAACGTTCTTCCTGAGGAAGCTGGGAGCTGGGGCGAAGCCAGCCGGGGTTCTCGGTGCCTGTGGGCGGCTGGGGCGAAGCCAGCTGGGGTCCCGAGTGCCAGAGGGAAGCCGGTGCTGGCAGCCGGGGGAAGGGAGGCATACTCTTGCACGAATTTTTGTGCATTTGGGCCTCTAGTGTATATATAAACTTCTGTTTTAGAAAGATGTGGAGTCAGTAAAAGATTTTCATGCATAAAGATACTGTTAGGATAAATTCTGTGAGGAAGTCGAATGGAAATACAGGTTTCAGAAATGAAAATAATGTACATTTTCTGATTAAGTAAGAGCTTATTTGTGTATTTCTTTTAAAATAGATAATGTGGACGTTTAGATCTCATTGATGTATTTAAAAGAATGATGTGAGGTTTGGCTATTAAAAGTTGATATATATATATACATATATATATATCATATATAGATCATATTCTTTGCAACGGTTTAAACTTAGGATGAAAACTTTAAATGTTAAATAAGGATGCTGGGGGACATTAGGTTTAAAATTCTTCTAGGACCCAGCCAGTGTGGCTCAGTGGTTGAGTATCGACCTATGAACCAGGAGGTCATGGGTTTGATTTCCCGTTAGGGCACATGCCCCTGTTTTGGGCTCGGTCCCCAGTAGGATGCATACAGGAGGCAGCCAATCAATGATTCTCTCTCATCATTGATGTTTCTATCTCTCCCTTCCTCTCTGAAATCAATAAAAAATATATTTAAAATTCTTTTAGGGAGCTCTTTAAGCCAAAAAGCACGCCTCCTTCCTTTAGTGAAAAGAAGAGAGGGAGGTGAGGGAGGAGGTAGGGACGGAGGGCACTTTCGTTCTTGTCATTTTATCCTCTTATTTTCTGCAATCTATTAAGATGATGAATGATCCCACCAATACTGGGCTTTTTTGTTTTTCTTTCATCAGATATGGTCCGGCTTGCCTTCACAGATGTTTCCAAGAAAAATTACGAGGAGTTTTTCAACCTTTTCAGAACCTGCAAGGTAAAACCAAACATTGGTTTAAAAAGAAAATAATTAACCCTGATGCTAGAAAATAGGTTTCCTGGATTTAAGACCGTTGCAACTTTACTGTTATATTTGGAGAATCAAATTATGCAGTTTATTAGTGAATCATACTAATTATATGACCAGTGAAGTCTGGTTAAAAGCAATAAAAGAGAGAGAAAGAGAGAGACGGGGGGAGGGGGAGACCTCTGGTGTCTCTTTTTGCAAAGGCACTAATCAATCCCATTCTGAGGACTCCACTCTCCTGACCTAGACCTCGCGAAGGCCCTCCCTCCAAAACCAGCACATTGGAATTAGAATTTCAATATATGAATTTGGGGGAACACAGACATTCAGCCCGATCACGCAGCACAGACGGGAAGGCCGGCCCTGCTGTGCAGGAGCTGGAGGTCTCGGCGGCTGCTTAGCCTGCCTGGCCTGCAGCGCCTTCTCCACAGCACAGGGCCGAGGGCAGCCTCCTCAGAAGGTTGTGGTGGACACAGGAGAAAACCGTGAGGCAGCACCTGGCAGGGTGCGTCCCACTTCCTGGCGCTCCGTGAGGTGGGGGTCCAGGTGCTCTCTGTGTGAGGATGTCCCAGCTTCCAGGTAGCCAGTTTCTCTAAATCCCAGGAGAGAGGATTTGACTGACTTCAATTCATCCCTCTTATCCCGGGGGCTCTCTGATGGGTATCCAGGGGTCCTCAAACTTTTTAAACAGGGGGCCAGTTCACTGTCCCTCAGACCGTTGGAGGGCCGGACTATAGTTTAAAAAAAAAACTATGAACAAATTCCTATGCGCACTGTGGGCCCGGGACGAGTCAGCTGCTAAGCAGGACAGGCAGCGGCACCTGGCGGGCCGGATAAATGTCCTCAGCGGGCCACATGTGGCCCGTGGGCCGTAGTTTGAGGACCCCTGGCACACTTACCACATGGAAAGGCCAGGAAAAGAGAAACAAAAGAGGCTGAGTCCTCAGGCTCTGGGGACGAGGGGTCTGGTCACGTGTGCGGTTCAGGCTTTTCAGGAATTCTGAGCCTCTGTGGAGGGTGGGAACCCCATCTTAGGTAAGCCAAGGTGGGGCGCAGAAGTCTGTCCCGAAGCAGCGTGATGTTTTAATTCCAGTTGGAGAACCTGCCAGCTGGGGGCTTTGTGTATAACCCAGTTTCCTATGACCCAGGGGTTGGTTTCTGGAGGGAAGTCATGTTGTGTTTCTCTTGTGCATTAGTCCAAAATTGAAGACATTAAGTCAGAACAAGAAAAAGAAGCGGAGAAGTCCATCCGACTGCACTTCCAAATGGAGCAGATTGTCTACTGCCAAGACCAAGCGTACCGGGCTTCGCTGCAGAAGATCCGAGAGAAGGAATCGGAAGAGAAGAAGACTAGTTCGCGCGAGCAAAAGTCCTCTCAAGAGGATTCTTTGACTTGCTCCCTCACTGAAATCCTCCAACACCTGATGGCCTACCGCCAGGTGAGTCTGCGCATGTCTCCGAAAGATGCTTTTTGTCTCATTTCCTGACTTACTGTCTCAGTAAGGTACCCACCAGCCAGCTCCATCCTTCAGCCCTTCGTTCGCCTCCATAGAAGCAACTCAGCCTCCGATGACGAGAAGAGGCTGTGACTTAGAGCCACTCACACCCGGTGTTGACTGGCTGTGTGGCCCTGGCCAAGTTCCTTAACCCCTCTGAGCCTCAGCTTTCTTCTCTGTGAAATGGTGCCTCCTCGTAGGTTTCCAGTGACTATTCCGGGGGATGGGTGGGTGTAACTCCCTTAGTGTATCCCATACAGTGACGGCTCCACAAACAGAAGCTGCTCACAGAGACGCGTGCTTTGATTGCTTCTCTATGTGTTTCGCGTGACACGAAGGGGGACCTGATTCATCCTGGGAAGGCTACACACGGCAGCTGAGCCACCTTAGTTAGAATCGCTGGGACATGTAAAAACCTGGACACCTAAAGCACATAATCATCCTCCGCTTTCCCGGGTGTCTCCATCCTTCATCGTTCCTGTGCTTGAGGCCCTGCTTCTCAAACTTGACCTCCCGAGGTCTTGTTGAAATGCAGGGGTGGATCGCAGGTCTGAGCTGGGCCCAGATTCCGCATTCCTAACGCGCCCCCAGCAGCCGGACTCTAACCCCGGGGTGGAACTCCGTGTCCGCAAACACTGGGAGGTGCACACATGTGAGCGGAGCCGGTGAAGGGCAAGACAGAAGGACGCCTGTGCACCTTGGCTTCTCCTGCAGCGAAACTTACCCTCTTGTCTGCTCACCTGCCTCACAGAACCTGTTAGAATAGGCCATGCATGCACACGCACAAAATCCAAAAATGAGAGTGACATGGAGAGTGGGTCTCCCACCCACCCCGCCCGGAGCCATGCCATCCCCTCCCCAGCAGCAGCAGACGTAGACCTCCAGGTCCTCGATGTCCTCCAAGGGACAGTGTACATGTGTGTGCGTGCGCGTGTGTGTGTGTGTGCACAGTGTATGTATACCTTCAAATGGTTTTTACACCGAGGTTAGCAGAGTGTGCTGCTTGGCATCTTGCTTCCTTTACTGCGCCTTGGAGATGGTTCCATTCCCGCTCATGTGGTGCTGCCTTGTTCTTTGTCATGGCAGCAGGTCTCCCGTTTTATGGACGTGTGCTGTTGCAGGCGTAGTGTGCGCTTCCAGTCTTTTGCTAACACAGGGATGTTGCAGTGCTTGGAATTATTCATGCATCGTATATTTGGAGGATAAATGAGATTTCTGGTGTCAGGGTTGTACCAGGGAAACAGAACCAATAGGATAGATGTAGGTAAAGAAATGTGTTTCTAGCCCTGGCTGGTGTTGCTCAGTGGATAGAGCATCGGCCTATGGACCGAAGGGTCCCGGATTCAATGCCAGTCAAGGGCATGTACCTTGGTTGCAGGCTCCTCCCCGGCTCGGGCCCTGGTCAGGACTCCTGCAGGAGGCAACCAATCTACGTGTTTCTCTCACATCGATATTCCTCTCTGTCTTTCCCTCTCTCTTCCATTCTCTCTAAAAATCAATGGAAAAATATCCTCAGGTGAGGATTAACAAAAACAAACTAACAACAAATTAAAAAAAAAAAAAGTGTTTCTAAGACAGCCTTGGGCAAACTACGGCCCGCGGGCCGGATCCGGCTGTTCTATCCGGTTCTCTTGCTCTCCCCTCCACTCCTTTACTTTGAATTTATATTAGTTCACACAAACACTGCATCCATGCTTTTGTTCCGGCCCTCCGGTCCAGTTTAAGAACCCATTGTGGCCCTCGAGTCAAAAAGTTTGCTCACCCCTGTTCTAGGAGCTGGCTGATGGGTTGTGGGGGCTGGCAGGGCAAGTCCAGGGTTCGTAGGAAGGCCATCAGGCGAGGTAAGCTGGAGGTTCTTGGGCAGGAGTCAAAACTGCTGTGTACAGGCAATTTCTTTCTCACAAGGCCTTCAGCTGATTGGACAGGCCCACCCACATGATCAAGGATAACCTCCTTTATTAAAGCCAGCTGATTGTAGATGTTAACCACATCTACAGAACACCTCAGTTCGTGTTTGACTGAATACCTGGGAACTATTGCCTGGCCAAGCTGACACATGAACGTGACCATCAGACCTGCGGCAGGCCTAGCACTTGCTTTAGATTGATCAGTATTACCTGTAGGAAGCTGCTTCGGGGTCCAACATCAGACCTCAGTGCCGGTGGCCCCCAGCATCCCGCCTGCATGCCTCTGGCCAGCCTGTCCCTTTTCTTCTTTCCTCCATCTCTGTCTGGGGACAGGCCGCCTTCCTGGCTCACGCCCCCTCTAGAACACGTAGTGTGTGTACCATCTCCACGTCACTGACCCTCTAGACTAGTGGTTCTCAACCTTTTTAATGCCGCGACCCTTTAATACAGTTCCTCATGTGGTGGTGACCCCCAACCATAAAATTATTTTTGTTGCTACTTTGTAACTGTAATTTTGCTACTGTTATGAATCGTAATGTAAATATCTGTGTTTTCCGATGGTCTTAGGCTCTATAGCAGTGGTTCTCAACCTGTGGGTCACAACCTACAGGTTGAGAACTGCTAGCAGAGTCGCCTAAGACCATCGGAAAACACAGATATTTACATTACGATTCATAACAGTAGCAAAATTACAGTTACGAAGTAGCAACAAAAATAATTTTATGGTTGGGGGTCACCACCACATGAGGAACTGTATTAAAGGGTCGCGGCATTAAGAAGCTTGAGAACCACTGCTCTAGACTCATTCCACGCCTGGCATCTTTCCAACTGTCACCTCCTAGCCATCCCGGGAGGCCGGTGCTGGTATTTTTATAAAGAAGGAACCCGAGAGGTCACAGCCCTTGCTCAGTGTGAGTCTCTCTGAGCTGCCGGAGCGATCGCCTGTCTCGGGAAAGAGAAACTTTGCACTCACAGGCGGATGGGGATGGCGGTGGGGAGCAGGCTTGGAACCACCTGCCTAGAACTCGGCCCTCCTGTGGCTTTTGGTAGCACAGCCTCTGTTCTGCTTCAGATCTTAGTGTTGACTTAAAAGAAACAATATAAAGTCTTCGGGGCCGAGTTGTCAATAATGTGAACGTGTCCCCCGTTTCCCTTTCTGGAGCACATCTGACCGTCTCCCGTCAGAAGAGACCCTTTTATCGTCAGGACTAGCCAGCGGGAGCCCAGCTGGCCCCTGACCCCAGCCGCGCCCTCTGCACCGCAGGGACGTGTGTGGTCCCTCGCTGCCCGTAGCACAGAGGTCTGAGACCTGCTGTTTCCGGTCCCGCCCAGCAGGGTGCTCGTGTGGCAAAAGTCACGAGGGGGGACTTTCCTTCAGGGTCGCCTCAACCCCTCTGTGAACCGTCCCTTGCAGGAGGCCAGCAACCGCCTGTCCAGCCACATCCCTCTGATCGTCCAGTTCTTCATCCTCCAGTCGTACGGGCAGCAGCTGCAGAAGGCCATGCTCCAGCTGCTGCAGGACAAGGAGAAGTACGACTGGCTCCTCAAGGAGCGCAGCGACACCAGCGACAAGCGGAAGTTCCTGAAGGAGCGGCTGGCGCGGCTGACCAAGGCCCGGCGCCGGCTGGCCCAGTTCCCGGGCTAAGGGCTCTGTCCCCGAGCCTCGCCTCCCGGGTCCTCTTGGTTAGTCACCCGTGCTCATCCCCGTAGAGGGAAGGGACCAGGAGGAAGCTGCGGTGAGCGATGTGGTTTCCAGATGTGGTTTCCAGCCTGAGACTTGAGACCTGCCCTCGCGAAGGATGTGGTTTGGGTTGGGCGGCTGGCACCGTCTTCCTGGTTAGGAACATGATCTTCCCATTGGCCCGCTTCTCCGGCTCTCTCCCCGTCTTCCTCAGGGACCCGCGCCCCTGAGCACCGTAGCAGGGCTGGTGCCTGGTTTCTCCCATGACCGTTCACGCACCCGATGCCTTAGGACCCTGAGTCCCCGATGCATGAAGCTGTAGAAGTCATACCTCATCTGCTTGTAATAAACTCTTTTCTAACAGACATGTCGCTGACACTCCTCATTTGGGGGGAGAGCCTGGAAATGACAGGTGGGAACCCGGGGAGCTGGGCCTGGTGTCGGAAGGAGGAAGTTGAGTAAAAGCTCGTGGTCTGGTTATTTATAAGAGGTGGAGGGGAAATGGGGAAGTAAAACAGGGTAGAGCTAGCAGCCTTAGCTGTTTATAATGTGCCATGGTCAAGGGTCCGACTATTAAGTCCCTGGGCATCCGCTTGGAGTTCAAGATAAAGGCCGAGTCGGGAGGTAGCCCAGCAGGCGGAGGCGCTGGCTGGCCGTGGTCGGGAGCAGAGGCGGGACTGCTGACCACGAATCGCCTGGAGCAGCACCGCTCCTGCTGTCTGGTCTCGCCAGGGGTGGGGACGCTCGCAGACGCCCAGCCACGGCAGCTCAGGGCAGGACACTGGGCAACGGGCTGGAGCTGGAGGCAGGCAGGTTCCACAAGGACCGCACCGTGTCCTCTGAAGTGAGCTGAAGCCTCGCAGGCCTAGAGGAGGGAAGGCCAGGGGACAGGCAGAGCGACGAGGTGTGAGCCAGCTGCCAGACAGGAGGACTCGAGCGAAAGCCCTTCGGGGAGACCCACTCCGCACAACCAGCATGAGCGGCAGGAGCACCTTCTACCAACGTGTCCAGAAAGGAGGGGCGTCCGGCCCAGCTGGGCAACCACTGGTCAGGGCCGGAGATGGGCTGGTTATGCTGCCCCCTCCCGTCACTCCAGACACTCCAAGCTCCTCAATGCTTTGGGACAATTTGGGAATTTATGCACAAGAGGGAATGCCAAGACGATGGGCAGGCAGCACCTTTGGGCCTCGCTCAGGGCAAACACCTGCCTGCAGGCTGATGCAGGATAAAGCGCTCCCAGGAGCCAGCGTGACTCATATTTAAAGACGACGCTATACCAGTACGCTATTACAGACTTTTGTAAGAACGAGGGTAAGCGGGCCGGGCAGGGCACACATTCCCAGTCCAGTTCTAGGCACGTGTCCCTTTAGGACAGCAGTTGAGCCAAATATCAACAGTACAACGATTGAAATTTCTTTGGAGAGCCAAATTTTTTAAACTACTTCTAACGCCACTTCTTCAATATAGACTCTCCCAGGCCGTGGTATTTTGTGGAAGAGCCACACTCAAGGGGCCAAAGAGCCGCATGTGGCTCGCGACCCGCAGTTTGCCGACCACTGTGTAGGAGACTAGGCCAGCTTCTCACCTTGGAGCTGGGGAGCGGGTGCCTCCTTGTGGCCGACCTGGGTAACTGCTCCAGTACCAGGTATTCTTGCCACTGAGCAAAGACACCTGGGGACCAGGGGCACAGGTGGCAGCGTTGCCCAGGGTGCTTTGCTGTTGTAATTTCCCTGGTAGTCCCAGAGAGGGCGGAGGAAGAAAGCTGATAGTATGTGCTCCAGAGGGGGAGTCTACCCAGCAGGATGGGGGAGGAGGGGAAATCTGATGAGGACTCACGGTCTCTTTCCTTTTGGCCAAAAAGAGCAGGTGTCCAGGGATCTCAGCAGGGGAGGAGTGCACTGTCCCTCCCCGCTGGAGTCCATGTGGGGGGTCCTTCAGAGAGCAGAAGGGCTCAGGCAAGGGGCTGAGCCGCCCCGGAGGTCCCCCAGGCCTGCCCCACCCCCCTGAGGGACATCCCCAGATTCTGCTGCCCACGCTGTAGCACCGGCCTGAAGGCCCATCAGCCATGCAGAATGTGCTCAAACAGCAATGATGCCCACACGTGGGCCCTCACTCCAAGCACGTCGGGGCTCCGTTCTGTGGGATGGGGCTGAGTTTGGAGCAGAGCAAGCTGAAGGGCTGGAGAGAATGGAACTGACCAAAAGGCTTGAGCTGAGTGGACGCACGGTCTGGCCCGCCACAGGTGCTCAGTGATGCTGTGGGAGGGAGGGCAGCGTGGAAGGCACTGGCGCTTATCCAGAGGACTTCCTGGGTGTGTGGTTGTCCTCTAAGATGCCATGCGGGGCACCTGCCTTCATCACTACCCTTCCCAAGCAAGGCCAAGCCAGAAGCACCCAGCAGGCTGGAAGTCCCCCGGGTCCCTGTGCGTTTGGGAGGAGAGGACCCAATCCGAGCGGCAAGTCCTCCACCAGCAGCAGCAGGAGCAGCAAAGGGGAAGCCGGGGGATGCCTTGGCCTCCGGTGGTCAGATCCCACCTCACTTTTCCTTCCAGGGAAAAGGGTAAGATCAGGCTCCTCGGCCCCAGCAAAGCGACGGCTCAAACACCACTAGTTACGGAGCTGATTCGTTTACAATGAGGTCGCTGGCAGGTGGGTGAATTTCGTAAATGTTTCTGTAGACGTCGCATTAATTCCAGCCTTTCCTTAACACCCTGGGAGCCTGGGAGAGGGCGCTCAGGGCTCGCATCGCCCCCTCTGCATCCAAAGCAGCCGAGGGCTGCGGTGCTGGGATCTGTGTCTGCTGACGAAGTGGGGCTCCCGATGCAGGGCTGGGCCGAAGGGAAAAGGCTCGGAAACTGGGCAGGACCAGCGGACTGCAAAACAGAGAGAGCTGGGATCCGACCAGACCCGAGCGTAAAGCCGGACTGGCCCTGCGACAAGGCAGCGGGAGGGGGATCCATGCAGGGCCCTTACCTGCTGACCCAGCTGCAAGAAGCAACAAAAGGATGGGCACAGATTAAGCACTCTCATTAATGCTCACGTTTTCCTAAGTATTTTGGGTCATTTTATATTAAGCAAATTAACTTCTCTGTTTTTTTTCCCAATGATTTTTTTTTTAAGAGAGAGTGCAAGACTGGAAGGGGGGTGAGGGCATGTGCCGAGGGGTCGGGGAGGCTGGGGGAAGGTCAATGGGAAAAAAAATAAAGGGACATATGTACTACTACTTGTAATACTTGAAACAATTTTAAAAAAAGAATAATAGCACAAATGCAAAAAAGAGAGAGAGAGGGAGTGGAAGAGAGAGGGAGAGAAACATCGATGTGAGAGAGACACATTGAATGGTTGTCTCCCTCATGTGCCCCGACCAGGGCCGGGGGTCGAGCCTGTAACTGAGGTACATGCCCTTGACCGGAATCAGACCTGGGACCGATGCGCTGACCGCTGAGCAAACTGGCTAGGGCTTAACTTCTCTTTGTGAGAGTATGAATACAAGCATATCTGTATGTCCCTGGTCCCAGCACTCCGGCTACATCTTGAAGTGGAGTCAGCCTCATCCCAAGGAAAACCTTTCACAAGGTGAATCCAAAATGAAAACGAACGGAAAAGGTTGGCACTGCCCACGTGGACACTTTGGGGCGTAGACTCAGTCATCAGACCGACCCCTTCTTTGTGAATTGGCCTACCCGCTAAAACCTGGTGTAGCCGGAACCGGTTTGGCTCAGTGGATAGAGCGTCGGCCTGCGGACTGAAGGGTCCCAGGTTCGATTCCGGTCAGAGGCATGTACCTTGGTTGCGGGCACATCCCCAGTAGGAGGTGTGCAGGAGGCAGCTGATCGATGTTTCTAGCTCTCTATCCCTCTCCTCTCTCTTCCTCTCTGTAAAAAATTAATAAAATATAAAAAATAAATAAATAAATAAAACCTGGTGTAACCCCAACTCAGAACTAGCAGCGCTTTTGTGAACGAAGCAGAAAACCCTCAGCCGAGCGGGAATGGGACGCCGAAGACTCAATACGTATTTGGAAAAAGAGTATAATTTATTTGTACAATATTTCACAGTTCAATTTACAGTTAAAAAAAAAAAAAAGATACAAAACAAGACGAACGGGTCACATAAATAAAAGGAAGCGGGAAAGGAGGAACGCGCGCCCACCAAGGCGAGCCGGGTGACCTCCGGCGTGGGGAGCGGGCGCCTCAGTGCCGTGGGCCTGGGAGACCTCGGGGACGCCGCTGCCACGGAGGCCCGTGGAGCGAGCATCCTGAGAAGGCGGTCGCACAACCTTCCACTCCAAGGTCAAGTCCTAGCAGGAGAATCATTCCATTCCTGGAACCCAGCGTCCTGGCTGAGCACTGACCTCCCCCGGCAGTTCCAGCGTGGCCCCTCCTTCCAGGGGACACGCAGGGGCCCGAAGGGGCCACGCATGCAGAGTCCACCTTTCTCTTCTTCGCCGCAAGCACGGTGCTGCTGCTCTTCAGCAAACGCCTTTCCGGAACATGAAACCAGGCGCCGGTCACGGAGAGAGCAGCTCCACCTGGCCGCGGCTCACCCTTGGCAAGGACCACAGTTCCAAAGAAGCCAGTGTGACGACTGCTTGGAGCATCACAGCCGGGACGCCATGAGCACTGAGGTAGCGGTAACACGTGGAAACGGTGCAGGCAGACAGTGTTGCTGAATCACACCTCCCTGATTTCCCCAGGAACCTCAATTTCCAGTGATCAGCAGGCCGAAGGGCGCAGCCTGGCAGCGCGCCTGGCCCTCCATGAGGTGCCCATCACCAAGGGGCCGGGCTCGGGAGTCAGGCTGGTCTCTCCGGGGGGAGTCTCACCCCATGTTTGGTGGCCACGCCGAGCGCACTCAGGAGTGAACCCGTCTTAATGGCTGCATGCTCCAAGGGCTCTGTCTACACTCTCACCCACAAGAAGAAAAAAGGTTTCTAAGCCGCTTCAGGTGACAATCAAGTCACCCCCCCCCCCATGAAGGGCGGGTCCCTGCGTTTCCAGCCACCACCCGGGGCTGCTCAGAAGTCGGTCAGACCTGATGAGTGAGAACTCCTGTGGGGAGACAGGCCCCGGGGCTCCCCAGTGGCCTCCCTAGCAGAGGCCCAGAGCGAAGCACCCTTCCCATCTCTAACCCACAGCTGAGAGGTCACCAGTCCCATGGGCACCCCCTGGATGGGCTCAGAGGAAGATGCGGGTGGGCAGACTCCAGCCCTCTGCCCCGCGTTGGCCCGAGACACCCACACCCAGCCCTGGCGGTCACCCCTTTTGGACAGAAGCTCGGGGAGCAGGGCCCGGGGAGTAGCCACCGTGGCCTGCGCAGAACTGTGGAGACTGCCAAAGACAGACAAGTTCATGGTTTAATCAAAATGAAGGGACCTCTGGATCATCTCTAACATACACCAGGCACAGGGAATGAAGAACCAGCCCCTCTTTGTCTTGTTGACCGGCGTCGAGGACGAGGCCGGACGGATCAGCTGTTTGCCTGTTCAAAAGGGAAACGAAAGGGTGTTATTTCCTTAAGATAAACACAGGTAGAAAACTTTTTTCTCGCTCTAGGTCAGGCGTCCTCAAACTACGGCCCGCGGGCCACATGCGGCCCGCCGAGGACATGTATCCGGCCCGCCGGGTGCCGCTGCCTGTCCTGCTTAGCAGCCGACTCGTCCCGGGCCCGCAGTGCGTATAGGAATTTGTTCATAGTGTTTTTATTTAAACTATAGTCCGGCCCTCCAACGGTCTGAGGGACAGTGAACTGGCCCCCTGTTTAAAAAGTTTGAGGACCCCTGCTCTAGGTTGACAAGGCATGGATACACCAGCTGAGCAAGCCTCAGAGGACAAAGGGATGTGGTTTTCCCACAGCACGAAGGTCAAGGAGTGAGGCTGACCGTGGTGGCGGGCAGCTGGGCTGAGGACCTCGTGTGCCCAGGCCTGGAGGGAGAGGGGAGCAGGGTGTGTGCGGAAGCAAACCGCTTAGCAGGGCCAGGACGCAGGCCTCGGCTGGGAAACCTCGCTCCACACGGCCACTGAAAGACATCAGTGTCCAACCGCCTGGCTCCCTGCCCGTGGCCTCTCCTGCACCCAGCCTTCCACCTGATGCTCCGGGGCTGAGCCCTGGCCATGCCCTGAACACCCGCGCAGTTTGCTGTCTCACAGACGGGGCACACAGTCCACCCCTAGGCTTGGCTCCCCGCCGAGCCCCACCTGCTTCCCTCCACCGGGCAGCCCCCAACAGGACACCCGGGTACCTATTCCAGCACTTGGCCCTCTGCTGGGTGCGGACTGGCCAGCCGCTGTGGCCACTAGAAGGTATGAGGCCTCTGGTTTTATTGGGGGACCATGTCAGACAATGCCCTTGGGTCCTGTCCCCCTCCCCAGACTGGAGACTTGAGAGGACACAACGTGAAAATACTTCTCTCACCGGCAGCCCCGCCCTGGCAGGGGCCCTGGGATGGAGAGGGACCTGGCTCTCACCCGGGATCCGGGCAGCGCCAGGGAAGAGGTCTCCGCTGAGCAGCGTGGTCAGGCCCGGAGTCCCGAGGGCAGGATGGCAGGGAGCCCCTGGGACCTCCCGTCTTCACCACCTCTGTGTGCACCAGGGAGCCCCAGCTGCTCCCCCACCCCGGACTTTGGGACCTGCCCGGGGTGCACTCGATGGCCCAGAAAAGGACAGGGCACCATCCCGACGCCACCGGCTAATTTGTGTCTCTGTGCTCTCTGCCAGCACCAAAGTCTGGGTGGAGCCGGCTGAGCCGGGACTGTGGTCAGCAGAGCACAGCCCTGTGTGAAGTCAGCCCTGCCGCGCTGACCCCGGCTGCTTCATCCACACCCACTGGGCGGCGTGCAAGTGAGGCCCCCAGCAGTGACAGGTGGACACAGGGAAGGGGGGGCGCAGGGCCATGCGGGCGGCCCTCAGCTCCCAGCAGCGGGACCACGGCTCAGAGACACCTGGGCTGTGACACGTGTCCGAGCTCTGAGCCAGGAGGACGGGAAAATCACCTTCATTTGTCGGTAGATCCAGTCTGTAAACATCGTCACATTTCCGTACACGCCTGGCCTGTTCGCCTTGGCGCAGCCGGACCCCCAGCTCGTGTCCCCAATCAGCCACCAGATGCTGCTTTTCAACGTGACCAGAGGGCCGCCACTGTCGCCCTGGGGGACAAGCACGCAACAGAGCGGGCGTCAGGCCACAGCCGCCCACGCCATGACCTTGCACAGAGGGCGGGGGTCTCAGTGGGACTTCCCAGTGGGTGTGTGGGTGTCATATCTCCTCCAATGGGTAAGAGTAATAGGATCCCCAAGAGAGACTGTACCAGCGATGAATTTCAGTCTAGATGAGCTAAGAGTTACTAAGTCGATTGGTGTCTGCATTTTAAAACAGTCCCATACTTATTTCTGTTCCGTGGACACTTAGCGAATATAAGACCCTGTATCCCAGGGACATGGAACCTTCTGTCTGAGCGGGGAGAACGGGGCTCATGGACTCAGTGGGGTAGGCAAGAGCAGGAAGCGGCAAACACCTGGCAGGAGTCGACGCTGCCCCGCAGGTACCCAGCGCAGACCATGGCAGGCGTGACCAGGTTGTTGTAGACGTATCTGCTGTTACACTGCCCGGGCTCGATGAGGGGCACCATCGCGGCGTTCAGCATGTCCGACGTTTTCCCTGAGACAGACCAGGTCATCGCGCCATCCGTGCAGCCCGCGGCTCCCACGGGAGGGGTGGACCCCTCCCGGAGACAGGCCACTGCGGACAGACAGGTGGCCCTGCCCCCGCCCCTCCCTCCTTCCACCTCCCAAGCCATCTCCCGGGGAACCTGGGTCACCCCTGCAGCTGGCGGGTCTGCCCTTCGTGCAGCTCTAGGTTTTGGTTTCAGGGGGAAGACTTCCTGGCCCTGGAGCCAGGGAACCGCCCCTTCCGCCTCTACCCCCTCCCCCATGTTCCAGACTCGCCCTCGCCATCCATCACTCAGCGGCTCGGTTCTGGGGGCTCACCTTGCCCCAGTCATCGCTCCCTCTTCTCCGATGACCCCCCCCCCCCCCCGCCCCACCGCCGGCCAGGAGCTTCTGTCTCCCTCCGTAAACAAACCGGCTTTTCTCCATCCCACACCCTCCTCCGTACACTCGTCTAACGGAGGCACAAAGCCTGCGAGAACGGCCCACAGTCACCCGTCCCTCGGGAGCAGACCCAGGACTGAAACCCGGGTCTCCCGCTTGCAAACCCAGGGCCGCGCTCACGGGATTGCAGACTCGCGTGCCCAGGAGCCTCACCTTTCTCGTAGGTGGCCCCCCACCCGGAAATCCAGCAGGCCTGTCTCGGCTCCAGCATCATGCCTGGGTTGGGCAGACACACCGGTTTCACATTGTCTGTTTTAAGAAGAAAAAGCACCGTGAGCTCGTCTGGTCTGGCGAAGGCGGTGGCCTTCCGCTGGACCTTCCCCGTGTGCACACGGCGGGGCCATCCTGCCCGAGGAAAGTCCGGGTGCCAGCGGGTCCTGGCACCCCGCCTTCTGCCCCTGCCGGAGCCCTCCTTCCCACAGGCAGGACGCTCGCCTCCGGAAGTTGTGTGACTTACAAATGGAATGATTGGCTAACTCTGTTTCAAAACACACACAATTAACTTTTCTTCAAACGAAATCTTCAAGAAACAGAAATGAAAAATACACAATGTCTCCAAGTGACAGACAATAAGACAGACAGACAGACCCGTGGCAGTGGCCAGTGGCCAGGAGGCTGGCGGGACTTCTAGCTCCTGGGGGCCGTGCTGGACCCGCCTCCACCTGCGCTGTTTCCTGACTTGCAGGCAAGCCCCTGGAGGGCAGGGATGTGGTTTTGTATCTTCTTCCCCGGGAAAGGGGAAAGGGGGAAGGGGGAGCGGGGAGGGGGCGCTAGAGGGCTCTGGAACCTTGGATGGACTAGATTGGGGCCCAACTAAGAAGCGCGGGGAATGCATGTTTGTTTTCATATCCTTTTAAGTTGTTACGTTAAAGTATTTTATTTCCAGAATAACGTGGAGCACGAACGCATCTTTACACGTCAGAGAGCAGATGGCCTCACTGGCAGTGACGCTGCCCCAAGGAGCATCTGACAACGTCTGGAGACACCTTTGCCTGCACAACCGAGGCAGCTCCTGGCATCTAGGGGGCAGGGGCAGGGGGTGGGGTGCTGCTGAGGGCCCCACAGTGCACACCCCCCCCCAAAGAACCTGCCGGCCCCCGATGCCCACGGTGCTGGGGTGGAACCCCTTCCACACGCTGCCGTATTGGTCAAATTGCCCCCCTACGTGGAGTAAAGTGTGGTGGTCACTGCTTCCCTCAACACACACGGCACGTTTCCAGGTGACCTGGCTTCCGCCGAGCACGTTCCTATCAGCCACCCGTCCGCATGCCACCCCTGCCTTCCATGGACCACAGCCCAGGTTTTATTTCCAGCCAGCCTCTCCAGCCGTGGTCAGAAGGGCTCACGCGCCCCGTGGAGAGGTGTGTACCGTTAAAGGTCAGCGGTGTCTGCAGCTTCATAAGAGCGATGTCATTGTTCTTGGTCTTGGAATCGTAGTGCGGATGGGAAATCACTTTGCCCACTCGGTATGCGTTTCCGTAGAACATGGCAGATTGCCTCAAAATTCCCGCAAAGGCCATCCAGTACCGGGGGTTGTTCAGAGGCCTGGGGGGCAAAGGTGAATACCACTCAGCATCTCAGAGCCGCAAACGTGAAACACTCATTCGATGAGCAGAACTCAGGTGCTGGAGCCAAGTGTCCCAGGGGGTGACAGGACCCACCAACGCCAGCGAGACGGGCGAGCAGGTGTCGGGCCTCCCCAGTCCCCGCCTCGGCCCGGCCCCACCTGCACACCTTCCTGCCTTCTAGCGCCCGCTCTGCCTCCTGGCTGAGTCCTGTGCCCCGGGGGCTCCGGCAGCAGCCCGCGGACCCTCGCAATTCCGAGAACACTGTTTCTTGGACCTACCTGCCTCTCTGAGGTTTTAAACTTCGTTTCTGGCAGGACCGGGTCTTACCTATCCTGATGTGCTAGGGATTTCCTGACACTCAGTAGGTGCTTTAGGAATGTGCAGTGACGAAGAGGCTCGGGGTCTCTAGCCCTCACCTTTATCTAGGCGTTTCCCGCTAAGAGCATCCGGTGGAGGGAAGGCAGGAACAGCCTGGGTAATAAACACGGCTTCCTTCCACTGCCACCACAGCCCTGGGAGCGGCCCACACACCTGTCATGTGTAGACACCTTGCGTGCACCGCCCGAGGCCACACAGCCAAGCCAGGCCCAGCCTCACGCTAAACTAGAAAATAGCTCTGATGAATGAGTTTTTCTCCAAAACCGACATGTGAGCAAAAAACTCCATGTTTAAGCCCTAGCCGGTGTGGCTCAGTGGATAGAGGGTTGGCCTGCAGACTGAAGGGTCCCAGGTTCAATTCTGGTCAAGAACACATGCCCGGGTTGTGGGCTCGATCCCCAGTAGGAGGCGTGTAGGAGGCAGCTGATCAATGGTTCTCTCTCATCACTGATGTTTCTCTCTCTCGCTCTCCCTCTCCCTTCCTCTCTGAAATCAATACAAATATATTTTATAAAAAACAACTCTATGTTTAAGAAAAAAAAGGGGGGGTGGGGACAGTATCTTCCACAAAAACTAATGCTATAAATTATGCCTTCTCCTTGCCCCTCCCAACCGGCTGTGTGGGGCCACAGGGAACCTTCCGGCAAGGCAGTGTGCGATCCCTAAGTGTGTCTGAGTGTGGCTTCTCCCAGGACGATCGTCCAGAGACCAGAGCTCCCACGAGGGCAGGAAAGGCCAGTGACACCCCAGCCTGACCCTGTGTCCTTGCTCCCAGAATCCTGCCTTCAGTGGACGCCCGATGCACGGTGCTGAGGGATGGGCGTGGCCACAGGCAGCACGTGCAGTGGCTCATCTGACCCTCCCAGGGATGGAGGGGGCGCCATTACAGCCCCAGTTAGACACAAGGAAACTGGAGCTTGAAGAGGTCAAAAGACGTTGTGTAAGGTCACGTGGCCACAGAGCCACCTCCCCACCCGGGAGCCCGCTTCCCCCGTGAACATACTCTTCCACGCAGTGGGCGGCCGTCACAATCCACTCGGGGGTGATAATGGAGCCTCCACAGACGTGGACGCCCTGCACATGCAGGCTGACCTGCCAGGGCCAGTCCCCCAGGGCAGCACTCGATCCGCCCACGATCCGACTCTGGCGGCCCATCTTCGAGTTCACCCCACACTCTGGAAGCGACAAGCACAACAGAGCAGGCCAGTGAGCAGGATCCGGGCCACCCTGCACCCCGATACCCACCCGTGCAGCGTGTGCCTGGACCACACCCGGACCGTGCCCGTCCCCAAGGCCCCGCCAGGCTGGTGGACAACTATTCCCACCTCTCATTCCAGGTTGTTTGGGATCTGACTTATGGAGAACAGGACCTGGTCTCTTCTAGGTTGGAGGGATGAGGGACACTCCAGTCACCCTGAGATCCCCCCACACCCTTCCACTGCCACTGTGATTCCAGACACCCAGCGTGGGTCCTGGGTGACAAAGGCCCTGGATCTCCTGAGCCCTAGAGGGATTGAATGCCCAGGGGCCCAAGATCATAGAACAAAGTGAAGGAGGGATTCCGCCTGTGTGCTGGTCACCTGCCCACCCAGTGCTGGCGGGGTCGGAGGGCGGGGCAGGCACCTTGCTCCCTTGGTACCTAAAGAAGCTTGAGCCCAGGGGGGCTGGGAAGCTACTGCCAGGACCCCTGGGAGCATCTGCTAGTCTCGCCCCTTCGATCAGAGAAGCTGAGCTCCAGGACCGAGAGCCGGTAAAGGAACAGGACGGAGCGTCCCTGAGCGGAGCGCAGGGCAGAGCCTTCCCTGCTGCTAAGAGGTTTGCAAGCAGAAGTAATCCAGACACAGCAGGGGCAGCCACAGGCCTCCCACTCCACCTCGGGGTGGCTCAAGAGGGGCCCCCTTCTCTCTCCACCTTCCCAGACACAGGGGATCTGTGTCCGAAAATACAGGGCCAAAAGGGAAACCAAGGCTCACTTACCTATACAGCGTAAAGAAACCACTGTTTTTGAAGAACAGACATCACTACAAAAGAAGAAAGACAATGGTGGTCACCATCGATGAGCCATTTGACTCTCAAAATACCTAGAATGTTTTCCAACGTTCTCACTCCCCTGCCTCCCCAGACGTAGAGGGGTCCGTGACTGAAGGCTTGAATCACGAAAGTAAATCCATTTAGAGGACAGTGGTGAAGAGCAGACACCGAGAGTGGGTCAAACCCCAGCTGTGTGACCTTGAGCAAGTTACTTGACCTCTGTGCCTCAGTTTCCCCATCTGCAGAATGGGCTAATAACAGCACCAACTCATAGGATGGCTTTGAGGGTAAGCATGCAGCAACATCAGCCATTATGTTTATTCTGGGATTTTAAATCGGTCTCTACTTTTCTAAGGGGGCCATTTGTAAACTTTGGTTTTCTATGACTGCTCACATTCATCACACAGAAAACAATACAAGCAATTATTTGTCTGGGAGCAGAAGAAAAAAAAACAAGCGTTACTGGTTTGGAAGGTAAACATTTGAGGTTACAGACGTAAAAGAGGTAACCGATGCATCCTGGTGTATAGCGAATGTTCCTCCTAAATGCGGAGGAGGAGAGAAGTGGCCTCGACATCCGGGCATTCACAGCCGGCCACGGCCCACGACACACACACAACCACAGAGACCAACACGGGGCCAGCCCACTGCTCCTGGACAGCACACAAGCCCACCGCACAGTCCTGTCTGAGCAGACACCACCAGCCTGGTCCCCTTCAGGAACCCTCTACTGTGAGTGACAGCAGCTTCTATGCCCACCCTGGGGTAGCCTGGCTTCATGCCACCCATCTTCTAGGAAAAACGTGCTGCGATGCCAATCCAAGAATCACCCTCGGCTCCTGCCAGCATCCAATCCAGAGCAAACCCCTGCTTCTTCGAATCTTCCCCAAAATGACCCAACACAAGCCCAAACCCTGTAAGCCGCTTACAACACCTTCCTGCCCACACAACCCACGTTCCAAGGACTACGGCGTGTCCCGGTGGTCCTGGCTGAGGGACACTGGCAACGCCGAGAAGCACATCCCCAGGGAAAGATGTTTTCTAAGAATCGAACCCGGCTGTGCAGCCATCAGCTTCCGGGCTCGCTGCGGCCACTCCGGGCCCCACTAGCGGCTCAGACTAAGACCGACAACGTAAGAAATGCCCAAACCTGTACGGACTTTTTTATGAGTTCATTGGAGCCAAACGGGCGACAATTGCCGGGAAGCAAAATCGCCATGGATTTTGCTTATTTTATACATTACAATCAAAGGAGGAGATATAAGCGGGTTACATGAAATCCATTGGTGATAGATTAGGGAGGCGGGAGAAAGCAAAGCCGGAAAACCTCTGGGATTGGATAAAAAGTGAAATGATAGACACATGCTTCTTCTACAGAGGTGGGTACAGGCTAGTTAACAGTTAGCCATTAACATGATAATAACAGTGAGGGGGTCTGTGGTTTCCACTCCGACTGTGCTTTGAGGGGGGTGGGGAGGGGAAATCACTTTGATATTCCAAAGGTATGTTATCAATTATGTAATTGTAGATGCCAAAAAAGACAACAGACAGGCTCCGTGAAGGCCAAGACTGACCTTCGTTAAAGAATACCGGCCTAGGACGTGACTCCCGCCATGGCTCACTTCTGGTTAGGAAGTTTTCACTCCCGACATCCTATGTGGTCACTTCCAGTCTGAGTTTGCAAGGCCGCCACGCAGACCTCCCCTGAGCTCCTGGGGTTTAGTATGCGGCCCCTCTTTCGTCCACAGTAACGAAGGGCAGCTTCTGAGAGCAAAAGGGAAGTCTTCCCACCCCCGCCACGTAGAGACACCGCGAGCCAGGCCAGGGCCTTCTCTCTCCCCTCCAAGGCCGCGGTCCTCCGGAGCGCCCAAGGCTCACAGAGGTGAGGTGGCAACTTCCGCCCCTGCTCAGCCCCATCAGCCCCACCCTCGGGTCACCCAGGGCACAAGGCAGCACTCAGCGTGTACAAAGGGCCCGGGCAGCTGTGTTTGGCTTCCCTGGCGGGCAGACCGCAACCCCGCTGTTTTGATGGGCACACCTGGCCGGGCACAGCCCGCCTCCTGGGCGCACCCTGTCACATTCCCAGGGACAGCCAGGCCCGAGAGGAAGTCGGCCCCCCAGACACCTCAGCCAGAGGCCACCAGGAATGCAAACCTGCTTCCGGCCTCCCACTCATGGGAAGGAGGGACAGCGTGATTCATCCATCCTTCCCTGCAACAGCACCTGGCCTGCGGGAGGTGGTGGCTGGCTAACACCTGGGAGGAGGGATGGGACCTGGCAGCTGGGGGAGGCTTCTGCACAAAGGACACTGTGTCTCACATTAAAGAGCATTCAGACAATGACCAGCCTGGGGAGACTGTCAACATTTTAAATACACGCAAAGCCAATCGCATAGCTCTGCCCACCCCTCCCCCACCTTCCTAACCAGCTAAGCCAGTGGTCAGCAAACTCATTAGTCAACAGAGCCAAATATCAACAGTACAACGATTGAAATTTCTTTTGAGAACCAAATTTTTTAAACTTAAACTTCTTCTAACGCCACTTCTTCAAAATAGACTCGCCCAGGCCGTGGTATTTTGTGGAAGAGCCACACTCAAGGGGCCAAAGAGCCGCACGTGGCTCGCGAGCCGCGGTTTGCCGACCACTGAGCTAAGCTGTCGATCATGTGACGTGGGATCATGTGACCTGGCGCTTGGGTTCATTACCACCCATAGGGCACACTGTGACCCACCCAGGGCTGCAAGTCAGCCTGGCGGTACAGGAAATGATGGCTGAAGTCGCCCTCCCAGGGCATCCTGTGACCCCAGGCTTGGGGCCGGGGACCAACCACCAGGCTGCCTGAGGCTGCGGGGATTCCTGGAAGCAGGATGTCAGCGCTAAAACCAGCCAAGTGCCAGGCAAGCAGGGTTGGTCACCCTGCAGGGACGGACCCAAGGCGCTCTCTTCGTTTCTAGAGACCTCCCCTGACGCGCACAGGAGGGTCAGCTCTAATACCCAGAGAGTGAAGAAACGAGTGTGGGCTCTCAGCTTTGCAATGTCATCTAAAAGCGCAGAGGTCACAGGGCACAACGCCACGGCACATAAACCTTCCCCGGAAGGAACCCAGAGCTGCTCGGGCAGGTGGTCCTGCCCAGCGCCCATGCCCCCTGCAACGAGAATCAGCCCAACCCCCAATCGCAGCTCAGAAGGGAGACTCGGGCCGGTGTTGCCCCGTGACGTCCCCTGCCATTGTTCTCATTCTAAATGTTTCAAAGGGGAGCGGCAGCCGCCGAATACCTGTGGTAGAGCTTTTTATAGAGATCGGTGTTGCCGGCACTGATGTTCAGCTTCATGAAGCTGGTGGCCCCGCTGTCATCCGCTATTCCTTGGCTAGAATAAAAACTATTCCTGAAAAAGACAGAACATCGCATTCACCATGATGGTTAAGTGCAAGCGATTACAAACCCTGTGCTAACACTCCCCTTGCATGAAATTTAGATGACGAAGAATGCTTCAGCCCGTTGGAAAACAGCATCACAAACTATGCATAAGGGACCGGTATAAGCATTTTTGGACCCGATAACCTGAAGGTCAGGCAAAGTCCCCACCGGTGGTGTTTCTAATCTAGTTCCAGGGGTCCTCAAACTACGGCCCGCAGGCCACATGTGGCCCACCGAGGACATTGATCCGGCCCGCCGGGTGCCACCGCCTGTCCTGTTTAGCAGCTGGCTCGTCCCGGGCCCGCAGTGCGCATAGGAATTTGTTCATAGTTTTTTTTTGTTTTTTTTTAATTTTTTTTTAAAAATATATTTTATTGATATTTCACAGAGAGGAAGGAAGAGGGATAGAGAGCTAGAAACATCGATGAGAGAGAAACATTGATCAGCTGCCTCCTGCACACCTCCCACTGGGGATGTGTCCGCAACCAAGGTACATGCCCCTGACCGGAATCGAACCTGGGACCCTTCAGTCCGCAGGCCGACGCTCTATCCACCGAGCCAAACCGGTTTCGGCCATAGTTTTTTTTTTAAACTATAGTCCGGCCCTCCAACGGTCTGAGGGACAGTGAACTGGCCCCTGTTTAAAAAGTTTGAGAACCCCTGGTAGGCCAAGGAAATGAGAAGGGGGATGCGTACGTACATCCGGCCTAACAAAATTTACGGAAGTTAAAATGCCCCGGTTAGAAATACATTCAGGCCCCGGGCCGTGACGGGGGGCTTCGCTATGCCCTTCAACCTTGCAGTAGGGGTGGCACTGAAGTATTTCATTAGCTAAGCTGCCAATGTTTCTATCAAGTGGTGGTTCATTTTGAAACCTGGCACATAGAGAACCCCCTGGAATTCCATAGAAGCCACCCAGGGACACCCCAAGCAAGGGCCGGTGGTAATCAAATCACACAGCCTTGCCTCGTGGAGGCAGGGGACTGCCCAGCGTTTCCCGGGGGTGCTCTGGGAGCCCTGGCTGGGACTCGCTGGGCGGGGACACCTGCTTCTCCTCTCCCTCCTTCCCTGTGGCCGCGTGCGGGAAGGAATTCTCTCTCGTATATATCTGATGATCAATGCTCCCACATTCAGCGGCCTGCACTGCCTCCTACGTACATGCCGTGAAGGTCGGGCAGGGTCTGCTCCTGCTGACCTTCCCTATCCAGCCCTCCCCATGCACCCCAACCCCAGCCCCCCACCAGGGTGGCCCTCTGTCCGCATCCTGAGCCCTGGTGACCTCAGCTCAGGATGGTCCTGAGTAACCAGCAGTGGGTGGAGGTCAAAGCAGGGCTGGGTGGCCGGAGACAGACAGGGGAGGGAGCAGGGGTGCTGTGGTGGGCTGCAGTGCCACCCGCTGGCTTCCCAGAGCAGCCCTGGGAAGGAGACACGAGCGGGGGTGGGGGTGGGGGGGCGGGTGGTGTTCGTGGGCTGGCACGTCCAGGGAGGGGCGGCGAGAACCACTGGTCTTTCTGCCTGTCTCTGTCACCATGGTGCCCAGCTCCAGCCGCGAGGCCAGGGGCCCGAACTCACCTGTAGCCCATGTCCTGGCACGCTGCCCTCCCGTAGCTCTCGCTCCAGTCGTCTCGGCACACGGGGTGCCAGGACTTCCTCTGGGACGAGTACACCTGCAGGATGAAGTTGGGTCCGTAGAGACGCACTGCAGAGGAGAGAGGACGCCCTGAGTCTCAGACAATCGTCCCAGCTGCGCATGGCCCCACCCTCTCCCGACTCGGAGACTCGAGGAGGAATCGGGATCCGCTGTCTCTCTTCCCTGCTAAGAAGTGCTCTTAACCCAACAGAATTGAAAGCAGGGGCTCAGACAAAACCTATGCACAGACGTTCCCTGGGGGCACTATTCCCAACAGCAGAGGCGGGGCAACCCAAGTGTCCGTCAGCCGATGGAGGCACCATAGAGGGTCCTCGGCCACCAAAGGAAGGAAGCACCCACACACGGTCAGCATGAGCCCTGTCACTGCTGAGTGACAGAAGCCAGACGCCAGGGCCCCCGCACCGTCTGGATCCATGTCTAGGAAACGTCCAGAGGAAATCAGCAAAGCCCGGAGGGAGATAGAGGCCGCTGAGGGCTTGGGGGGTGGAGGAGGGGTAAGGGGTGGGGCTTGCTTCTGAAGTGACAGAAATACCCCACAATCGATGCGGCGATGGATGGCTGTGCATCTCTGAATACGTAAAACCACCGGATTGTATGCTTTAAAGGGCAAAGGTTATGGTCTGTGAGTTAGATCGCAAAACAACTACTTTTGAGAATTGCTCTTTCAATCATCACTTTGAGCAGCACGTGACCATCTCTGGCCCAAACCCTGGGCCCGGGCAGAGCACCCAGGGATGTGCCAGTTCCTGGTGTAAGGCTCTGCCCCTAAATTCATCCATGTTTTACCAAAACCGCAGCTCTTTTGTTTACAGAGACAAAGCTTTATAAATACAGTGTGAGCCACTCCCAGTTCCATTCTTTTCTCTCTCTCCCTAGAAGGGAGCACAATTCAGAATTCTGAGAACAGCCCTAGCCAATTTGGCTTAGTGGATAGAGCATTGGCCTGTGGCCTGAAGGGTCCGGGTTCGATTCTGGCCAAGGGTTGCGGCTTGATCCCCAGTGGGGGGTGTGCAGGAGGCAGCCAATCAGTGATTCTCTCTCATCATTGATGTTTCTATCTCTCTCTTCCTCTCCCTTCCTCTCTAAAATCAATAAAGAAATATATTTGAAAAACAACCAAAAAAAAGAATTCCAAGAACACTTGTGTGGAGAGAAGTCGGGTGGCGATGCCATGTAAAACGGCACTCTGTGGTTTGGGGGTATGTCTGTGAGCCCAAAGTGTAAAATGACGGACTCGCTATTCTCAGGCCTCACTCTCGCCTCCCATCTGTGGCCCCTGACTCGCTGGACACGCTGACTGACATTCCCCCGTGAAACTCCAGCCTTGGTCTGATTATTGCCCAATGTTTCCGTGATGAGTGGTTCCACGTGCCAGGTGGTGGGTGAGTGGACTGCATCCAGACAGTGGAAGATTATTCCGAGCTAAAAAGAAATGCGCTATCAAGCCATGAAGACATGGAGGCAACTCCAATGCGTGTTGCTAAGGGACAGAAGCCGGTCCGGAAAGGCCGCATACTGTGTGATTCCAACTATAGGACATTCTGGAAAAGGCAAAACCACGGAGACAGTGAAAGGACCCGTGGCTGCCTGGCGCTGGGGGCGGGATGAGCAGGTGGGGCCGAGAGGGTGTGTAGGCAGTGAAATTGCTGGGTATGACTCTTCAAAAATGGGGACGCGTCATTATACATCTGTCCAAACCCACTGTCCAAATGTAAATACATTACACATTTGTCCATAATATCGAGAGCAAACCCGACTGTAATCTCAGGACTGTAGTTAAGAATAATGTATGGGTATTGGCTCATCAACTGTAACGCATGTACCACCCTAACGCGGGACATTACAAACGGGGACAGCTGTGAGGGGGAGGGGACCCTGTACTCTCTGTTCCATTTCTGTACACCTAACACTGCTCCAAAAAATAAAGCCTACCAATTTTTAGAAAGTAACCAGAATTAAAACTACTCCCAAAATTAAAGTAAAACGGACACTGACGTGGTTGAAAGTAAGGGAGACAGTCCGCCTTGCTTTGTGGATAATGTGGGGGATTTGTTTTCCCTTCCAACCATCTGCGTTCAAGGGCTAACTCGGAAAAGCGGACGGGGTGCACCCGAGGGCCCACCGAGCCGGTCGCAAGCAGGTGTGTGCTTTTTTGGTATGGTGACATTTGTTTGAGCTTTACTGAGGTAGAACGGACAAATAAAATTGTGTATATTTAAGGTGTACAATCTATAATAATAAAAGCGTAATATGATAATTAGACTGGACAGCCAGATGTCCTTCCCGACAAAGCTGCTGTGGCTGGGGTTGAGGCAGAGGTGATTAGGGGTGATCAGTCAGGCAGGTGAGCAGTTAGGGGCGATCAGGCAGGCAGGCAAGTGGTTAGGGGCAATGAGGCAGGCAGAGGGGTTAGGGGCAATTAGGCAGGCAGGCAGAGGGGTTAGGGGTGATCAGGCAGGCAGGCAGAGGGGTTAGGGGCAATGAGGCAGGCAGGCAGAGGGGTTAGGGGTGATCAGGCAGGCAGGCAGGTGAGCGGTTAGGAGCCAGTGGTCCCGGATTGCAAGAGGGATGTCCGACTGCCGGTTTGGGCCCGATCCCGCAGGGATCCCTGTGGGATCGGGCCCAAACTGGCAGTTAGACAACCCCTGAGGGGTCCCGGATTGTGAGAGAGTGCAGGCCAGGCTGAGGGACAACACCCCCATGCACGAATTTCGTGCACCAGACCTCTAGTTGTATATATTTATGTTTTTCTGATATGCGTATGCATTGTGAAATAATCGCTGCAATCAAGCTGATTAACATCTCCAGCACCTGGACCTGATTTTTCCTGCCCTCCTTTGGTGGTGAGACCACTTCGCCTGCCCTCTTAGCAACTCTCAGGTGTCCAAGCCAGCATGGTGACCGCAGCACCTCGAGTGGCTCTCCCGTTTCTCTCCCGAGAGTTTAATGCTCACAGAAAGCACAGCAATGGACGTAGAAAGTGAACTAACGTGGAAAGAAAGCTCCACTCGTTACTCATTCTCCATGAGCGGCTGGTGGTCTTCATGTCCGGAGCCGTGCGTCTTGAGGAAAATTACCTCCTCTCCAGGGAGGACGGATTCAAAGCGCATCGCATGCCTGTTCTGCTATAGTACGGACCACACACGTCGCGTCCATCTACTTTGTTTCATGTGAATAACTGATAAGAAAATTAGGTCATAGCACAACCACATTGAGGGGGACCTAGCAGATTACACACGCACACCCTCCAACCCAGCAGTCTACTTCTGGGACGGTAGGAAACAGTCCCCGATGTGCGCACGTGCTTGGCGCATGTGTGTGACAACACATGGGGGGCAGACTAACTGTCCCCAGGAGGAGACTGGGACGGAGGGCGCGGCCACACGCAGGGACTCTGGGCAGCAGAGGGGACGGGGAGGAGCCGAGTCCCAATTCCAGGCTGCGTGCTGTGGAGCCGGCTGGATGGCAGCCACAGGGAAATGGCCTTAACATGCAAACAATATGTGTTTGTTTATGCAAAATCTCTCCTGAAGGAGAAGCAAGAAACTCATATTAGTTGCACCTGAAAAACACCATGATTGGCTGGTGAACAGGCATATGTGTGTGTGTACATGAGAGTGTGTCTATGTGGTGTGTCTATGTGAGAGTGTGTGCGTATACATGTATGCTTGTACAGTGGTGTGCATACATGAGAGTGTGTGTGGTGTGTGAGTTGGTGTATGAGTGTGTGTGTGTGTAAGCAGAGTCGGGGGATAAAATCTCTCACTGCATACCCTTTGGTACTTCCTGAATTCTGATCCACTTGAGTATATTAATTCTGCAAGTATTTAAATACATACAACTTATATGTTAAAGGAGAGCGAGGAAGAGACTGTCCAGGTTAACACGAGTCTGTCTCGCACATGCACATGGGAAATATCAAACTCCATTCTACCCGGAATCTCCACCGCCCTCCACTCAGCCTCACAAACACCCCAGTTTACGTAAGAAACTGCTGACAAACATCGGCGCTAACGCAGAGGCAGGCACTCTGTCCCAAGTTTGAAGCGTGCGTGAGCCACTTGCCAGTGCAAATGCTCCCCGACCGGGAGCTCCCGGCAGAGAGGCCTTCGCCTGCGGACACAGGTGACCATGCGGCGGCTGAGGCCAGCCCAGGGCCCAGGCATGTGTGTGTATGTGTACATACATGGTGTGTCTACATGGAAGCGAGGACGAGCAGGAGGGGAAGCTTGCGAGGAGGCCACGGCGCAGGGGGATGACCAGGATGCAGTCTTTCCCGGCAGGCACTGCATGACGCGTGACCAGCTCAGAGGACCGGCCTTTTACTCTGGGTTGGGTACCAGCGACGTTAGCCCAGCTCCGCTAGCCAGCCTCACTGCCCCCTGCCAGCCACAAAAACACCGTGCGCTCAACTTCACATTGTGCGCGGTTGCTCACCTTTACTGCCGTGTGGGACATCTGTGGGATGGGAGTGGGCATGGCCCCTGTCATGGGGACTGGCCCTGTCATGTCCCCCCCACCGCTGTGCGATGCAGAGTGAGGAGCACACCCCCTCTGAGCCTGTCTCCTCATCTGAAAATCGGGGTTAACCCAAGGCTACAGGTAGGGACTCATGATGTAATGGACATGGCCTGCAACCATCATGCCCCGGACATAGTGGACCCCGGACACAGTGGACCCCGGACACTGTGGACCCCAGACACGGTGGACCCCGGACACGGTGGACCTTGGACACGGGGGATCCGGGACACGGTGGACCCCGGACACGGTGGACCCTGGGCAGAGTGGACCCCGGGCAGAGTGGACCCTGGACACGGTGGACCCTGGACACGGTGGACCCGGGACACGGTGGACCCCGGGCAGAGTGGACCCTGGACACGGTGGACCCCGGACACAGTGGACCCCGGACACTGTGGACCCCAGACACGGTGGACCCGGGACACGGTGGACCCGGGACATGGGGGACCCGGGACACGGTGGACCCCGGACACGGTGGACCCCGGACATGGTGGACCCCGGGCAGAGTGGACCCTGGACACGGTGGACCCCGGACACGGTGGACCCTGGGCAGAGTGGACCCCGGACACGGTGGACCCTGGGCAGAGTGGACCCCGGACACGGTGGACCCCGGACATGGTGGGCCCCGGGCAGAGTGGACCCTGGACATGGTGGACCCCGGGCAGAGTGGACCCCGGACACGGTGGACCCCGGACACGGTGGACCCCGGGCAGAGTGGACCCCGGGCAGAGTGGACCCCGGACACGGTGGACCCCGGCGCCCAGTCCCTGGCCACGTGCAGCTTCCCACTCACCGCACTGGTTCTCGTCCTCCCCGCTGGGACAGTGCAGGATCCCGTCGCACCAGAGAGAGGCGCTGACACAGGTCCCCGAGGAGCCACACTCCATCCCCGACACCAGGCACCTGTTCTCCACTTGCAGAGAGATGGGAGGGAGACACCCGTCAGGCTCAGGAACCAAGGAACCTGCCTCTCGCCCACCACGGAGTGTCATCCACCCCACGCAGCAAAGGGGAAGAACCTGTCCCCCTTCTTTTAATAAGGAGGGGATGTGTCCTAGCTGCAACACAGCAAAGAACACAGGCTGCAGCTGAGGCCGGATAGCTCAGTAGGGGAGAGCGTCGTCCCGATAAGCCAAGGATGCAGGTTCGGTCCCCAGTCAGGGCACATGCAGGAATCAAGCAATGAATGCATAAATGAGTGGAACAACAACTTGATATTTCTTTTCCTCTCTCAAATCAATGGATAAAACTTTAAAAAACACAACAAAAATCCTTAAAACAAAAGAAAAGGAAACAGGGCTGCAGGACAGCAAGGCAGAACCCTAGGCACGCTCCTCTCAGGCCAGAGGAATGGCTCCCGGCCTTGGACTTGGGCAGGCTCCACGCCCTCTCTGCCCCACAGGTGACTCCCAGGGCCCTCGGCTGCTGGGAAAGGCCTGGTGGCAGGAGGAGGGCAGGCTGGCCTGCAGCCACCACTGTGTCACAGGGCACCAGGTGGGCCCCAAGGCGGGGAGCCTGTGCGCAGAGTGCCAGGTGGCACCTAGTGCCCCGAACCACTGGGTAAACTTGGAATGTCAACACCACAGAAATGGCACGGGGCTGTGACCACCCTCAGATTAGGAGGAAGCACGCAACCCAGACAAGGAGGCTGCCTGCTTCCAAGAGTGGTTATTGGTGCATCGCCACGGCTAAACGGAAGCAAAGAGAAGCAGCTCGCTAGGTAAGAGGGAAACTTCAGGAAGGGCTGAGGGAGGGAGCCCCGGCCCACAGAGCAGGGCCACGAATGCTTAGCACCCAGCGCCAGCCGAGCACCCAGTGCCAGCCCGAGCACCCAGTGCCAGCCCGAGCACCCAGCACCAGCCCCAGCACTCAGGGCCAGTCCCCAGCACCCAGGGCCAGCCCCCAGCACCCAGGCCCCGCCCCAGCACCTAGGGCCAGCCCCACACCCAGTGCCAGCCCCAGCACCCAGCGCTAGCCCCCAGCACCCAGCGCCAGCCCCAGCACCCAGTGCCAGCCCGAGCACCCAGCACCAGCCCCAGCACTCAGGGCCAGTCCCCAGCACCCAGGGCCAGCCCCCAGCACCCAGGCCCCGCCCCAGCACCTAGGGCCAGCCCCACACCCAGTGCCAGCCCCAGCACCCAGGGCCAGCCCCCAGCACCCAGCGCCAGCCCCAGCACTCAGGGCCAGTCCCAGCACCCAGTGCCAGCCCGAGCACCCAGCGCCAGCCCCAGCACCCAGCACTAGCCCCAGCACCCAGCCCCAGCACCCAGCGCCCAGCCCCAGAGCCAGCCGAGCACCCAGCGCCTGGCCTCAATCGCGCCCTCTCCGGCGTCAGGGGCTGCTCCCCACTTACTGAACTTCCAGAGCAGGAGAGCGGCCGCCACTGCTCCGGCGAGGACGGCCACCAGGGCCACGGTGATGCACAGCACCTTCTTCGTCTCTGAGAAAAAGAAACAAGCGCACCATTCATTGCGGAGGGCTTGAAGTCACACTCTCAGACGTTATCCATTCCTTTATAACATCGCATGTCGAGAAATGATTCCTTAGGCACTTAAAAATGTGACCTTTAAAAGCATATCCTGGGAGGTCATCCTTGTTCCATGTACTAAACATATGCTAGAGCAGCAAGCCATGATGTGAAGCAGGGGTGGGGGATGTCCGCCCACGGGCCGTATAAGACCCACAAAACCATTTGGTCTGGCCCTGCCAAGGCAACCCCCGGGACTCGAAATTCAATAAACCTAGAAGCTTTTCTCACAGGAGGAGGCAGCCGATCAATGATTCTCTCTCCTCACTGATGTTTCTGTCTCTCTCCTTCTCCCTCTCTGGAATCAATAAAATATATTAAAAAAAAAAAAAAAAAAAAAGACTTTGGAAAAGGAAACCAATGCTCTCTAGTCAAAACGAACGGACGTGCCATCGTAGGTCAGGGCGAAAGCCAGAAGTGGTACAGAGGTTCCGAGGACGGGGCCACACCCCCAACCCCACAATTCCTACGGGGAACTTTCGTTGGAAGGAAGGTGGAGGTGGAGGGGAGGGTAACAGACCCTCCGACCCCCTTAGTTTATTCAGGAGGACATCGGGCTGGGGAGGGAGCGGCGTGGGGAGACCCGGTGCACCCAGAGGTACACCCAGAGGTACACATCAGCGCTTCTGGAAGTCAGTCAGGCAAGTGGAGGCCCATCCGACTTGGGCTCAAAGCCACGCCTCTTGCTTTTTGTTTTGTTATCACATTCTGCGAATTCCACAGTCTGCTCTCAAGCTTGTGAACTGTGACCGGCTGAGGATCACCTGGGGAGCCTGGTAACCACCCGAGATCTCCATGCAGATGGGGAGAGGGAGGCCTGACTGTGCAGGCTCCCAGGTGAGGTCAAGGTCACTGGTCCAGAGGCGCCAAGTGCCACCCTGCCACCTTATCACAACTCGGCCGACAGGGATTACGTCTTGGGCAGGCAGAGCGGAGTGAAAGAGGCCGCTCTCTCTGGGGAAATTCCAAATAGCCAGTCCTACCCATTGGCCAAGGATAATCATTTCCCTTGGGTGACTTCCATGTGTGTCGTTTTATCTAAGAAAAACACCGCTTGCCTGGCGAGTTGCGGAATATTAAATTGGGTAGGCTTGACCTCTCGAGTGTGCGGCGGGCACTCTGCCCAGCTCTCGCTAGGAGCATGCGGGCAAGGCAGCCCTGGTCTTACCTTTGGTGGACAAGTGCTTTGGAATCAGTGTCTGCTCGGTCCAGAGTGCTGTTTGCAACTGTACCTGCTGTTGAGTTTAATTATAACTTACTGTCCCTTTACCTTCATCGTCATCCACTTAGTCTATGGTTGATACAGCCCTACTGTGTCTGGTGTCAACTGTTTGCACCACAGGCTTGTTGACCCTCATTCTCCAAAACCTAAACGGTCAGATGTGTACACATTGTGCTTCAATGTGAAATACCACCGATGGCTGTTGCTCAAGCAAACAGAGTCATTGAGTTCAAGAATATCCCTTGTACTCTGAGAGGCCTGGGGCCAGAAGGTGACACCTGGCAGCTGACACCGGGAAGGGCAGGGCGAAGGGTGAGGGGAAAGGCATGTTACACAGCCCAGCCCCACGCCGAGGAGAGATGGCCACAGAGCTGATGGGAGCACAGAGCCCACTAGAGAAGGCCGACCCCAAACGTGGGTTCCTGTATGGGAAATACATGCAAAACAGGTTCCTACTTGAGGTGCACAGTGTCCTCGATGGGGACTTGGGCTGCGTGCGGACGGCGGGTGTCGAGGTGTGCGTCAGAACCCTGGGGGCGTACTGGGGCACCGTGGGCGGGTAGTAGGGAGCTGGATACACCGCGTAGGCACTGGGGTCCACAGAGGGCCGTGGCGGGTACAGGTTTTCGGGCTGGTACCCATGGTTTTCGTAGTAAGGTCCAACACCTGGTGGTAATCCCTAAACAATAAAAAAGAAGATGTATAATATGCAACCCTAATGACCCTAATTATGCCAAAAGTCAAACTTACCTAGGATAAAGGCTAACCAAGTTTTCAATTAATATTCATTTCTTTATTGAGGTACTAGAGGCCTGGTGCATGAAATTCGTGCACGGGGGGCGGGGAGGGGTCTCTCAGCCTGGCCTGCACCCTCTCCAATCTGGGACCCCTCGAGGGATGTCCGACTGCCAGTTTAGGACCCATCCCGCAGGGGCCTAAACTGACAGTCGGACATCCCCCTCGCAATCCGGGACTGCTGGCTCCTAACCACTCACCTGCCTGCCTGCCTGATCACCCCTAACTGGTCCCCTGCCAGCCTGGCTGCCGCCTAACTGGTCCCCTGCCAACCTAATCACCCCCTAACTGCTCACCTGCCAGCCTGGTCACCTCCTAACTGTTCCCTTGCTGGCCTGGTCACCTCCTAACTGCTCCCCTGCTGGCCTGGTTGCCCCCTAACTCTCCCCTGCCGACCTGATCGCCCCCTAACTGCACCCCTGCTGGCCTGATCACCCCCTAACTGCACCCCTGCTGGCCTGGATGCCCCCTAACTGCTCCCCTGCCGGCCTGATTGCCTCGGCCCCCGCCACTATGGCTTTGTCCGGAAGGAAGTCGGATGTCTGGAAGATGTCCAGTCAACCCGGTCTAATTAGCATATTACCCTTTTATTAGTATAGTTAATTGACATGTAATATTATATTAGTTTCAGGTGTACAACATAATTTGATATTTGTACAAATTGTGAAATGTTTACCAAAGTCTAGTTAACTTCCATCACCATACATGGTTAAAAAACTTTTTCTTATGAGAACTTTTAAGATGTATTTTTTTAAGAGCTTTCAAATACGCAGTACAGTATCGTTCACTTCAGTCAACGTGCTACCCATTGCCTGGGGCTTATTTATCTTCTAGCTGGAAGTTCGCACTTTTTTGACCTCCTTCCCCCATTCCACACATTCCCTTTTTAAGAAAACGTGTGGACGTTTGGGAATGAGTCAATACCTTGAGAATGGGGTATAAAGTTATCCACTAGCAATACCAGATTTATAAATATACCCATTTTACAGAGAGACACGTGAGTGACAGAGGTTACCAAATTTACCTGTGCATGTTACTTGCAAATTCCTTTTGTAGCTCCTCTTCTCTTACAAAAGCATATCACGTGTACTCGCCATCTCTTATTAAAGGGCATGTACCTGCTTTACAATTGGGGGCTGCTTAGCAGTTCTGCCTAAAACAATAACTTCCTTATGCAGCACGTGCATTTTGTGGAGAGTGTGTGGAATTTCTGGGTCCCAAAGTGGACGGTACGGCCCCAGCCATTGAATTTTATTCTCCGCTGCGGCCTTGGGCTGGTTTGTGTTCTTAGAAAGCCCTTCTTCTCTTCCTACTTAAAAATTGCCTCTCCAGGCCCAGCCAGGCATGGTTCAGCAGTTGAGTATCAACCCAAGCACCAAGAGGTCACTGGTTTGATTCCTGGTCAGGGCACATGCCCAAGTTGCAGGCCTGATCCCCAGTAGGGGGCATGCAGGAGGCAGCTGATCAATGATTCTCTCTCATCATGGATGTTTCTATCTTTCTTTCCCTCTTCCTTCCTCTCTGAAGTCAATAAAAATATATATTTTTTAAATTGCCTCTCCAGGCCTACCCTTCAAGGCACCCCACCCCCCCAAGCAGGCCACTCTAGATCCTCTCAGCCTTCCACCTGTCAGCACTTCAGTCACCCACTGGCTGGGAGGTCCCCAGGCAACCTTTCTTCCCCCTGGTTAATTTCTCCCCTCCTGTCTTGTTGATTGCGATCTCAGAGAGGACAGGTACTCTGAGCAGAGGCAACTCAATGCTTGGAATTTTAAACGGAGCCTTCAGGGAAGCGTGATTATGAAGAAGTGAGCCAAATGCAGGCTCCCGGAGTCCACCTTCACTTAATAACTCACCGATGCTCTCCTTCTAAGGTCTAAAGAGTACGAGTCTAAATGCAGCCGCAGACAGAAAGAGAAAACGAGATGTAATCTCCCGCCTAAATGGGCACAGAGCTAAAACAAGCGGCACGTGTGTTCGGCCCTATCGGAAGCATCTGAGAACATGCCGTCCACCCGGAAAGGCTGCAGCAAGCACGGGCGTTTGTCCTGCAGGTTCCCGTGCCGCGGGCTTGAAGTTTAAAATGGACCAGGAATATATAACCCGTAACAAATGAGGGCGCGGGAGCAAGGGCTATTCTCCAGATACAGGACCTAGAAAACTGTTAGTAACTACAACTCTTCATAAAGAGTTATTCCAGGAACAAGATGAACCTGGGCGATATGATGGTGAGTGAGGAAAGTGCATCTGTCTCCAGTGGGGGGTTCCAGGGAGAGAGAGCCGGCCTGGTGCCCCAGTCAGTGAGGACCTGTCCCAGTGTATCAGGGGCAAGACTACATTGCCGAAACCGGTTTGGCTCAGTGGATAGAGCGTCGGCCTGCGGACTGAAGGGTCCCGGGTTCGATTCCGGTCAAGGGCATGTACCTTGGTTGCGGGCACATCCTCAGTAGGGGGTGTGCAGGAGGCAGCTGATCGATGTTTCTCTCTCATCGATGTTTCTAACTCTCTATCCCTCTCCCTTCCTCTCTGTAAAAAATCAATAAAATATATTAAAAAAAAAAAAAAAGACTACATGACAGTCTGCTGGCCCATGTACCCTACACACTTTCTTCCTGGGACTTACCCCTCTTAGCACCATCCTGCCCCCATCTGTACCCACACCACCCCGGCCCTGCCCCACCCCCACCCTTAGGGCAGGAAGAGCAGAGGCCAAGGTGAGAACCCACCTCTCCCACACCCCCCCCCCCCAACAGCTTCGGGACTCTCCTCTGAGCAGCTGCTCTGTGGCCACACCCTGCCTCCTGCTCACCTGTAATGTACAGAAGGCCTCGACCAACCTCCACGGAGCACACACAGTCCCAACAAACAGCTCCTAACGTGCTGACCACCCTCCCCCACCCCCACCCCCCGGGAACTACCAGGAGGAATGAGAGAACAAGGAAAAGCGCAGGCGCGTGGCAGTCCACCACTCACTGAGTTTAAAGCCATCCCGACTTGGCCAGCAGCATCAGGTAACGGGAGGTATCTGGAACGTTCAAGAGGACCTAGAAGGAAGGATGACAAGACTGTGATCTTTCCATACCAGTTCGTGTCCAGAAGATCAGCTGAGAAAGAACTAGAAAACTGTCCAAGTGAGAGCTACCTCTCTCCAGAACAGACCGCCGAGTCCTCCCCGCGGCTGCCCACGGAGGAGTCCAGGGCTGCGGCTCTCACCAGCCGGGAGGCCACGCCCGCTCGAGGTTACCTCCACCCAAAGGAGAATCCAGGGACCAGAAACACACACGGTGACTCGGCCTCAAGGTCAGCAGAAGCACCTGGCGTCAACTCCCGGCAGGGCCACTTCCTGGAAGTATCCCTGGGCCCAAACGAACCCTCTCTAAACCTCAGGCGGAGTGCACATCGTCACCACACTCCCTCGTTCAGTTGAGGATTCAATGAGCGGGTGCAGGCAGTGCCGGGCACCGAGTGACAGCGGGCACCCGTCTGTCAGACGCGACCCGGCTCGCACCTGCAGAGAGCGCACCCAGCGGCACGAGGAAGCAGCCCCACACCTGCAGGTGGCCTAGGACTTAGTACAGCCGTGGGCAAACTACGGCCCGCGGGCCGGATCTGGCTGTTCTATCCGGTTCTCTTGCTCTCCCCTCCGCTCCTTTACTTTGAATTTATATTAGTTCACACAAACACTCCATCCATGCTTTTGTTCCGGCCCTCCGGTCCAGTTTAAGAACCCATTGTGGCCCTCGAGTCAAAAAGTTTGCCCACCCCTGACTTAGTACCAAGTAGAGGCCACACCTGGCTTTTTAACTAAGCCATATGGAATCTTCCATTTTTCAGTAAACACACACGTAAAAAAAAAAATCTGTGAAACACATCCACACCCACCCACGCCTCCACTGACCAGCCTAAACGCAGGAAAGAAATTCAGAAGTCATCTTCGGGATGGTTCCTAATGAAGAGGAAGCTTTGGGTCATTTGCTTGCTGTCTGCGAAGCGCTCACAGTAATATCTAGAAAGACCGTCAACACAGAAAGCTCGGTGGGAAAGGCCCATCTGTCCTCCCTCTCCCTCTTGTGGCAAATGAGGGCTTTTTCCCTGCTTCCTGGCAAGGACCAAAGAATGCTTCGAGGAATGGCCTTTGCCATCGTGCGTACACAAGACTGTGTTCCCAGCGAGAAAGCTCTGGGCTTCAAGGCTGGGACCAGGTCCGGAGCGTTTCCGTCGGTACCGTGCGTGGCACACAGTAGGTGCTCAAACAGCAGCAGGCAGCACGGCATGTGGTGAAGCCCAGGACCTCTGACTCCAGCTATGACCTGGGACAGGTCAGTTAACGTTTCTGTGCCTCCGTTTCCTCATTTGCAAAAGGAGGTACAGTAACACCCACTCCAGGGTCGTCGGGGAATGAGATGAGTTGATGCTAGTGACACTCTCAGTGCCTGGCACATAGTAAGTGCCACATACATTTCTGTTTTAAATAAAAGCGATTGTAAGGCTGGTAAATGTTGAGCAGCCAGTTGGGCAGGGCCGGGGCTAAGCTTGGCATGTGCAGGTTTGCCTCTGGTGAGCTACGGGCAGGAAATCCACCAGCTCAGAAAACGCAGCGAGGCGGGAGGCAGCAGAGACTGCTCCAGCACACCGCCGCCCTGCTGTCTCCTGAGCGGAATTACCGTCTGATTCATGAATCTAACGACAACAACACGCTATGAATAAAGAAGGAGGATGGCTTTTTAATCTTGGGAAACCTCGTTGATGACGTCCCCCCAAATGCACCAGATCATTTATTTACTCTTTATGTCAGGATAAAAGATAAGAACCAGTTCATGTTGATAGCGCTGAGGCTTTTTTACGATTAAAAAGAAGTCAACAGCTTTCCAGGTAAGAGAAAAGAGAACTGATCTATATACGGGGGGAGGGATCCCCATTTAGGGTACATATAACATTTACCGGTAAGCCTTTAAATGGCGAGATGATCACCTATTCATATACCTTCCCTGCCTCTGCCCCGTGAGGCAACAACCTTCTAAAACTTGACATCCGCTCAGTGAACTCAACTCCCCTCTAGTCTAAGCTGGAATAAACTCATCACCTTCCTGAGATTCATTTGAACAGAGTCTGGCTGAGCAGCGTTCTCACCCCTCCGGTCGCTCTGCTTCCTGCTGTGACTGCCGGGGGTGGGGGGCTGGGGGGAGCCTCTGAGCCAGCTCACCAGTTACAGGTGTGGATGAAGTTTCAGGAAATGAACATTCGATCCACTGGCGGCTTTCCCAGTTGAGGAGCCTTCTGAAAGGAGCGAGGCATCGATGCTCAAAATCCAGGCTTCCTATTCATTCCAGATCCCTAACAGCGAGACGAGGAAGCCGGAGAGGAAGGCGCAGGGAGCCACGGCCATGAATGGTCCACTGAAAGCCCAGGGACCCAGAGCTAATGGCAGCGTGTCCCGTCTCATCCAGCCATCTATGGCCCACAGGACCTCAGAACCAAAAGCACCCAGCGTGCCCGGATCAGCTCCCCGTCTTTGGAGTAGAAGACGAGAGTCGCAATGCCTAGGATTTCCCCTGGCCCAGAAGAAGGGACATGGAAATTTCCCCAATGGAACGAACGGGGTCTGAAAGGAAACCCGGAGATCACCTTGGGTCCCGCTCCTCTTCACACGGCGTGTCCGCGCGCGCCCATGCAGGACAGCGAATCTCTGTTTTCTGAACGGAGCCAGGTAACCTAGAGACGGCACTGTGCCACAAACGTTCTCTCATGCCCTTTAAAGGCCACCGAAGACTGTTCTCCCTTCTGAACACCAGCCACAACGAAGCACTTTTCCTTTAAGTAGCAAAAAAGCAAATACGCCTCGAAGCTCCTAACCCCGCCTTGTCCACTACACACAACAGAACCTGGTCGTTTCGGTCCACTGTGGGCCTTCCTTTCAGGGAGCTGAGTCACGCCTGAGTCACCTTCGGTCCTGCGGTAAAATTCTAGCTGCACCCCATAACATAATAAGGCTGGCCCCAAACAAGAATCGTGTCTTCTCGGGGTGTCTCTCCTCTGGACATCTCGGCCTACGTTAGCTAGAGGCCAATTTGAAAAACCACCGAACTAATGCACATGAGCTCAGTCTCAGAGATGCATCCGGGGGGTCAGGGGTGTTCCCTACAATGAAGGATCCACTGACTTCACCTCACACTCCCATTCAGGCATGTGCTGTGGTGCAGCCCCCCCCCACACACACACCGGGCGCCTTCCAGGGATCACCGGTGTGATGCACCGATGGGGCCCAGCTTCCTGGACCTCAGAATCTGTGTCCCTTCATCAAATGCCAAAAAAAGCAACCGCAGTAGACATTCCCTATGTAATGAACAAATGGCCCCCTTATGCCTCAACCACTGCACAAAATCACATTGTACAAAAGGATGCTCTCAGGCCTGTTGGGGACAGCACACACTGTTAAAGGTAACAGAGTAGATTTAAATAGCTGTTCAACACAAACAGTACAAGGCAATCTGACAAATGGCATATACAGTGATGAGAGAGAGAGAGAGAGAGGGAGAGAGAGAGAGAGAGAGAGAGAGATAATACCTCAGGAGAGGCACTGCCTGCAGCATCCACGTTTCTTTTTCAATGAATGCCTCATTGTCCTGAACAAACTTTTTAGGGCAGGAATTGGGTGTGGTCCTTTATTAATATTTTTCAAATCTAGCTTGTATCATACCAAGAAATGGTTCCGATATATTTTGAGTTCCCAAGGCCAAATGAGTAAGAGGCAACGTAAGAGTGAGAGAGCTGGAGAGCCTGCACCTGGACAAACCCCACAGGTCCAGGTGTGCGGAGCCACGCCTAACAGGACAGACGGGTCCAGGTCTCTCCAGGAGGGAGTGGCGAAGGCCACTGGCTAAGCGTTCAGGAACTGGCCCCCGTCGGCCTGTGAAATGGGGATAATTCATGAGCAGGGTTGCGGCCAGGATGAAGTGTGTAAGTTCCCAGCACCAGGCTCAGCCGTGATGAGCACTCTGTGATAACAGGATTTCCCTGCCGGTATCGAAGGGGCTGTTACGTGGAAAGGGACTCCATTTGTGTAAATCCAAAGGACAAAACCAGGACCAAAAATAGTCAGAAATATCAGAAAGCCAGGTTTCACGCAACCCAGGGAAACCATGTTCAAATGTCAACTGGGTCATCTTGGAAAGAGCAGAGTTCTCACACTTAAACCTGTTGGATCCAATACTGGAAGATCATTACTCAAGAATATTCTAGAACAGAACCGGGCTTTAGCTGGGAGGCCAGACATGATGATCGTTTATGCTGTGTGGTCAGAAGCTCGAAGAAGGAACACTAAACTCGTCCCTAGAAAACCCAGCTCCAGGGCTGGAATGAGGTCAGGTGCGGCGTCCTGCCAGGAAGGCCCCTTGGAAGGCAATGACCTTAAAGGGAACCTGACACTGGGGCTCAAGCCACACACAGACCAACAATAATAAAGACCGGGCTTTGTTTCATCTTCCAATTCGGCTCCCGCTTGGAAATATTTATCTCACAAACGTCCACTGGCCCGCCATCGCCATGCCCTCTCCTCTCGGCCCTTCTCAAGTACTCACTCTCCCGGCTCTTCTGTCCTGGCGTGAACTTCCAGACATCAGCAGCCACCACCGCGAGCTCGGAGAGCCCTCCAAACATTTTTCTTTCTGATCACATTTCTGCACTACACCCCCTCGTGCACACCTCCCCGCCCCCCACCCCCCCATTGATGCCTGATGGTCGTCTGTACACACAGACAAAAGGCCTGGAGATGGACACCTGAAGCGAGTCCTTTCCTCCTCCTCCCTGGCTCACCTCTAAGAAGAGCGAAGCCTGTCTTTGAGCCACTTCCCTTCTTCACACGCCAGTTTACAATCCAAGGGACTGCCCACACGGTCCCCAGAAAACACTGTCTGCCTTTCTCCCGAGGTGCTTCTACGGCTGCCTGTGACATTTCCCCCGTGTTCCAGTTCCTCTTCTAACCACTGTCCAGGGGCGGGACAAACCAGGTCCCAGGCTGCCTGAGCTCAGATTCCTCCTCTAGACGGTCTCCCAAAACTGCTTGTGTGATCAGCCGGGCCGCTGCTAGTCTCGGGGATGGTACATGTAGTTGGATGTCACCTCCCTTATACCAGGGCCCGTTGCCCTGGGGACTTGCAAGCCAGAGCTCCCCAAGATGGCCTGTGATGCTCCCCTACCCCGAGCCGAAGGGGCTCACCAAGCCCAGCCTGGGGCAGATCTCAGCTCTTAGGTCCTGACACCTTTGCACCCCAATCCCCGAGGCCACCTGATGTTCTGGGGCAGACCCAGCCTCAGGGCAGGTACCCTGGAGAGTAAGGAGGGGCCAGGAAGAGCAGCAATGCCCAGCGAGTGTGGGAAGGTGGGACCCCTCTGGGGATCCAGAGCAGTGGGAGAGAACAGAGGTGGGGAAGCCCTGAGGGCCTTGAATGCCCCTCCAGACCCTCCTCTCCCCTTCTCCCCAGCAGGCACGGCTTCCAATCCTTAAGTAACCCAAACCGACCAGTCGGTAAATTGACCTGCTCACCTTCCCTTTCTGCTTCCAGGCCCAAGGCTTAGACTTGAGAGGCAATTCCCAAACCTCGAATTTTCTGGAGGGTTTAGAAAAATAGATTAGCTGCTCCCAGAGTCTAATGCAGAAACTGAACCAAGGCAATGACCCCAAACTGTTACAAAGCTCCCCCGGGACTCCCGTCACCAGCCCGGGGCCTGGTCAACGCTTCCTGATGGACCGCCTCCCGCCCCTCCAGGCTGGACCCAGAGGAGCAAACAGTCAGTGCGCTCGGAAGAGGACGATTATCACTGGCAGGCTGTCCTGTGCGTGTGACCAGGCTGCACCATCTACAGGACATTTCACCAGCGTCTTGTCCCTCGATGCCTCATCACCCAAGGAGGCCAGCCCCACTGAGGAGTCCCTCTCCGATCACTCTGGAAGGTCAGCACACAGCCCAGGGGGGACATTAGCCTGGCCCTTCCACACGAGGCCCCCAGGCCTGTCCTCAGCTCCCCTTCCTCCTCTCTCCTCTGGCTTTCACACATTCAAACCCCCTGGAGGAAGGCAAGGGAAGTGACACGTGTCAGCCCAGAGCCAGAGAGCCTGCCCTCATCCCCAGTTCTCCCCACGGGCCTTGGACGAGTTACCTCACCTCCCTGCCTCAGCTTCCTTCCACTTGCTGTAAAGAGGTAAGGAAGGACGTCTCGCCAGAAGGAAGTGCCACATCCACGTTTGATTTGCTGTTCCTCTAAGACCAGTGTGGCCAAATTTGCTCCTACAGTTCCGGTGACTGGCCCAGGGCGGGGCAGCCAGGGTGTGGGTGCCAAGCTCCAAGGCACTCACAAGCCTGTTGCTAGAAGGTTGACCTTGGGGGCATCCATGAGAAGGAAGTCACTGGGGACCAAACCAATGGCCAGCCTAAAACAAAGGCCCGTGCTGTCACCAGTTGCTATTTTTGAAAGACAGAAACAGAGGTGTGAATGACCAATCAGGAGGGGTCCCAGCCCAAAGGACCCACCTCCTGCCCGGAGTATTTGCTCGCTCAGCTGGAGCCCTGGCCTCATCTGCCCAGCAGGGTCTGCTGGGGTGCAGGATGGAGGCAGGCCCCGCCTCTGGTAAAGTTGGGGGAGCAGCGAGCAACCCTCTTGAGGGGAATCCCGGTCACTTGACCCACCAGAGCCCTCCAACTCACTCAGCAGCAGGACCCTGGGACCCTGGCTCCCTCAGTGCCTGCGCCCCCAGGTCCCTTGGCCTTGGTCAGCTCAGCCCCACTCCCTGACCCCACCCTTCATCGCCCTTTTCTCACTCCCGGAGAGCCTTCCCACCTCCCAGGCAAAGTCAACAACCCTCCCTCACTTGGGGTTTTCTAAACACCTAGAACTCGCCCTGCTGCCTTTGTAACTTTCCATTCTCTGAGTGACTCTCCACAGATGGGCGCCAGGAGCACAAGGATCCATGCGCCTGTGCCCCCCCTTATTTTAGCGCTGGGACTACCCAGCGTGTTTGAATTGAGGGGTACACAGCCTTGAGGGTGGGCCCTGCAGAACCCGGCTGACCAGGTCGACCTCGGACGCTGTGCCATCATTTCCCTCCCAAAGGAGCCACTAGAATTCCCCCGTAGCCTGATGCCTGTGCACCCCGAAAAGACATTCGGGGCCACCGCGCTGTGCCCTGGGGCAGGGCGGCCCTGGGCGACATTGGCATGAGACCACCGGCCTGGGCCTGAGCCAGGGCCGGCGGCCACCTGCAAGCAGACGGCTGCGATGTGGACGCACAGACTCTGAGGCCGTAAAGCAATTCTCCCGCAGGACCCGGGGCCGCGGGCAAGGCGCCCACTGCCCGGCTGGTGCGCTTGGCTGCCCGGCCACTGTCCCGGGTCCGGCAGGCGGTGGACCGAAGCGCCCGGGTGCCGGATTCTCCTGCGGGGAGCGCGCGCCCAAGGTCCAGGACAGCTCCGCCCGACCGGTTCCTGCGGGGGCCCGGGGAGCCGGCTCTCGTCGCTGCTACCGGGGCGCCGCGGTAGGGCTGGGGCGGCGGGCAGTCCCTCCCCCGTCCGTGCCTCGCGCGGGGACCCTCCGGCAGCCTTTCCGCACCGTCCCCGCCGCGCCGGCCGTATCGCTCCGGGCATCTGAGCGAGTTTCCAGTTTCTCCCGACCCCGGGAGGGAAGCGAGAAGCAGAAGGAGTTCAGGTAACACTCCGGGGCTGCAGAGATTTTCCCGAAACAAAGAAACGGGCCGTCGTCACACCCGCTTCTTCCTCGTTCCCCAAGGAAAAAGGCGCACCCTGGTCCCCAGCTCAGGCCCAGAGGACAGGTGGAGCGGGGCCGGTTCCGACCGAGGGGACCCACCCGAGGGACCCCGAGGCACCCTCTTCCCCGACCAACTGTCCAGGGACCCACAGACAGTCTGCTCCAGCCCCCCAGCCGCGTGATGCCGGGGGTCTCCAAGCGGCGCGCCCCGGAGTGCCCGGCACGTGGCACCCTCCCAGCCCCCGCGGAGAGCGCGTTGCCCCGCTCAACCCCGCGCGTCCCGCACCGGCCACGCTCGCCCTGCGCACACCTGGCTCCACCTGCCGCCACCTCCACCGCGCACGGGGTCGCCCTCGTCGCCCAGGTTCTCCCTCCTGCTCCCGGGATCCCGCGCCACGCACCCCGCACAGGGACGCTCACCTGCCGCACCCTGGGCCCGGCGCCCCCGCCCCTCGCCCTTCCTCCCGCTCTCGCCTCCCACGGAGCTCGTGTCCTCCTCGATCCCGCGCGGGAATCTCCGATCCTCCCGGGCTCTCGCTTTAATCCTGGGAGGCGGCGTCCGAGTGCCCAGGGCAACACCCCCAAGTGCAGGTCCCAGTCATCCGGGCTGGGGGCGGGGCGGGGCGGCCGGAGCGGCGGCTCCCGCGGGCAGATCCGGGAGGGGGCGGGGAAGTGGCGGGGAGGCGTGCCCCGAGGGAAGGACCGGGACGCGCTCCAGACCCGGCCCGGGGCGGGACCCAGAGGGAACTTGGGGACGCGCCCCGAGCCCCGTCTCCCTCCGGCACGTTAGGGCTGGGGAGGAGAGCGTCTCCCTCCCCGAGTCCGTTGGACCTCGTCTGTCCCGGGCACCTCCAGCCCGAGGACTCGATTTTAATTAAGGAGCGGGATTCCCGGGAACGCCGATCGGGACCCCAAGTAATCCCGGGAGCTGCTGCTTCGCGAGCTGCTGAGGACGGCTGGCCCGAGCCCTGCCCCAGCCCTGCCCCGAGCCCTGCCTGACCTGTACCCTCGGCGAGGCCCCTGGGACCGCTGACCCGGGCACGAGCGCCCGAGGACGCCCAGGACCCTCCCTGGCCCTCCTGAGCCGCCCGTCTCTCCCTCAGGCCCCAAGTCCCTCCCCCGTCCTCGGGACGTCCCAGCAGGGGCGCCAGGAGTCCCCGCCCACCCAAGGCAGGGGACAGGGGATGAGGAAAGGGAGTGAGATAAACTTTGGTCCAGAAGGCAGGCTTCCACCCCCACCACTCCCTCCTTAAGTGGCTCTTTTCAATGCTGTTTGCAATACACCGTGTGGATTGCTTAGGATGAGGGGGGAGGCCCAGAAAACCCGTCACCTGCCGCCTTGGCTCCCCCTGGGCAGGTGTCCCGGGAGCTGGTCTTCCCTGGTAATCCTCCCACCCTCTCCTGTGGCCCTCTCCCTTAGATCCACCCCAGGGGACTGTGCTGCCTACGCCCCAGTCCTGCCCTCTCTCCTACTTCCCTGTGTCCAGGTTGTTCTAAGCAGACCCTCCGAGACCATCTTTAGCAAATAGGTCAGGGCTGTTCTCTTCTGGTGGCAATTCACTAATTTGTTGTGAATGGTGTGCCTGGAGCCCACGAGGAATGACACCATTGTTCCCCAAACCCCAAAGGCCACTGCACATCAGAGAGTTGTGAGTCTCTACGTTCAGCCCTCCTGGGGTGCTTTTTCTCAACATTCATTCCCTCCTCTTTGGGCAACATTCTGGAATTTTTGTTGGGGTATGCGCACCTCCACCACCTTGGGGAGCCAACCCCACCCAGTGCAGGGGGTGGGCATACAGTCAGCTGGCTTAGAGCTGAATCCTGTTCTCTGCCAGATCCCTGCCTCAGAGATTAACACACCCCACTCTGGCCAGTGAGATGTGGAAGAGAGGGCTCCTGGGGCTTGGGGGAGAAGGGGAATATTCCCACTCTTCTCGGGGAGTTTCCAGAACCCCTCTTCCTTGTGCTGGGTGGAAGAAGCAGCAAGTAGTCTCTGAATTGTTGGTTGCCATCTTTCCATCGTGCGGAGCTGGTTCCAGGATAAAGATAGCTTCTCCGTCAAAAACACCGCATAGAGCTGGCAGGCGTGGCTCAGTGGTTGAGCGTTGACCTATGAACCAGAAGGTCACAGTTTGATCCCCAATGTGGGGCATGCAGGAGGCAGACAATGATTCCCTCTCATCATTGATGTTTCTATCTCTCTATCCCTCTCCTTCCACTCTGGAATCAATAAAAATATATTTTAAAAAAGAAAAAAGCATAGAGATGACCAGAAACCCAATTCTTCCTGGCATCATGGAATCACTGAGCCAAACCAGGTCTGCAGTTAAGCCCCCTTTATGTCTTCTTTCATGAACAGAAATGGAATAGAAATAGAATTGTTTGCCAAGGGGAATAGCTGTGATACAACGAAAACAAAATAATATGATTATATATTAAAAACAAGCAACAGAGTTCTGTTCATAGCTGTATGGCAGCCTAGATATCCTGAAATAAGGCTCACACTGCAAATCAGCAAAAATAGCTGGGTAGAATATATAGTTAATATCCTTTAAAATTAAAGCCGAATTTGCAAGAAAACTTAGGAAATCCTCCAACACAAAAGTTAAATTGGAAATGCAGAAGGAATCCTAGTGGCAAGGCATCTGAAATCATCTTACCACCTCAAACAAGGTGGCAAGGCCTCTGCAAACTGGGAAGTTGGCTAGGATAGCACCACATCAAGTCAACATCTCTCAGAGAAAGGATAATTTAAAAAAAAAAAATTTATATTGCTCAGCAGGCATGGCTCGGTGGTTGAGCATCCACCTATGAACCAGGAGGTCACGGTTTGATTCCCGGTCAGGGCACTTGCCCGAGTTGCAGGCTCAATCCTCAGTGTGGGCCTTGCAGGAGGCAGCCAATCAATGATTCTCTCTCATCATTGATGTTTCTATCTCTCTCTCTCCCCCCACTCTCCCTTCCTCTCTGAAATTAGTTTAAAAATCTATATATATAAAAGCCTAATATGCAAAGTGTCCCCTCAGGAGTTGGATCGCTCGCTATGATGTGCACTGACCACCAGGGGGTGGCATGGAATGAAGGAACACCCCGGCTGGCAGCCAGCAGCTGCTAGGGACCCTACCTGTGCATGAATTTCATGCACTGGACCTCTAGCAAAAAAAATGAATAAAAAAGAAAATAAATTTTATATCTACCTCACTGGAGGGTGATGATCAATAAACTTGTCTATATCTTAGTCTTAGCTCTCAGTAGAGAAAGAATAATAGTCTCCTGAGACTTTATAATTACAAGCAAGCCCTCACATGAGAATTTAGATTTTAGACCCAAATTTCCACTAGCTTTGTGGTCAGAAAAATGTCAAGCCACCAATTTAAAGTGGTCCTAGGTTGATAATACCCCAGGCACATGGCAGAAGCAAACTCATATCCTCTCTAGGGGAATGCTGCTTGTGATGGTTAATTTCATGTGCCAACTCAACTGCACTAAGGAACACCCAGTTAGCTGGTAAAATGTTATTTCTGGGTGTGTCTGTGAGGTTGTTTCCGGGAGGGGTTAACCTTTGAATCGGTGGGCTGAGTAAAGAAAATCTGTCCTCCCCAATGTGGTGGGCGTCACCCAATCCTTTGAGAAGCCGCATAGAACAAAAAGGCAGAGGAAGGGTGAATTTGTTCTCTCTGCCTGAGCTGGGACGAATGCTTCGTCATCAGCATTCCTGGTTCTCAGACCTTTGGATTCACCCTGAATTATACCACCGGCTTTCCTGGTCCTCCAGCTCCCAGATAGCAGATCATGGGACTTCTTGGCCTCAATAATCATGTGAGCCAATTCCTATAATAAACACACACACACACACACACACACACACACACACACACAACACACGCACCCCATATCAGTTGTGTTTCCTTTGGAGAACCCTGACTAATACACTGCTTAACCCAGGAAAAATTCCCACATAGTCACAATTATAATAAGATTTTATTAAAAACAGTTCAAATAAGACCTAAAAGTAGACAGAAACAACAAGCAATATAATCAGACCATAGATACTGCCATTATTAGACACAAATGAGAAAATAAGCATGTTTATGATTTTAAAAAATAAGAAAGAGAATCCAAAAATGAATAAGAAGCAAAGATTGTTTAAAATTACCTGGCAGAAATAAGGAGAAAATACTAAAGAGAACTTCTAGAAATTTTTTAAAAAAATGTAAATTTTCATTAGCTGAAGAGGGAATCAGTGACATGGAATATAGATCTGAAGAAATTCACATAGAGATACTAAGTTATTTTTTAATTATATAAAAAAGAAGCTAAGTGGTATGTAAAACAGAGTATGACAATCTAAAATATGTCTAATTAGATCTCCAAATGTAATAATAGAGAGAAAAAGGTACTATAATATTTGAAGTAATAATGATTGAGAATTTTCCAAAACTGATGAAAGTCATGAATCTTCAGATTATTAAAGCAAAACAAATCCCAAGCAGAAAAAAGGAGGAATCCATAGTTAAATTGTAATATAGTAATATAGTGAAATTGTGGAACCCCCAAATAAAAACAAGATCTAAAAAGCATCCTGAAATAAAATGTTCCCAAATGGAAGGCAGACTATAATAGAGTAAAATATTTAAAGTGTTGGGAAAAAGTGATTGTCAACCTAGAATTTCATATCCTGTAAAAGTATCCTTCAAGAAAGAGGGGAAAGACATTTCCAGACAAATCAAGATAGTCTCAGAAGGAAATGCAAAAAGAAATGGTAAGCCAAATATTGACAACATAAAATAATACTACTGGAAATGTTTAATTTGTAAAAGTAGGAAGTAACAACAGCAACAAAAGTAGAACTAAAGTATTGGATAATAATAGCATGAAAACCCAATATTATCCCTAGTGGAAAGAACAAAATTAAAGTATTTCAATTATTGTATTATTCTGGAGGAGAATAAACATACTGAATAACTTTAGACTTTGTTGACTATGTTTGTTAAAAAGAGAATTACAAAAGCATAAAAATGGAGTACATATTGATTGTGTCTAAATAATGTCACAATGTCTGCAACTTAATTTCAAATGGTTCATTTAAAGTAGAAACAATCAAAAAAATAAAATAAAACAAAATGGAAACAATCAGATAATGGGGAAAAGTCAATAAAACCAAGTGAAATAAAGCAAAGAAGAAGGATGAGGCAGGAAAAGGAGTAAAGTTGAACCCAGAAAAAAAACATGACAAGCCAAAACCGGTTTGGCTCAGTGGATAGAGCGTCAGCCTGCGGACTGAAAGGTCCCAGGTTTGATTCCGGTCAAGGGCATGTAACTTGGTTGCGGGCACATCCCCAGTAGGAGGTGTGCAAGAGGCAGCTGATCGATGTTTCTCTCTCATCGATGTTTCTGACTATCTATCCCTCTTCCTTCCTCCCTGTAAAAAAATCAATAAAATATATTTAAAAAAAAAACATGACAAATATAAATATAGAAATATATACAAATACACCAGTAACCATAATGCATCTAAGTGCCCCAAAAGATTTTGTTTATATGAATAGACTTTTTTAAAGATATAAATTATCAGATTATTTCATTTTTAAGACAATTGTGTGTTATTTATGAAACATGTAGAATGGGCATATACAAAAGAAAGCTGGCTTGACTATATTAATAATGGACAAGATAAACTTTAGAATAAAAAGTTGTATTAAGAATAAGGAGAGTCACTTAATAATGATAAGGAAAAAAAAGATAAGTAGATCACTTGGAAAATATAACAGTTGTGAACTTATGTATACCTAACAACATAGTCTCCAAAAATGTATAAAGAAAATATTTCTAAAACTACAAGATCTTCACAAATTCACCATCTTCTCTCTTAGTCAACAGAGGTTCAAGCGAACCAACCAACTAACCAAAAACAAACAAAAACAGTAAAAATATAGAAGGTTTGAACAACACAATGAAGCAGCTTTATTAATGGGCATATGTAGAAACCTATTCCAAATAATTGGCCTGGTGGTTTTCCAGGTTAATTCTTAGAGACAGTTATAACAAACATACTATTCCAATCTTTCAAAAATTCTTCAAAGAAATAGAAATATAGAAAATACTGTCCAACTTATCAGTGCCTATGCCTGGGAAAATAGTTCAAGGAAAATTACAATCCAATCTTATTCATGAATATAAATATAAACATCCCAAACAAATAGTAGGAAAATTAATCTAATAATGTCTAAAAAGATTATGACCAAGTTGGGTTTATCCTAGGAATGTAATATTGTTTTAACATTAGAAAAGCAGCGTTCGGTATAGTTCAACACAGTAACACATTAAAATAAAAAATCATGATGCCTTTTAACATATTTAGAATGAGCATTCAACAAACTTCAACATGCATTCATGAGAACTTGGCAAAAAAGTCCTTTGCAAAGACGAAGTAAAAAGAAACTTTCTTACGTGATATATAAAAATCTCCCCAAATACCCTTAATGATAAAATAAAAAAGATTACTTCTAGCACCACTCTGCTCATCATCATACTGAATATTTTGGCCTAGGTAGTCAACGAGGGAAAAGAAATTACACTGAAAGAAGAGACGATTCTGTCAGTATTTGAAGATATGATTGTATACCTACAAAACCTCAAAGAACTAAGAGACAATCATAAGAATGAAGAAAGTTTAGCTACCTATATTTGATAAATATAGAGGGAATACACACAAATAACTGCATTCTTCTGTACCACCCACTAAGCATCGGAAATGCACATTTTAAAAATTGTTTTATTTATTTTTATTTTTTAAATTTCATTTTTATAGTTGAAACTTATTACAGATGTCCCCACTCCTCCTCACTCCCTTTCCCTCCCACTAATGTCTGTGCCCATGGGCTATGCATATATGCATGTAAGTTCTTCGGTTGATCTCTCCCCCACCCCTTTCCCTTCCCTCAGAGGATCCTCAGTCTGTTGCTTGCTTCCATGTCTCTGGATCTATTTTGTTAGTCAGTTTGGAAATGCACATTTTAAATGTACCACCTCCTGTGATAATGGCAGTGAGATTTTGTAGGAGAATGCCATTCTTGAAGAGGCATGTCACAATGTCTGCAACTTAATTTCAAATGGTTCATCAAGGAAAAGCCACATATGGAAAAATGTTAAGAATTGTTGGGTGTAGGAGGACAATGTATTCATTGTACTAATCTTTCATATTTTCTGTGTCTTTGAAAGTGTGGTCATACAAAGCTGAGAAAAACTACAAAGGTATACCACTTAAATGGCGACAAAAAATTAGTTACCTTGAATAGATCTACCAACATATGTAAAAACTGTTATGGAGAAAATGATAAGACTTTACTGAAAGGTAGTAAAGACTGAATAAATGGAGGGATAGCAATTCATATATAGAAGATACAATGTCATAGAAGCTACCATGTTATATCAATTATCTCTTTAAATTGACAGAATGGATTTAATACAATTGCAACCAACATTTTAATACATGTCGTTAGGTCTTATCAAATAATTGAATCAACACCGCCTCCCGGGAACTGACCTTTAGATCACTTCACAACGGACATTCCCTTTTGCTTAGACCACATTCCGCTTGCTAAGACCATTATCTTTCCCCTCAGGACCCGCCCAGAGAATTCTCCACCCAGAAAAAGCCCACCTAGGGTCCTTAAAAACATCTGACGCCCTCTCTCTGGGGGCTGGCACCATTTGGGGGCTCAGCCCATCTGGTTTTCCAGATAACCTAATGAACTCATAATTCTTTACCCCTTTTGGCCTCGTGCGTTCTCCCTTCAGCGACCCTAACACATGGGTATTGGAGTTCATTGATGAGTTTAGTCTAAAATAAATATGCAAGAGCATGAGAGAATAAAGGACCAAGAATCACCAAGACACAGCTGGAGAAGAGCAAAGACACGGCAGGGTTGTTCCCAAATAAACTGTCCCGTTCAGAGGACCGACTGTCAGAGATGGAGTCTGTTAACGTCACTGTCGGAAGCTGTACGATGGCATTGGCGTAGCGAAAAGAAGAAACAGTGAGTGGGAAAGAAAGGCGAGCACAGAAACAGCATACGAGGAGACATGAAGGCTCCAGGTGGGCATGCAGGTCAGGGCAGAAGTCTAATGGGAAAACCCATTATCCACATGGAAAAAGATGGCGTTAGCATCCTACATCACATCATCCATGTGACTCAGCACGGGTGGATTAAAGACCACACGTGAAAGTAAAGTGTTAGGACTTTCAGAAGATGCAGTGGCTTTGTGCTGTGACAGCTTCGCCAGAGTGTGTTTCTGGGGAGGTTGGACCCTGAGAGATCTTGGAGATTTCGGGGGGGCAGAAATGAAGCAGGGCCAGTTTCTGCTCCCACACCTTGGTGCTGGTCTGCAGACTCACCTCCTTGCACGAGGCAGTGGCCAGGCCTGCAAACACTCCCCTTTCCCCCAGATCCTCCAGTTTGTCCAGCTCCTGGACTGGGCATGTGTTTAGCTCTGCAATGAGGAGCCTGATCCTGACTTCTGCAGGAAACCCTCCTCGGGGTCAGGGCTACAGTCTGGCCTTGTGGGCTTCAGCTCATGCCTATGGGTCCCCGCTTGTCCTGGTCTCCCCCACTTTACATCTGCTGTGGATTAAATAATGACCCCTCCCCCCAATGCATACCCCTAATGTAACTCGATTTGGTGATAGGGCTGTTAGGTAACTAAGGTTAAATAAGGCCCTAGAGTGGATTGGTGGAGTGATAGGATTGATGTGCACACCACGAGGAAAGGCCATGTGAGGATGCAGCAAGAAGGCTGCCTTCTGCCAGCCAGGAAGGGAGCCCCCACCAGGCACCGAACAGGCTGGCACCCTGACCTCGGACTTGCAACCTCCAGAACCGAGAGAAAATAAATGTGTGCTGTTTAAGCCCCCACCCTGTGGTATTTTGTCATGGCAGCCCAAGCAGGCTCAGACAACATCTCTCCCTGCCCCATGGTCTTCAAGCTACAGCCCCAGAGGCAAAGACCAGGGTCAGGCAGAGACTGGTTAGGCAGCAATCCTCTAACCAACCCCTTCTACAAACACCCAGACACACGTCATTGTAGTATGTGGAGCACAGATCAAAACCCGTGGGGTCTCTGATGCGGAGGAACCTGAGGACACTGGGCTGAGAGAAATCAGCCAGACCCCAAAGGACAAACTCTGTGTGGTTCCACTTACAGGAGGCTCCTGGAGCAAAAAGTGGAAGAGCGGGTGCCCAGGGCTGGGGAGGGGAAGGGAGAGTTAGTGTTGAATGGGGGCAGAGCTTGTTTGGGAAGATGGAAAGTTCTGGAGAGAGATATGGGTGATGGCTGCACAACAATGTGAATATACTTAACTAGAGGCCCGATGCATGAAATTCGTGTGAGAGTAGGCCTTCCTTCCCCTGGCTGCTGGCACCGGTTTCCCTCTGGCACCCAGGACCCAGACTTCCCTTGCAGCCCCAGCTTCGTCCATAAGGTTGTCCGGAAGGACATCCAGTCTAACTAGCATATTATGCTTTTATTATTATAGACTAGAGGCCCGGTGCATGAAATTTGTGCATGGGAGGGGTCCCTCAGCCCGACCTGCACCCTCTCCAATCTGGGACCCCCAATTGGACATACCTCTCACAATCTGGGACCTCTGGCTCCTAACTGCTCACCTGCCTGCCTGCCCTAACCACTCTGCCTGCCTGCCTGATCCCCCTAACTGCCCTCCCCTGCTGGCCTGGTTGCCCCTAACTGCCCTCCCCTGCTGGCCTGGTTGCCCCTAACTGCCCTCCCCTGCTGGCCCGGTTGCCCCTAACTGCCTCTGCCTCAGCCCGCGCCACTGTGGTTTTGTCCGGAAGGACATCCAAATGGTTGTCCGGAAGATGTCTGGTCTAATTAGCATATTACCCTTTTATTAGTTATAGATAACACTGAACTGTACAACTGAAAAATGGTTACCATAGTACATTTTATGTAATGTGTATTTCATCACAAAAACACCCAAATGCTAAATTGGCAAAATAATAAAGTTACTCAATACCATGTATGGCCAAAATGTAGTCGGGTGGAGGGCAGGCGAGGAGAAAGGAGGAGGGTCTAACGTGGGACAGCCACTCTGAAAAGTCTTCAGTATTCTGCAGCAATGTTGAAGATACGCAGACTTCCACCCAGAAACCCCACTCCTAAGTGTGTGCCCTAAGGTCCGAGCCAAGTGCCCAGGAACTTCCACGGGGATCTTCACGGAAACACTATTTCCATTGCAAAAACATGAAGACAACCCGAATACTGACAGGGAACTGCTGTCAGTAACTGCTAACAGGACACGGAATAAACACACCGGGGTGTAGTCATAGACGGAATACTACACACCAATGAAAATGAGAAAGCCACAGCCCTACCCATTACCATGGACGAAGCTCTTACACACGGAGCTAAAGAGCAATTTGCAGAACACACACAGATGATTGCATTCATATAGAGTTCTAAACATTCAACATTGAATACTGTTTTTTAGAGGCATGGACCTATGTGGTAAAACTTGTAAAAGAGAAAGAAATGGATAAACACACAATTCAGTATAGTGTCTTCCACTAGCGGGAATACCTGGGGGTGCAAGGAGGGGAATACAGGCTGGGGTTCAGACATAGCGGTACTGGTGACAATTTGTTTCTTACCCTGGACAGTGACTCCATAGCTGATCACTTATTTTTCTTTATACCTTTTTGCATGAAATATATTCTGTTGTATGTATGGGATATTGTGTAATTTTACCAGTGCTGTATGTATAATCATTAACTAAGTGGTTTTAAAACGTCTGTGTCGGAAAGCGAGTCCCTTGAGGGCAATAAGGGAACCATTCACCACCCGGTGACGATCTTTGGCCCCGTGCTGCTTAAGCCGGAGGTGATAATTCTGTGCTTTAGGTTTTGTACTTTAACCAGTTCCAAGTCCCCCGGGTGCCCATGGTCAGAGGAGCAGAAGAGAATTAACTAGTCCCTGGAATACAGGATATGGGATGCAGAGAAGGTGTGCCAAAATGTTGTAAGAGGAGGCTCAGCGCTCTCAGATGCCACCTGAAGCCACCTCGCAGGGAGCCCAGGCCCTTTGGCGTGTCCCCAAGAGACGGACAAGGCCCCCCGCCCACTCGCGGCGGTGAGAGAACGCACCTCCCCGGCCTCTTTCCGCCATCACCAAGCTTTTGGCAAGTCCTTGGAGGCGTGCAGATGCCAGTGGCTCAAACCAGGAACAGGTTCTCAGCATTAGTTGTTTGTCATGGTTGAAGCAAGTCATGAGGCCTGGCCCCAAGGTGCAGCATGTCCTGGGTCTCAGGCCTATAAAAGGAACAATTACCTTTTATTAAACATTTACTGTGCCAGTCACCACACTCCAGTCTGCCCCATGTCGTTGTGAGATAGGTACATTGATTTCTCCGCTTCATAGCTGAGGTCGCTGGGGCTCCGCTTGGGGTCAGCGCCTGACCTGCCTGGTCACACAGGGGGAGCGGGGCGGAGGGTGGGGGGAAGGGAGGGGACCTGAGGCCAGAGCTGGAGTCCCAGTATCTGACCTTGGTCCTCCCTCCCCGCTGCTCTCCCCTCCACGGCGACACCCCACGTCTAAGGACCCGGGACAGATGCTGGCTGATGGCACTGAGACCAGCGGCCCCCTTAAGCCTGGCGCTGGGGGCTAAGTTATAACTTGGTCTCCACCACACCCAATTCCTAATGATGGAGGGAAAAATGGGTAATTGCAATTTAAGAATTCCCCTTGGGAAGAGGAGGAGAAGCAGCATGTGGTGGTGAGCTGCCCTTCTGCACACCCGGTCCAGCAGGAAGGACAGGCCGGGCGTCCTGCTGTCCTGGAGATCACGGTGGCCCCCAGCTCTGCCCTCGGGGACTTCCTTCAGTGCGAGTGCAATCCTGGCTGGCCCTGGCGCGGATCCAGGACTGCCTCGGGGTGGAGGGTCACAGCTTTGCCCTGCCGAACCGGACCGCTTCTCCAGCCTCAGGTCTGTGGCGGGCTTCTGGTCAGACAAGCTCCTCGGAGCTAGACTCAGGCTGGGTCCAGTGGGCCCCCACAGCCGGTGTCCTGTTACAGAGAGCCAAGGGTTCTGGGTAGAGGTCCCACTGTCCCAGCCAGGCCAGGCGGACACAGCACGCTCTTGGCCTTTTACATGATTTTGTGACTTCTTGCCTGATGGCCTTTCTCCTTTAGAGATGGTGCATTCCTGAGCTAACAGGCTCGTTCAGGTGAGGGGATGAGCAACACAACGTGGCACCTGGTCGGTGGGCTCAGTGGTTAGAGCGCTGGCCCACGCACCGAGCACTGAAGGGTCGCAGGTTTGATTCCTGGCCAAGGACACGTACCTGGGTTGCAGGTTTAATCTCAGCCCAGTGGGTGTGGGCACGTGCGGGAGGCAACCAACCCAATCAATGTTTATCTCTCACATCCATGTTTCTCTCTCCTCCTCCTCTTCCTTCCTCCCCCTTCCCGCCGCCTTTCCACTCTCTCTGAAAATCAATGGAAAAAATACCCTCGGGTGAGGATTAACCACAACAACAACACAGAGTTCAGGATCTTGGATTACTGGTATTTCCGGGTGGCCCTTAGCTGTGTTCTCACCCAATCACCCAGCATCGGCACCCGCCCTGATTCCTGATCCACCCCCTGGGCTCCTACCCCCACCCTACAAAACACACTGCCCTGAAGAGAGCCACCTCACCTCTCACCTGGGACCGCTGCCCCCTGCGGGTGGTCTGCACCCAATGCCCCCAGATTGGAGCCACCCCTCCCCCATGCTGGCAGAGGTCTCTGCAGGCACTGCACCCCAGCTCCATGCCTTCCTTGGCCCAACTCTGCTCCTTCACTCTCCAGAGGGCTGACCCCAGTGACTCCTCAAGAAACTCCCGACGCCCAGGAATCCCAACACAGCACACAAGGTATCCAACCTCTTGGTGCCTCAGTTTCCTCCTTTGAGGCAACTTAGTTAGGTGGAGATGAGAGATGGCACATAAGGTTTAGAAGAGCATCTGGTACCTAGTACATGCCCAGTTCCTACCACTGCTGCTGCGGCTCCTCCCAGTAGTACCTGCCACTGCTGCTCCTCCTAATAGTGCTGCTGCCACTGCTGCTCCAGCTGCTGTTACTACAGCTACTGCTGCTCCAGCTGCTGTTACTACAGCTACTGCCACAGCTGCTGTTACTACAGCTACTGCCACAGCTGCTGCTACTACAGCTACTGCTGCTCCAGCTGCTGTTACTACAGCTACTGCTCCAGCTGCTGTTACTACAGCTACTGCTCCAGCTGCTGTTACTACAGCTACTGCTCCAGCTGCTGTTACTACAGCTACTGCCACAGCTGCTGTTACTACAGCTACTGCCACAGCTGCTGCTACTACAGCTACTGCTGCTCCAGCTGCTGTTACTACAGCTACTGCTCCAGCTGCTGTTACTACAGCTACTGCTCCAGCTGCTGTTACTACAGCTACTGCTCCAGCTGCTGTTACTACAGCTACTACTGCTCCAGCTGCTGTTACTACAGCTATTGCTGCTCCAGCTGCTGTTACTACAGCTACTGCTGCTCCAGCTGCTGTTACTACAGCTACTGCTGCTCCAGCTGCTGTTACTACAGCTACTGCTGCTCCAGCTGCTGTTACTACAGCAACTGCTGCTCCAGCTGCTGTTACTACAGCTACTGCTGCTCCAGCTGCTGTTGCTCCAGCTACTGCTGCTCCAGCTGCTGTTACTACAGCTACTGCTGCTCCAGCTGCTGTTACTACAGCTACTGCTGCTCCAGCTGCTGTTACTACAGCAACTGCCACAGCTGCTGTTACTACAGCTACTGCTGCTCCAGCTGCTGTTACTACAGCTACTGCTGCTCCAGCTGCTGTTACTACAGCAACTGCTGCTCCAGCTGCTGTTACTACAGCTACTGCTGCTCCAGCTGCTGTTGCTCCAGCTACTGCTGCTCCAGCTGCTGTTACTACAGCTACTGCTGCTCCAGCTGCTGTTACTACAGCTACTGCTGCTCCAGCTGCTGTTACTACAGCAACTGCCACAGCTGCTGTTACTACAGCTACTGCTGCTCCAGCTGCTGTTACTACAGCTACTGCTGCTCCAGCTGCTGTTACTACAGCTACTGCTGCTCCAGCTGCTGTTACTACAGCAACTGCTGCTCCAGCTGCTGTTACTACAGCTACTGCTGCTCCAGCTGCTGTTGCTCCAGCTACTGCTGCTCCAGCTGCTGTTACTACAGCTACTACTGCTCCAGCTGCTGTTACTACAGCTACTGCTGCTCCAGCTGCTGTTACTACAGCAACTGCCACAGCTGCTGTTACTACAGCTACTGCTGCTCCAGCTGCTGTTACTACAGCTACTACTGCTCCAGCTGCTGTTACTACAGCTACTGCTGCTCCAGCTGCTGTTGCTCCAGCTACTGCTGCTCCAGCTGCTGTTACTACAGCTACTGCTCCAGCTGCTGTTACTACAGCTACTGCTCCAGCTGCTGTTACTACAGCTACTGCTCCAGCTGCTGTTACTACAGCTACTGCTGCTCCAGCTGCTGTTACTACAGCTACTGCTGCTCCAGCTGCTGTTACTACAGCTACTGCTGCTCCAGCTGCTGTTACTACAGCTACTGCTGCTCCAGCTGCTGTTACTACAGCAACTGCTGCTCCAGCTGCTGTTACTACAGCTACTGCTGCTCCAGCTGCTGTTGCTCCAGCTACTGCTGCTCCAGCTGCTGTTACTACAGCTACTGCTGCTCCAGCTGCTGTTACTACAGCTACTGCTGCTCCAGCTGCTGTTACTACAGCAACTGCCACAGCTGCTGTTACTACAGCTACTGCTGCTCCAGCTGCTGTTACTACAGCTACTGCTGCTCCAGCTGCTGTTACTACAGCTACTGCTGCTCCAGCTGCTGTTACTACAGCAACTGCTGCTCCAGCTGCTGTTACTACAGCTACTGCTGCTCCAGCTGCTGTTGCTCCAGCTACTGCTGCTCCAGCTGCTGTTACTACAGCTACTACTGCTCCAGCTGCTGTTACTACAGCTACTGCTGCTCCAGCTGCTGTTACTACAGCAACTGCCACAGCTGCTGTTACTACAGCTACTGCTGCTCCAGCTGCTGTTACTACAGCTACTACTGCTCCAGCTGCTGTTACTACAGCTACTGCTGCTCCAGCTGCTGTTGCTCCAGCTACTGCTGCTCCAGCTGCTGTTACTACAGCTACTGCTCCAGCTGCTGTTACTACAGCTACTACTGCTCCAGCTGCTGTTACTACAGCTACTGCTGCTCCAGCTGCTGTTACTACAGCTACTGCTCCAGCTGCTGTTACTACAGCTACTGCTGCTCCAGCTGCTGTTACTACAGCTACTGCCACAGCTGCTGCTGCTGCTAGTCACACCACCTTCTTCTAAAACATGACCTGCTATAGCTTTTAGCAAAGCCCCACATCATCACAGTGATGTCGTCTAGACTCTCAGGGAGGCTGCCATGGCTCTAAGAACCATCAATTAAAGGTGTTCACTTCATGCGCATGTGAGTGAATCCATTTCTAGAATTACCCCCCACGGATGAACCGTGAGACTCAGCCTGGTGAGTGTCAAGCTCTGTGTCTTGTCAAACCACACTGTCACCCGGGACCGTCAAAGCCTGTGTTACCACCAGAGCCCCAGTGCCTGCCCGCCTCAGGAGCCCAATGGATTATGTTCTTCTGCCTTATTGAGTGAAATAGGGGTGTGTGTGTGTGTGTGTGTGTGTGTGTGTGTGTGTGTGTGTGTGTGTGGTTGTTGTTGTTGTTTTAGAGTGAAACAGTTTTTTTCATCATGTCAAGGTTAGTATTTTTATGACATTGTTGAAGGCCAACATTTTAGACAATGAATGGCAGCATAACTGCAGACTTCCAGGTAAAGTGCAAATGCTAGGCCTGCCTGGTACCTGCTGTGCCCTTTATAGTATTTTAATAGATGCAGCCCTGGCTCCAACAATACCTGTTTATTGTTAAGCAAACTTCATTAAAGGTCAGCTTCTGTACCTTCTATTTCCCGGCCACGTCCTGGGCTTTCTGAAAAGCACCGCGAATGACAGGGAAGATAACTCAGGGCTGATGAGGCATAACGGTGAGACCGCTGTCAGGAGTCCTTTCCTTGTGGGCGACACGATTCCCAGGCTGGCAGCCTTGGCAAGGAACGGCGGAGAGGGAGGCAGCGAGTGGCTGCGGTGTGGACAGAGGGAGCTGCTTCCTCCTCCTCCCCATCAACACCCCGCCCCCCTGTAAGCTGTTGGGCAGGGCAGGCGCCAGGGAGGAGATGGTAGGGTGGGGACCAGGTGGGGAGGGCACCACAGGTCTGAGCACTGTCCTTGTCCTCCTCTGCCCAGGCCGCTTTGCAGAGGGGGTGCAAGGTTTCACTGAGGAGCCTGGGCTGATGCTGGAAGAGTCTGTGGGTGGGTCAGAGCTTGGAGCCTCACAGAGCCCACCCAGAGTCTCACAGAGCCCACCCAGAGCCTGATGTGACGTCAGCGTGGGGCTCCTGAGGGCTGAGGGGGAGGTAGATAGCTCACACCTCTGGGGTGTGCCTCCCCGCCCTGCCCACCCCCCAGGCACACAGTAGGAGGGAAATGTTTGTGAGTGTGTGTATGTTTGTGGGGGAGAAGGGGTGGGCCACGGTGGGGAGATGCTCAGAGGGGTGCTCACGGAACCCAGGGACTAGTTTTAAGCTTGATTTGCACAGCCAATCATCTTCTACCCTTTTTTTATATATAATTTTATTAAAATGTGTTTCAACAAGCAGTGTGGCTTTTGTTGCTCGTTTCAGAATGCACGTTACCTAGGGCTCACAAGTGAAATCAAATACAGTACCAAATGCAATCCTTTCCAGAAAGTTTCTTCATGAAATGGGTTGCACTGGGCCCCGGATGTAAGCCCTGGGTGTTCACCCTTCTGCCCCCCAACACAGACAAGTCCTTTTAGGGGTGCCAATGATCTGAGTCATTGTTTTCTTCGAAAAGAGATTTTAAAAATATGATTTTGTTTATAACAAGTTCTTAAAAATCTAAAATTTACTTTTTTTTGCACAAGTTTTTCCCATAATAAAACATGTTTATTTTTATGCTTGCACATGTTTTCTTTATTCTGGCGAAAATACGCAGAAATAACTTAAAAAAAAGAAAAGATTTATCCAGCCAGGATCCTCCCAGGTCCTGCTGCTGAAGTGCTCGCCACCTGCCAGTCCCCTCCCACACCAGCCGCTGCTGCTCTGGCTGGGCCGGGAAGTCCACCCAGGGAGCTGTACTGTTTTCTTTTCTGTTTTTTGTTTTTTTGTGGTTTTTTCCTGGTTATGCAAGGTTCCTAAAGCCCGGAATCTCTCTCTGCCAGAGAAACACGCGCCCAGCCAGGGAGAGGCGGTGTCAGATGGGAGTGAGGTCCAGCTCTTTGGGACGGTGCCAAGAGCTTCAGGGCTGAACAGAACCTTCTGGGTGGCTGGCAGCCTGAGGGACAGCTGGCCCTCCTTCCCTTTCTTGGGGCACAAGGACGTGTCACCTGGTGACTCTACTTGGTTAGCATCACCTACGTCCACACGAGAAAAGAACCGTACCGATCAATAAGCAGCCAGTTCATTTGGATTTGAATGCCTCTCGTTCAGTTGATTTTGAATATATGTCATACTAAGCACCATTTGAATATACATACATAGACATGTTTGTGTGTGTGTGTGTATATACACGTATTTGTATGTGCATATATACACAGGGTGGGGCAAAAGTAGGGCCACAGTTGTTTGTATGGAAAATCAGACAATAATTCACACATCATAGGATAAGAATAAACTATTTCAGGTATTCGCAACTGCGAACTTCCTTTGCCCCAACCTGTGCATGTAGGGTGTGTGTATTTTCCAAATATCCAAATACACAGATACTCCTTTCTCTCACTGGGTTTCAGAAACCATGGCTGCTTTAGTGAATCTGTGCTTTTAAAAAAAATGAGAACTGGCCCTAGCCGGTTTTGCTCAATGGATAGAGCGTTGGCCTGCAGACCAAAGGGTCCTGGGTTCGATTCCGGTCAAGGGCACGTACCTTGGTTGCAGGCTTCTCCCCAGCCCGGGCCCTAGTCAGGGAGTGTGCAGGAGGCAACCAATCGATATGTTTCTTCTCACATCGATGTTTCTCTCTGTCGTTCCCTCTCTCTTCCAGTCTCCCTAAAAATCAATGGAAAAATATCCTCGGGGGAGGATTAACAAAAACAAAAACAAACAAACTGAGAACTAAACCCACCCATACCCAACCCGCCCCCTCAAACAGCTCACTGTCTTCAGTTAGCATGACTTTCCCATTGCAGGAGGCTCAGGCAAATGACTTGATCATTCATTACTGCAACCCCCACAGGCCCACACCCTACAAGTCTTTTTTAAAAAAATCTTTATTGTTGAAAGCATTACATATGTCCTCTTTGTTTCTCCCATTGAATCCTTATTGCCTGCCCCCATCCCTCACCCCAGATTTCCACCACCCTATAACCTATGCCCATGGGTTATACATATATGTGTACAGGCTCTTTGGTTGATCTCTTCCCACCACCCACCCCTGCCTTCCCTCTGAGTCTTTTTTTTAAATATATTTTTATCAATTTCAGAGAAGAGGGGCGTGCAGGAGGCAACCAATCAATGATTCTCTCTCATCATTAATGTTTCTATCTCTCCCTCCCCTTCCTCTCTGAAGTCAATTATATATATATATATATATATATATATATATATATATATATATATATATGAAGGTTAAAAAAATACAAATAAACACGAGGCATATGAGCAAGAGAAAATAGCCCAATTGCACTGTTATCATTGTCATTAGCTAGTTATTAACACTAATGATAGGAAGGGAGCAAAGGGGAGGCCAGACGTTAGAGGCCTGGTCTTCTGGCAACTTCACCAGGAAGCTACAGCTCATGCTCCCCAGGGGACCACCTGTCCAGTCCCTGCGGATCCCTGGGGGAGGGATGGAACAAAGGGGTAGATGGGCAGACGCACAGCGGAGAAGGGGCTTGTCTGCCGGCTAGCCTGGGGAACAATTGATGGCTGGGAGGGCGGAGCCACTGCTAGTGTGGGAAATCCTGGAAAGGTAACATTCCCAAGCAAAGAGTCCCCCCTCTCTGGCTTGCTCTTGCTCTGCCCGCTCCATAGCCCGCACTCACCCTGTGCTCACCTGTTCCCTCTCCCTAGCCACGTGGCTTTAAGCAGCCGCAGCCCTGGCTATGCGGACCCCACAGGCAATGGGCTGCAGCTGGGAGCACACGCTGAGCCAGCCAGACGCTGGGCTGGTCTCTGCTCTCACAGGGAGCAGACGCTGTGGGCAGGGCCTTCATTCAGGCCCCGCTGGACTTCTTCCATGGCGAGACAGACAGAGATGGGACCTTGGAGGGGGACCCCTTAAATTTTACATCGTCAATAAAGCTTTCCATGAAACCCCATCCTCCCGGGGGAGGGGGGCTCAGGAAACTCTTTTCCTCGCAGCTCCCCAAGAACTCCACTTTCACCAATAACAGAATCACATACATGTGTACGGGAGCCCCGCATACAGGAGAGAGTCAGAGACCCCACATGCAGGAGAGGTTCAGAGACAGAGAGGGACCATGGGTCCCATAGATAGGTAGAAAGTCATTCCTGTTGATCCATTTATCATGGGCCAGGCTCCTAATTTAAGTTCCTATAGTATAGAGCAGGCGTCCTCAAACTACGGCCCGCGGGCCACATGCGGCCCGCCGAGGACATTTATCCGGCCCGCCGGGTGCCGCTGCCTGTCCTGCTTAGCAGCCGACTCGTCCCGGGCCCGCAGTGCGCATAGGAATTTGTTCATAGTTTTTTTTTAAACTATAGTCCGGCCCTCCCACGGTCTGAGGGACAGTGAACTGGCCCCCTGTTTACAAAGTTTGAGGACCCCTGGAGAGAGTTAAGGGAGGAGCAAAAGCTGCTCTTGAGCCCACAGGGTCTTGGTTGCTTTTAGCTCAGAATAACCCACAGACCACAGAGGCACCACTTGAGGTGACTCATTCTGAACCCCGACACAGTAACCCGCAGGCAGTGCCCTGGGAGGGCCTGGGGAGGACCCCAGCAGGGGCTGTGGGTGCTGGGGGGTGTGGGGGAGTGAGAGCACCAGGATAAAGGGCCTGCGGTCAGAGGCTTTGGGTTCCCCGCTAACTACTTTGAAATCTCGCAGGCATCTGCCTGACTTCTCTGAGAATCAGGAACCACAGTACGTTTCTGAATCCCGGCAGGTTAAATTAGCCAGTGAATGGGGAGAGGCTTGTCGATGTGAAGAGCTAGGCAAATGCCAGGCAGCCTCTGCCCCAGTGAGTGGAGAACTTAGACCGAATCGACGCAGGGCCGGGCTGGCTGGAGAGACATCCGCGCCAGGGGTCCTGGGTGGTGTGCAGCCTGTGCTGCAGGATGTGGGGCGCACTTTCACGCTGGTCGTCACAAGGGATGTGAACTGGACCATGACATCTGATGCCAGAAAGTGTTTCGGGAAAGAGATGATTTATTCTAGTGAACCCGCTAAACAAGCTCATGCTGAGGTTACTTGTACAGGCACCGTCCTGTCCGGGCACTGTCCCACCCAGGCACCGTCCTGTCCGGGCACTGTCCCACCCAGGCATCGTCCTGTCCGGGCACTGTCCCACCCAGGCATCGTCCTGTCCAGTCACCATCCTGTCCAGGTCCGGCACCATCCTGTCCAGGTCCGGCACTGACCTGTCTTGGCACCGACTGTACAACGGGAGAAACTAACCCTAAGGCAGCACTTCCTGTAGATGGTTTGTAGAATTGAATCACGGTTTTGCATTTTAATTGTCCTTTGACTTAAATGTATGGCTAGAGGCCGAAAGTAAAAGCATCAGTGGATTTCAAGAATGTGTCAAGCAACTGTTAGGTTGATCTAGAACAGGGGTGGGCAAACTTTTTGACTCGAGGGCCACAATGGGTTCTTAAACTGGACCGGAAGCCCGGAACAGAAGCATGCATGGAGTGTTTGTGTGAACTAATATAAATTCAAAGTAAACATCATTACATAAAAGGGTACAGTCTTTTTTTTTTATTTCAATAGTTTTATTCATTTCAAACATTTTAACAAGAAGAATGTAAACACTAATTATTATAATTTGAAACTTCAAACAATGGAGGAATCATAGCACAATAACATACCTTATATTGAAGATGGCAAAGGCAAAATAAAATTGCCTAACAAAGGAAAGGTACAAAAGCCTTTCAAATTAAACTTAAACATAATAAAATCATTTAAAACTAAAACAAATAGAAAAGAACAAAATGTGTAAACAGTAAATTAAACATTTTCTTTAGTGCAACTTCCAAATTATGCCCGGGACGTAGATGTAGATGGCCATGTAGACTGGGTTGAAAGGTTTTTGGTCTTTAAAACATCCACTTCAGTGGGAACAGTGTTGTTGGTCTCCTTTTTAGCTAATGCTCTGATACTGTGCTCTCCAGGGGCGTGTCTCCCTACATCACCACGATAACGTGTCTCCGCATTCCCAGGGTGATGTCGGGGGACGCGTCCGCGGGCATTACAAGGAGCCTCTGGAAGATGGAGAGGTTGTTCCTTCTACTGAATGGGGGATATAAATCCGCCCACTCAGAAGAAGGAGCTGCGGCCGTGTTTCCCGACGTTGCCATGTTAACACTGCTGCTGGTGAAGGAGCGGAGGGGAGAGCAAGAGAACCCTCCGCTCTTTCGGCTCCGCGGGCCGGATAGAACAGCCGAACGGGCCGGATCTGGCCTGCGGGCCGTAGTTTGCCCACAGCTGACAAAGTCCTTCTTGGTTGCCATGGGCCAGCCAGGTATGATGTGTCTTACTAAGAAACACAGAGAATTCTAAAAACACTGAAACTCACATTTTGAAATTGGGAGAGTTCACATCAAATCCAGCTTTCCAGCTTTTCAGTAAAACTCGGGAGATGGGCCTGACCGTGCTCCCACCATCCAGATGGGGCAGAAGCTGCCTCTGCGGGCCCCGCAGTGACGGAGGACACCCACTTCTACTCAGGGTACCCCACTGTGTGGCCACGTGCAGGGTAAACTTACATCCCCTCGGGGAAAGGCAATCAGCCAGCTGCACAAGAGGAAGTTGAAACCATTAGTCTCCACTTAGAAAAGGGCTCAGCGAGGATGGCAGCCCTCCCCCCGCCCCAGCCCTCTCTCTCCTTCTCCTCGCCCTTCCAGCAAATTCTCTCCTCCCTTCGTTCCACAGCCTTTTAGAGTTCACCCTCTGGAACAGTGGTTCTCAGCCTTCCTAACGCCGTGACCCTTTGATACAGTTCCTCATGTTGTGGTGACCCCCAACCATAAAATTATTTTCGTTGCTACTTCATAACCGTAATTTTGCTACTGTTATGAATCGTAATGTAAATATCTGTGTTTTCCGACGGTCTTAGGCGACCCCTGTGAAAGGGTCGTTCGACCCCCAAAGGGGTCGTGACCCACAGGTTGAGAACCACTGCTCTAGAAGATTCTTCTAGGGCAGTGGTCGGCAAACTGCCGCTCGCGAGCCACATGCGGCTCGCAAGCTGCTGTTTGCCGCTCTGTTGACTAATGAGTTTGCCAACCACTGCCCTAGCCAGCTTGGCTCAGTGAATGGAGCATCAGCCTCAGGACTGAGGGTCCCAGGTTCGATTCCAGTCAAGGGTATGTACCTCGTTGTAGGCTCAGTCCCAGGCCTTGGTCGGGGCTTGTGCGGGAGGCAACCGATCCATGTGTCTCTCTCACATCGATGTTTCTCTCTCTGTCTCTCCCCCTCCCTTCCACTCTCTCTAAAAATCAAAGGAAAAATATCCTCGGATGAGGATTAACCAAAAAAACTTAAATAAATAAAAGCATCTGTGGCCTTACATGGAATGACAAGGAGGTGACCCAAGGCCTTGAACACGATGAAACCATTGCTTTTTGACAGTAAAAGGGTGCAAGTGGATTCACAATGGGTCGGAGCATAGGGATTCAGCGCCACATCTGAAAGGAAGGGACCAGAAGTGGTTCTTTGTGGTTTTGTGAGTTCAAAAACCCTAGAAGAATCTTCTAGAGGGTGGGCTCTAAAAGGCTGTGGGACGAAGGGAGGAGAGAATTTGCTGAGAGGGCGAGGAGAAGGGGAGACAGGGCTGGGGGGTGAGGTGGGCTGCAGGACTTTACCTTAATCTGATGGGAAGTATGAAAACAGCTACAGCAAACAAAACAGAAGAATGTGCCTCTCAGCCGAGGGCTGGTCAGCCAGGGAAGATGAGGAAAAAGCGTCACAGAGGCCCATCAGCGGGTCATGGCACGTTCTCAAACTTCGTTCTAATAAGACTCACCGCAGCCCTAGCTGGTGTGGTTCTGGATAGAGTGTTGGCCTGCGGACTGAAGGGTCCTGGGTTCAATTCTAGTCAAGGGGTTGCGGGCACATCCCCAGTTGGGGGTGTGCAGGAGGCAGCTGATCGATGTTTCTCTCTCATCGATGTTTCTAACTCTCTATCCCTCTCCCTTTCTCTCTATAAAAAAATCAATAAAATATATTAAAAAAAAAAAAAGACTCACCTCCAAAAGCTGATTGAAAATGCAAATTTCTGGGCCCTCTTTAGAGAGCTGCCTCCGTGGGTAGTTCCCAGGTCCAAGGTCCGGTCATCTGTCCCTGCCCAGTGTTCTCTGGGCGTGTGGATCGAGGCTGCCCCGACGGGTTCTCCCTCTGGTGGGGTCTCACCTGCAGGGACAGGGCAGCTCTGCATGCAGCTTCCCAGGTGCCATCCTGGCTGGGCGGGCAGCGCCTGGCTCATGGGCTCCGAACTTGCTGCCTTGCTGGCTGTCTTTCACTAACTTAAATGTTAAAACCATCAGGAAAGAAGTGACATATTTACTCATGGCCATTCATTTGCAGTGTGGCTTTTACTGTGATGCTGTGACAGCGGGTTTGCAATTTGAGTCATGAAGCATTCCTTTGACAGAGCTCCCCGTTTGGTTCCTAATCTGCTGTCCCTGAAATGCTCAGCATGGAGATAAAAGTGGGGGGGGGGTGGACTTAGGTTCCATCCCAGGACAAGCAGTCAGAGGGTCCACATCCCCAACTGATAGCTGGTTTTGTATTTTCCAGGGTGAAAGCCAGCTGGACTCGCCTTTTAATTGTCGAGTATGAGCACTGAGGGGGGAATCCCAGAGGCTCCCTGGGCTGGGTGGCATGTCCGGGGAAGTGGTGGCAAGCTTAAGGGGGCTGGGGACCTGGCGGGGTGATGGGCAGAGGAGGGCACCTGGGGAAGGATGGGAGCAGAACCCATCGTGGCGCCTCCCAGCACAGGAGCAGGAGGGGGAGTTGGCTAGGAAAGTGCAGGGCAGGAGGAGAGGCAGGGAGCATAGCAAAAGGCCAGGGTGACTTCCAGTCATTAGCGTAAACCAGGGAGACGGTTTTGCTGGAGCTACAGTCTCCATGAGGACGTGCCCCTTGGACACCCCTAATCCCATAAGGAACTCACAGGAGACAAGTGGGTGCCCCATAAAGAGGGCTGACCGACCAGAGTGTGCAGTTCGAGCTAGTCAAATACTGATTTTTCAAGTCAGCTGATTGTTTTTTTAATATATATATTTTTATTTTTATTTATTTCAGAGAGGAAGGGAGAAGGAGAGAGTCAGAAACATCAATGATGAGAGAGAATCATTGATTGGCTGCCTCCTGCACGCCCCGACTGGAGATCGAGCCCGCAACTGGGGCATGTGCCGGAATCGAACCCCGGACCCTTGAGTCCGTAAGCCTATGTTCTATCCACTGAGCCACACTGGCTAGGGCCAGATGGCTGGTTTTAAATCCTGGCACTGTAACTTAAATTTTCTAAGCCTCATCCATAATAGGGGACAAAGCGTGCCCCCCATAGGCTATTGGAAAGGTGAAAGGATACGGGCTTGTCAAGGCAGCAGCCCCGGGCTCACTGGATTCTGAACGAGGGCAGCCTGCTACCGTCACCCTGGGAGGCACCTGCTGATGGTCAGCGTTGTTGAACCGAGAACAGCCGAGGACAGCCGGATGCAGAACCAAAGGGTACCCCCCGAGGGGAGCGAGCCTGAGGAGTCGGAGCCCCGAGGCCAGGTCTGGGGAAGGAACCTGTGCTCCCGTTCTCAGAACCGGGCATTTCTCTCCGGCTTATAAACTCCGAACGCACACGCTCCCCTGCGGCGTGGGTGACACTGGTGACGCAGAGCTGGAGCCGGACCCCTCCCCAGGGTAGCTTCACTTCTCCGTGGGTGTGCACTGCCGTCCCTCCCCCTGAACTCCAACAGGAGGTGGGGACAAGAGACCACGTGCCTGCTTGGGTTTCCCCAATCCTAGACTGACGTCATTTCCTGTGGGAAGATGTTAACCAAGCTCCCTTTCATCAGGGACGCGTTTGGGAGGACAGAGAGATTAGGGTGCTGTGTTGGATCTTGTTCATTGGCAGCAAGTGGCACCAGGGCAACAGAAAAAAATACTTTAGAAGGAGAGTTTAGAGGCAATATTTTTATTTTGGGGGCTCTTTTTTTATAATATATTTTTATTGATTTCAGAGAGGAAGGGAGAAGGAGAGAGAGAAACATCAATAATGAGAGAGAATCCTTGATCAGCTGCCTCCTGCATGCCCTCACTGGGCATCCAGCCCACAACCTGGGCATGTGCCCTTGACAGGAATTGAACTGTGATCTCCTAGTTCAGTGGTCGGCAAACTGCGGCTCGCGAGCCACATGCGGCTCACGAGCCGCGGCTTGCCGCTCTGTTGACTAATGAGTTTGCCGACCACTGTCCTAGTTCATAGGTGGCTGCTCAACCACACGCCAGTGAGCTGGGGGCAATATTTGTAGAAAATACAATTTTGATGCCAATTATGTAATTACTAGATGCCTGGTGCATTTGGGCGGAGCTGGGGGGGGGTGTCCCTCAGCCCGGCCTGCACCCTCTCTCAGTCCAGGAGCCCTTGAGGGATGTCCAACTGGCGCAGAGGCGAGAGAGGCTCCCGCCACCACCGCTGTGCTCGCCAGCCGTGAGCCTGGCTTCTGGCTGAGTGGCGCTCCCCCTGTGGGAGCGCACTGACCACCAGGGGGCAGCTCCTGCATTGAGCATCTGCGCCCTGGTAGTCAGTGCGTGTCCTAGCGACCAGTCATTCCGCTGTTTGGTCAATTTGCATATTAGCCTTTTATTGTATAGGATAATAAATATTCAAATTTAAAGTTTTTATTATTTGTGATGGAATTACAATTCAATAGGTGCTACTGACTGTGTCCCTCCTCCCTCCAAATTTTAATGTTGAAATCCTAACCCAGAGGTGGTGGTTTTGGAGGGGAGCCTTTGGGAGGTGACTGGTTATGTGGGTGGAGCCCTGGAGAACGGGATTTGTGTCCTTATAAAGGGAGTTGCTCGTCCTTCCTGCCTTGTGAGATTGCAGTGGGAAGATGGCGTCTAGGAACCAGGACGTGGGGCCTCACCAGACACCGGGTCTGCTGGTGCCTCGATCTTGGACTTCCAGCCTCCAGGGGGCTGAGAAACATTTGTTGCTTGAGCACCCAGTCTGTGTTATTTTCGTTACAGCAGCTTGAATGGACTAACAACTTTGGCTTAGTTTTTTTTTTTTTTAATATATTTTTATTGATTTCAGAGAGGAAGGGAGAGGGATAGAAACATTAATGAGAATCATCCATCAGTTGCCTCCTGTACATCCCCTGCTGGGGATCCAGCCCACAACCCAAGCATGTGTTTTTGACCAGAATCAAACCCAGGACCCTTCAGTCTGCAGGCTGATGCTCTATCCATTGAGCTAAACTAGCTAGGGTGTTGGTTTAATTTTTTTTTTAAGTTCAAAGAGGCTCTATCCACCATGTGTTTGGTATTTTAACCTCACTTCCTGAATGTGGTCTCCGTAGACCCCGGGAATGGTGCTGGAGGGGGTGTCATTAGTCCTTTCACAGACGAGGCAGGGTTTGAGTGTATTGCTCAGAGTCGCATGGTGGTCAGGGTTGGGCCAGGACTCGGGAGAGGGGAGGGTGTGGAGGCCATGTCCACTGCGTGCCCTTCAGTGTAGTTGTGGGTGGACTGGGCACCCATGTGGCCAGGGGGCTTCGGTCCAGGTGAGGGAGACATGCAGGAGGTCCAGACTGCTCCTCCGCCCCTGCACCCCCCCGAGTTATCTGGAAATGGTGGCAGCAAAGTCATGCCCAGGCATAAGCCTCAGAAGCTGCCCTTTGCTTCGTGCGACCCAGCAGGGAAGGAATTGGGTTCTTGCATTTCCTGGTTTATGTCCAGGCCGTGGAGAGAGCACCGGCCCGGCCGTTAGAAGAAACCCACAGTCACCTGCCCTATTGATACGGGGTTTTTGAACTGGAACATGCAGTGTTCCCATGGGCTGGAAGGCTTCCCAGGATTCTTTGTCCATGGGAGTCGAAGAATGAAACCACAGACGGAGATGATATAGCAAAGGTGGAATTTATTGAAGAACAAGTACAGACTCCCATGTGGGGAGGGGAAAAGAGTCCCAACACAGACTCCCACGTAAGGAGGGGAAAGAGTCCCACCAAGTTCCTTGCCCCCACCTTCGTTTATAAAGGCTGCAGTTTTTGTGCCACGATATCCCCTCTGATTGGCCACTATTCCCCTTTGATTTGGTCACTATAGCAACTCCTGAGGTCAAAGGTCAAACCTTACATGGGACATATTAGGCCCTCCTTCTTTATTTTGTTAACTAGAGGCCTGGCACATGAAAATTTGTGCACTCGGGTGGGGCTCCTTCAGCCCAGCCCGAGCCCTCTCGAAGTCTGGGAGCCCTTGGGGGATGTCCGACTGATGGCTTAGGCCCACTCTCAGCCGCAGTCAGACATCCTTAGTGCCGCTGCAGAGGCAGGAGAGGCTCCCGTCACCGCAGCTGCACTCGCCATCCATCAGCCTGGCTTGTGGCTGAGCGGTGCTCCCTCGTGGGAGTGCACTGACCACCAGGGGGGCAGCTCTGGCCCCGCTCCCCCGATCAAGCCTCCACCTCTGGTCACCATCACCCCCCAATCGCCATCCCCTCCCTCTGCCTGCTGGCACCCACCTTGGCTGGCCTGGGGCCACCCGTTCACCTGTCCCACACCCCGCCGACCGGTAGTTCCCCGTTCGGTCGGTTTGCATATTAGGCTTTTATTATATAGGTTATAGACCTTTGGCTACTCCCAGTCCCCTTGTCTTATGGAAATGTAGCTGTTGCCTCTCCCAACTCCCTTGTCTTATGGAAATGTACCCTTTTGCAACTCTGTAGCCCTGTGTTTTATCCATGGACCCCCTTAATTTAAAAAATTCCCTAAACCTGTCTATTTCACCCCTAAAAATTCCTATATCACTATCGCAGAGCTGGTGATAGTGGGAGACGGGGCGGAGCTGGGGGAGCTGGCACAACTCAGGGCTCAGTGAGGGAAAGAGACAGAAACTCAAAGTGACCCGACCCTTCCTCGCAGGGACCTGAGGGTGACGTCCACAGTGGGTGCTGGGTCCAGGGGCCCACGCCGCCCCAGGGTGGTTTGTGTACTTGTCGAATGATTGCTCCCCTTTTCTTTGCTTTTCTCACTGCTCCATGGGGACACAGTCCTCCCCCTACCCCACCTGGCAGCCACAGTCACCCAGAGCCCACGGCCTGGTTTTTCCTGTTGGACCAGAAACGCAGGCAGAGGCACCTTAACCCCTGGGCTTCGTGCACAAATTTCAGGATGCGGCCCTCACTCGGCACATCTGCATGCAGCCAGCGACCGGAAGTTCCCAGGAAATCTGGGCTGGGGTTCCAGGCCCCCACTCTCCAGCTGGGTGTCCTCCTGCCAACGATGTGGCCCTAGCCTTGGCCGGTATCCATTTCTGTGCAGGGACCTGGCGATCTGTCCTTCACCGAGGATCCCAGGAGGCAACGGATCAGAAGGGGCTTTGAAATGGGAAGAAAGCGCTGAACGGCGCAAGGAGCCAGACCTTCAGGGACAGGGAACTGGGCGCAGCCCCCCCCCCCCTGCCCCCCCAGCATCCTTGGATTGGCTCAGTCAAGCTCTGCCCTGTGTCAGCAGTGGCAAAGCAAGCGGGCTGTTTACACAAGACCTGCTCCCAACGTTGCGGGGAAAGGTTACGGTCCGTGGGGGGCGTGGGGGGCGTGGGGAGCGGGGTCCGGTGTAGCATCCAGGGCCTTGTAGTCTCTTAGGCCATTGGGTGTGGGGTCCACAAGGACAGCTGGACCTGCGGCTGCATGGCATGGTACAGTGCCTCTTTTTTTTTTTTTTTTTAATATTTTATTGATTTTTTACAGAGAGGAAGGGAGAGGAATAGAGAGTTAGAAACATCAATGAGAGAGAAACATCGATCAGCTGCCTCCTGCAACACCTCCCACTGGGGATGTGCCCGCAACCAAGGTACATGCCCTTGACCGGAATCGAACCTGGGACCTTTCAGTCCACAGGCCGATGCTCTATCCACTGAGCCAAACGGGTTAGGGCATAGTGCCTCGTTTTAAAGTCACTGTGAATTGTTTTTTCTTTTCTTCTTTTTAAAAAGACTCCCCCTACAGCCTGTGCCCCACTAGGACCCACTTCTGATGCAGATGCCAGGCTTAGGGCTGCCTGCTGCTCACTAACTTGGCCTGAGGGTTTGGGGTAATCGTTCGCGTCTTTCAGACATTCTTTTCACCCACCCTCCACCCTCCTCCCCGTTGGCAACCCTCAGCTTGTTCTCTGTATCTGTGAGTCTGTTTCTGTTTTGTTTTTGTTCAGATTCCACATGTAAGTGAAATCATGTGGTATTTGTCTTTCTCTGCCTGACTTATTTCGCTCAGTATAATACCATCTAGATCCATCTATGTTGTTGCAAATGTTAAGATTGTACTCTTCTTTGTTGCTGAGTAACATTTCATTGAATATCTCTCTCACATTTGCTTTACCCATTCGTCTATCGATGGGTACCTACGTTGCTTCCATATCTTGTCTATCAGTTGTAATGCCGCAGTAAACATAGGGACACATTTATCTTTTCTAATTAGTGCTTTGTTTTCTTTAAATAAATCCCCAGAATTGGAATTGCTGGGCCATGTGGTAGTTCTATTTTTAATTATTTTTGAGGAACCCCCACACTGTTTTCCATAGTGGCTGTACCAATTTACGTTCCCACCAACAGTGCATGAGGGTTCCCTTTTCTCCACGTCCTCACCTACACGTATTGTTTGTTAATTTACTGATGGTAACCTTTCTGACAATTGTGAGGTGATAGTTTATTGTGGTTTGAATGGCACTTCTCTGACGATTAAAGATGTTGAGCATCTTTTCATAATGTCTACCAGCCATTTGTATGTCCTCTTTGGAGAAGTGTCTATGCAGGTTCTTAGCCCATTTTTCAGCTGGATTGTTTGCTTTTTAAATGTTAACTTGTATGACTTCCTTATATAGTCTGAATATTAACCCCTTATTAGATGTCTAATGAGTGGGTATCTTCTCCCATTCAGTAGGTTGTCTTTTTGTTTGAAATTGGCTTCTCTCTTCCTTGCACCTTTCAAAGCACCCTCATATACGTACACAAAATATTTTATGCACAGAGCCACACTAAAGCAAAAGTAATGTTACGGACTAGAAAGCGAATGAGAAAACGCATACAAGGGGCACAAGCTACTGGCTTATTGGTGTCCAGGGCTGGGCACTGGCAGTGCCATCAGAACGTCACCTCCTAAGCGGAAAGAGGCAGCAATGGCCCTGTGTGTGTGGCAGGAGCCGGCTCACCATAGGAACAAGAGCAGGGGCGTGGCTTCCCACCCAGGAACGTAAAGCTGGATTGCTGTCCATAGAGACTGTGTGCTTGACCTTGGAAGGGAGTGGAGTTAACCAGAAGCCTGCCAGCCATACTACAGGAGGGAAGAAAGAGGCACCCTCAACAAACAAAACAATAGGAGATGGCAAAATAATGACTCAAAGCGAAGGGTAAAAATGAATGCCTTCAACACATTCCCTTTCCTCCCTCCTGAGGAAATCTAAATAACAGAGTAGTCCTCAAAGGGCTTCCACTTACTGGGTGTGATCGGAGAAGAGACAGAGGAAAGGAAAATAACAGAAGCAAACACACAACAGGAAATCACAGAGCAACTCAAGCAGCTATGAGTCAAGAAGTAGATTTTAAAAATGGCGGGAAATAAAAAAACAACACCCTGTAAATATTGAAATAAACAACTTAAAAAAGAGGATAAACACTAAAGTGGATACCGTTAAAGAGGACATTAGAGAAACAGAAGATTGTACCAAGGAATTAATGCTAATAGGACAGAGAAAAGACAAATAAATAAAAAATATGAGTGTTAAATAATAAGGAGAATAAAATGAGACAGTCCAACATACATCTAACAGGAGTTCCAGGATTAGAGACTATCAGAAAAGGTGGAAGAAATAGCCAAATTATAACAGTTGACGATTTTTCAAAATTGAAGAAAGTCATAATTTTCCAAATAGAAAGATAACACTGTGGAGCAAGCAGGATACCTAAAAATAAACCCACAGGCAGACTCCCTGCAGTAAAAATGCAGGACGTCAAGGACAAGGAGAAAGTCTAAAGGCTTCCAGAGAGAAAAGAAAAGGTAACCAACATAAGCAATCACTAGCCATCTCAACACCCAGATGGAAGGTGGTGAGTGGAAACTTTCAAAAGGCAGAGGAAAATGGCTTCCAACCTAGAATTCTATAAGCAACCACACTATTATTAAGACTGAATGCATGCTCCGCTGGTGTGGCTCAGGGGTTGAGCATTGACCCATGTACCAAGAGGTTGCTGGTTTGATTCCCGCTCAAGGCACATATGCCCAGGTTGCAGGCTCAGTCCCCAGAGGGAATATAGATGTTTCTCTATCATCGACATTTCTCTCTCTCTCTTCCTTCATTTTTCTCTAAAAGTCAATAAAAACATATACGTATATATACTAGAGGCCCAGTACATGAATTTGTGCATGGGTAGGGTCCAGCCGGCCCGCCCCAATGGGGGCCGATCAGGCCGGGCCGGCGGGGAGGGGCAAAGGGCCATAGGAGATTGGCTGGCCGCCCCCCCCTCCCCCCCGCCGATTGGGCCCGTTGGCCAGCCGCAGTGCACATCATAATGACCGGTTATTCTGGTCATTCTGGCGTTCCAGTCATTTGGCTTTTATATATGCAGATATTTTAAAGAGTGAATGCACAATAAGCACTTTGGACTTAGAAAGACCAAGGAGCGTAATGCAGACCTTGATGAAAGAACCACAGGATCAGTGGCTCTCAGCCTTGGATGCTCATTAAACCAGAGCCACGTGCTAGTTCTCAGTCTTCCTAGGTCAGGCCACTGTCCAGCCAGGGCTGAAATCACTGGTTTGCCTAATAACTTCAGGCAGATGGAAAACAAATCTAGGAGATTTCAGTCACCTACATCAGTTCCTGTAATTAACTATTGTTTGGGAGAGGGGAAAAGAACAATGCTTTCAACCGTTTCATTGGTTCAGGTGAGGTAGTTATGGGACAATCTGAATTTCTCTTGGTTCATTCATGTGTCAAGTACTTTACACCTGTTTTGAGGAGGAAGGTCAGTTCAGTCGTGTGCATCTGTGATCCCTGGGTCACAGCCCAGCTGCACACGGGAACTTCTGGGGAGAGTTTTAAATGGCTTATCCTTGGGGCTCCCTTCCGGAGGTTCCACTTTAATCCTTAAGGGGTCAGGCCTCCCTGACAGGAGCTTGCAAGTCCCCCGAGGGGCAGCCAAGTTTGAGAACCCCCAGGAGAGGCCAAGGACCCCGCAGAAGCAGAGAAGGCTGAGGCGCTGAGTCTGAGGAACGGTCCGGGAAGCCTCTTAGAGGTCATGGATTGCTGAGTCTTTTAAAAGGTATGGACACGGCTCATTCACAATGACGTTAGACAAGGAATCCACGCGCTATCCAAATTAATGCTTTCTGAACCCCTGGGAAGTAGCTAGAGAATGTGCGGATCATTGAAGAACCGCTTACTTATACTTCTCCTGGGCCTTCTTCTGCTCTTCACATCTGGAACCACTGTCCCTGAGGGTGAGCAGGGTGCAGAGCTCCGACCTCAGCGGCGCTGTCAGCTGGGGGACTTGGAATGAATCAGCTTATTATTCGGTGGGGTGACTTCCTTGAGATACCGAGGTGGGGTGACTTCCTTGAGATTCCTGTTTGATACCGAGTTCTCGGGAAGGCCGAAGTGGCTGTGAAAGATAAGGCGAGTGCCTGGAGCTTACGTGGAAGCCTCGTGACCTTTGTCCCAGTATTTCATTTTAGTTCATCTCAACATTTACACGGAGCAGCATAAACGAATCCCGGAAGAGGAGGGAGCATTTCTGCCCGGAAACCCAGTCTCCACCTCAAATAACCGTTCTTGGAACAGGCGTTGGCACGCACGTCACTGCCCGAGGAATCAGGCGACGCCGCCGCGCGGGTCCAGAAGGCAAGCTCCTAGGATGGGGTTGGTTTAGGGGCACGCAAACCGAGGCGGCCATTAGCACAGCTGTCTACACCAAGGGCATGTCGGGGGCCGCGGTGAGACCTTAGCATTAAAATCAAAGCTGGCTGCCCTGGCCGGTTTGGCTCAGTGGATAGAGCGTCGGCCTGTGGACTGAAGGGTCCCAGGTTCGATTCCGGCCAAGGGCACATGCCCGGGTTGTGGGCTCGATCCCCAATAGGGGGCGTGCAGGAGGCAGCCGATCAATGATTCTCTCTCATCATTGATGTTTCTCTCTCTCTATCCCCCCCTCTCTCTCTGAAATCAATAAAGAAATATATTTTTAAAAATAAATAAATAAAATCAAAGCTGGCCAACTTTTGAAGGATCCAGGTATTTCCTTTTATAAATCAGACATTGCTGCCCAGCCTCCCCGTGTTTTCCACACCTTCATGCGCATGAAAACCCCTCAGGGGCGTGGTATAAAGTGCAGATCCCCTGGGTCTACCCTCAGAGGCTGGCAGTGCGTGTGGGGCAGGGCCTGGGACCTGCATTGTAAGCCAGAGTCACGCTTTGAGGGGTACCCCACATTCCCTGCAGGGTTGCCTGCTTTTTCCTGCAGGCTCCCTCCTCCTCCAGCAGGTGAGTCCCCGTCAGGAAGCGGCCAGGTGGAGGGGATTGCAGTCACACCTGAGCTGGGTTTAAACTGACCCCATCGCCTGCACCTCTCCCAGTCCAGGTTCTTGCTGAACAAAGGCGAGTACTGGCTGCAGGATGACAGGAAGTGTCTCCAGTTCACTTGCCCCTCGGTGACACCTTCCTAGTTTCTCCACGGAGTTCAGCAAAGTGGTTTCCCTGGTGACTGGTGTGCTTATGAATCACTTGTTCCTGGAAACTAGAGCTGATTGAAGCTCCCGAATGCCTGCGTGTTTCCTGGTTGTTTGTTAAATGGGGGGACTTGGGGGTGTTTTACAGCTTTCTCTTCAAACAGCATTCACTTCCTGGGGCGTTCCCACGGCGTCTTCCTCCTCTCACAGATCCTCACCCTGACAGTTCAAGGACAAGTGACCTGCCCTTCCTGGTGCCACAACATTGCTCTTCACACACGGCCCGTCCCTGCAGAGCTGCCACCTGTTGTCCATTTCCCCCACTGCCCCTTCCTCCCCCCCAGTTCTGCCACAGACCCCCCTGAGGTTATCACTCCAATGTCGCTGTTGAGAATCGTGCTGTATCAGCTCAGAACAGTCAAACCGAGTTTCATGGTACGAAGTCTGCTGTAGTCTTTCAAGCAATTGCCAATGCATCTCTTTATTTTTAATATATTTTTATTGATTTCAGAGAGGAAGGGAGAAGGAGAGAGAAACAGAAACACCATTGATGAGAGAGAATCATTGACCAGCTGCCTCCTGCATGCCCCCTACTGGGGATTGAGCCCACAACCCAGGCATGTGCCCTTGACCAGAATCGAACCGCAGACCCTTCAGGCCGCAGGGTCTATCCACTGAGCCAAACCAGCCAGGGCTCAACTTACCTTTTAAGTTATGCTCCCAAAGGCCGTGTTTAAAATTAGCTGGCACAACTCACCGCTTGTCATCAGGATCTCCCTCCAATGACACAAAATTCAGTGTTTTTTAAATTGCGTATGTTCGGGGACCCACTAACTCTATTTGAAATTTAGAAAAGCTGTTATCTGTTCATGTCACAGCATCATAAAGTGATCACAATCCAACGAAAAGTTATTGAGGGAGTACCGACTCCAGGTAGACTTTTAGATGTAATGCTTGGAGACGTATGGTGAGAAGGATGGTGAGGATGATGAACTCTGATGTCTGAACGCGTCCCCTTCTTGATAAAACCCACTCAGTGGTTTGGAATAAGGATGAAACCCCTCGCTCAAGCTCATACCCTTCTAGCCACGCTCATTGCTCCTTCCCGCCGGCCTCAGGAATCCCGCATATGCTGTTCCTTATCCCTGAATGCTGTTCCCTCCTCCCTTCTCTTTGCTTGAATCAGCCTCCACTCTGGCCTCAGAGGCCTCCTTCCTCGGTGGGGAAGCTTTCCCTGACCTCCTGATGGGCCCGCATCCCCAGAGCTCCTGCTTGTACAGCACCGCACACCCCAGGCCGTTGGCCTGTGGGACTGGATGTCTGTCTGTCTGCTGATGCGCTCTCTCCACACCCGCTCCTGCCCAGGGGAGCAGGCACAGGCCATGCAGAGGCCGAGCTGCCCAATGAGCAAAGGTGCTTTGTGAGTTTATCACACAACAAACCTGTAGAGGAGGAGAGTGACCGGGCCACCACCACCCCACTTTGTGGGGAAGGAAGTTGAGGCTTGGGGAGAGCAAATCTGTTGTCCAAAGGCCCAGGGCTAGTGAATGCTAGACGCCACATTCTAAAGCCAGACTCAGCCATTGAGCTAACGACTTCCCACTTTTTCTTCAGTGAGATCTGGCTTTGGCTGAGTAATCCCCACTGTCTCCCTAAAATCGACTTCCCTCCAGGCTCCTTGAACGCTGAACCCCGATTTGAAGGCAAAGGGGGCAACAGAGCCCTACCAGGCTGCTTCTGGGAGGAAAGAACAGCCCCAAAAGCCCACTCCCCCATTTTCTACTCAGTGACTAGGTGGGGCTCTTCTGGAGGGAGAGGTCAGGGGACCAGCTCCCAGCCCCCCCCCCCCCCAACCCCCAGGAATCCTGTGGAGGGCAGGGGAGACGGGCGCCGTGTCCCACAGAGGGGAAGCATGTCCTGCGTGCTCCCACCTGTGGGAGGGGTTTCCAGCAGCTTCCACAGTGAAACAAATGAGTGAATGGATGCGTGAGTCCATGAATTCGGCCAGCCTGGCAATGATAGCCTGGCTGCTACACTTGGAGACTGGTTTCTAAGTTAGCGGGATTCTGTCATGAGGTATAACTTATTACAATCCTTATCAGCCTTTTACACTAGCGTGAGAATTGGTGTCAGCCTGCCCCCCTCCTGCTCCGGACAGCTGGCTGTATAGGAAGAAGGGTGAGGGGACATCTGGGTCCCGCAGGGCTGAGGGATCTAAAGTGCCAGGAGGGAATGGAAGGGCCCTGAACACAATCTTTGTCCCATTTACAGTCTTCGCTGGGTTGGCCCCACCTCAGTTGAAAGCCACGGAGAAGCGACCTGGTGTCCGAGAGTCATAGAGTTGGAACCACAGAAGGACCAAGTCTAACTTCAGGATCAACTCCCACCTGCCACCCCCTCCTCTGGGGCAGGTGGCTCCCGACCCAGGGGACATGGCCGTGTGTCTCTCCAGGAACCCCAAGAGGCCCCTGTGTTCCCGGTCGCCCTGCTCTGAGGTTTGGCTGACCCAGACAGTGTGTCCATGATCCAATGGGCTCTAGGACGAGAGTGCCCAGGCCACCCCTCCCGTATCCAGGCTGCAAACACACCTCATGTGTTTCAGGAGGGGATTTATTGGAGGGGACTGGGTGACATCCATAGGAGGTGATGAATGGAATGTTGGGGAGCCCACCTGTGCTCAGGAGGGTGAGCCTGAGAGGCAGATGACCAACGAACAGCTGGGAGAGCATTGTCCCCGCAGTCCAGTACCTCCTGGGCTGTGAGCGAGCATTTTCCCTCATTTCCACCAACCTCCCTGCTCCCTCCTTTAGCAGGTCTCCCCACTCCTGGCCCTCTGCTCACTCTCTCTCATCGCAGGCGAGCCCCAGGGGTGGGTGTGCAGTGGGGAGGGCACAGAGAGGGGAGAGCCCAGGGTGCCAGCCTGTGGACTTGGCCAACATGCTGGGAACCAGTAGTTCTGGAAAGTACTTCTCTGCTTAGTCACTGACTGGCTATGTGACCAGGAACCAGCTGTCTGTTGCTCAGTTCACTCCATAAATTGAAAATAGCGTTCCATCTATTTTACAGGAACATTATGAAACAAAACCAGGGTTTACAACATTGTAAAGTAGCCTGACCTCCCAGTTACGGTCAAAATGTTGTTCAATGTGATGTCAACTTGCGTGAACCATTGATACACTCAGGAAATGCTCGGGTGGCCAGAGTACGTCCTTCCCATCGCTCCTGTCCCTCTGCGTGTCTCTCCCCAGCCCGGGAGAGCTGCTCTGGTCCCGTCCCGCTGCCCCCCACCCTCAGGAGGGGCCCCCTTACCTGCCCGGGGTTCTGTCCTCCTCCTCGGGAAGGCCCACTCCCCATTCTCTTCTCCCTCCCATTGCTTTGTGTGCCCCTGTCCCCAGGCCTTTCTGTCTCTCATCAGCATCCACACCTGGCTATGGCCCCAGCATGTTTGGAACGCCAATCCCAACCAACTGTCATACAAAGAGTGCGTCACCATGCTCACAAAGTGTCTGCTCTCGAAGCTCAGCGAGTGAGGATATTAAATGTTCCTTCCAAAATAAATAAAATGCTCCTTCCAGAACTCCCTGAGGGTTTAATTCGTTTCAGAGATCACCTCAAAACACCTCTGAAACAGGGCCTTTGTGTAGAGTTTCTTTTTTCTTTTTTAAAATATATCTTTATTGATTTCAGAGAGGAAGGGAGAGAGACATAGAAACATCAATGATGAGAGAGAATCATTGAACGATTGTCTCCAGCACTCTCCCTACTGGGGACTGAGCCCACGACCCAGGCATGTGCCCTGACCGGGAATCAAACCGTGACCTCCTGGTTCATAGGTTGATGCTCACCCATTGAGCTACAACAGCCTGGTGATGTGTAGAGTTTTTTCAGGTTAGAAATGACCTGCTGGTCCGTGGGCTGGATGGGACGAGTTGTGTAGGTGGCGAGGACCTGGCAGGAGGCAGGAGGGAGTTGATCCTGAAGTTAGACTTGGTCCGTCTGTGGTTCCAACTCTATGACTCTCGGAAACCAGGTCGCTTCTCCGTGGCTTTCAACTGAGGTGGGGCCAACCCAGCGAAGACTGTAAATGGGACAAAGATTGTGTTCAGGGCCCATTACAAGTGCCCTGAGTGGCAGTTGCTTTACCCAGAGGTATTTCTTCAACATCCACTCAAAAAATTGCCGTGTTACCCAACCTTTGCTATTAGCCCTCCCCATAATAGACAACTTGTTTTTCATGATATAATTTTTTCTTGAAAAACTCGCGGGTTTTCAGAATGATAGTTGAGTAGAGGCTTCCAGTTAAAGTCCCTACTCCCATTCCCACAGGACAGTAACATCAGCCTGTCCTTCATGGCGTGTGTCCGGGCGATGACTTCTCCTGCTGTGTGATGTGGGTCCTCTTGGGCATTTTATCCCAGAAGAGGCCTGTGTCATCACAACTGCACACTTGTTGGGGGAACAAATCCCTCGGCCTCTACATATTCCTGAAATTCTGTCACGGAATTACCAGCAGCTGCTTGGTTAGGACTGGCAGCCTCACTACACGATGAATGGCACTTCTCTTCTTACATTTATCGAACCACCCTTTGTCCCAGGAGTGTCTGTCAGGAGGTCAGACGCAGCATCTTCGCTTTTGCACACATCACGGCCTCCAAAATGCTATCACCGGCTTGCTACTTTTCATTTGTCAAAATCAACCATTTTTCTACCTCTTCAACTGCCTGCGATTGTTGTTTCATGAGCACTTTCACACCCTTAACAACATTCGTACTCTTGATGGCCTCTGTGTTTTGAGCTTGTGCTAATCATGCCATACTCAGTAGCCAGACCAGACACACGAACACCTCTGTCATATTTGCAATTATTATTTTTTTAAGCTTTTTTGTGTTCTCACAGCTTTCCTTTCACTTTGCTGCTATCAGTAACCTTCTTAGGACCCATGGTGACTTACTGTACACATCTATATATATATAAAAGCCTAAGCGACCATTATGACCAGATGACCAGCCGGTAAGTATGATGCGCACTGACCACCAGGAGGCAGACACTCAATGCAGGAGCTGCCCCCTGGTGGTCAGTGTGTTCCCACAGCCAACCTCCTGTAGTCCCTCTCCCCAATTGGCCAGATCAGGACTGGGCGAGATGGCCCTGATCAGCCCCGATCACTGGCCAGGCCGAGGGACCACACTCGTGTACGAATTCATGCACCAGGCCTCTAGTTCTATAATAATAAGCAGCAACAAAAGCTGAGTTCTAGTCCACAGGACGGCTGGTTTTTGTCCCTTATTAGTCTGAGGGTGTGGCCCAGGGGTCTCCCATCTCAAAGCTGCAG